>NC_140567.1:1695000-2440000 GCF_057381845.1 Rhamphochromis longiceps
ATACTGTCACTGTGGCTGAGACAAACAACATAATGTGTGATTATTGTTTCTTTTGGTCACAGATGTGTGAAAGGTTAAAAGAAAAACTTCTCATGTGTCAAACATTTAGGCTTTGCTTTGGGTAATAATTCATGGTTGAGGTACACAGAGCTGCAGCACAACTCTGATCTGAGATAGCGCTACAGTGTTAAAATTCACATTACTACACAGTAACAGCATAGTGTACATTGTATACTACATGAAAGTGTACTCGGGGAAGTCGCTGAATTGACACACACTATCTGACAAAAGCAGCTGTACACAGCTGCATGGATGGGTTTTAACATGACAGACGCTTTTAGGTGTCTCGAAGCCTTTCACAACACCAGAACTGTGAGCCCGGGCATCATTAATCCTCTCACCTATGTTTATCTTTCTGGAGTAAAGATGACCACATATTTAGCCTCTTTAAACGGACACTGCAGGCCTAGGACGTTGTTATATTGGATGTAGCACTGATAAGTCCTGCAGAGCTACATGCAGTGTTTACAGTGACCTTGCAGTTCTCGGTCCGTGTAATCAGTGTGTGCTGCAGCCCTGAGCTGAGCGGAGGCCGTGACATCAGCTGTCAATATTCACCCGACTGCAAAATATCAATACATCTAAATTTCCATGAAGAGGGAGGATCAAAAGTACTGCCTGAAAAAGTACTCTATGATAAACACACGGCTTTTTTCCATGACTTCAGAAGATCACATATTTATCCAGTACATGGCAGGCACATGTGACTTAAACTTTAACCCTGGTCTTAAGTATTAAACTTACTTACCTGAATTACATGTCAAAATTGAATTAAGACAGTTTTGTAAACATTTTTCCTTTTTCTGTTGTTAGCTGCATATTAACTGGTTGTTAATTAGCTTTTTGATATCAATAAACAAACATAATCTTTGTATATAACGTAACATCACTGCACCCACTATCATCTAAATTTAAAAAGCAAAAAAAAGGAATAATTTTCAAGGTTGGTCCTTATTTTAGTCATTTCATATCTATTGTTTCAGCTCCTCTGAACTCTCAGTATAATCTCTCTCTACCCATTTCTCTATTTGTGACTCTACAGGAGACGCATGTAAGTGATACAATCATAGAGGTGTTTGAGAGTAGCAGTTATACTGACTCGTGAAATGAACGATACGGGAGGAAAATGTTTTAAATCTGTGTAATGTCACCACATTTGCAGAGAACGTTGTTTCTCCTCAACTTATTTGTCTAGTAGGTGTTTTTGTGTGTGAAAAACTGGGCTGTGTGAGGGGAGGGTACAGTAAAGACTGCAGCAGATGAGACACTGTCTATATGGGAAAAGCCCAAAACCTCCAAAACAAACTTTTAGAATTGTAGGTCTGAGTTTAAAACATTTGAAGAGCCGATGCATGATTTGCACATTTGGGACCACATTTAGTGGAAACTTGTTTCTGTCTCACATCAATGGCCAATTAGAGTCACCAATTAGCTTATCATCCAATATCTTTGGACAATGGGAAACTTGGATTTTAACTCAAGTGATAATCTTTTCCTAAACCTAACAAAGTACTTTTAGGACCTAAACGTAACCAGAGCGAGCTAAAGGGAAACTAAACAACACATTAGTTACAACTTTATGAAGACAAATAACTGATACATTTTCCATACCGTGTTAGCAATTAAAAATCAGTAGTAACACTTTGTTAACATGATTTCCAACATTAGCATAGCCCCAATACTGTGACAATATGTGGACAACTCTGTGTGAGAGAAAATGCCACTGGTGCTTTCCAGAGGATTGACTGTGAGCACAGTGAGAGAAGAAGGCAATGACCCATAAGTAGGGATGGGTATCGTTTAGGTTTTATCCGATACCGGTGCCAAACCGGTACTTTTGAAACGGTGCCAGTGCTCAAACCGGTGCTTAAAGAATGGAGAACACAAAATTGGTCCAAAAACCTCTCATGTTCAGCTGTTTTTTGTAAAAAAATAACAATGTTAGCCTTTTCTGCAGCTATGGGGCATATATGGTATCACTCTTGGCTGGAAGCAGTGCTTAAACAATGGAAAAAACACAAACTTTGTCCTAAACCTCTCATGTTTAACTGTTTTCCACTTTTTCTTTGGTCATTTTAGCCTTTTTGACCAGGGTGAAGGGAGTATCTGCCATCACACAAGAAGACAGCAGCATGTAGCTATGATGATGTTTGCTAGTTCACCTTACATGCATTAATGTAATAACGTGGTTAGCCTACTCAACATAAATTACACACGAACATTAAGCTACTCACGCAGAGAAGAACGGCTGCTGCTGCATCATCATCCTCATCATTTCTGCTACACTGGCAGGGCTAGGGGCCAGGACTCTCCTCTTCGGGGTTTTTGGGGGATGTTGCTAACTCCGGGTCAGATAACAGGCAACCCACGCACAGTAGATGCGCTCGGTGTGAGGTCTTGCAGCAAGCTATCAAATACGGCGCATTGCTGGGCTTTAAAAAGAAAACGCTATGCGTCGCCAGGTGTTTCATCGGATTCTTGGTGTTACTTCCTTTGACAGTATCACAGTATCAGCTTAAAGCACTTGTTGCTGCTGAGTTTGCATCTTTTGCTGTGAAGTACAGCCAGACTTTTGACCGCTTCGCCTTGGACATTTTTAATCTGTAGCTCTGCTCTAAAAGAACGCACGTACCTGGCCCCGCCTACTATCCTCGGAAACGTAAAATGATTGGCTAGAAGTGTATCACAGCTCAGGAAAAAAAAAGCACCGAAATAAAGCACCGAAATGTGCACTGCTTTTCGGTCTGGTTACTACCGTTTATGTCAGAACCGGTGCCATCATGGCACCGGACACCGGTACCCATCCCTACCCATAAGTCGCTGAGAGGTTACATATATCCAAACGATCCCACCACTTGCTTGTAAAAATTTAACGAAACAAATTCAGCGTGTGTTTAATCGATTCTGTATCTGAACAAGGTTGTAAAAGAAAAGAAAATCCTCCTAATCACATTGTAAATGAAGTCTAAGAATGTGTTATAACTCACTCTGGGGAAGATGGCAGCCAGAGAACAAATGGTCAGGATGAGCAGTAAGACCTCCCCCACTGCAAAGGTGATGTAGTTTGCAATCAGCCTGTTCCAGAACACGTGAACGTAGTGGAGAGTAATTAGTGAGTTATTATTATTACAGTTATGACTTCCAGTTTACACTGCCAAAGTGTGTAGGCTTACTTTTGCTTTCATTTTCTTTTGTTCTTAGGAGAGTAGGTGATATAAACCATCCTGCCCAAAATGTGAATGAGTAAAACAGACCTGTGAACTCACCAGGGGTCTATGAGCGCCTCCATCACTGCAGTAAAGAGCAGAACCACACAGGAGCAGCAGAAGGCAGCCCCGCTCTGTTTCTCCTTCTCCACAGAGAAACGTGTTTCCAGCTCTGGATCCACAAACCTGAGGGACAGCTTGTTGGTGTGTTTCCCCTTCAGACTGAGGAACAACAAGCTTAGTGACAGTGAATGCAGCACACTGGTTGTAACATTATTAACATTTTATGGAAGTGAAGCGATTGAAGTGAATGGTCTGACCTGGGCAGGCGCGGTGGAGGTGGAGCTTCCATGATTGGTCACGCCAGAATGTGGTTGCCTTAGTGAGATACCGCGCTTGATTTTCAGAGAACCAGGGTCACGCCAGTAACCAAACAACACCAATGACAACATGGACTGATTACGTCTTATTTATGGTATTTTAAGACAGGTGTGTTTGTTTAGAGTAAGAGTTGGAGTTTGCCAATTTGCAAACAAACACTATAACATATTATACCACGAGCAAGAAAAGGAAATCTCTGCTGCCTACTTGAACTTCAATCAGAGATTTGGTTTGATCACTGGCTCCACTTTTCCCACATGTGGATACAAGATTGGAAGGTTAAAGATTATTAAATATACTGCTCAAAAAATTAAACTACCACTTCAAAAACACATAATGGAATTTAACTGAAACTCAACTGATGGTTCCCTTTCAAAGCTCACTTGGTATCTCACAGTGGGAAACACTCTCTGATGTGACCAATCATGGAAGCTCCACTACAACATCTGTCCAAACCAGACAACAACTTCAAGGACATGGTGTTCCTCAACCCCCTTATAATAGCCAATGACCCCACACCAGGCATGCTTGTTTTCTTTCCTGTCAAGATCATAACAGCTTACTTAACTTTGTACTGATGCAGCCGTTACTGTAGTCCAGGATGATGGGTTTTCCTGGTTTTCACGAATATCTATTACACTATAGTACACTTTTATTTACTTTTAGAGCGTTGTTGCAATACTGCTACCTGTGTGTTATAAAACTAGCTTGTTGTTTCATATTTGTGGCTATTGCTAGATGTCAAAGCTAAGCTTTAGTAATTAATCAGAATCAGAATAACTTAAGTGGCACAGTGGTTAGCACTGTTGCCTCACAGCAAGAAGGTCCTGAGTTCAAGTCCACCATCAGGTTGCTGTCTTTCTGTGTGGAGTTTGCATGTTCTCGTCATGTTTGCGTGGGTTCTCCCACAGACATGCAGTTATTGGGCTTGGGTTTTATTGGTAGCTCTAATTTGCCCATAGGTGTGAGTATGAATGGTTGCTTGTCTCTGTGTGTTAGCCCTGCGATAGACTGGCAACCCCTCCAGGGTGTACCCTGCCTCTCGCTCTAAGACAGTTGGGATAGCCTATGGCAGATGTCACTCTGGCTCCACAGTGCCAGGCAGCGACTAGTGGTGCAACGGATCAAAAGTCTCACGGTTTGAATCGGATCACGGTTTTAAGTCACGGATCAAATCGATTTTCGGATCAGCACAAACAGAAAAAAGGACAAAATTTTAACATTTACTTATTTAAGTATTTTTTGCCTATTAAAAACATTCAACCCAAGATTCACTCCACACAGTTATATAAAAACAAATTAAGGTGCAATATAGGGCAGTACAGGGCTTTGAGCTGTCATTTGTAGTTGGGCAACAGAAGATGCCTGGATCAGTTCAGCCATAAATGTAAAAATCTCCTGCTCATACATGCTTGGAACGATCTTGTCACTGAAGTGGACGCGCAACGAGATATCATAGCGTGGCTCAAGCACGTTCATCATAGTTTAAACCTTGTTTTGCACAACAGAATACGGCCTCCCGTCTGCAGCTAAACACCCCAGTAGCTTCTGTAATAGCTTTAGCCCGGTCGGGTTGGGCAGCAAAGGGCTGCTTAAATGCCTCTGCTCCTCCACTTGGACCGCTAGCGCTGGCCATAAGTATCGCTTGACAGACCCAGCACGCCACCATACACATACTTTTTTTTCTTCTTTTTTGAATCTTCAGATCACGTGCTGCCGAACCGTGGAGTGGGATCGGTTCGGATTACCGATCAACCGTGATCCGTTGCAGTGACAGCCCAGAAGGGAATGTCAGGACTTCAGGTATCTCAGACATCGGTCCTGCTGATGGGTTAATCATTTTCTGCCGCCCTGTCCAAGAGTAACTGCCGTTATCTTGGAATGTCCTACGTGGCTGGAGATTCCACAAACGTTCTGGCAATGGGATGTATTGATGTGTCATCTGGGTGAGTTGGACTACCTGTGCAACCTCTATAGGGTGCAGGTATCGCCTCATGCCACCAATACTGACACTGACCTTGCGAAATGCAAAACTAATGAGAAAAAAGTAATGAGGAAGGAAAAAAATGCCACCAAAAAACTATGGCCTGAAGTAGACTGAACCCAGGATTCACTGTGTTGGTGACTGACCACCACAGCCTAACCATAACCTTTTATCTTCCACAAAGAGTGGAAGATAAGTGACAAAGATGTCATGTGTAATATTTATGAAAACAGCAAAAAGCTGTAAATGGTATTGTCGGTGTGGAGACATTTAAAAGTACCAACAGTCAACCTGTCAACCCCTCACTCAGTGATAACCCACTGAAGCACCAGCAGCATAACAAATGGTAAATGGACTGATTCTTCTATAGCGCTTCTCTACTCTGCCGAAGTACTCAACATGCCACATTCACACCCATTCTCACAAGCACTTTCTCTGTACTTATTATTAGTCCTTTATTTATCCAGGTAAAAAATCTCATTGAGATTAAAAATCTAATTTTCAAGAGAGACCTGGCATCATGGCAAAAAAGGCAACTCATCCGGTTGTTAAGTGATGACGTGATGAATCCTACTTCCGGGTCTAAAGTAGTCTGCGTTTAATATGGCTTTTGTGTTGTTAACATGTTTAATGTTATGTATTTTCTTCTATTTGATCTCAAAAAGCTCCTAAAACAGTCAGTGATCACTGTTGACCTCCCTTTATTACCGCTAATCATTTATTTAAGCTCAGTTTTTAAAACCTTAGGATGTAGCTACAGCCCAGCCCATGCAGCAGTATATGAATGACTAACCTCGTATTGTTCTCCTGGCTGAAGTTTGGTCCTTTTACAGCATCCTGCCATGCGATTACATTTGTTCCTGACCACCGAGAACACTCACGTTAACTTTTATCGAGTGGAAAAAAAGTTAGCTTGTTTATATTATGCTAACATAGCTGTGTCGCTAGCGGTCACGTAGCACATCATTATATACCAGCTAGCCAAACTTCAGTAACCCTACAAACGTCACTGCTGTTTAGTTTTCTGTCTTCATTTATGCTGGAAGTGATAGCAGAGCTGTACGTTTTAATTTGTTTCCAAAACCCCGCAGTCAGGACATGCTATATTGTATTTAGATAGAAGCTAGCGAGCTAACTTCCTGCTAACTTCTAACTCCGTTAAATGTCATAAATTCCGTTTTCATGGATGCCTGGATGTTAAACTCAATTGTTACACCTGGTAGAGCAGAACGCTGATCATTTTATTAAAGATGAAAGACTTTAGACAGTTTTTCAACTCTCAGTAATGCCACAGTGATGTTTGATATATGGACCTGCAGCGGAGTTTAGGCCCAGACACGGCTAGTGACGTCAGACTGAACGACCGGATTGCTTTCTAACTACATTCACACACATTGCATTGGAGAGCAACTTGGGGTTAGTATCTTGCCCAAGGATACTTGACATGTAGACTGGAGGAGCCAGGGATCGACCCACAGGTCACCTACTTCCGATCAGTAGGTGACCAGCTCTACCTCCTGAGCTACAGCCACCCCAAGAAACAAGAAACCAGTATCGCTGATCGGCACCGTCACAGTGATGTGAGGCTATTCACTTACGCTTGAACCGTTTCTCTCTCCAGCAGAGCTTCATTAAGGAGTTTGTTGAGCTCCTGTTCATTCTCCTGAGCATCAATCACCCGTTCAGCCAGGTCCCGCAGCCTCAGCCTCCTTCGGGGATTAGGAAACGATGGGTTCACCACCTGCAATCCAAAGGTTAGAGTACAGTTTAGGATTTCTTGCCTCCTCATAAAATGGGAGTCTGCTCTTTATCCAGTTCACAAGTATAGACTAACTAAATAGATAAGCAAAGCATGCTGGAAAAAATGAGGTTAATTCTGGAGGATCTAGAGCAGGGGTGGGCAACTCCAGGCCCCGAGTGCCGGTGTTCTTTCACTTCTCTTTTAAACCATCTGTCTTCTCTGTCCAAAATGTGAGCACTGACATCGTCAAAAGGGTGACCTTTGACCTTTAGATGCAGACAGAGTCTTGTCCCGTGGAGGTGGCTCTTCTATGTTGTCCCATGTGATTATGAAGTGGCTGTTTGGTCTATAGGTACTGTTGTCACTGAGGAGTGTAGTAATTTTTGTGTGTGTTTAGAACAACGGTGCACCTTCCCGTGCCAGCTGGTGATATGGTGATGTTGTGGTCTTTGCTCGGGTAAGTGACGACCTTCAGGTCATCTTCCGATGAGCTACAGCCACGCTAATGCAAAATGGGAATGAGAATGCCAAAGTGTGGCACAATCAGAACAGACAAGGACAGGAAAAAAAGCAGCACTGTGTGATGAAGGACTTTCAGGCACCTGTTAATGTGTGAAAACCAGGGCTGGGTATCGTCACTGATTTCTAGAATCGATTCGATTTGAATCGGAGAAATTTTGCCTGAGAAATATTATAAATATAAATATTATAATTTATTTACAATATTTATTATTCATTATAATATTATAATTCTGATCACTTATCAGTACATATCTATATTTTTAGATCGATAAAAAGGAAGCTGACACCAGACTATCAGAGGTGTGAGCGTCACAGCAGAGGCCTTTGTGTCAAAGTAACTGAGCATAAAACAGAAAAACATGAAGGCGGTTTTCCTGGTCTGGGTTTTTATAGCAGATGACCTTAAAAATATTGTGCAGTAGATCAAAAACAAAGTGAAGCAGAGCAAAGTTACAGCGGTTTGATTGGAGACACAGCTGAGCGTTTTGCAATTTTGCATAATTTGTTTACGTTTGTTCAGTAATGAACAGCAGAAATGAGGCTCTCGTGTCGGAAGTAAAAAAACAAAAACAAACAGCGGGCGACAGCGTAGACTGGTGGGTAGTCAGTAAGGGTGGGTTTTGATTATCGATGTAGAGAGAGCGAGAGAGAGAGAGAGCTCTACATGAAGTGTTTATCCTGGTGGAAGCAAAACAACAAAAGTCGGAGGAAATTCGTGACGATGTTTATGTGAAGCTAGTTTGGATCTTCTTTGTCTGCTGGTTCAGTCAATGTTGTTTGGAGAGAGATCAAACCTGCAGCTTCTGAATCAGCGCCAAAAGGACGTAAACACAAAGCGCCCGCCGACGCTTCAAAATCAGCGAGCTGTCGGCTTTCAGCCCCGGCGGCGTGTCCGCGTCCGTGTCGTCGGGTGAGAAAGTCACATCTCACTAATCCTGATGCGTCGGCGGCTTCGCGCTTTGTGTTTACGTCTTTGTGCAGAAGCCGTGTTCCTGCTCTCATTTACTGTTTCAGCTGTTTGGTGGTTGTTGAAATTTTGTGAGGTTTAACCTGAGATTCTGGTGTTTCGGGCAAAATAAATTCATATTAAAAATTGATTCAGGATTTTAATGAATCAATATCATGTTATCCAAGCCAGAATCGATTTTAATCAATGAATCGATAATCAAAACCCAGCCCTAGAGAAAACACCATCTCTTTGGTTACCCTTGTGTCCAGCTCCTCTGGTTCCTCTGGTGTGGTGCAGGCTGTGTGAACACTGCCATTACAGTCTGTGGTGTTGATCAGCAGAGGGGAATTTCCATTGGACGAGGTTACGGACAGTTTCTAATGTGAAACAAGCAAACAGCAAGTGCTGAGTTTATTATGAGGAACTGAAGGACTTTTGTTTGTATCATGCATTGTGGATGTTCGACATACAGCAACACATTCACAACATGTAAACGCTGACTATAGAAATACTTGCAGAGCAGTATGGAGCGTTTTACTTACGACGCTGTTAATGCCATTCTTTCCCACAGGTGCTTTTGGAACAACCACCAGGTAGGTGTCTATGCCTCTCTCCCTCAGGTAGTCACAGCGGTCACCGCCATTCCCCGGCTCCACATCAAACTCACCATGAAGACACTCCATGGTGCTTTGTGAGATGTGCACACGGCTGTACACACATACAAGGTGGCGCAGATTACACGGGCCATTGTTCT
This sequence comes from Rhamphochromis longiceps, assembly GCF_057381845.1. Classification (NCBI taxonomy): domain Eukaryota; kingdom Metazoa; phylum Chordata; class Actinopteri; order Cichliformes; family Cichlidae; genus Rhamphochromis; species Rhamphochromis longiceps. The sequence continues at coordinate 1,704,598 of NC_140567.1, forward strand.
ACCAACTGTACTTCCACATTAAGTGCTGTGCAAAGTGACGCTTTGTGTATGAGTATTTTGGGTTATGCATTTATTTCCCCAATCTAAAATATCAATACACACTGAATGTAAATATATGCACAACATTTAAAGCCTAAACTTGTGATAATAACACAAAAACCACAAAGAATTAAAGCAGTTTAAAGTAAAACATTTGATGGTGAGGTTCACAGCAACAGATTCGTCTTCTTATCCGGTTATTGGGAGGAAATCATGACAGCTTTTTTAAACGTATGAATATAATAATATAACTTCCAATTATAAATGTTAAAAAAAAACAGTATGAAAAAACATATCACTGACATTCAGTTTCAACCAAAATAACCACAAGAGAGCACCAAGCTGCTGTGAAGCTGGTGATACAAAAAACAGAGAAATATCCAATTAAGGTGCAGAGAGCCAGAAGAATCAGACCATTAATCGATCACATGGTAGCAACTCAATTTAGACATGTAGACATGGTGGAGACGACGTGATGAAGTTCAAAGCAAGAATCAGAAAAAAGACGATTTAAGTGACTTTAAAGTTGTTGGTGTCAGACTGACTGATCTACTGGAATCACTTCTCCCGAGTGTTTACAGAGGGAGGCCAGAACAGAGGAAATATCCAGTGAGCATCAGTGCTCTGGGTGAAAACATGACCAGAAAGCTTACAGCGAGGCAGCAGGTCGCGTCAACACAACATGTAAGCTAAGGACCAAAGTCTCTGAGGAATGTTAGCAGCACCGTGTTGAATCGTTCTGTCAGTTTTAAAGGCAAAAGTGGTTTAATTAGGTAACAGTGAGTGTCTTTAGTTTCAGGTTCAGTTTCAGATCTCTTAGCCAATTCATGCAGCGTCAGCATCATTTGTTTCTGGCTGGGAATAGTCCAGCGACTCTTCTCTGAAACACACCAAGTAGCTGATACAGACAAAAACATGATATAAATGTTTGGTTCAGAGTAAGAACTTTATTCACATCTCCAGTGACCTAAAAACTAAAACGCAGCACATCTACTTTGTGCATGTTATTTACATGAGCCGACACATGAAAACACTCACATCGAAGGAGAAATAAGGAAAATGGCACCATGTGAGAAACACAGTCCAATCAGTATTGATCAATGCAACTACGCTGTAGTGTGAAGCTGATGTTCTCACCCTGGGATCCCTCCAGCCTCCATTTTATTGGCCACTGTGACATCTGTGGACCAAACATCATACTGCCAACGTTTCTGGCCCAGCACTCCTCCCAGGACCGTACCACTGTGCACTCCAACACGCATGTCCACATCTGTCTGGGTTTTCTCTCGGACATACCTGTGGTCAGTTCAGAAAGCAGCAGCGTTAAAAACAAAGCACAGGTAGCATTTTTTGGAGTAATAATCAAGCTGTCTCAAAGCCTGATTACCACAAAAGAAGAAAAACATTCCAGCAATACAGGAAACAGCGTCTCTGGCGTGCCACTAAACGCCATCCATCCGTGCACAGCAATGTTCTGGAGCCTGACCAACATGATGGATCACAATCAATTTGTGTTTAATGACCTCTCATTGTTACATCACAGCTACAATCCACAAAAAGTCAATAAGAGTCCATCAGTGTGATCAATCCCACACTGTGGACAGAATGACTAACCCACTACATCCCATAATAACGTAGATGAAACTGTCTGATCTTTGGAAAAGCTTAGAATCAGGCAGTTATCCCAGGCCACCCCTCCTCACGCGTGCTCATTCATACTCACGAAATGGCCTCCACCATGGCCAGGCCCATCATGATAGAGCAGGCGGCGTGGTCGTCCCTGTAGTCCGGCAGCCCACAGATACAGTAGTAGCAGTCTCCCAGGATCTTGATCCTTAGCTGGTGGTATTTCTGAAAGGCAGGTCTGTTTTAGTCAGACAGTGGATCAAGATCGGACATAAATCACGAGCTCGCTGTCCAGCTGTCTTCTTAGCAGGTCTAACAACAGCAATGGGTTAAACTGCTAGAAACACATACATGCAATGGATGGCAGTTAGCACAGACTGGATGGAGGCGAGCACACAGGCTGTCTTTTTACTTCATTTCCTCATAGGCTAAGCTTAATCTTGGGCATTAAGCTACTCCTGTTACTAATTTTAATAAGAAATAATGCAAAAAAGCACTTTGATCTATGATAGTACACTATATGGTGTTTAGGGGACTGTGAACATTATTGGCATATTATTAATGCTAACATATTAAGCTAGGCAACCTAGAAGGATAGAGCTCTACTGTCACGCAGATACCCATAAAATTAGTTCCAGACTGGTGAAACCTTATGCAAGCTTTGACATTTGGGCTCATACACAACCTGGGTACATGTTCACAGCCAGTACGGAGCCATGCAGTAGCACTTCCTAGATGATGACAAACTGGGGTGCAGCCTCATACCAATTAAGACAGGATCTCTACAGAGAAATATTTGCACATGAGCATGCAGAACCTGTAGATAACATACAGGACTCTGGCACGAGTTTGGTTTAGGTTGTAAGTCATGAACAGCATACAGAACAGTAAATCTTGCCTGGAGATAGGGCACCCACATCCTGTTAAATGCCAAAAGATCTCACTAAACAAAGTTTATTTTCTAAATATGGTTTTCACAGTGTCACAGTGGAATTAGCCTAACAAACAAAATCCTGTTCGATTCTGGGAGGAGTCAGCAAGGGCACCCAGCAGAAGATATCTGCCAAATCATCAAACATGTGCAGCTACCCACTGTGGCAATCCCGTGTGAACAAGGCAACAGCCAAAAGCAGCTTTGTCTAATAGTGCCAGAGGTGTGGACTCGAGTCACATGACTTGGACTCGAGTCAGACTCGAGTCATTAATTTTATGACTTTAGACTTGACTTGAAAAAATGTTCTAAGACTTGTGACTTGACTTGGACTTTTACACCAATGACCTGGGACTTGAATTGGACTTGAACCGGTTTACTTGAAAAGACTTGATATTTTACCCCAAATATAAAATTTAACATGCATATTATATAGAGATTGAAAATGTGACGTCATTCACGGGTAGAACCGCAAAGGATTCTGGGAACTCGTGGCAAGCGGTACTAGCGCACGCAGGCTTTCAATTGAAATCAGTCACACAGCGATAAAAAGAAACACAAAAATGTCAAGAAGCTGTTGTATTATTAACTGCAATAGCTGGTCGCATGACAGCCACGGGAAGCCGACGGGTAAAGAGATCGGTTGTTATCGGATTACGTCGTTGAAGAGAAATTGTTCGAGCCATGTTTCCGAAGTAACAAAGAGGCGACGGATGGCCTGGATTGCAGCCATTCAAAGATCAAATATAACGTCCCAGAACACTCCAGCTCACAGGTTAGTCTGCTCCAAGCATTTACACAAAGGTCAGTCTGCTGTTGTAGTTAATGCGTCATTTTCATAACATAATTGGTGATATAGGTTACAAGCAAGTCTGGCGCTGAACAGAAATTGTCGCTCCTTTGTTTATTGTGCATAAATAGTGAATTGTCCTGACACAATATTGCGTTTCGCTTCTGTTATTATGGTACATTGACAAAAACATATACTTTTATTCACAGGATAAAACAGTTGTTTTGTATCACTAATTGCCCAGTACGATTACAGCATACAGTATTATTGTCACTGCTACATTTCTGTGATGCTACCAGAAATTATTTCCACTACTAATTAATTACCGTTGAGCTCAAAGGTTATATTAATAAACGGTTAACGAATGTGTATTTATGACGACGATTTGTGAGACTGGTAAACTTATGATACGTACGATGGTCTTTCGTTCTACACGGTGCATTTCAAGGTCCTGCACCCATCCGTCGGTAAACTGCACCTGGGCTTGTTGCAGTGACCTGAAGTTACTAAACTTCATGAGTGTGTGCACTCACTCCAAGAACCGTATGATTATAAATATGCATATAAATATGCTACGATGAGATAGCTGACTTCATCTAACTAGCAAATGTTGTCCAGGCTACGTTGGTGATGCAGTTTTTTTTAATGTGTATGATATTTTTGTCATGCGATTTTAAAGCTGGTCCTACAACCGCATCCAAGAATAACATGCAGCGTATCTCAGAACTGTCGGTGAAAATTATTCTTGGAGCTAGGTTTAATTGAGCTGCATTTTAAAGAGGTGCAATTTGTGTATATTTTCTAAGTTCACTATTTTGTCATGTGTTGAGAAAAACACAGATTTAAAAATTACATGGTCTAATATTTACATTTAGCATAACTGCAACATGCTTTTTTTCATTTTTTTTTTAAAGACTCAAAAGGACTTGAAATTCAAAGTTTCAGACTTGTGACTTTACTTGGACTTTTACACCAGTGACTTGAGACTCGACTCTGACTTGCCTGACATTACTTGAGACTTGACTTGAGACTTGAGGATAAAGACTTGAGACTTGCAAAACAATGACTTGGTCCCACCTCTGAATAGTGCAGTTATCCCTACCCTGAACGAGGTTTCAGGGATTAGGTCCTGTGTTGCAGGCGCAATCGTAGGTAGAAATAAACTCCTTGCTGTGAGTTTCTCCTTTACTGAATCAGCTACCGTTAGCTTCAAATGTGTTGTCTGCAATTTTATTGTTGCTTACAATTCAATTCAAATCAATTTTATTTATTAAGCGGCAAATTACAACAACAGTCCCCTCACGGTGCTTTATATTGTAAGATAAAGACCCTATAACTATACAGACAGAACGGCAACAATCAAAGTTTCCCAAGGAGGGGCAGCCATGTGCAGCAAGGCTGAGAGGAGGGAGACAGGACATAAGACATGCTGTGGAAGGGAGGCAGAGATTATTCATGCTCTTAGCATGTTGGCCCGTGTGATCTAAACATAAATACATATGCATAATAATAAACTGACAGCAACACTGAGCCACTGAGAAAGTGACATGAAACCACAGCAACCATTGCTAAACATGGATATATATCAACTTACCACAAAAAGTCAGAACATTTGTGTTGTAAAACAACTTTATGTGTGTTTTGTTCTTGGCAATACATATTTCTACCACTGACAAGCCTGTTGTCTTTCCACATTTGGAAAGAAAATCCATTTATGGATTGAGCCGCCACATACGTGGACTGTGCCCATGAAAAACTTCAATCCATATTGAAAATGAAACAGTTTATTCTTTTAACAAACAGGGGCCTCAGTATCATGTGAAAGAACCATACACAGCCGAAAAAGCCTGGCACCTCCTCCTGTAGCAGTGCATGACACGCACATAGGGTAAAAGGGCAGGTGGCCACCAGATGGCCAGGCACTCCTTCTCTACTGTGTTGTACCTGGCCTCCCACTCCAACAGTTTCCTGCTGATGTACATGAACAGGCGGTCACTCCTCTGGCCATAGGCACGCCACCGCCATGGCGCGAAAGACCTCCAGGAAGGCGTGGGGGTTGTCTCCTTCACCCATTCGGTAGAGGGTGGGGGCGACGGCAGTGTCAGCAAGGAACCACCTTGAGCGACCAGACTCTCCGACACTTTCGTCTGGTGCACAGACTGGTCCTGCACAGCTGTCTGCTCCCACTGCAAAGCTGGCAGCTCACCAACATCTGGGCCCACGCCTTAACTGGTTGGGCCAGTCATTGTTCCGCCATGCCACGACTCGGGTTTTGGCACGGCTGTGACAATGATGGACCCGACAGCAGCATTGCAGTTTTCCACGTCTTTATTGGCTGGGTTTCCACTGTGCACCTTTCCAGCTGCCCTGCTTCTGTACCACAAACAGCACACCTCCCACCTCAGATCCTGGCAACATCTTTTACAGGGGAACCATGATTGGATGATGAGGTCAGATGTATAACTCCTCCCCTGACAACACACCCTGAACACACTGCTCCACCCCTCCCCTGCAGCTGAGCAGCAGAACCACACCTCCGCCACACACCCCCACCGCCCAACTGAGGCCCACACCATCACACCGCCTCTAACTAAAGCTGTTACCCTACAAGTTAATAGATTAACATATCAGTAGACTGCATCTGGACTCATTACAGAGCATAATATTCCTCCTCATGTTCAGGTTCCAGTTTACATGATGCCGACACACCTGCAAACAGGCCCGACAGTGAAGGGCATTTAAGGCACATTGGTGCAACTTGGTTTTACAGAACACCAGCTTGAAGATGCCCCTTGGCACAAGCCCTATCCAGATCAGTCAAATGTGGCATGCCTTACCATTGTAGCAGACCATTGTTGTATCTGATTGTCAGCACCTGAGTACCAGAGATCAAAACAACAGCAGAACCAGCGGTTTTTCATTAGCAAAGGTGGCACCATTTGAGGGGAAAGGAACAGGCTTTTTCCAATGGTATAATATTTATTGCCAAGAAGCATCATTACAACAAATTGATATGTGACAATCATTTCAAATGACCTCCCATAAATCACATAAAGGTTAGAGGTGGATTCTAAATGAGTATTTCTTGTAATCTTGATGAATCCCATAAAAGATTTCAGTCTAAATCGGAAAAATGTAAATAACAACAAATAACCGTGACATCACTTTAGTTAGTTTACACTGTGATACTCACAGCAGCTAGTTTGTCAAAGCGGGCAAAGAGCTCATTAAGCAGCTTGACAAGCTCCTGAGCACTGCAAGAAGACGACAGCTGGGTGAAGCCCACAATGTCTGCAAACAAAATACTGAAAGAGAAAAAATACACATTACTGACATCATTCTTTAACAGCTACATTAAAAAATTCTTCATGCACATTTTCAAAAATTCAAGAAGAAGCTTAGTATAAGCAAATCTAATAGGACCATCGGCTTTCATTTTTAAGTTAGTGGCCTCTTTTTCACAATATTCTTATCCATTAATATTAAAATATATACAAGCCATGTTCCAAAAAGCAATTTGTAAATAAAGAATGCAATGATTTATATTTATACTGTTTTGTTTGTTTGTTTGTTCTTTTACAGACAATATGTCAAACATGAAAAGGCAAAACTTTTCTTTTAAGAAATATGTACACTCATTTTTGAACAGCATTGTTCACATGATAAGAGTACTGTGCACATCTGTGAAGGCATCATTAATGTTGATCAATATATTTTATAGCTTCACTCTAGTCTTACTATTCAAAGCACTTTAGAGTACAAGCTACATTTAAAGCCAATTTAGAATTGTAACTGAGAGAAAGCACCCAAATGCAACTCACACGAAAAATAAATATACAAAATCCAAACCTTTAACTTCAAACATGCAGTGGTCACAAACAGTGAAGCTGGGAACAATGCCAAAAACCAGAGCAGGACAAAAGACAGTTTGTAAAACACTCTGATAGCTCAAATGCAAATCAAAAGTAACACAAAGTCCAAAAACACTGGTGGAAATTGTAGAGCAGGGGTCCCCAGTCCCAGTCCTCGAGGGCCGGTGTCCCTGCAGGTTTTAGATCTCACCCTGGGTCAACACACCTGAATCACACGATGAGTTCATTACCAGGCCTCTGGAGAACATGTTGAGAAGGTAATTTATCCATTTAAATCAGCTGTGTTGGATCAAGGACACATCTAAAACCTGCAGGGACACCGGCCCTCGAGGACTGGGATTGGGGACCCCTGTTGTAGAGTATACAGTTGTGGTGGGCAACTGAGTGAATACAGCAATCCTGAGCCAAATATTAACAAGGATTTAGAATTACCAAAGGAAATAAAACCCAAATCCCCAAACCTTGACAAAAATCACAAGACTCATACTTCACAGACATGCAGAACCCTTGATGGTTTAAGTTTATAGAGGTACCAAATTACCTGACATTTTCATGCCTGTACATGTACATGGTGTTGAACTGTTGCATTTCTTTCTGACTAGGCCCCTTCTTCATGTCCTGAAGCATTTCATCAGCTATGTGCTTTGGAAGAATGGAGAGGAGCAGACGCTCCTGTGGAGGACAAAAGCAAAAGCAGACAGAGCATATTAGAAAACAACACTGGTAATAATCAGGTCCCTCACAGAGAAGACACTGGTTATCCTATTGCTTTTCTATTTGGCTTGAATACAAGGACACTTTGCCATGCACATTGGAGCATTAGCATTAGAGAGATGGTGCACCAATTAGCACCATCTCCCGCTCCCTTTCTCCTGTTACTTGTGAGCAAGGCCGCGAAATACTTGAACTCCTCCACTTGGGGCAGGAACTTATCCCTGACCCGGAATGAGCACTGCACCCTTTTCTGGCTGAGGACCATGGCCTCAGATTTGAAGGTGCTAATTTTCATTCCCATCGCTTCACACTCGGCTGCAAACCGTTCCAAGGCAAGCTGGAGGCCACCACCCGATGAAGCCAACAGAACCACATCATAACGCGAAAAGCAGAGATGAAATTCCGAGACCATCCAAGTGAAAGCCTTCCGCCACTTGGCTACGTCTATAAATTCTGTCAATAAAAATCATGAACAGAATTGTTGACAAAAGGCAGCCCTGGCGGAGACCATCACCCATCAGGAACAAGTCTGACTTATTGCCGGCTATGCGGACCAAGCTCTTGCAATGGTCGAATAAGGACTGAATGGGCCAGACACCCCACAGCACCTCCTACGGGACACTCCAAAGGACACAGTTGAATGCCTTCTCCAAGTCCACAAAACACATGTAGACTGGTTGGGCAAACTCCCATGAACCCTCAAGTATCCTGGAGAGGATAAAGAGCTGGTCCAGTGACCAGGACAAAAAACTCATTGTTCCTCCTGTATCCGAGGTTCGACTAAAGGACTCTCCTCTCCAGCACCCTGGACTTTCCCAGGGAGGCTGAGGAGTGTGATCCCCCTGTAGTTGGAACAGACCTTCCGGCCCCGCTTCATAAAGATGGGAACCACCACCATAGTCTGCCAATACAGTGGTACCACCCCTGATCTCCACGCATCATTGTAGAGGCGTGTCAATCAAGACAGCCCTACAACATCCAGAGCCTTCAGAAACTCAGAGCAGATCTCATCCCCCCCAGGAGTTGTTTAACTGCCTCAGTGACCTCGCCCCTGGAGACAGGCGAGTCATCACCTTCGTCCCCAGACTCTGCTTCCTCCATGTAAGACGTATCAGAATATCTTCGAGGCAGTTCTAAAGAATTTTTCCATGGCCTCTATGAACTCCTCCCAAACCCAAGTTTTTGCTTCAGGCCTATCAGTATCTGTCAGCTGCCTCTGAAGTCCCACAGGCTAACTAAGCCCAATAGGACTCCTTCCTCAGCCTGGTGGCTCCCTTCACCTCTGGTATCCACCATTTGATTCGGGGGTTACCACCACGACAGGCACCAACCACCTTGCGGCCGCAGCTCAGTGCAGCAATGAAGATGCTGAACATGGTCCATTCAGACTCAATGTCCCCAGTCTCCCTCAGAAAGCTGTTGAAGCTCTTCCGGAGGTGTGCGGACTGGGGCCTCTGCCAGGCATTCCCAGCATTTACCCGAGCATCCAGAACATATGGCCGCAGGTCTGCTTCCTGGTGCCACGTGCATTTATGGACACTCTTATGTTTGAACATGGTGTTCATTATGGCCAAACTTTGGTTTGCACAGAAGTCCAACAACAAAACACCGCTCTGGTTCAGATCCGGGAGGCAGTTCTTCCCAATCACACCCCTCTAGGTCTCACTGTCGTTGCCCTCATGAGTGTTGAAGTCTCTCAGTAGGACAACTGAGTTCCCATGCGGTGCACCCTTAAGCACCCTGCCCAAAGACTCCAAGAAGGCTGGGTACTCTGAACCGCCACTCGGCACACAAATGCAGACCCGAAGGCGCATGGAACAAACCCTCTAATCCACTGGGAGAAACCCCAACGTACAGGCAGCAAGCTGAGGCAATACTACGATATCCACCCTCAACCAGGACCAATTTGCCATGGGAGACCCTACCAAGGGGCCCTACCGGACAACATAGCCCCCTGGATCCCTGGGACACACAAACCTCTCGACCACGATAAGGTATTTAAGCGTATTAAATTTTGTTTTAAGAGAATGAATCGCTACCTTATCGTGGTGGAGGGGTTTGTGTGTCACAGGGATCCCAGGGGCTATGTTGTCTGGGGGCTTTTGCCCCCTGGTAGGGTCTCCCATGGCAAATTGGCCCTGGGTGAGGGACCAGACAAAGAGCGATTCATAAGACCCTTATGAAAAGGACATCGAGGGAACAGTTTACCCTGCCCGGGATAGGGTTACCGGGGCCCCGCCCTGGAGCCAGGCCCGGGGAGGGTGCCCGAGGGCGAGCGTCTGGTGGCCGGGCCTTAGTCCATGGGGCCCGGCCGGGCACAGCCCGAAGAGGAGACATGGGCCAATCCTCCCGCAGGCCCACCACCCGCAGGAGGCGCCATAGGGGTCGGGTGCATTGTGTGCCGGGTGGCGGCCAGGAGCGGAGGCCCTGGCGGACTGACCCCCGGCTGCCAAGACTGGCAATAGGGACATGGAATGTCACCTCTCTGGTGGGGAAGGAGCCTGAGTTAGTGCGTGAGGTTGAGAGGTACCGGCTAGATATAGTCGGGCTCACCTCTACACATGGCTTGGGCTCTGGAACCAGTCTCCTGGAGAGGGGCTGGACTCTGTCTCAGTCTGGAGTTGCCCCTGGTGAGAGGCGGCGGGCTGGGGCGGGTATCCTAATATCCCCTCGGCTTGCTGCCGGTACGTTGGGGTTTTTCCCGGTGGACGAGAGGGTTTGTTCCCTGCGCCTTAGGGTCGGGGAACGGGTCCTGACTGTCATCTGCGCTTATGCGCCGAGTGGCAGTTCAGAGTACCCAGCCTTCTTAGAGTCCCTGGGGGAGGGGGGGGGGGGGGTGCTGGAGGGTGCTCCACCTGGAGACTCTGTTGTCCTGCTGGGAGACTTCAATGCTCACGTGGGTAACGACAGCGAGACCTGGAGGGGCGTGATTGGGAGGAACGGCCTCCCTGATCTGAACCCGAGCGGTGCTCTGTTATTGGACTTCTGTGCTAATCACAGTTTGGCCATAACGAACACCCTGTTCGAACATAAGAGTGTCCATAAGTGCACGTGGCACCAGGATGCTCTAGGCCGTAGGTCGATGATCGATTTTGTAATCGTATCAGCAGACCTGCGACCATATGTTCTGGACACTCGGGTAAAGAGAGGGGCTGAGCTGTCAACTGATCACCACCTGGTGGTGAGTTGGATCAGGTGGCGGGGGAAGACGCTGGACAGACCTGGTGCACCTAAACGCGTAGTGAGGGTGTGCTGGGAACGTCTAGCAGAGGCCCCAGTCCGCGAGATCTTCAACGCACACCTCCGGCAGAGCTTCAACAGCATTCCGAGGGAGACTGGGGACATGGTCCGAATGGACCATGTTCAGCGTCTCCATTGCCGAAGCTGCTGCATTGAGCTGCGGCCGCAAGGTGGTTGGTGCCTGCCGTGGTGGTAATCCCCGAACCAAATGGTGGACACCAGAGGTGAAGGGAGCCACCAGGCTGAAGAAGGAGTCCTATCGGGCTTGGTTAGCCTGTGGGACTCCGGAGGCAGCCGACAGGTATCGACAGGCCAAGCGGAATGCGGCTCGGGCAGTGGCTGAAGCAAAAACTCGGGTGTGGGAGGAGTTCGGAGAGGCCATGGAAAAAGACTTTCGGGCTGCCTCGAAGAGATTCTGGCAAACCGTCAGACGTCTCAGGAGGGGAAAGCGGTGCTCTACCTGCACTGTGTATAGTGCTGGCGGAGCGCTGCTGACGTCGACTGAGAAAATTGTCGGGCGGTGGAAGGAATACTTCGAGGACCTCCTTAATCCCACTGACACGTCTTCCGAGGAGGAAGCAGAGTCTGGGGATGAGGGGAATGACCCGCCAATTTCCGGGGGCGAGGTCACTGAGGCAGTTAAACAACTCCTTGGTGGCAGAGCCCCTGGTGTTGATGAGGTCCGCCCCGAGTTCCTGAAGGCTCTGGACGTTGTAGGGCTGTCCTGGTTGACACGCCTCTGCAATGTTGCGTGGAGATCAGGGGCAGTACCTGTGGACTGGCAGACCGGGGTGGTGGTCCCCATCTTCAAGAAAGGGGACCGGAGGGTGTGTTCCAACTACAGGGGGATCACACTCCTCAGCCTCCCTGGGAAAGTCTATGCCAGGGTGCTGGAAAGGAGAGTTCGTCCGTTAGTCGAATCTCGGATACAGGAGGAACAATGCGGTTTTCGTCCTGGTCGCGGAACACTGGACCAGCTCTTTATCCTCTCCAGGATACTTGAGGGTGCATGGGAGTTTGCCCAACCAGTCTACATGTGTTTTGTGGACTTGGAGAAGGCATTCGACCGTGTCCCTCGGGGTGTCCTGTGGGAGGTGTTGTGGGAATATGGGATGTCTGGCCCATTGCTACGGGCCATTCGATCCCTATACAACCGTTGCAAGAGCTTGGTTCGCATTGCCGGCAATAAGTCGGACTCGTTCCCGGTGGGTGATGGGCTCCGCCAGGGCTGCCCTTTGTCTCCGGTTCTGTTCATAATTTTTATGGACAGGATTTCTAGGCGCAGCCAAGTGGCGGAGGGCTTTCGCTTTGGTGGCCTCAGAATCTCATCTCTGATTTTTGCAGATGATGTAGTTCTGTTGGCTTCATCGGGTGAGGGCCTCCAGCTCGCACTGGAGCGGTTCGCAGCCGAGTGTGAAGCAGCGGGAATGAGGATCAGCACCTCCAAATCTGAGGCCATGGTTCTCAGCCGGAAAAGGGTGGAGTGCCCACTCCGGGTCGGGGATGAGTTCCTGCCCCAAGTGGAGGAGTTCAAGTATCTCGGGGTCTTGTTCGCGAGTGATGGGAGAAGGGAGCCGGAGATCGACAGACGGATTGGGGCTGCAGCTGCAGTAATGGGGACGCTGCACCGGTCCGTCGTGGTGAAGAGGGAGCTGAGTGTAAAAGCAAAGCTCTCAATTTACCGGTCGATCTACGTCCCTACCCTCACCTATGGCCACGAGCTGTGGGTAGTGATCGAAAGAACGAGATCGCGGATACAAGCGGCAGAAATGAGCTTCCTCCGAAGGGTGGCTGGCCTCTCCCTTAGAGATAGGGTGAGAAGTTCGGCCATCCGGGAGGGGCTCAGAGTAGAGCAGCTGCTGCTCCACATCGAAAGGAGCCAGCTGAGGTGGTTCGGGCATCTGACAAGGATGCCCCCTGGGCGCCTCCTGGGTGAGGTGTTCCAGGCATGTCCCACCGGGAGGAGGCCCCGGGGCAGACCCAGGACACGCTGGAGAGATTATATCTCTCGGCTGGCCTGGGAACGCCTTGGTATTCCCCCGGATAAGCTGGAGGAGGTCTGGGCCTCTTTGCTTAGGCTGCTGCCCCCGCGACCCGGCCCCGGACAAAGCGGATGAAAATGGATGGATGGATGGATGGAGAATGAGGCCAAGCCACAGATCCTCAGCAGGATTTTCTGGCACAAATTTACCTGCTTCCAAGGTGCGTTGACAGGATGAAACAAATCGCAATGCAGAGACTCCAGCAACACTTAAAGGGAAGAGGAACAACTTTATTGACTGACCAATGCGTTTCGGCTTGTTGCCTTCATCAGGGTCATAGTAACACATACTAGAAGTGTGCTTAAAAAGCGCTTTGGGTGCCTAGAAAAGTGCTATATAAATGCAATCCATTATTATTATTATTATTATTATTATTATTATTATTAGAGCTGGGCGATATGAGATTTTTTCATATCACGATATGTTTTTTTCATTTCAGGCGATAACGATATCTATCACGATATAAGCCAAATAACTATATTTGTAAGATTTAAATGTGCCGTTGCTCACAAGTAAAATGTGAAATAATCAGCAGCTTGTTTTTAAATATTTATTTCCCATAATAAGTTCAACAGGGTAGATGTACTTAAGGAACATGAGACTTTTTCAGATAGATAAAGGCAAATATTGCAAACTACACAAAAGGCAGCCGCTAAAGTGTTTAAGTTTCAAAATAGAACAAACGAAACAGACTAAATTGTCAATTCCACTTAGAAACAAAATATTAATTCTAAAAATAAATCTTAGTTTGTTTTACAGAAGAACAGACAAAACTGACTAACTTTTGTCAATATCAAATAAACTGAGAAATAAAAGGAAATTCTCAATCTCTCCTTGTTGTATAGCTGAGCTTTTCAAACAGTTTTAACAGTTACTTTAGTCTGACAAAAGCCGAATGACAAATTAGCGCTTCCAGTCAGAGACTGAGGCTACGTCCACACGTACACGGGTATTTTTGAAAACGGAGATTTTCCGTTTTCGTTTTAAAAAAATAATCCCGTCCACACATAAAGGCAGAAATGAAGAAAAACGCTGCTAGGAACATGCCAAAGCAGCAGGTGGCGCTAGATTCCTAACCGTACCGAAATGTTGGCCAATCAGAAGTCTAGAAGCCTCGGTGGGAAAAAGTAAACAAAGCTGGGGCATAGAAGCAGAACCGAGTCGTATGTGTGGAGGGACAGTAACTGTGTATATGTAAGCATTTAAACACTGCAGAGAGTAGAATTAACAGTAACAGTATTGTAGAAATTCATTTCACCGAAACAATAACGTGGCGCGCAGTGTGACGCATGCACCAGTTTATTGTATTTCCAGACTTGCTTTCGGCACATTTACAGTGCACGCTACTCTGTTTTTTGTCAGACTTGAAATAGCCGAAATACCTTCACACTACGGAACTTCTATGGCTCTTCCGTTCGACAATCTCTCCGGCATTGGAACCATCATCTGTTTTCTCTTCGGTCACGCTCGGTTGATTTTTCTAGTCGGCACACTCATTTCCTCCATTACGCGCTGGCTCCATTACCCGCTGGCTGCTTCCCAAACAAACACACGTGTGGCTTGGCACTTGTGCTGTACGTAACAAGTCACACGACGTGACGCTGCGGCTGTGATTGGTTCGGCTCTGCGCTGCTTAATTTGGATTGGCTGACCTTTTTTTTTTTTTTTTTTTTTTTAAAGAGGACAAGAGCGGCGAGGTCTATCGCGATAGCTTAATTTCTCTATCGAGTAAAAGTTATATCGCGATACATATCGTTATCGTTCTATCGCCCAGCTCTAATTATTATTATTAAATAAAAGGCAGGAATCAGAAATTAATTTTTAAAAAATTCAATTTAACCAATCACATCTTCAAGCCACAGATCCAGAAATTGCTGGAAGGCTCTCATCTGACCAAGGAACCTAAGGCCCTAGTTGTTCACTAGGTCATTATTGCACTTTTCTCAATCTTTTAGGAAATGGCAGCAACGTTAAGAATGTAAAAATAATTCCTAGAAAAGAACACAAGAAACTACAGTGAGCAATACATAAGGGAGATGAGTAAAGGTCTAAATGTCTCTTAAAGCATGACAAAGGCACCCTAACCCCAACGCCCTAACCCTCTTGCTGTGTTTACAGGTTGACTAGCTCCAAACTGTTAGGCAGTGAGGCTGCAGTGTGTCAAGGAAATCCAAAAGTGAAACACAGGAGTTAACATCCAGTTTGTAAGAGTGCTGTACAGAATGCTATAACAGGGTACATCTATATGTGAACTTTCAAATAGAAACGGTTGTAATACTTGAACTTTGTACTAATTTTTATGTGTGTTGAGATGAAAAGAGGAAGAACAGTGGAGCAAGTTACATTAACGTACTAGATGTGCCAACAGCATGGACAGGTTGAGCGTGTGCATGAGTGCACATGTGCACGTATAAAACAGGTGTGAGGCATGGAAAATATTAGCAGTGTAGAGGGAGAGCGAGAGGAGGCGATGTATATCACCAAAAGCATATAAAGTGCTGCTGAAAAGGTTTGGGATTCTTCTTCTAATTTTCCATAAAGAAGTGGCAAACAGCATCAGAAGAACAGACTTTGGAGTTCACAGTTGGAAATATCAGCGAGAAGCACCAGAGGATTAACCACTTTGGACTTAACCACTCTGGACTTATGAATTGGAATGATAATTTTTGGCTTTTTCTCTACTTGTTTCTGTAGGATGTTGGATTGCCATCTCAAAGCTCATCAAACTTTGTAGCGAGTCTCTGCTTCCCCATTTGGACATTATTGGGCACAGCATGGAGTGGAGTGCATCTCAGTCCTGGATGTGCCTCCTCTCTCATTGTCCTTAAGATTAATCTCAGAGATCAATAGCATGAAGTAGATTAGTTAGATTAGGGTAAAATTTAGGTGATCTGATTAAGTGATTATTACTATTTGACTAAGCTTTGGCTTTGGTCCTACTATATTGTATAGATAAAATATCCTCATTCAAAAGTATAAATTGTGTTTATTCACTCTTTGTGAAATAGTAAAGGTCAAAACTTGTGCATGAGCATCATCATTCAAAAAGTTCTTGCAGGTTGTGCACAGCCTTAAAATGAACAGATCCTTTTTCCTACCCACTAAAGAGTAACCTGGTCAATTTTATGAGGTGCACGGGTTATACAGAAGAGCTCCAGTTAGTCGGTGTGGTTCACGAATCGCACTTGAGCTGCAAGGATACCCAGTCAGAGGAAGTAGGGTAGACATCCAGAGTTTAGCAGAGCCAGGCGAATCTTCTCATCACCAGCTCAGTAGTCCAGTTCCTACATTCCCTGTTGCATAATATCACTGACCCTGCCAGTCCAGATCCCCTTTACAGGGATAACTGGCAGATCCAACAAGTGTTTTTCTCAAACAAAACAAAAGCATACATTACACACACACACACTTATTGTTTTTACACATTTCAAACGCACCTTCACAGAAGTACACACAGACCGAGAGGCAGGCTGGGCATCAGCAGCTTTCAATATCGTTATCAAAATTCAACAGAGAGGCCAAGAAGGATCAAACAGCTGAATAGGTTGGCTCTGTGATTACAGCTGACACTGACTCAGGAGGCTGGTTGCCTCGGCAACCATCACCAGTCAGATGTCTCTTGATTGGTCAGCAGCTCTCATCTTTCACCAGCTTATTTATCACCACTGCTGGGTTACTTTTCCTCTCAATTTCTTCTCATAGCACATTCACACTTGACATCTCTTTCTTACTTGCTCTCTCTCACAATCTCTCACTCTCACACTCTCACACACACACACACACACACACACACACACACACACACACCATCTGTTCCATAAATAATAGTAATAGTAATTTAGACTGCCTAGTGGCCACAGATGCAACAGCAGAAGGGGAGCTGACTGCTGATATGGTCACAGCTCAGACAAACACGCCAACATACAAATAATGTGTACATATTTTCCAAAGTGAGTGCTGCTAACAGAGGAAACATATCTATGAAGCCCTGTTGGTTTCATAAAGCCAGACAATAACTTATATTTGGTAGTGTTGTTCTCTGTGCTTGTGTTTCACTGTGGACTTGGGCAGCTCCTGCACACATTCAAACAGGGACAACAGTGAAACAGAAGGGTGTACTAAAAAGCGAGATACACATTTTTATTTTATCTGCCCAAATCACCACAGCAGTTCCCCGCATGCATTGAAAAAGTGCTCAGACACACATTTTGGGAGCAATTCAAACATATAGGAATGCTGGAATGTTCATAACGCTTCACAAGGAACAGATGGTGAAAGTGAAAGCAGCAACATTTAAATAAGTTCTTTTCTTTACTGATTTTGAGCATAGAATTTAGAGTTTATCGTAAATGTATTATTTACATTCTAAACACATGCAATTAGTGGCTAACTGGTGATTCTAAATTGCCCATAAGTATCAGTGTGAGTAGCAATGGTCGTTTGTCTATGTTAGCCCTGATCAGACTGGCGACCTCACCAGGCTGCACACGGCCTCTTGGTTCCAGCCCACCGCGACCATGATAAGGCAGAAGACATTTTTTATTTGTAAATTTAGATTTCTTTATTACTCTCACTTAGATGAAAATAGGTGAAATGGGAAAATCTCTGTTTTGCATTTAGTTGTATAATTCTGCACACTAACAGTTGCCCGATCATCGTGGATATAAAAGCCAAAACTTTGACTATCTTAAATATTCAGGTTTAGTTGATCAGCAATAAAATGAATCGTCAAAGATACGAGTTGCCTGTGCACACAGTGCAGTGTCTGTCCTCTGACCTGTTGTTGACTCTGCTCCTCCAGGTTGAGTTTGACCTCCAGCGACTGTCTCGCCTCCAGAAAGGCCTTCCGATGTTTCCGATCAGCCATGTAGTACGACATGATGCCCACAGTGATGGCACAAACATAAATCACAAGGTTGGCTAGAAGCTTGAAAACAAGAAGTGAGAGTACATTCATAATTTCACTTCTGTGCACTCTTACAAGTTTATAAATGACACAACTTACTTTTTAAAAATTCACATATATTTAAAACAGTACAGCAAATGGAAATCCTGTAACTATAATCACCACACACTGTGAGTTTGCATGTTCTCAGTCCAAAGACATGCAGTCAGTGTTATTAGGCTAACCGGTGATTCTACATTGCCTGTAGTGTAGATGTAAATGTGAGTGTGAATGGTTGTGCGTCTCTCTGTGTAGCCCTTTTGTGTAAGGTGTACCACAGAGCAGGGATAGGCTCCCCCCACGCTGAATCAGATAAGTGGAAGAAAATGAATAGGATGAATGGGAATGAATACGTTTTTATTCCAAATGTGTAACTGCACATTTAAGGAGGGGTTTTGTTTGATAGTGTTTTTTCACACTGACAGTTTCTTTTTTATATTAATGTTTCTCCCACAAATCCAAAGTCACCCATCAAAACTACACAACTAATTGATTAACTGCATAAACATTCACTGAGCTCAGCAAAAGTACTAACACATCAGCTAGCTAACGTTACTATGGTACTCTTTTCTCTATGGTTGGACCAAGTCCTTTGCACTACTTCCACGTACTTTGCAACCTGTCCTGTCCAGCAGGTCTTTCTCTTGTTTTGAATTTATTGTTTGTATATATGTATTGCTGCTGTCTTGTAACCGTCCAAAAGGCTTCCTCGCATAAAGGGCGCTTTATCATAGGGAAAAAAGAAAGTGAAGAAGAAACGTGATGGAAGACTTTTCTTCTTCACATTCTGGAAGAAGAAAAAGATCGTCGTCTGAGAAACCGTCAGTTTCCCAGTAGATTTAGAAGTGTGTGATTGTCGGCTTACATGGAGTCCTCTAACAACAGCTTTTGTGGCGTTTCCTGCAGGATCTCGGAAACAGGTGGATCGAGCTGACGCACGGGTTTTGGGAACAGAGGAAACTGAGACATGGGGCACCATCACCAGAAGAAAATATAGTGCACTTTGTCCCTCACCTCACTGTAAATAAACGCACGCTTTATTTAAAGAGTCCTGCGTGTGGGTTCTGCAGCCGCATATCTGACGATACCAGTTTTTAAATTGTGTTGATAGGTCACATCAAACCACAGTTATGATTAAAAAAAAAAATATTTGCATTTGAAGTTATGAGAATAATTTGTTAAAGATGTTTGTTAAAGTTTGTGGTTTTTACAGTGAAAAATATAACTTCTTTCTACTCTGATGTTATGTTTAATTTAGATCAATTGCATTAATACAGTATTCCTAAATGAAAAAATAACTAAAGTGAGATGTGAGGTTGTGCTGAAAAGAATGATACCAAACAAGGCAAGGTAAACAGTTTTTAATGGTGAAATGCAGAGGTGAAATCAAAAGTAGTCAAAAAAGGCCAATTATACCCTGGACGCCAGAGGGTTAAACATGTGCATGATCATTCCACATAGCTGATGTGCACAGTCCCTGGGCAGCCTGCGACAAGAGGGCAGAGTGGGGCCTGAATCAAACCTGTTGAAAAACAGTTGTTCATTCACAGGGGTGTAGTCTGAAAGTACATATATGAGGCTATAATGTAGGAACCAAGGTGTATGCATCCTTGATGTTTGCATACAGTAAGTCCAATTAAATCCTGACAAAAGGATGTGCTTCTCCAGGAATTTCCTTAACCCTGGAGAACCTATGGGGTCAGAGCCGACCCCATGGGTTTTCTAGGGAAACCATGGGGTCAAATTTGGGTTCTCCATGGGTTCTCCAGGGTTAATGTACTTCAACGTCTTCCGCAGTTTTTCTTGGTCTGCAAACTCACAGTACAATCCTGTGCAGGGTCGTAGTGATTTTCTTCTTTCAGACTACAATTCCCTACAATTGGCTAGTTCATTCACAAAGCATCTTGGCATTTGTACTGGGCTCCTTAGACACACTAGTCTTCTTTCTGTACTGTATGGCTCTCTTTGAATTTCTTGATGATACTCCAGTTCTTGACATTTGGAAACACTGTGGAAACTTTGAATATCCCTCTCCTACTTTCTGAGCACCAAAAATTATTTTTCTTAATTCTAAAATGATTTCTTTTGGTTATTGCTATAATCCTTTCTCAAGTGACAGCTTAAACCCTTGCTCAGGGTTCATACACCTTTTTCCAGAGTAAAATTCAGCACTTTCAAGGTCCATTTTAAAGCTTTTCCAGCACATTACCACTTTGATAAATTACATATTTATACAAATACATACAAACTCAAAATGATTTCACTTTTTTGAAATCGTACAAAAAAAAAGAAAGAAAAAAAGTATTATGCTATATGTCACTTGACAAATAACTTCAAATAAAATAAATAAAGAAAAAAATGGGGAAAATAAAGGCATAGTGCATTCTTTTTTAAAAATAAAATGTGCACTAACAACTCAAAATACTACAAAAATAGCAGGGGTGCAACGATACACAAAATTCACGGTTCGGTTCGATACTTTGGTGTCATGGTTCGATATTTTTTCGATACAAAAAAATGTTCATGCCTTTTTAATTTATCATTTATTAAAATTATAAATATATATTTTAACCCAAAAGTACAGTTTTTGAATTTAATGGTGCTGAAACAAAGTAATAAAAAAAAAAATCTGATTGAGGAATCACTCATCTTTGGAAAAGAGAGTTTATTACAGAGAAATGTCTCTTTCCAAAATAAAAGCTATACTATCCGCTTCTTCTGGGCTATATTCTCAGCAGCATATTAAACATATCAGGTCCCCATAAGGAGAATCATGTGCTAACGGCTGTCTAAATGACTCGGGTAAAGTTTGTAGCATGCATGCTTGTTGTTTTTGTCTGCTTCCACTTGTCTTTGCACTAGGATGATGTCGGCGTAAATGTGCAGTCATATTCGTTGTGTTCCCACTAGTGCTGTCAGCGTTAATCTGAAATGACGTTAACGCCACAACACGGCAAATCTCCGTTAACGAGCTACCGCGGATCGCCCCGTGCATGGGGCTGGACGGCGTCAACACGTTAACAAGCTAACTGCGCTAGTTCCCACAAATTGAGCATTGCGTGGCACATCCGACATACTGTTTTACTTTAGTCCATGACGCGCTTACCATCAGGGTCATCCGTCACATGAAGACCAAAATAGTTCCAAATGCCAGATCTGAATGAGGGTGGGGGAGGTCCAATTTGCCATGTTGCAACGAGCTTAGCTTCTGTCTTGCTAGCTTGCGCTGCGCTCAGTTGATCTGCACTCGACAGTGCAACCTAGGCGGAGTAGTCGAGCGCAGATCCACTGAGCGCTCAACACAGACAGCATCGTCAGAAGGAAAGTTGATAAAATAAATAAAAAAAATTTGTATTGTTCAATACATATGCGTACCGAACCGAAAACACTATATCGAACGGTTCAATATCGATACGAGTATCGTTGCACCCCTAAAAAAATAGATAGGGCAAGTCAATGTATTTATTTATTTAAATATTTGGATAGACAACTTTTTTTTTTTTCTAGTTTTGGTTCTATACATTACCACAATAAATTTTAAATGAAACGACTCAGATGCAGTTGGAGTGCAGACCTCCAGCTTTAATTCAGTGGGTTGGGTCAAAAACACTGCATTAAATGTGAGGAACTAAAGCATTTTTTAACACAATCCCTTCATTTCAGGGTCTCAAAAGTAATTAACAAATTAAACAGATGAAAATAAAATGTTCATTTCTAGTACTTGGCTGAAAACCTTTTGCTTGCAATGACAGCTTGAAGTCATGGACATGACCAGATGCTGGGTTTTCTTCTTTTTAATGCTCTGCCAGGCCTTTAGTGCAGCGGCTTTCAGTTGCTGTTTGTTTGTGGGTATGATTTGGGTCATTGTCCATCTGTATTATGAAACACTGCCCAATCAATTTGACTGGCTTTAGCTGGATTCGAGCAGACAGTTTGTCTTTCAAACACCTCAGACTTCATTAGGCTGCTTCTGTCCTGTGTCGCATCATCAATAAACACTAAGTGCCACTGGCAGCCATGCAGGCCCAAGCCATCACACTGCCTCTGTTGTGTTTTACAGATGATGTGTTGGCTTTGGATCATGACCTGTTCAACACCTTCTTCATATTTGTCTTGCAATGATTCCGGTAGAGGTGGATATTGATTTCATCTCTCCAAAAATGTAATGTTAATGTTTGTTTGTTTTTAAGCAAACTTCAATATATACTTTCTAATCTTCAGACTTATGAGTGTCTTGCACCTTGCAGAAAAACATCTGCATTTACTTTCATGCAGTCTTCTCTTTGTGGTAGACTTGTATATCCATATGACTACCTCCTGGAAACTGTTAGTTACTTGGTTGGCTGTTGTGAAGGGTTTCTTTTCACCATGGAAATGATTCTGCGATCATCCACCACTGTTGTCGTGGACGTCTAGGTCTTTTTGAGTTGCTGAGTTCACCAGTGCTTGCTTTCTTTCTCAGGATGCACCAAACTGTACATTTTGCCGTTCCTAACAGTGTGAGTTTTTTCTCTTTCCGCAGTTTAAGGATGGCTTGTTTCACCTGCACAGAGAGCTCCATTGACCACATGATGTCTGTTCACAGCAAAATCTTCCAAATGCAAGCACGACTCCTCAAATCAACTCCAGGTCTTTTATCTGCTTGATAATGACAGAATGAAGGAACTGCCCACACCACATCAGTTGTCCAATTACTTTTGGTCCCTTTAAAAAGAGGGCGGCACAAGGAGCTGAAACTCCTAAAACCTTCATCCAGTTTGAATGTGGATACTCTCAAATGAAAGCTGAGCATCTACAGATTATGTCCATGTCCATTATATACAGTAACCATAATTGAAATCTGGTTTAGTAAATAGGTAGAAAAAAAACCTTTGGCCAGTGTCCAAATATATATGGACCTAACTGTGTATATATTTATATATAGTGCAACAACAACAAGAAAAACGCATATTTCATTTCACGTTTCCTCAGTAAGACCATAAGCAATTAACACAAATAATCCTAGAAGTTCATCATACTGCAAAGGCAAAAGGTTGCATTGTATGCTTTGAGGCGACTGTGTTGTGCTATATAAATAAAATTGAATTGAACTGAATTGAATTGCATATAGTATTGTAACGGTTGGTTAAATGTTATTTTATAGTGACATGTTGGTTATCTCTGCACACTGTTGTTATTTCTTTAAGATACATGTTTGGTCGTGCTGCAGGAAAAAGGGAGTTAATGTATGCACGAAGGGGAGGGGGGGTCCTTGTTGTGTGACTGTGCGGGGCTGAAGTGAGGTGTTGTACGAGGGCACTCTCCCGGAGTTAACGGCCCGTTTGCCTGTGTTACCGAATAAACGGACAAACTGAGATCCAAACGTCTGGTTCTTGCAAACGTTACACTGGTGTCAGAAGTGAAGAGAGAAAAAAAACAAAAACAAAAAAACACCGAAAACGCCCGACACCCTGTTGCTGGCGACGCTGACCGTCACGAGACACGAGGATGTTGCCAGGCAAGATTAAGAAGGAGACGGAGGAGAGGCAGGTTCGTCCGCACTCGCCTGCCCATAGATTGAGGGAAACGGCGACTTTTGCCATGTTCCAGTGATGATTGCGGGGGTGTCCTGTACGGCCCTTCTGGACACGGGGTCCAAGGCAATGCTGGTCCGACCCGATGTTGTCCCAGCCGGAGCTGCTGTGCAACCAACTAATGTGCGACTTAAGACTGTGACCGGTGATCTGGCCCCAATTAGAGGGAGGGGAGTGTTCCAGTTTAAGGTGGGGGACCTCGGCGTACCTTATGCTGCCTGGGTGGCTGACGTGCAGGACGCCTGCATCCTTGGGCTGGATTTTTTGCGAGCCATTGGTGGTGTACTGGACTTAGGCAAAGGCTTCCTCGTACTCCCTGATGGGAAGAAGGTGCAGCTTATTCCTCTCCGGTCTGCCCAGCATCTGCCGTGGCGTCCACCTCCACCTCCGAGACCCCTGCAGACCCGCCAGCAGAACAGCAAGCGGGGGAGGAGGAGAGGCTCTCAGCAGTGAGGAGCATCTGGTCAAAGAACTGTGAGGGGCTGACTCCACAGCAGCAAGAGAGTCTATGGCAGGTACTAAGAGAGTTTAGTGACATTTTTGCCCTGAAAGAAAGTGATGTTGGCTTGACACACTTGGTAGAGCACGTCATTGAGACCGGGGATGCCCAGCCTATTAAAGTGCGCCCCCGCCGCCTGCCCCTGGCTCATCAGGAGGCTGCTGACAGAGAGTTGTGTGAAATGAGAGTTGTGTGAAATGATAGCCCGTAGGCCTCTGCTGTGGTGATGGTGCCTAAGAAAAAAAGCCCAAGGATGCGTTTCTGTGTGGACTACAGACCACTCAACAAAGTGACGAAAAAGGACTCTTACCCCCTTCCCAGGATTGATGAGTCTCTCGATTTAGTAGCCGGATCCTCCTGGTTCTCCACCCTGGACCTGCGGAGTGGCTACTGGCAGGTGCCACTGTCCCCTGAATCCAGACCGAAGACAGCATTCTGCACTAACAGGGGACTATGGCAGTTCAAAGTCCTGAGCTTTGGTCTTTGCAACGCTCCTGCTACCTTCGAGAGGCTTATGGACAGTGTGCTGGCTGGCGTCCCACGGCAACGGTGTCTGGTTTACCTGGATGATCTTCTAGTGCACAGGAGCTCGTTTGATGCTGCCCTGGATGCCCTGAGACAAGTGTTGGGGAGGGTGGCGACTGCAGGCCTGAAGCTGCACCCCGACAAGTGCCACTTCATGAGGAGGGAGGTAGAGTTTCTGGGCCACAAGCTGGGTCGTGAGGGCATCAGCACTTTGGAGGAAAAAATTCACACCATTACTGAGTGGCCCACACCAGTGGACCAGAAACAGCTCAAAAGCTTCCTAGGACTGGCGTCTTATTACAGGAGGTTTGTGAAGGGCTTTTCCTCTATAGCTGCACCACTCTTCCGCCTGCTGCAGAAGGACCGTGACTTCATCTGGACCCAGGACTGTCAGCAGGCATTCAACACCCTCCGCAGATCGCTGACAGAGTCCCCAGTCCTCGCCCCCCCTGACCCCACCCTGCCTTTTGTCCTGGACACTGACGCAAGTAATGTGGGGCTGGGAGCTGTGTTGTCGCAGGTTGGGCCGGAAGGTGAGAAGGTGGTGGTGTACTTCAGCCGGGTCCTGAACAGGAGTGAGCGGCGCTACTGTGTCACACGACGTGAGCTGCTGGCCGTGGTGGCAGGGGCGAGACACTTTAAGTACTACCTGTGTGGCACATCATTTGTTATCAGAACTGATCATGCCGCCCTCCAGTGCCTGATGTCTTTCAGGGAGCCAGAGGGACAGGTGGCTCGCTGGCTGGAGGAGCTCCAAGCCTTCAATTTCACTGTGGAGCACAGAACAGGGACGCACCATTCTAACGCAGACGCCCTCTCTCGCCGCCCATGTGCTGCAGCTGGCTGCCGTTACTGTGAAAAGCGAGAGGAGATAGAGCGGGAACTCACAACAATAGACGGAGCAACACAGCTCGCCTGCAGGGCTCTTCTGGTGGTGGATGCAGCGGAGTGGAGGGCACGGCAGAAACAAGTCACTGACCTGCTGTCAGTCCTGCAGTGGCTGGAGAGGGAGGAGCAACCCCTTTGGGATGAGGTCACTGGGTTTTCCGTCTGTACCAGGGGGCTGTGGGCCAGGTTTGCAGCTCACAGGCTGAAGGAGGGAGTGTTGGAGCGTGCCTGGAAGGATCCTGCCACAGGGGAGGAGAGGTGGCAGGTTGTGGTGCCAAGGTCGCTGAGGTCAGCTGTGCTGGAAGCCTGCCATGGGAGCACTGGCTCCGGCCACTTTGGGATCTCCAAGACCCTCCGCCGCCTCCGCCAGGGCTACTACTGGGGTCAGCAGCGGAGGGATGTGGAGGACTTTTGCCGCAGCTGTGATGCATGTTCCTCGCACAAAGGGCCACAGGACCAGTCCCGGGCTCAGCTTCAGCAGCAACCAGCAGGAGCTCCAATGGAGCGAGTAGCTGTGGACGTCATGGGCCCATTTCCTCGTACAGACAGAGGAAACCGCTTTGTCCTTGTGGCCATGGACTATTTTACCAAGTGGCTGGAAGCATATGCCATCCCAGATCAGGAGGCTGAGACTGTCACTGATGTATTAGTGGAGGGGATGTTCAGCCGCTTTGGAACAGCAGAGACCCTCCACAGTGACCAGGGGCGTAACTTTGAGTCCAAGGTATTTGCTGCCATGTGTGAACGCCTTGGGATTAAGAAGACTCGCACCACCCCACTTCACCCCCAAAGCGATGGACTGGTGGAAAGGTTTAACAGGACGCTGGCCCAGCAGCTAGCCATCCTTACCTCAGAACACCAACGGGACTGGGACTACCATCTTCCCCTTATCCTCATGGCCTACAGGTCGGCAGTGCAAGACTCCACCCAATGTACGCCTGCCCTGCTCATGTTAGGGAGAGAGCTGAGAACTCCTGCAGAGTTGGCTTTTGGGAAGCCCCCGGACGCGCCAGAGGCACCACCAGGCCGGGACTACACAAGGAAGCTGCAGGACCGGCTGGATTCTGCACATTCCTACGCCCGGGAGCAGCTGGCGAAGGCAAGCCTGCGCCAAAAGAGGAATTATGACATCACCACTAAGGGGAGGCACTTCCGTGCTGGGGAGCTGGTGTGGGTCTACAGCACAAAGAGCACGGTGTCCTAAACTGGATTGCAGCTGGGTGGGGTCCTGGAGCGAGTGGGGGAAGTTGTTTACAGAGTGCAGTTGCCTCCTAGAGGGAGGAAAGTGACCGGATGGCCCCCTATGGAGAGGGCAGTCCCTCCCCTCCTTCCCTGAGGGACGAGTACAGAGCTCCCATGACCCTGCACAGAGGGACCCCCGGCCGGAGCTGCGTTCCCCTCCCTCGGACTCTTCACCTCAAAGCCCCGAAGCTCCGTGTACACCCCAGGGGCTCAGGAGGTCAAGGAGGGAACGTAGGCTACCACCCCGCCTCAGAGACTGTGTTGTTCCCTCGGGGATGAGGAACTTATTGCTGGGGGGGCAGTGTAACGATGGTTAAATGTTATTTTACAGTGACATGTTGGTTATCTCTGCACACTGTTGTTACTTCTTTAAGATACATGTTTGGTCGTGCTGCAGGAAAAAGGGAGTTAATGTGTGCAGGAAGGGGAGGGGGGTCCTTGTTGTTGTGTGACTGTGCGGGGCTGAAGTGAGGTGTTGTACGAGGGCACTCTCCCGGAGTTAACGGCCCGTTTGCCTGTGTTACCGAATAAACGGACAAACTGAGATCCAAACGTCTGGTTCTTGCGAACGTTACAGTATATAATAGGGATGGACCGAGCCGATATTACGTATCGGTCCGATACTGACCTAAATTACTGGATTTAGGTCACCTGCAACATGGCGCAACTCAGCTCATAACCTTAGCACGTCGGAGCAGTACGCATCACGTGAGAGCGGCTGTGGCGTGCAAGACCTGTCGGCGCTCTGGTTGAGCATTTGGAGCCTCGCTACCAAACCAGCATTTCATCTCTTAAGAAGTTATCGCAGAGAGAAGTAAAGCAAGTGTGTAAGTTCATCTCTGAATGTTAGTAAAGCATTCCAGCCTTAAGCTTAACAACCGATATATGGAGCGACTGCCTCTTCTTGCTGCTACTTCAATCATGAAACTGATCAATGATCAGCTGATCGTCTTTTCTGTCGCGAGTCCGTCTCTCTCGTTTGTTTTTGTCTCACTTTGCACCAGAAAGAGGAAACCAGCGGCTGAACAACAGCAGCACGTTTAAGCTTGATCAGCTGTTGTTAGAATTTATTTAATATTACTTTCTACACCAGGATCCTTTCTATGCAGCTGACGGCTGTAACTGTGCAGGGGCGGATCTAGCAAAGTTTAGCCAGGGGGGCCGATAGGGCATGAACAGGGAAAAGGGGGCACAAAGACATACTTTTCTTTCTTATTCTCATTTAAAATGTCTAGCTTTTAATAAATAATTATCTGAATCTTACACCAAAGTTTTAATCTGATGTAAAATGTATAGAAGTCCATTACTGTATATTATTTAGACTGTTAAGTCTAATATACCCTGGTAAGCTATAGTACTTTTTCCTTTGGGAAGGCACCACCTGTGCAGTCTGCAGTTCTGTTGAAGAAAGATGTTGAATCTATTTAATTATTGTAGAAAAGTTATTGATTTCTGTGCATTTTGTTTTTTGTCTGCTCGTTCACACTACAAATAAAATGCGACAGCAAACGCGCTCTAGTGTGAACGCTTGAAGCGGCCGCATGCACAAAAAAAAGACATCACACACAACGCGCTCTGTTTAGACCCAGACTACCCATTTGGAAAAGATATATATAAATCTTATAAAGTTTGTATCTGTCTTGTGTGAAACTTATATGCTTTTCATATAAGTGTGAAAACAGATATAAGATCCCTTGAAAAATTATATAATGAAACTTATATGTTTTGGATACTTACTAAAACAATGTATGAAAGTAATGCGAAAGTGGCCACTTTCATGAGTAAATTATGTAAGCCTTATATGATTTACTCATGAAAATGGCCACTTTCATGAGTAAATCATATAAGTTTTTACTATTTCTTTTCCGTATGGGTAGGGCTGTGCAATATGTTCAAAACCTCATATCCCGATATGAGACATCTATCGCCCGATAACAATATAAATCACAGAAATGTAACATTTTCTGTAAACTCTGTGAATCTCGGGCAGCTCGACTTGCGTGAAGTGTTTCCAGCTGTGCGTCATGTAGCTGAGTCGAGTGTTGTAACCGATGCATGAAACGATACATTTTTAGACATAAGTTGTAACGGCGCCGTTTCTTTGTGAGTATTTATTACACGGCGTGCTGCGGGGAAAAGCCTGTTCTAACGTTTGAGTCTAAGGTTTATTTTTTAGCACCTGGCGGCTCTTTTTTAATTCTCATCCATAAATAATCTGCATCTTTCACGTGATTCAGTTTATTTTGAAAAGTCTCAACAGGATCTTGAGCTTTATTGTGAAAGGTTTATGTAGAACATAAACAAGCGGACACGCGATGCTGTTACCGTCGTCGTTGCTAACCACAACGCATAAAAACAGGCGCTTGTCCGTCCGTGGTGTGGTTTTATTAAATATAAGAGAAAGAGAGAACTTTAAGAAATTAATAATAACTACAGTGACCATCAGAACCATGAACAAATATTGCCGTAAACAGTTTATTTTGTGACACCACGAAACAAACGACAGCGTAAAATGAAACGACAGACGTTTTTATATCGTCATCCGATATATATCGTTATATTGAACAGCCCTAACCCAGACCAAACAGTATTGTTTGACTGATGGCCTTAATATAAAGACTTCAGACTTTATGTTTCCCAATTTTGCTTTAAGTTACTCTGTTATTTACATAATAATGTAAATAACCTAATAATGATCCTTACTGCTGTTTTAGAGGAGCGCTGCTTCAGAATCAGAATCAGAATACTTTATTGATCCCTGGGGGAAATTATTTTTTGTTACAGTGCTCCATTTTAAACCAACATTAAGACAAGACAGACAATACGCTAACTAAGAATAGTGCAATATATACATATATATACATACATACATACATAAGTCACTTATAAATAAATATTTGGAAAAGAAACATGTGTAGTTGTAGCAGCAAACAGTGTGTTAAGTGGATGCGTTGTACAGGGAGATGGCCACAGGCAGGAATGATTTCCTGTGTCGTTCAGTGGTGCTTTTCGGTAATCTCAGTCTCTCACTGAACGAGCTCCTGTGACTGACCAGCATGTCATGGAGTGGGTGGGAGGTGTTATCCAACATTGTCTTTATCTTGGACAGCATCCGCCTCTCCGACACCACCTTGAGGGAGTCCAGCTCCATCCCCACAACATTGCTGGCCTTACGGATCAGTTTATTAAGTCTGTTGGCATCTGCGACCCTCAGCCTGCTCCCCCAGCATGCAACAGCATAGAGGATCGCACTGACCACAACAGACTCATAGAAAATCCTCAGCATTTTCTGGCAGATGTTGAAGGATAGTTTCTGTCAGAATCTGCAGATTATACAGGACAAATAAAATGTTCACGTTTCTCCAACGTTGTCGTCCCAACAGTTTCACTGACATCTACACGGGATGGCCAGGAAGCGTTCACGATGTCTTCTCCGGCGCTGATAATTGGCGTCTGTCTTGTGTCAGTGACGTAAAAGACGGATTCAATGCGACCTGACCATCAAACAGCAGTCGCTTTCTAAAACATCAGATATGTATCAGATTCAGGACCACATATGAAAGTGACCCAGATCGGATTTGATGCGCTTTCACCTGCAGTGTGATCGTAGCCTTAGAGTTCCTTGAGTTTGTCAGTTAGCCGTTTCTGCAAATCCTCCAGACTCTTTTCATTTTCTGTTGCAGGTCTTTGAAGCCTGTTGGACTTCAGATGAAGCACAATCTTCCTTCAGACTCAGCAAAAAAGAAAAATAGCAGACGGGTTATTTAAAAAAAATAATAAATCCCAATACAACTATCAGTGATATGCTTAACTTTGTTTCTGTCTTTGTTATTGCTGAAGTCCTAAATGATCACAGACTGCATTGGGATTCTCAGCTCTATTTAACCCCTCAAAGTGTTCCCAAAGGAACCAAGTTAACACTTTAAAAAGCTGCAAATTGTAAGACATACAAATATAGACAGTGTTCTTCTATTTGGGTGGTGACAACTTTGCTGCTATATAGCCTTTATTCAGAAAGCCCTGGTTATATTGGGCTAATGTTTAAAGCTTTCAGTTGAGGGAACTAATTACAGTCACTGTTACTGCTAAGTAATGTTAGCTAGGTTAACGCATATTCCATAAATTATCACTAGTACTGCTTTACTGCATCACACTCACAATTTATCCTGTGAATTTGCTAACTAGCGAAAATAAACAAATTAGCATTACTGTGTAATGTGCACGTACCTTTCATGTGACTCGAGAACGCAGACTCCCCCACTGTGAAAATCCTTTTTGCAGACTTTGCATGTGGCTATGCATGGATTTGGTCCTCGTCTTATCCATAATTCGTATTTGTCGTTTTCTAGCCAACACTCATTAAAACAGACTGACTGACGCAGAGGTGCAAAGCACGCCCCAGTGGAGAAATGTTTCTTTTAGCCTTTTTGACTCATTTTCTTTCTCCATCTGATCAGCAAACTATGCAATCAAATACTCATATGTTGTGAATGAAATACAGTTTTAAGCACCACATCCAAAATTCAAGCACTTTTGAAACCCTGAAAAGACAATATTAAAATCCAAGAAAGGATTTCAAGCACCTACACAAACCCTGCTTGCTGAAGTTTTTATAAAGTGTGTAAACTGGAAGGTAAGCCTCAGCTTTAGTTCGATTTTACAAGCTTTGAGCGTTGAAAAGTTAAAGCACATCACTGCACAGCATTGGTTTCAGCTGTAGCTCAATAAAAAGGTGGCGTTTTCAGCAGGGTGATAACTTTTTTGGTTCACAGCCATCTTCTGCTTATCCTTTGCATGGTTGTGGGGGGATTGAGCCTAGAGGCAGGATACACCCTGGACAGGTCACCAGGCTGATGCAAAGCTAACACTGAGAGACACACTGTAACGCACTAACTGCATGTCTTTGGGCTGTGGAAGGAAGCTGCAGAGAAACCATGCAAACAGCCACCGGCCATTTTTTGTTCCTGAAATAATTCTTGTATCGTGTGCAAGCAGAAATTATTTCGGTTTTCTATAGAAATAATGAAAATAGTATGTTTAGAAATGTCGCGTTGCAAATTCTCTGCTCTGCTAAAAAAAAAAGCACTAGGGGAAAAAACCCTTTTGTCCTCATTAAAGACAAAGTCAAATGGGACATAAGAGGCAAATATAACACTAATAGGTGAGTTTTATACAAATATGTGTTTAAAACAAAAACAGCACCTCCAGTTCTGCCAGTGGAGAAAATTTTCATGGAAGAATTTTATTAGCTTTTCCATTAAACGACAGATTTGGATCTAATAATACAACAGATGCAACTATCACAAACGTTATTGGTCAGACGTAGTGGCACAAATGAAAGTCACACTAGGTTTTGAGATTGACTGTAGTTCTGATAGTGTATTACCTAAATATACAGTAACTGGTTTGCACGTTTAGGACAAATATCTTCTCAAAGTGTTAATAACTGCTGAGAAAAAGACAAACAGCTGGACAAAGTGGCCCTTTTAAAAGAAGCATATGAAGTGGAATACTTTATATTGATAGATATAAAAAGTATTGATTACAGTGGCTGTTATATGTGAATGGCAGATTTAGATACTGACAAGTTGAAATAATAATTTTACCATAAAGGTGAAACTTTTCCTGTTCCTAATGCAGTTTCATGACTCTGGTTTCATCTGGACACTCGTCCATACTTTCAGGGCAGACCCGTGGCACTAATGTTAATAATAACTTGTCATGTAGTCAACTACTGCTTCTCTTAAAACACAATATATGAAAATAAACGTTATTTAAAAAGGAAACCAACAAAGAGGACTCTGCGGGTTGTTCTGTCAACTGTGTAATCTGCGTACAGTTACCAGACCTATCCAGTATTAGTTAGTATCCCTGTGAAACGGAGATATTTGGCTTTGGGGAGCTTTACTGCCTTACATCTGGCTACATGCCATTAGACACAGGAAATTCAATGCGTTAACAAACAGACAACTCAACTCTCACCTGTCTGCCGAGTGCTGCGCCGTGTATGTCATCCTGCTGCTGCT
Organism: Rhamphochromis longiceps; assembly: GCF_057381845.1. NCBI lineage: Eukaryota > Metazoa > Chordata > Actinopteri > Cichliformes > Cichlidae > Rhamphochromis > Rhamphochromis longiceps. The sequence continues at coordinate 1,737,550 of NC_140567.1, forward strand.
GGGCAATGGTGACACCCAGAACCAGGGTGTGGACCCCACAGGACACAGTGGTGATGAGCACAATGGGAGTCAGTCTCAAAGGCAGAGTCAGAAAAACCGAAAAACTGAAGAAAGCCTGCCAGCCTACAGTGTCGCTGGCCTGGTGGAAGCGAGCATAATTCAACCCCAGGTAGCAGAATATCTGAGCGGCTATGAGCACCCACAGGGCATAGGGCAACACCCGCCGGGAGATGCGGTCTGGCAGCAGCCCAAAGCGGCACAGCAGATAGAGAATGATATCTGCTGCCAGTCCCACTGATGCCACTAAAACAGAAGCCAGCTTATCAGCGGTGTAGACCACAGCACACATGAGGATGATGTAGCTGTCGAACAGCGCGGCAAACACAACGAGCACCAGCAGCGTTTCGTGTCTCTGCCGTCTAAAGTAGGTCTGGTAAAGATTCTCCAAGGACTCGGGCGCAAAGGTCAGGCGCATGAAACGCGGCAGACAGAGACAGCATCCCGAGGTCCGCACCGTGACCTCGTGTGTTCGCCCCACTGCCTGCCCGGGGTCAGAGGGCAACGTCACAGAGCAGTCTGCTGAATACTCAGCAGAATACTCGGGCTCAGAAAAGGCTCGGTTCCGAGGCATGGTTTACATTCAGCTGCAGCTCCCAGTCTTCTTTCAAAAACAATGGAAGCATAAATCAAACACCGACCGAAGTCTCAGGTTCACATCCTGTGAGGGAAGCCCACACGTGTGGACAGCAGACTGTCAGGACACTGGAGAGACGTCCTCTCTGCATCCACAGTCACTCCATCCAGTGAGGTCACTTGACGTGCTTAGCCTTCTCTCATAGGTCCAATCTGAGCACGCCTACTCTTCATCATCGTGATGTCCACCTCTGGTTTTTCAGCTTTGCAAATGGGACCGTTTCACCTGAGCCCGGTCGTCTCCGTAGGCCACATATCAAAGTTGGACGTATTAACATTTACTCCGCTGATTTTCTTTGTGTCACTGCCTTCATTCCTCCGCTTTCCATAAATCTCACATGACCTGAATAAAGAAACACAAAGTCACCAGAGAGCAACAGGTAGAAGTGTCACGCTAACTTTTTTAACTGCTCTTTTTCCCGGGTGGAATCATTACACAGCAGACATCTTTAATGGCTTTAAATGACAAGAATCGCAGGGGGAACATTTGAACTTATTTTGGATTTTCTCTCACGCAGTCAAGATTATACACATACACGCCGCTAATATTTGGTTAAATGTCCCTTAGCAAGTTGCACCTTGACTACATGCTTTCGACAGCCATGAACAACCTTCTGGGTGGATATTTGACCACTTTTCTTCTCTGCTGAACTGATAGAATTCATTTCAGTTAGGCTTTTAAGTATAGTCCACGGCGCTTCTCAAATGTCTTGTACAGCAGTTCCAGGCCTTCTCAAATTCACTCACTTTCCAGTCCTTGTCCCTAAACTTTTTCAAAGTACGGCTTTTTGTTTGCTAATCTGCTTATCTTAACACTGAACTACGAGGCACTTAGCTTAAGGGATGAACAGCCAACTATTTTAACCTGCAAACTTAATCCATGCACTTTGCTGCACCAGATGCGTTTACATATCTGGTGTAGCAAAATATGTAAACAATATTTTAGTTGAATCTATGAACAAAGGCAAAGATGGATACCAGTTCAGCTCACGGGTGACCGCGTCACTAAAGGCTATAGGTCTGAGTGTGACCCACAAAAGTGATTACTAAAGCACTATTAACTGCAAAATAATGAGCTGTGTGCCCTAAAACATGCAGGGGAAACAAAAGAAGAAGAAGTGGTTACACAGCAAATGAACAGCATGTGAAAGTCAAAGCCAAAAGTTTATCCAGGAGGCAGACGTCCGCAGCCGTGTGACGGTGCAGGTTGGGTGTTTGGGCATGGCAACGATCCCGAACACATTACAAATGCACAACATAAAACTGTGCGTCAGAGACGATCCTCCAAACTCAGACTTTAATATCATGAAGCAGTGTGTGAGTACGAAGAGGAACTTTGGGATGTCCTTCTAGGAGCCCGGAGAACTATTTCTGAAGACTGCGAACACATTTTAAAAGCTTGTTGATGACAGCTCACCTGTGCTGACGAATAAAGGCAGTCATACAAAATCTACGAAGCTCTGTTTGCTCTCTGGACTGCGTGTTTACACGTTTCAATAAATCCCTTTGTAACAAACTAACCGATGCACAGCGACAGATGGATGATTGTTCCCTGGGCTCGCACCTCTGTTAAAGGCAGGCGCTGTGAAACGGCCACATTTTGGCGTTAGGGTCTCTCCACGCTAGAGCGAGGCTCTCCGCTGTGGGCCTACCTTGTTACATGTTGCGCTCCCACAGGTACACATGTCGTAAAACCACACTAAAAACAAACAAAAGCCAGTGGGCTTGTGTTGCCTGAGGACATTTCCACGTCCACGGTACTCGCAGTGACAAAAGGGGTTCTCGGGTGGCACACGGTAGCTGTCCAACAAACCTTTCTCTGTGGCTGCGTTAGCATCTGTGTCTTTCGAACGGAAACTTATCTGGACGTGATTTCCACTTCGGCTCTTCGCTGTGTGCTTCGTGTTCACCTGCTTCACTGCAAGCTCTCCGTGGAGCTGATGCACCGCTTACCGTGAAAGCATCCGTCTCCTGTGGGTGCTAACGTTATTCCCCTCACACAGATATCAGCTACCGGAGCCCCGCACGAGACCGGATTCACGTGAAGATGGAAACAATCACTGAATCTAACGAGTCACAGAAAGTAGCCGCGGCCGGTGGCTCCGCCCCCTCCCCCACTGTTCTTAACATGAATTATTATTAATGTTATTTTTATTATTTATTTCATTATTATTATTATTTTACCTCGGATGTTTTCCGCAGAAGACACGGAACAGCTTTATCACGAGCGCAACCAACGAGGCTTCTGGTGGCTTACAAAATAAAATCACTGCTCGCGAACGTTGACGCAGGAAAGAGCAGAAGTATGATTGAAAGCTATGTGAATAATGCTCTACAGGCCACACAGCAACCCTAAAAACAAGCACCGTTTGTGTAAAATATTTATTTCAACTGTAATAACGATAATAATAATAGAACTTGCTATACAGTAAAATAAATGATCTTGTTACACTCAGAGCTTTGTCTTACCTGGAAGCCTTTTTCTCGGCTCCTCAATTTTTTTTCTATCCACTAAATCAATGCATGACAGTTCATAGTTCATTCAAAATGTAAGGCAATATGAAGATATCAGTGAAACCTAAGTGTTGAACAGAAATGCACCTGCCGCTCAGCTGATAGAGCAGGTTGTCTGCCAATCTCAGTCCACCGTTCCCCTGACCACATTTGTTTAGGTGAGACACCGAGTCCCTCCCCAAGTACATGACCTGGAGTGTAAATGTTAGGAATGACAAAAGTGATGTAACTGGCTTGATTCAATTCAGTTTTATTTAGATGATGCCAAATCACAAAAGCATTCACCTCAAGGTGCTTTTTGATGTATTCTCCAAGAGTTCCCACAACAATACAGAGAAAACCTCAACAATCAAACAAGACCCCCTTTGAGCAAACACTTTGGGGACACTGGGAAGGAAAAACTCTTTTAACAGGAAGAAACAGTAAGAAGCAACACCAGGCTCAGGGAGGGGCGGGGCCATCTAACCTGACCAGTTGGGGGTGAGCTGAGGAAGACAGAGCCAAAGATCAATAATCTCTGAGACAGAAAGGAAGAAAGCAGCATATATTTCATATGTGCACTGAAGGATCCTGATCAAAACTACTCCAAGATTCCTTGATAACCTGGACGCCAGGTTAATTTAACATTCAGAGTAAGCCAAGCACAATAAAAACTGAGTGAAACTCTTCAAATAAACCATTTTTTACAGATGATCAGTTAGCTGTTCTCTTTCAAGAGTTTCTCAGATAAAAAGAAGGTTGGAGATTGGCCTGTAACTAGCTAGGACAGCTGGTCAAATGATGCTTTTTAAGTAACAGTTTAACTGCTGCCATCTTGAAGGCCTGATACGTAGCTGATTCATAAAGATAGGCTAATAATATTTATGGTTGAAGCATTAATTAATGAGAGGGCTTCTTTGGAGAATGTAATTACTAAAGTTAACTCAGAAAGATCTATTGGAGAAAGGAAAGGGGATTCGAAGGGGGAAACAGGCAAACACAAACAATCCAACTCTCTCTCAGAACAGGCAGGCTCACCACAATGCAGGGAGTAAATTTAGGGAAGGTCTATACAGAGGAGATAGAAGACAACATCAGGTCTGAAGACAAAAATCATCCAGGTAGACAAAGTATTTAAAGAAGTACCAAGGGACATCATTCACGAGGGCCTGAAACACTCTGGACCTGTTCGTAAGACCAACAGGCATCACCAAAAACTCAAAGTGGCCCAGTTGAGTGTTGATGGCTGTCTTCCACTCATCCCACTCCGTTATCCTTACCAGATGGTAACCACACAAGGGCGTGCCCACAGATGGAGATGGGATGAGTGTTCTGTGTTGCTGGACACACAGTATAACAAAGGGGTATACGCCAGGCTATGGTAGATTCAAGTTGCACGCAGACTGTAGTCCACCAAAATCTGGTTCGGCCGGAGAACTGTTAGAGGCAGAGTGGGTGGAGGTTAGGTGTGTGCATGGGGACGTCTACAAATCTGTTTTGATCAGCGTCTACCACCCTCACACTGACGGGTTGGTGGAGTGGCTGAATAAGACTTCAAAGTCCAGTGCACCACACAAATGCTTCTGGGGTGGAAGCAACCTTAGGTTAGGGTGAAGAGAACGCTGAGGTAGTATATCCTGCAGAGGGTTAACTGGAGACAGAGCTGGGCTTACTAGGACAGTTTGTTAAGCCAGAGGCAAGCTCTCCAATCATGTGGAGCCAGCCGAGTTACACTTCCTGGGTGGAAAGGACGTGATGAACATGACCTGAGTCCGCTGAGTCCACCAAATCCATAAGTTGGCTGGATACTTCTGTCATGAATACTGGAATGGACTCAAATGCAGGGCTTGGAAGAATCCCATGCACACTAACTGTGATTCTAAGTTTTACCAGAAAATGCTATCCACAATTAAGCAAAAGGAGAAAATGGGACTCCAGGTGTCCAAGGGGAAAATGCACAACAATCCAAAATTCTCTGTAGGGCGCTCAGAGAACAGGCTCCCCACACTTCAGGGAGGAATTCCAGGGAAGGTCTATAGAGGAGTGGGAAGTAGGGATGAGAAGACTGAAACAGCTGTTTTGACACTGTGTTGACCTTCCAAAGCACAGATGTTTCGAAACATTGCTCAGAAGCGTGGTTCAAAACACCCAGATCACGTGACCATGACAAAACACGATGGTGCACTCCACCCCAGTTATGGCAGGTGGCGTACCTGCTGCTTCGACGCATTCCTGGGACAAGGATTCCCATTTTTGAATAACCACACTTATTGATGCTGAGCCTTGTAATGACTGCATTCATGTTTTTGATATTACGGATTCAGTTTATCACACGTGCACGTGTAAAACCAAACAATACCTATCTCTCATTATTTAGCTGTAGACTGTGAAGACTAATATGACTTCAATTACTTAAACACTAAACTCCAAAGTTTAATACAATTAAATAGATAAATAAATAATATACAGATATCTTATTTGAATGATTACTGTCAAGAAGAAAGAGGTTGGTGGGCGAGCTCAATTCAATCATATCAGCAGAGAGAGAGAGCGACACAGTGTGCCGTTCATTAAAAGTTTTCACCTCTGACTCCGTCAGTTCTTTAGTTTTTTGTTTTGTATTTTCAACAGAAAATGTTATTTGCAGCATCAGGTGACTTCATCCTCACTGTAACCTGTTACTCACATACTATGCTGACATAAATGATGTATTTAAACTGTAAGAAGAAAAGCTAGAAAACATGTTTATTCTCACTGACACTTCTGGGGTGAATATGTTATAAACAACAGGAGGTTTGCAGGGTGACTATAACCAAAAGTCCAGACTTGCAGTGAAACATCGTGCCATGCGTTACAAGACGCAGCATCCACAGCAGTATGGAAAGTTCCTTCATGGTTCAGATGTTGCTCACCAGTGATTTAAAGATGTTGCCACGGACCCGGGGACTCGGGGTCCGTGAGCAGTGTGGACGTTTATTATTATCATCATTATTATAGCATATGATGTATGTTTGCTGCACTGTGCTGTGTTCTTGTATTCCATGCTTGTGGGTGTGTGTGTGTGTGTGTGTGTGTGAGAGTGCAGCAGTGACACTCCCAGGCCTGGTGGGTGTGGCCCTGCCAGCTGGCTGGTCACGCCCAGGATCTCACACACCTGCTACTGATCAGGCTCGTCGGGGAGCTGCTTAACAGAATGATGGAGCTTCCTCTGGCGCAGGATCGTTGAGTTAGACTCCATGTTAGTGGTTCTAGTGCTGTTAAGTGTATGCCTGCTGGAGTTGGTGTCGTAACGGCTGCGTCTGTTGTGTTTTCCTCAGGAGGAGAGCGGAACACAGGACAGCAGGACGCACGGGGTGTGCGTAGGCACGGGAGCAGAGAGCACGAATACCAGCACTTAGGACAAGGCACAACACAGGAGTTGAAGGAACGCACTGGAGATTTATTGTGTGTACATTTACCTTACTGTAAATAAACGCACTGTTCATATTTGCACTGAGTCCAGCATTTGGGTCCTTTCTCCAACATTCCCACGGCTTGCCCTGGCAAACCGTGACAGATGTGCAGGAACTGTAGAGGAATCATGTCTTAAACTTAGTTACAGCACTTTCAGAAAGACATCTACTGTAGTGTCATGCATTATTATAAATGTAAACATTATTATGAAATGATCAGATTAAAGAGGGATTTCAGGAAACACTGTTAAATGCTGAGTTTCTATCTGAACAAGATCTGGCATGTGATTAAAGTGATGGATGGTTGCTTTTACATTGTGAGAGAAGCCAGTTGAGCCTATTAATAGATTAAATGCTGTCATTTTTAATGCTTACATACATCTTAAAATCACCCACAATAATTATTTTATCTAAGCTGAGCACTAAATCAGACAGAAGCTCTGTGTAAGATAGAAAACAAATGAAATGGTCTTTTGAGTTTTACAGTTAGGGTGGACAAGGCTAAGCATCAGGCTTCTGAATGAACTCAAACTCTGTCAGAGTCTGTGGTTGACTAATAAACTCTAAGTGGAAGATTGCTCCCCTCCCTGCTTCGAGGATTCTGACAATTTGTATAACTCTGGGTGTTGATTCATTTAACCTAACATAATTATTCTGCTGTAAGTAGGTTTCTGTGAGGCAGATCAAATCAATTTGTTGATCAATTATTTTTTCATGCAGTAATAGAGACTTGTAAAACAAAGACCTAATGTTTAATAATCCACATTCAACAGTTTTACTCTTTGGTGCAGTTGTGAATCTATATTGTTGTAACAAACCCACGACAGACCCAATGTCACGGTCCTGGCTCTGTGACCCAGTGTTTTCTGTTCTGTATTGTTAATCTTTGATTTCTTGATGTATCTTTGTTTATTCTTACGTTTTGGTTCTGTGTATCCCCTCTAGTGTAGTCATGTCTCTGTGTTAAGCCCGCGTCTCTGAGTCCGTGGTCTAACCCTATCTCCCTCTGTCATCCTGTGTGGTTCCCCTGCATCTTCCAGGTTAGCTTTATTCTTAGTTTTCCCAGTTTAGGTTTTGTCAGTTCTGTTCTCGCCACCCTCGCCCTTTTGTTGAATGTTATCCTCCTTAATAAAGCTCACTCTCATCAGAAACCGTGTTTGCACTTTGTGTCCTTTAATAATTTACACACGGCTTGCCCCGCTGGCCGTGACAGTACGAACCAGCCACCATGGACCCTGCAGCATATTCGACCCACCTGGGGCTACGGGAGGATATTACAGGGAGTGCAGAATTATTAGGCAAATGAGTATTTTGTCCACATCATCCTCTTCATGCATGTTGTCTTACTCCAAGCTGTATAGGCTCGAAAGCCTACTACCAATTAAGCATATTAGGTGATGTGCATCTCTGTAATGAGAAGGGGTGTGGTCTAATGACATCAACACCCTATATCAGGTGTGCATAATTATTAGGCAACGTCCTTTCCTTTGGCAAAATGGGTCAAAAGGACTTGACAGGCTCAGAAAAGTCAAAAATAGTGAGATATCTTGCAGAGGGATGCAGCAGTCTCAAAATTGCAAAGCTTCTGAAGCGTGATCATCGAACAATCAAGCGTTTCATTCAAAATAGTCAACAGGGTCGCAAGAAGCGTGTGGAAAAACCAAGGCGCAAAATAACTGCCCATGAACTGAGAAAAGTCAAGCGTGCAGCTGCCAAGATGCCACTTGCCACCAGTTTGGCCATATTTCAGAGCTGCAACATCACTGGAGTGCCCAAAAGCACAAGGTGTGCAATACTCAGAGACATGGCCAAGGTAAGAAAGGCTGAAAGACGACCACCACTGAACAAGACACACAAGCTGAAACGTCAAGACTGGGCCAAGAAATATCTCAAGACTGGTTTTTCTAAGGTTTTATGGACTGATGAAATGAGAGTGAGTCTTGATGGGCCAGATGGATGGGCCCGTGGCTGGATTGGTAAAGGGCAGAGAGCTCCAGTCCCACTCAGACGCCAGCAAGGTGGAGGTGGAGTACTGGTTTGGGCTGGTATCATCAAAGATGAGCTTGTGGGGCCTTTTCGGGTTGAGGATGGAGTCAAGCTCAACTCCCAGTCCTACTGCCAGTTTCTGGAAGACACCTTCTTCAAGCAGTGGTACAGGAAGAAGTCTGCATCCTTCAAGAAAAACATGATTTTCATGCAGGACAATGCTCCATCACACGCGTCCAAGTACTCCACAGCTTGGCTGGCAAGAAAGGGTATAAAAGAAGAAAAACTAATGACATGGCCTCCTTGTTCACCTGATCTGAACCCCATTGAGAACCTGTGGTCCATCATCAAATGTGAGATTTACAAGGAGGGAAAACAGTACACCTCTCTGAACAGTGTCTGGGAGGCTGTGGTTGCTGCTGCACGCAATGTTGATGGTGAACAGATCAAAACACTGACAGAATCCATGGATGGCAGGCTTTTGAGTGTCCTTGCAAAGAAAGGTGGCTATATTGGTCGCTGATTTGTTTTTGAATGTCAGAAATGTATATTTGTGAATGTGGAGATTAACTTATGGCTGGAGCACGAGGGGAAAGACTTTCGCCAAGCCATAGCTAATTGGCTACAGCGCTTAGTTTCTGGTCTCCCCTGGTTGCTCAGCTTACTTCACCCGCTCGCAGAGGCTTTCTTTCTGGACGAGCTTCACTTTGTTCGTCCGGCCTCTACCTCTCGCCTAGCAACTACTGTTTCGCTGCCTGGCCCGACTAAGGATATTCTGCCCGGCCCGTCGACCCAGCCTTCGAACAGGAAGCGGCAATCGCGCCGTCGACGCCCCTCGCCACAGTCGGACACCGGGATTTCAGAGCAGCCGGCTGTGGTGAGTAGGAAGGACAATATTACTGGTTTGAACTGTGGGACTGTTTACTCGGCGGTTGTGGTCTGTACGGCAAAGGACAATAAGAACTGCTTATCAGCTGTTCAGTCTCCTGCTCAGCTGTCTTTACTTCTTTACCGCTGGAGGGTCCGAGGGGCCCGTTCAGCAGTCTGTCTCCGCTGGAGGGTCCGAAGGGACCCCTCCAGCCGTCGCCTGCAGTGCCAGGCCTGCAGTGCGGCTTCCGTGCCGTCGTCTGCGGTTCCATCGCCTGCAGCTTTCACGCCGTCGCCTGCAGCGCCGCCGTTAGGGACTTCCACGCCGGTCCAGCCTCTGCCTCGCTGTCTGGTCCAGCCTCTGCCTGAACCACCTCGCCTTTGCCGGCCACTTTCCAGGCCTCTAGCTGGATGTCATCACCGTCGATGGTGGCTCCCTGAATGAGGTCGCCGCTCTCTTCCGTGCGACCGGCCTCCGGACCTCCCTCGGTTTAGGTTTTGTCAATTCTGTTCTCGCCACCCTCGCCTTTTGTTGAATGTTATCCTCCTCAATAAAGCTCACTCTCATCAGAAGCTCAAGACACTCAAAGCGGTTTACAATACCACTATTCATTCACTCTCACATTCACACACTGGTGGAGGCAGCTACAGTTGTAGCCACAGCTGCCCTGGGGCAGACTGACAGAAGCCAGGCTGCCATATCGCGCCATCGGCCCCTCTGGCCATCACAGGTAGGCGGTAGGTGAAGTGTCTTGCCCAAGGACACAACGACCAGGACAGAGAGAGCAGGGGATCGAACAGGCAACCTTCCGGTTACAAGACGAGCTTCCCAACCCTCTGAACCACAGTCACCTCCTGATGCATAGCCACCAGGTCAGCCGCTATCCGGGATCTGTCACAACATGACTGGGTTTTGGCACCACTTTAGCAAGGACCCAGACTGACAGTTTTTCCAGCACGTGACTGTTTTTATGTGTGCAAACCAGTGTGCATCACATTTATTGGCAGGCTTTTCAGTCCCACTCTCTCCAGCCCAATGCTCCTCTCCTTGGGCAGCTTTCCAGTTGCCTTCAGTGCAGCAGAAAGCTCTTCTATCCAGTCCCAGCATCCTACTCATAGGGGAGACATGATTAGGATATGGAGAACAGCTGTGTGGATCAGCCTCCCCTGACACACACCCAGAGCCCACTGCTCCACCCCTCTCTGCAGCTGCCACAGACCACAGGCTGTATGACCAGAGGTTAAACAGACAGAAGGCCACACAACATGAGGGAGGAAGCAACAATGAAAAGAGGGAGATGCAGACAATATGTCCACAGAAGGAGATCGAGGCAGCATCTGGGACCTGTGAACAGATACAGGCATGTTCAAGACCCTCGTGATGGGGAAGAGACCAGGCAGCTCATTGTCCTGCCAAATATACGAGAGTCAACACAAACTCAGGGTGGCATTTCAGTCTGATGAGGAGGAGCCATTATTGGCCCACAGTGACTCAAGAGAAACACTTGTGCACCCTGGGAAGCCCCAGCAGCCTAGACCTATTGTAGTGTAACTAGGGGAGGATTCAGGGTCACCTGGTCCAGCCCTAACTATATACTTTAGCAAAAAGGAAAGTTTGAAGCCTAATCTTGAAAGTAGAGATAGTGTCTGTCTCCTGAATCCAAACTGGAAGCTGGTTCCACAGAAGAGGGGCCTGAAAACTGAAGGCTCTGCCTCCCATTCTACTTTTAAATACTCTAGGAACAACAAGTAGGCCTGCAGAGCGAGAGCCAAGTGCTCTAATAGGGTGATATGGTACTACAAGGTCATTAAGATAAGGTGGGGCCTGATTATTTAAGACCTTGTATGTGAGGAGCAGGATTTTGAATTCTGGATTTAACAGGAAGCCAAAACAGGAGAAATCTGCTCTCTCTTTCTAGTCCCTGTCAGGACTCTTGCTGCAGCATTTTGGATTAGCTGAAGGCTTTTCAGGGAGTTTTTAGGACTTCCTGATAATAATGAATTACAGTCTTCCAGCCTGGAAATAATAAATGCATGAACTAGTTTTTCAGCGTCACTCTGAGACAGGATATTTCTAACTTTAGAGATGTTGCACAAATGGAAGAAAGCCGTCTTACATATTTGTTTAATATGTGCGTTGAAGGACATGTCCTGGTCAAAAATGACTCTATTATGTAGAGGTTTGATTCCCAGTCATCGTATATTTGTTACTGCCCCCGTGGCGGTTTTATGAGGAACAATGGGGAAGAAGAAGGTTCCAGTTTTGTACAGAGCCCCCTTGCCCTTGTACTCTGTGAAAGTGGACCCTGACACAGGGCTGGTGATCAAAAAGTATATTCCATGTTCTGTTCTGATTGGATTAGCCAACACAGGCACGGTGGCTCATAACAGACAAATGGTGCACAGTGATCATTTAACCAGAGGATCTACAATAACTTTAGTCAGAGATGGAGAAAGAGATAAAGCAGACAGGAGAGGAAGAAGAGAAGAACTGCAAATGACATGTAATGTGTGTTGATAAATTATGTGTTTTCATCATGTGAAACATCCTGAAAAACAAACTAACTTGTGTTATTAAAATGTTGCATGAAAATCCAGGCCAGTTTTGTGCAGGATAAACAGATTAGCTGTGTGAGCGTGTCTGCAGATGCTCAGACTGTCCCAGCTCATGGCATCTGGATCTGTTCACAGCAGCTTACTTTGATCTGCATACACACAGCTCTATAAACGCTGAGGCATTTGTAATGAAATAAGATCTTTCTCCACATTTGATCTTCATGTTCTGCCTCCTACATTTAATCTACTGAGGTCACGTTTGAATAATTAGATTTAAAACGAAATGTAAAATTAGGATTCAGCTTAATCTAAATGATGAGCATGGACATTATAATAAAATGATACATTTTATATCAAATTTTATTCAGTGTATGATGACAAGATGCTCCTGTCATGGTCAGCACTGGTCTTTATTTACCCGTTGCTATGTTGAATCGTAGTTTCGGGGCTCTATTGATGATGCCTTTCTTTCCCTACTATGGCACTCAGCAGAGTGAACCTGAGCGCTTCAGTGCGTCATTCCATTGAACCACACTGAATTCACTCTGATCAGCTGTTGTGGAGCAGGAAGCGCGGAGTTGTTCAACTTGGAATTTATTTTTAAACTCCGTTTGTTGAACCTACTTCTTGGAATCAAGTCAACACACGACACCAGACGGTGGCGATGATGCACCGTTCGCTGTTTGCCCACCGCCATTCCTTCTTTTAAGAGAAAGAAGAAGAAATCTTAACGCCTGGTTAGCTGCTGACGTGTATGTGCGTGGAAGTGTCAGTGGATATCGTTTAGTTCTTTCCGCGACAGTTCAAAATGAAATCATTAGATTGAGCTCGTACCTCGATGGTAAAATACGAGCCGAGGATAGCGAGGACTATCAGCACAGGTAGGTGTCCAACATTTAAATCACTGACCGGCTAGCCGGCAGAGCTAAAGCGCTAACTGTAGCAAATACAGCCGAATGCTATACATTAGCAAACCGTAGCGGTTTAAATACACCATTAACATGGTTCTGGTTCCGTCGCTGCCACCGTTTCCTTTCACCTCATGGTTTTTCATTCAGTCGCTGCTCAGCTGCTCTTTAAAGCACAGAGTCCTGTGACAGGCCGGCTGTGTAGCTTCTCAGCCGTCCAGGTTACAGTAGCCTGAGAGCTTGAAAGGAAGGTAACTGCACTTATTTTCAGGGTTTTTCTTTTGTGACGACATTTCGCCTCTTCCGTTTGATCTCTCCTTCATTTCCCTTAAAACTGAACAAACGTCTTGGAGAAGGGACGAAACGTGTTCAAAAATCCAATTGACCTTTTCAAGCTTATATGTGGGACTCAGTAGCTTTCTCAGTCCGACACGCCAGCACATCATCAGCTGCTTCAAGAAACACGATTACTACATTAACCCAGAAACTAATAATACATGAAGGAAGAGGACATCAGCCACGCAGGTTTCATTCCAATGAATAGTGGCTTTTATATAGTACTTAAGTTAATTAGCTTTAAGCATTTCATCTGCGTACAATTCATGGCCGTTTAAAGTGGATGTGAAACACTACATATATTAAGTGTAATTTACACCATAGAGCCTTAAACACACACACACACACACACACACACACACACACACACACACACACACACACACACACCCAGTCACGGCTTTAACACTGTCAGGGAAGCGAGAGTTAAGATCCTTCAGCATCGCTACAGGAGGAAAATAATGCTACATAACATTGTGCTTGATTGTTTGGGATTTATGACATGTTTTAGAGCAGGGCTACAGCGTGTATATTAGGCTAATGCATAGTGTTTGTGATAAGAACAAACCTCAATGTCTCATGTGGGAAACAGTGCTAATCATAGCTGTATTTACATAATAAAATAATCCAGGGTTGGGGTTAGAGGAAGCTGAAGCATCATGCAGATTCTAACCAGCACCCAGTTATTCAGCATGAGCATTCATGCAAAACTTGTGTGTGCACATGCTTCTGCTTCACACTCAACTTGACCTGTAATGATTTGTCCATCAGTCTGCTTTGATGTTTTTCAGCCTGTTGGCTCTAGTGTTATAAAACCCCTCACTCTACTCATACTGTTGTATTAATATCTAAATGCTGTTTTTGCCTCCTCAGGGTAACAAAGCGTCGCACAGCTGCACACAGGAAGGCACACAGCTGCTGCCCTCACCAGCAGCTGAACAGCAACACACACAACAACACTTTATGAGGACTTTCCAGAGGTTAGCAAGCTCCTGTTTAAACCTGTATTTTTTGCACTATATTGGATGACTTGAAAATAGTTATAATAAAAGAAGCCAGAAGAAAGAGCACATTGGAGGAGCTTAAACTGATAATGGTTAGTCTTTTGCTAGAAATATAACCTGCTCAAAAAACATTAAGGGAACAGTTGATGATCATCACGTATAGTCGGTTTCACTTCTGACCTTCAACTCTGGTGCAAATAAAAGTGCAAACAGGTGTGCTGGTGAGGCAACAAAACAAAAGCAACACTAAATCTTTTTACCCACTAAAATGCTCGGCGTAGCGGTCTGGAGCTCTGTTATACTGTGGACTGAAAGTAACAATGGACGCAGCGTATGTGAGACAAAGGGAGAGATATAGAGTCTGCAGCACTGTTCCTGAAATCGTCATTAAAGCCTTTACTGGGAAAAGCCAGCCTTAAACTCAGGAGTGAAGACGGGCAAACGTGGTCGCTGCTGTTTGTTTAACACAGTGAAATGATGCAGCTCACAGCTCCGGTTTTATATCCGATACCTGCAGCAGACGGGCGAGTCTAAAGGGGGGCATGGGGTTTCACGGCTTTCTGAACATGTTTCAACTTGAAAGTGGAATAATATAAAATATTGCATTAATATTTAAACATTTTAAAATAAAAGCTTTCTTTTTCACAAGCCAGAAAAAACGTACATGGGCCATTAAACTCTGAGCCACTAACCTGAGGGTTGTAAGGTTGGACCCTGAATTATTGTTAATATGATTTCATGTCAACACCAGCAAAACACCTGTTTCCAGCAGCGTGCTCTTAACGTCACAAAGCCTTCCAAGCAGCCAGAGTGAAGGTCATTATTTTATGCTGTATCATTTTGTTTGATTGGAAATGGAAGTTGCTGGACTAGACGTGACTAAGATGGTTAATGGTTGCACTGTTTAATAAAGTTCAGGGACGCCATCGGCATCGCTCAGTGTAACCTCTGTAGCTCCAGCAGAGGGAGGACAGACGACGTCACAGATGAACTTACTCTGTTTTCCACAGGTGTGTCTTGGCAGCTTTGTGAGGAACAATGGGGAAGAAGAAGGTTCCAGATTTGTACAGAGCCCCCTTCCCCTTGTACTCTGTGAAAGTGGACCCTGACACAGGGCTGGTGATCATAGCAGGAGGAGGGGGGGCCTCCAAGACGGGCATAAAGAACGCTGTGGTCAGTACTGAAGATGGGTGTTGTACAGTCGCTGTAGTGTTGCTGTGTCATTGTCCTGATAAGGCTCATTTATGTGATCTAATAACGTATACCAGGATGATCACAGACAGCATGCTACGGCGGTTTACATGCACACATGAGTTCTTCTGTTCACTTGTGCTTTTCTTCTTGTATTTCTTGACTCTCTGGAAACAAACTAACAAAAAAGTGTTTTGAGTGTGTTTGGTGAGAGTATCCTGATACATGATGCACACTGAGTTTGTATCCATAGTACAACAGTAGCAGACTGATGTTTGTGTTTTACAGCACTTCCTGGATCTGCAGCTCGTTGGGGAATACCAGCACAGTGCCAGTCTCCTTCACTCCCATGATACTGACACACGTGCTACCATGAACATGGCTGTAGGTAAAGGTGTGATTGCTGCAGGACAGGATGGGACCTGCTGTCTGATGCAGTTTAAACAGTGCACGCAGAAAGAAGCCAAAGATGCTAATAAAGATGGTGAGGCACACTGCTACAAGCTAAATATGCTAAAATGACACCTCTTTATTGTGTCTGATTCAATTTAATGTTATATTTCCCAAACAGCAGCTACAGCACTGAGCATGAAGAAAAGGGTTTTATGGTCTGAGACACAGACTGAACACCTGTTCAAATAAAAAGTGTCCTCTGTGCTGCAGGGAAAAGCAAGCAGCAGGGTAACGCCAGGCTACGAGCTGGGAAAGGAGACAAGTGTGGACAGGATGGAGTTACACCATCTGGAAACATGTCAGATATGAAGGACGAGACGATTCACATCTCTGTGACCGCTTCAGCTGAAGTGCAGTCAGACCTGAACCCTCAGGATCCGCTTCAGAAAGTCGTCAGGTTCAGTCCTGACCAGAGCCTGCTGCTAACTGGAGGCACCGATGGGCACATCAGAGTCTGGGAGGTAAGACTCAATCATTTCAGCCACAGCTGTTAAACATATACAGTTAGCTCCGCATAGACAGAGACGGTGTTTTCTTCTAATGTTGGTTCTGAACATTACCACAATGAAGAACACTTTCAGCCTTCATGCAGTGTGTGGAACAAAAAGATTGCATAAACTGAAGCATTTCTTTCAAAAACACAATCCTGTCACTTCAGCGGCTCAAAAGTAATAAATAAACTAATAACTAAAGTATTGATTTCAGGGCTTGCAAAATCGCTAGTCCGACATCCCGGGGCTTTTTCCAGTTGGGTTACTAAAATCTATCTCAGCCCTGCCTGTCGGGCTATCATAGGAAGGTGCTTTTGCAAATGTAGCTGGGTAATTGTGTCATTAGCATCGATGAGCCTCTGTCAAAATGTGACGTATTGAAATCGCGTTTGACTTTGCGCTTGTTTGTTGCTTTCACTTTCATTTTGTGATCGCACAAACTGTATAAAGAGCGGCAGTACTGACTGGTGAGTGAAAAGCCGACCACAACGCCGAAAAGTTCTGACAAATCAGACTACGAGGCAAAAAGAAAGCGCATCTTTTTTGGTTTCATGGACAAAAGAATTTCTGTGGCTGGGATATGACGAGCGAAATAACATCATGTTCTGCAGGGTGTGTCGTGAGTTTTTGAGTCGACAAGCGCCTTTGTTACTGGGAAAGACCCCATCAGAACCCGTGAGACATCTCTGCATCACAAGAAATGCATTGGTAAATGGTAAATGGCCTGTATTTATATAGCGCTTTACTAGTCCCTAAGGACCCCAAAGCGCTTTACATATCCAGTCACCCACCCATTCACACACACATTCACACACTGGTGATGGCAGCTACATTGTAACCACAGCCACCCTGGGGTGCACTGACAGAGGCGAGGCTGCCGGACACTGGCGCCACCGGGCCCTCTGACCACCACCAGTAGGCAACAGGTGAAGTGTCTTGCCCAAGGACACAACGACCGAGACTGTCTAAGCCGGGGCTCGAACCGGCAACCTTCCAATTACAAGGCGAACTCCTAACTCTTGAGCCACGATCGCCCCGCATTATTGCCCAGTCTGCAGCATCTGTCCCAGAACAAACACCAGTTGCAAAAAACATACTAAAAATAAACCAAGCACAACAAGAAGTCCTGAAGAAGCTGTACCAGAACTGCGTACCATGTTGCAAAGAGTGAACTACCACTGGCAAAATTTAGCCGTCTTTGCAAACTTCAGAAAGCAAATGGCCTCGATCTTGGTTCCACTTGCCTCAGTGACCATGCTTGCAGAGTTTATTGGAGCAGCAGCACAAACTTCAAGACACCGGATTGAAAAGGAAATTCAAGAAAGCAGGTTCTTATCCATTCTTGCAGATGGCAGTACAGACACTGGTATAATAGAACAGGAGCTGGTTCATGTCAGGTATGTGAGGGATAATGGTGACGTAGCCACATACATGATCAAACTTCAGCCAGTCAAGAGTGCAAATGCTGCAGGTATTTTAGAGGCTTTTGATGAAGCAGCGAACACCATGGGTATCAGAGAAGATACGTGGAAGGAGAAAGTAGTGTGTGCAACTGTTGATGGCGCTGCAGTGATGATGGAGAAAACAGGAGTAGCTGGGAGACTGAAACAGAGGATACCCCCACATCATAACAATCCACTGTGTGGCACACAAACTAGAGCTAGCTGTGCTGGATAGCGTGAAAGGCTGTGAGTACCTGGTGAAATTTGAAGATACACTGAAAACCATCTTTAAGATGTACTACTATTCCCCAAAGAAGCGAAGAGAGCTGACAGAGATAAGTGAGCTGCTAAATGAGAAGCTGGCACCTTTCAGTGGCCTGAAGAGCACACGGTGGCTCCAAGCCGGCGGAGATGACTGAAGGCTGTGGAAAAAAATTACTCCCACTGTTGTTCATATGGAGAACATGGCAGAAGGAAGTGATGTCAAAGCCGAGGATGCAGCCGAGGCTAAGGGGGTGGTGCAGGAGATGAAGACTGAGAAATTTGTTCGCTTCCTGCGTTTCATGTTGGACTCCAGTACCATCTTATCCAAGTGCTGTACGGATTTTCAGCATGATAACCTAAACATCACACGAACCAATCAGTTAGTTGAGAGCACAACATCACGCTTACTCAGCCTAAAAACAAAACCAGGAGAATATCAGAAAAGCTTGGACACAAAGTTCACAGCGAACCAGGATGGTAGCATTTGCTACTGTGGAACTCGGTAACAAAAAGTCAGCCTCTGCTAGCAGAGGTGAGGGCACAGGCAGAGGCACCTTTGGTGCAGAGATCCAGAAGATTATTGACAACACAGTCAAGTACATGGACAACAGATTTAAAAATCTGCGTGGAAAAGCCTCTCTCTAGTTTCAAGGTTTTTGACCCTTCCACTCTTCCCTACCCCAGAGAAGAGCTGGCGAATTATGGGGATGAAGAGGTGGATTATCTTGTCACACATTTTGCCTGTTTGCTAGATGAGAAAGAGAAAATTCCACAAGAATGGATGGATCTAAAAGTGTGGCTTGCAGAACGCCGGGGTAGCAAAGTAGATTGCTTGTACAGAGATCTCCTCTCTGAGAATCCAGAACATCTCTCTCATATCTTGTTGCTGGTGAAATTAATGCTGACACTTAGTCCATCGACAGCCATCTGTGAGAGGATTTTCTTGCATGAACCGAGTGAAGACAAACATCGTACCTCTCTACACCCTGAAACACTGAATGACTGCATGCCACTCCCTATTAATGGGGAAACAGTTGAATCTTTTTGCCCTGACAAGTCGATTCGTTTCTGGATGTTTTCTTGAAAAGGTTCAAGACACCTGGATCATAAAACCCCGACAAGAAGAGCAGTGAAATGGAGGGCAATGCACAGGAAGAGAAAGCTGATGAAGGAGATGCTATGCCCTCAACGTCGAGTGGCATTTTCTCATCCGTGACTTGAGTGGAAATGTCAGATCAGGATCTGACACAGGCTGATTCATGTCCCACACAGTTCTTACAAGTTCACAGAAATTTCTGTTCAGTTAGAACCAAGTATTTGAGTTGGTGATTGTAATTTATATACAGTTGTTGTAATTTTTGTTTTAACATTTTTTTGATTGATGTTTTGTTTCCTTTACAATATTATACAATAAAAATAATCTTTTTTTATTCGGGCTACTTAAATTTACTTTGGGCTACCAAAAACTGAAGAGTGACTGGCCGAAGGGCTAGCAGGGATTTAGAAACTTTGCGAGCCCTGGATCTCTAGTACTTGGTTGAGAACCCTTTGCTGGGAATGACAGCCTGGAGT
Source organism: Rhamphochromis longiceps (assembly GCF_057381845.1). NCBI lineage: Eukaryota > Metazoa > Chordata > Actinopteri > Cichliformes > Cichlidae > Rhamphochromis > Rhamphochromis longiceps. The sequence goes on from NC_140567.1 coordinate 1,757,258, forward strand.
CTTGAACTCAGGGACATGAGCAGGTTTCCTCCTTTCTAATGCTCTGCCAGGTCTTTACTGCAGCAGCTTTGCTGTGTGTTTGTGGGTCTTTCTGTCCAAAGTCTTCGATAGTTAAATGCTTAATTGGGTTAAGATCAGCTGACTGATTTGGCCATTTGAGAATATTCCCCTTCTTTGCTTTAATAAACTCCTGGGTTTGTTTGGCTGTGTGTTTTTGAGTCATTGTCCATCTGTATTATGAAACGCCCCCCAATCAATTTGACTGGCGTTGGCTGCATTTGAGCAGACAGTTTGTCTCTGAACACGTCAGAATTAGTTTGGCTGCTTCTGTCTGTGTCACATCTATAAACACCAGTGTCCCAGCACCACTGCCATCAGTCTCCACTGTGCTTACAGATGTGATGGCTTTGGGTCATGAGCTGTTCCACACCTTCTCCGTGCTTTTCTTTCTTGCCATCGTTCTGGTAGAGGTGGATGTTGGTTTCATCTGTCCAAAGAATGCTTTTCCAGAACTCTCCCGGCTGTTTAGGTGTGCTCTCTTTTGTTTCGCTTTCTTTTCTTTTTTCTTTTTTTGCAAGCTCCAGTCTAGATTTTTTGTTCTTGAGACTTATGAGCGGCCTGCACCTTGCAGTAAGCTCTCTGTATTTACTTTCATGTAGTCTTCTATGGTAGACTTGGATACGCCTACCTCCTGGAGAATGTTGCTTGGTTGTGAAGGGGTTTCTCATCACCATGGAAATGATTCTGCGATCATCCACCACTGTTGTCGTGGACGTCCAGGTCTTTTTGAGTTGCTGAGTTCTCCAGTGCTTGCTTTCTTTCTCAGGATGCACCAAACTGTAGATTTTGCCGCTCCTAACAGTGTGAGTGTTTTCTCTTTCCGCAGTTTAAGGGTGGCTTGTTTCACCTGCACAGAGAGCTCCTTTGACCACATGTCTGCTCACAGCAAAATCTTCCAAATGCAAGCACGACTCCTCAAATCAACTCCAGGTCTTTTATCTGCTTGATAATGACAGAACGAAGGAACTGCCCACACCTGCCCATGAAATGGCCTTCGTCAGTTGTCCAATTACTTTTGGTCCCTCTAAAAAGAGGGTGGCACATGTTAAGGAGCTGAAACTCCTAAAACCTTCATCCAGTTTGAATGTGGATAACCTCAAATGACACTATGTCCATATTCATAATGTAACTATAACTGGAATGTTTCAGTAAATAAGTATTAATCACATCTGCAATTTTCTAAGTACATATATTTCTAAAGGTGTTACTACAGATGTTGGTAACAGCCCATCCAATCCATGCATGCAAAGAAATCAAGCATAGCTCTCTATAATGTTAATATTATGTTAAATAATGAGAAATGACACAGGGGAGCATTGAAAACACGAAGAAAGGCATGAAACCAGCTGAAATCTCAGTCATTAGAAAGCAATCAGTCAGTGCACGTCTTGTTGTTGTCGGCAACAGTGGTTACTGAAGGTAAACATGAGCACTGGGGTGATAATCTGCAAGTGGAAAGAACGTGATTTCACTATAAACCATAATAATGTATTTATTGTTTTTGAGCTCAGTATTTAGTGGAGTGAGATGTTATAAGACGCTGGTGTATTTGTCCTGCAGTGGAAGAATAAAACGTTGTCTTCACCTGGTATGTCCTGTTTCAGTTTCCTTCCCTGAAGAAAAAGTTTGACTTCAAAGCACATGAAGGAGAGATCGAAGACTTGGATATAAGTCCTGGGAACAAGGTCAGTGTCAATATTTAACAACACAACTTGCACCACTAGCTACTTGATGAGGTGAACCTGTTCATCTGCTCATTAATGCAAATGTCTTATCAGCCAATCACATGGGAGCAAGCCAGTTTAGTTTTATTTATATAGCACCAAATCACAACAAGTTATATCAAATCACTGTAAGGTATGTAAAGTACCCTACAATACAAAGAAAACCCCAACAGTCATATGACAAGCATTTTGGCAACAGTTGAGAAGAAAAACTCCTTTTTAACAGGAAAAAGAGAGCCAGAGATTAATAATGACTAATAATTGAATCCAGAGTGATGGATAACCACAGAGTGAGTCTAAAGGTGAGTGAAGAAGAAACACCCAGTGCATCATGGGAATCCCCGGCAGCCTACGTCTATTGCAGCATAACTAAGGGAGGATTCAGGGTCACCTGGTCCAGCCCTAACTATATGCTTTAGCAAAAAGGAAAGTTTGAAGCCTAATCTTGAAAGTAGAGATAGTGTCTGTCTCCTGAATCCAAACTGGAAGCTGGTTCCACAGAAGAGGGGCCTGAAAACTGAAGGCTCTGCCTCCCATTCTACTTTTAAATACTCTAGGAACAACAAGTAGGCCTGCAGAGCGAGAGCCAAGTGCTCTAATAGGGTGATATGGTACTACAAGGTCATTAAGATAAGATGGGGCCTGATTATTTAAGACCTTGTATGTGAGCAGCAGGATTTTGAATTCTGGATTTAACAGGAAGCCAAAACAGGAGAAATCTGCTCTCTTTCTAGTCCCTGTCAGGACTCTTGCTGCAGCATTTTGGATTAGCTGAAGGCTTTTCAGGGAGTTTTTAGGACTTCCTGATAATAATGAATTACAGTCGTCCAGCCTGGAAGTAATAAATGCATGAACTAGTTTTTCAGCGTCACTCTGAGACAGGATATTTCTAACTTTAGAGATGTTGCACAAATGGAAGAAAGCAGTCTTACATATTTGTTTAATATGTGCATTGAAGGACATGTCCTGGTCAAAAATGACTCCAAGGTTCCTCACAGCGTTACTGGAGGCCAAGGATGTTTGATATAAAGGAAGGTTGGAGATTGGCCTATAATTAGCTAAGACTGCTGGGTCTAGAGATGCTTTTTGAGTAAAGGTTTAACTACAGCCAGCTTGAAGGCCTGTGGTACATAGCTGATTATTAGAGATAGGTTGATCATATTTAAGATTGAAGAATTAATTAATGGCAGGACTTCTTTGAGCAGTTTTGTAGGAATGGGGTCTAAAAGACACGTTGATGGTTTGGAGGAAGTAATTATTGAAGTTAACTCAGAAAGATCAATTGGAGAAAAAGAGTCTAACTTAACATCAATGGTACTAAGAGTAGCTGTAGATAATATTACATCTGTGGGATGATTACTGGTCATTTTTTCTCTAATGATAAAAACTTTATTTGTGAAGAAGTTCATGAAGTCATTACTAGTTAACGTTAAAGGGATGGTTGGCTCAACAGAGCTCTGACTGTTTGTCAGCCTGGCTACAGAGCTGAAGAGAAACCTGGGGTTGTTCTTATTTTCTTCAATCAGTGATGAATAGTAAGATGTTCTGGCTTTACCAGATTGCTTTTTTTTTTCTTTAAATAAAAGCAAAGAAGTAAAATTATTAATAAGATAATTAACCTTTGTAGCGTTCAGGTAGCTGCTCAGCAAATTTAGGTCTTTGGTTAAGATGACCTGCTAAGAAATGTGATTTTGGGCGTGGCGTGGTTGTTGATGTCAGGACTTGAAAAGAGAAGAAATTGCTGATTTACTGGGATTTTCCTGCTCACCTATCTGTCATTAGAGTGATCTGAAAAAGAGAAAATATGTCATGACCGGCAGCTCACTGTCAGAGGAGAATGGTTGAACGTTCTAGTAGACGTCTACAGCAGCAGACTGGACTACATTTCTACAATTGCTGTTTCCAAAATTGGACAACTGAACACTGAAAAATCATCAAATTCGAAAGTAACTTTCTACATCTGAGTGCTTTTTGTCTAATACACACACACAGTAACACTCTGAGTGCATCGGGAGCAACTTGGCGTTCAGTGTCTTGCTCAGCGATACTTTAATAAGCAGACTGGAAAAGCCAGCGATCACAAACCACCGACTTTCCAGTCACAGGCACCCTCATGACCTCCTTAGTCACTAGATTTCTACAAATGTCAGTCCCATCTCTTCATCACCTTTTGGAGTTTTTCCCTCATGGATGTGCAGCTGACAGATATACAGCATCTGTGTGCTATGATGACAATATAGATGTTTCAAGCACCTTGTTGAATCTGTGCCATGAAGAATTAAGGCAGCTGTGGATGCAAAAAGGGGTTCAGGCTCGTACCGGCACGGTGTAACTTAGTAGCCAGTTAGTGTAGATGGTTCATCAGTAACCTTCTGTCTGTTGTCATATAGCATCTGGTGACTGTTGGTCGGGACTTTGCCTGCAGTGTATGGAGTGGCAACCAGTTGTCTATGAGTCTTAAATGGCATGAAACCATGTCTCAAATAGATGAGAAGACCTATCGATATTTGGCTTGCAGGTAAAACCTAATCTAGCTTGTTCTTCAATCAAAGAGCATCTTAGTGTTTCATACAGTACGGTGCACCCAGAAAGCATTCATGCTTCACTTGTTCCACGTGTTGTTACAGCCTTATTCCAAAACGCATTAACACAATATCTCACAATGATGCAGTGAAACAAAGTTGACTGGAAATTTGTTTAAATTTGAAAAATATAAAATGGGACACTTCCACAAGTACTGAGTGTTTGTGACGGAGCTCCTGCGTCCTGTTTTCATCACCTGTCAGATGCATTACTCAAGAAAAGTGATGCAGCATGTTACTTATTTACTCACTACAGAAAGTAATTTGTTACACTACTTGTTACATTGCATTGAGATCTGAAAATGGCTGTGCACTGTTGCTCCCCATCTAAGCTGACGGAGCTGCACTGTTCGTGTCAAGCTTGTAGCATTTAACAGCTGCCAGAGGTGCTTCAGCAAAGTACTGAGCAGGCTGTACTTATGTACCAGTGTGCATCTTAGTCTTTCATTTTTTAATCAACTTGCAAAGCTTCAAGCAAACTTTTCCATTTTGTGGAGTTTAGTCTGCAGAATGTGAATGTGTAAAATAAATGGAATCCATCCATAAGACTAAGAGATGAAAAAATGTGGAACAAGTGAAGTGATGAGAGTTTCTCAGGTGCACTGTACAGACGTCTGTCAGTAACAATGACTGCATGGTTGTCTGTTCGCCTGTTTCAGGTTTGGAAAGGTTGAAGACCAGAAAGATGCCCTGAGACTTTACACCGTGCAGATCCCCCATAAACGAGACAGAAAACCTCCCCCGTGCTACCTCACCAAGTGGGACGGCAGGAGCTTATTGGCCATGCTGACGGCTCCCTGCGGCACGGAGGTCATCTCCAGTCTGGCTGTCAGGTAACAGCTTCATAAATGCTGACATGCAGACTGGCTGTTGTGTTTGTTGAGATGTGGTATGACTACGATGTCTAACGAGGCCCTCGTTTCTGATTTCAGACTTTTTAATCTGATTTAGTGCGACCTAAGCTCTGCTCCTACAGAGGCTGATTATCTGCTTTAATGTTGTCACGTCCTCACAGCGTGCGGCTCTGAATACTGTCGCTCCTCTGAACAAGTCTCAGACGTCCTGGCTCTAACTCACAAATACACAAGTAACTAATCAGTAAGCTGGAGAGGAAATGTCTTCTCACTAATTTAGAGCATTTTCATTTAGCCTGGAGAGTGTGTGAAAATGAGAATAGCTCCAGGTTTTTCCAGCACTGTATCCATGGCGACAAAGAGGCTCTGATGACTGCTCCTTTTTAACCTTGAATAGTAATGACTTCATCAATAAAGTTGTAACCATTACACAAAACATGACTCATAACAATCACATAGACTTCTTACTGTATACAGCTACTTTCACTGATATTTATTATTTAGACTCTGTCTCTGGCTGATTTTCCGAGTTTACCTGCAGAATCACTTTTAATCTTCACCCTCCGTGTTCATTTTACATCGTTCCTACAAGGCTGCTCAAAGACATCCTGCCATTAGCTCACTCTTCGATCTTTATCACTCTTTATTAATTATGTATGCATGTACATTTAGGATGGCAATAATTAAGCTATTACTCAAAAAGCATCTCTAGACCCAGCAGTCTTAGCTAATTATAGGCCAATCTCCAACCTTCCTTTCATATCAAACATCCTTGAAAGAGTAGTTGTCAAACAGCTAACAGATCATCTGCAGAGGTTTATTTGAAGAGTTTCAGTCAGGTTTCAGAGCTCATCACAGCACAGAAACAGCTTTAGTGAAGGTTACAAATGATCTTCTTATGGCCTCTGACAGTGATGTTTCTCCCACTGAAAACATCCAGAATCAACCTTTTGGGATCTTAATATTATACAGATTTACTAACTGTAACCCTCTAGTTGGGGGATGGACAAGGTACCTCTGGGTTCAGGCAGCAAGGATGTTGGCACTGTTCTTTAAGTCCTGTGGTTTATGTGATGGTGACTCTTGTTCTAACACGCCCTATAGTCTAAAGAGCTTGGTAAGAAAAGTGTCTGGACTTCTTTAAGTTGCTTGAAGACGTTTCACCTCTCAAGCAACTTAAGGAAGTCCAGACACTTTTCTTACAAGCTCCTTAGACTACGATGACCTGGATGACCGAGAACCTTCACAGACAACACGTCCTATAGATGTTTACATTGGATAGTGTGGAGGCACTGCTCCATCTCTGTACTGCTTTAGCCTTAGCTGTCTTTTAGACGTCCCCTTTACTAATTTTCATCACTAAACTGGACCTCTGAACTAAGATGGCGCCCACAACAATGCTAAAGTCAAGGTCTTCAGTCAGCAACCATTAGCTGTGCACATCTTTTATCAAAAGTGATTAGTGTTTCTCTGAAAGCACGTTTGCGTAGCATATTGAGTTTGGAAAGGCAAGTCGGACTTGAAGCTGTTTGCTTTCTTCCTCGTAGTGACTCTGGAACATTTCTTGGCCTTGGAACTGTGACAGGATCAGTAGCAATCTACATCGCGTTCTCCCTACAGGTGACACGCTGCACTTACAGATGCATAAATCCAACAAGCAGCCATGTTTTTAACTTATAACGTGGTGTTTGTATGCAGAGGCTGTATTATGTGCATGAATCACACGGCATCGTGGTGACAGACCTGGCCTTCCTGCCTCACTCCATGAAAGGCAAGAACATCAAGGGGAACAATGAAACAGCCCTGCTGAGCGTAGCTGTGGACAGTCGCTGCCAACTACACCGTGTTGCCAGAAGAAGTAAGTCTTGCATCATCATTTATTGAACATGTCTCATAATCTCAGAGCCTGTTCATCATTTCCTGTGTTCTCTCCAGGATACTTCCCTGTTTGGCTGGTGTTGTTCTTCTGTGGTGTCCTGGTGGTGGGAGTCGTTCTCCTCCTACAGCACCTCTTTCCAGGGTTTATTTAAGTCGTACATGTTGCCACGAATGAGCATTTAATCATCTCTCTGCATCGGCGGACCTGAGTTCAGCCTTCATGCGTCCCATCACTGCACCGTTACTAAACCAAACCTGGACAGCGTTAAAGGTTTATCATCGTTTAAAAGCCGGATTTTCATTGGATTGTTTTGTGAGGACGTTGCCTTTTATTAAAAAAACGTTCACAGTGAATGATCCATTGACTTTGAGTAACTTTAAAAAAAATGTTGGCAGCAGAGACATGAATGATGACAGAAGCTGCTCGTTGGTTAAACATGTTTTTGTCTGGATTCAGCTCAATATAAATAAAAATGAATCAAACTGAAATTGTTTTTCATTGGACGTCTGAATTCAGACGTTTCCTGTGCGAGCTTGTGTCGTGTTGCAGAAGAATAGCAAGTCTGGCTTTATGAACACCTGAACAGCTTCTTCAGCCTAAGGACAAAAATAAGACTTAAAAAACAACCTGATTCCATTTGGTTAAATAAAAGAATAAAAACTAATAAAAACCAATGATTTTAGCAGTTTACTTTGTGCTTCACAACAGTGACTGTTCAAGCTCTACATTTTACAGCAGTTAGTTTTAAAACCCTGAAGTTTATTTGAGCACAGTAGAAACTTGCTGTTGAACTCATCCAACAGGTAAACGTCTCAGATGACCAGACAAACCTTTGATTGTTGGGTCTTAACTTAAAGTATTGTTTCTTGAGGCGACTGTTTGGTCCTGTGTGAATAAAACTGAATAAAACAACCACATGCATAAAGGTTATTTTAATTTATAAAGACACTGGCTGTAAACAGCTGGCCTGAGACACAACAGACCAACAGGACTAATCATTAGTGATAGTATGTCTTCATCAATAAACTGCAAACTTGCCTTCTCGTTAGAGAGCTCGAGCTCTTGTTGCATTAAGCAGTAGCTTTATTTCAATGATCTTAATATTTTTTCTGCCATCAGCTGTCACGATGTTTCAGCCTCTCGCCTGGATAAGGTACCTCTGGGTTCTGGTAACAGGGATGTTGGTGCCTTTGTGGATGGGTCTGGTTGTAGCACATCCTGCAGATGTTCGCACTGGGATCTGGGTAGTGTGAAAGCTGCACCAAAAACTGCATGTACTTTAATATGCTGTTTTCCCTCTCCTTTCAAAACTGCATGCCCAAAGTATTTTCCTAGAATATTATTTGGAAAGTATTCCCAGCACTTCACTCGTCATGTTACAGCCTCACTCAAAAATGCATGAAATCTTCACATCACACAGTGCAGAGAAGTGATTGTGTGAATATTAGACAACGCTTCAGTAGAAAGGACAGAAACAAGTATACCTGCCTAACTAAGAGTTTTCTTTCTTGTTCAAACTTCTTCCACTGATGGAGGACGCTGATGTTTGGACGCTTCAATCCTGCAGAAATATTTGTACTTATTCTCAGCATGATGTATATTTTACAGTACTGCCTAAATTCTTGATTTATGATTAAAAACCAGCTTCTATTGGTTCTTGGCTTTAAAAAATAAAATCAGTCACCTATTTAAAAAAATGCTAATGGTTGATATTTCCTACCTCTTGAGCTTCAGTAGGTGGCACTAATGTGACGGCGCAGAGCTGCTAACATGAACACTAGGGATGGGTATCGTTTAGGTTTTATCCGATACCGGTGCCAAATCGGTACTTTTGAAACGGTGCCGGTGCTTAAAGAATGGAGAACACAAACTTTGTCCAAAAACCTCTCATGTTCAGCTGGTTTTTTTTGTAAAAAGATAACAATGTTAGCCTTTTCTGCAGCTATGTGGCATATAAGGCATCACTCTTGGCTGGAAGCAGTGCTTAAACAGTAGTTACCTGTTGGTCTAAACTGATGACCGGAGTGCAGAGCTCATGTCGTGGCCATTTACACCTGTCCAGGCAAACAACCTGCTGGTAACCCCGCCCCTTTTTAAAAAAACCCCAAGTACAAACGTTTGCCTCTGCTGCTTAATGGCAACATGTCCGAGTGTTATTAGATAAAATCTCAAAGACAAACATCAGCAAAAATATCAATACACACCAGCAACACCAGTGTCTGTATAAAAACACATTTGAAAAAATATGACAGATTAAACGATCTCTACATTATTTATATGCTCCCTTTACAAAGAGGAAAAATACAGCAAGCTGATACATTAATGGCACGATGCCCATCTCTTTGAACGCAGTGTTGTATCAACAATAACAAAAACTGAAAAAGAGTCCTGCTTTCAAAACGTGGACTCTCTTCATCATCATCATCATCATCATCATCAGTGCTTTCAGCGGGGGAAACGTTTCATCACCCATCCAGCTGACTTTGGTTTCAGCTTTCAGGGAGGAGCCTAAAAGAAGGTTTAAATGACAAAATCTTATTGAATACAGTTATAGCGGCGCCATGACAACGTAGGACAAATCTGTCAAAGGAGGCGCCGCCTGTAAGAGGACATGGAGTCTACATGTTTACAGACTTGTTCCATGTTTCAAACTTTGTTTCGTTGCTCAGGTTGGGCTTTTGATACTTTGTGCAGTTGGTTGCTGTGTTGGCTTGTTGAGTCATCTAAGAAATAAATGGCAAATGATTACGACTATTTTTGGTCATGTAATTATAAAACCAAAGGTATCAAAAACCGTTCACTGTTATTGGCCCAGGTATCAAACAGTTACACAATACTGGCCCAAAGAGTAAACGAACGATGAAGGCCTGAGACGGCACAAAAACAAAACGTGATTCCATATATTGTGATAATGTTTATGATGCACTTTGATATATAATCTCAACACAATGTGTGTTGGTATGTGTTTTCAGTACAAAACGTATCTTCTAAATAATGTTTTAATCCTAAATAAATATCTGCATGAAAAACAGTCCATTGAAATACATGATTTGCATAAATCACCTAAAAATGAAATGCTGGGTGCTGGTTTAGCTCAGTGGGATGAGGAGGCGACCACATGCTGCAGGTTCTCCCTCTGCACTCCTGTCAGTCTCTGCTGTGTCTCCAATGAAAGCTGAAAAATGAAATCCTGGCACAGGCGTGAAGGGAGATCTGGACCTGTTTAAGGATTTTCCCTGTTCATCCAGCAGAAGAAGCAGCTGACTGCAAAAGGGTGGTCTGTGGAGGAGGAAGGAGGTGGAGGCTGGAGACGGTCAAACCTGCAGACACTGCTCAGGCCATGGTATAGCCATAGCTCCCACAGTGCAAAGCCACCAGCAGGCGGTCCCTCAGGACCTCCTTGCTTGGGTATTCTGGAAGTTTCAGCATGTTGATACTGTGGAGGGGGTAAAGGCGCCATGACCAACACAGCAGGGGAACAGCTCATTCTTTACCAAAACAACTGCAGCTATATTAATGACCTGTATGCTTGGTTTGAAACTTTCTAAGAAAGAAATGATTTTATGTACTTTTCCCAGTATTTATTATATTTATATGTAATTTCTCTCTATTGGAAAATGAAGGGGGGATTAGCAAATGATAGCAGGACGGAAAAAAGAGATCTGTTTCTAATTACCAGGTACTCGAGGTAGGCAGCAGGTTGGAGGTGTACGGGACTGCAGCAATAGTGAATTTCTGTAAACCGCTCCCACCCATCAGGTAGGCAAATCCTCCATGAGGAACCCTGGAACTGGACGAGGATTATATTAGCACCATTCCCTTTAAAAGGCATTTACACGTTTCTATATTTAAAAAAACTGTAGAAGGAATCGAGCTGACAAACCTTCCCGTGACAAACTGAAGCAAGAGAACCCTCTCCTCCTGGGTCAGGCCCGTCACCACGTCCCAGAACCACTAGGGGGGAGGAAAGCTAATTAGCTGGCAGCTAAAGGACATCCTCATATTACTGACAATGACGAACTTCACTCTGTCTTTTCCTACGGAGCCATGAAGTAAACGTTTCCCTATAATCAGTGCTGTGTTCAAAATTAAGCAGAGCGTGACAAATACATGCGACGTGTAAACTCCATGTCAGCTTCACGTATTGTAGAGTAAAATTTTAATGTGAGAGGAAATCAGAGCAGGTGAAGAGATTCTCTGGTGAAAATTAGGAAACACTCGGTTTAAAGTGCAGTCACAGGCACAGACTCAGTGTTTTTCAGGAATTTCAAAAGTTATTTTTTATAGTTTTGCATTATTGAGTTCTTTTGCAATTCTTTACAAAGTACTCAACGAAAATGTGAAGGTGTCTCTGGTTGACTCAGGTCTTGTGTTCAAGGATTTGGTTCTTGTGTGGTAGCAGAGGGGCCCACCTGGATGACTGGCTCCTGAGTGTCGTATCCACTGGTGTACTCAGTGTTCCTACACCAGTCCTGCACATCAATCTCGGGCATCCCTGATAGTAGGAGCTCCTGTATGTGTGCACGTACACGCAGCGATGCAGCGACGTGCACACAGAGAGAAAAGAAAAGATACTAACTGAGACGAACACAACAGGAGAGCACAGAGCTCCTCCCACAGTTCAATGGTTGGTTGAGCAATACACTCACACATGCTCACTAGGGCTGCCACGATTAGTCACTAGTCACGATTACGTTGACTATCAAAATCGTCGACGACTGATTTAATAGTCTTCATTAGGCCTTCATTTCCCCAGATTTGAAGGATGGATCGGGTGTATACTTCGTGGCCCAACCTATCCCAGAATTCATAGCGCGGCCCAGCTCAGTTTCCAACAATGGCGGCAGCTAGTTAGTTTTAATGTTACTCTTATTATTCTTTCTGGGTCACAAAATAAACGTTTAACATATTTTCAGGCGAGAATGTAGCTGTGTAAACCTCAAATATCTGCTCAGTTTATCAAGACACCGCATATTTTCAAAAGCGCTCCGACGTTTTCGGAGACGTCTGTTACCCACTAGCTCGATAGCGAGCCGGGGTTTAACGCTCACTAGAGCCGTGAGAACACCGGACTCCCGGCAAATCGTTTTCAAACCCACCGCCGTCTTTCGCTGCTCAGGTTAAACATGATATATGAGTCACTTAGATAACTTAAAATGTTATTGTTTGGCTTTTTTTAGTATTTTATTTGTTCCTGAGTAAATCGGTTTGGCTGAGATTAAAGTTTTTACACAGCTGAATAAACGTCAAGCAGACAGCTGATCATCAGAAGTGTGAGATGCTCAGAATTTACTCCGGTGTCCTGTTATATTTTAGATAGCAAGGAGTTTATTAAACTTCACCGAAACAATCTGCAAATTTCATTAAAATTTAATAAACTATCATCTTGTCTTTATTGTTAGTGAGCACCTTAAACACTTAAAGCTGTAAGCTAATGATAGTTATATAAGAGCAGATGCTGCTGGTGCAAGAAGCTGTAGTTTTACGTCCAATGGATGATCATCTGATTAGTCGTCTATCAAAACAATCGCTTGTGGCAGCCCTGATACTCACACACTGCAGTGTGAGTATGTGTGACTATGGCCATTTTACCAAACCCAAAGAAAAAAAAGTGTACCTGGAAGCAACACAGCACCTCCACACAGGAAGGCCCCAGCTGGATGGTGGATTTCATGCTGTTAAACCAAGCAGCCTAAAACCTCATGGTGTTGAGGTCTGAATGTGGTGCCAGTAAGGAAAGAACAAGGATAAAACTAACAAGAAGAGTAACTTGAGGAGGAGGACTAACCAGTTCATATTCGTCAAAGAGCTGAATGAGCGAGGCGGGGATGAAGGTGTGGAATCCCTGCAGGAATGCATTTATCTGAGGCTGGATGGCTCGAGTCATCCTCAGCTCTGTCACTAGCTGCACATACTCAGCCTAACAGAAGAGGCACACAAAGACACCAAGCCTGAAGAGATGCCGACTGACAGAAATGGAAAAGACAGAGTTTATACATACATGTCATTTTTAGCACTCTGCTTTAAGCAACAGCAACAGGGAACACTGAGGCACAAATAGCTGACATACAGTGTTACGCTTCATCCCTTCACCAACCAAATAAGTTCCTGCATTCCACTGACACTGGGACACGTCAGACTGTATTTGTGATGACTGACCTTGTTGTCCTGGGTGACCAGGATGCTGGTCCCTCCGGGTTTTAGTGGCACTTCCTCCATCGCTCCGAACACATCAGTCTCTACTGAGAAGGTGAGCTCCAGGCCCAGATCGCTGATGTCATTGTCCAAGATCCACTGCAGATTCTTAGCATACTCTGGATCGATAGAAGACACGTCCTGGTAATTCACAGGGATACCTGTGAAACGCACAAGACAAGACGTCACCACACAACGTAGCACTAGAAACAAAAACACTGGAGCCAAGGAGGTGATATAATCAGACATTTAAAAAAAAGTCATATTACACTATAAAATATGGGGAATTTGGACGCCATGTCAACACCTCATCCTCATTGTGCTCCTCATCCTGCTGAAAGAGGGCCCGACAATCAGGGAGTGCATGGTCTGCACCAGTGGTTGTGTAGATGGTACATCGCCTGAGGCATCACACTGCCTCTGCTGGCTTGCTGTTTTCCCATAGTGCATTCTGACACCAGATGTTCCCTCAGGTGGGCGACGTAAAAGAAAACATGATTCATCGGATTAAGCCACTTTCTTCCATTGCTCCAGTTATGATGCTCATGTGGCCATTATTAGCATTTTTAGCGGTAGACACGGCTCAGCAGGAACAACCCTGACTGGTCTGCAGCCATGCAGCCCCATGTGCAACAAAAAGTGATTCACTGTGTATCCTGACACCTTTGCATCAGAACCAGCATTAAAACAGTACCTTATTTGTTGGATCGGAGCCTACAGGCATCACTCCCCACACGAATCAGTGTGCCTTGTCTGCCCATGGCCTTGCACTGGTTCTTTTGCTCGATGTTTCACTATGGGAATGACCTTGGCATGATCAGCTCCAGTGACATCGTGTGTCCATGACAGATCTGTTGAGATGTGGTCAGGGCTCCGCCCCATCATTCTAGCATGGCCAACCAGACGTGTTAGCTGGACTGTGCTTAATATGTCCTCAAAAGAAATGAACTCATAGTTACATTCTGTAGAACAGCAATCACATCGAAGAAAGCTGTTCCAGCAGTTTCCTGGTTTTAGTTAGCAGCGTACCCAACGTTTGTGTAACTCGGGCTAACGCATTATGGCAAGCCTTTTTAGTGTCTAGCTAGCATCAGCTTGTTAGTAGGCCACAAACCATGCTAGTGTCACACCACATTAGATGGTTAGCCAATTCTAGGGTTTGGCTAGCATTAGATTTGTCACTACCCGATCCGTACCGGAAACCCGATCCGTACCACGTATGTGCAAATCTTATGTCTCTTCTGCGCTGGCTAGTAGAACTCAGCTAACGTGTCATGTTCATTCTCACAGCAACTAGCTCGGCCTTAACCCCAGCTGCTAGTGCTTGCTACAAACAAGTAACCCTGGTGTGGCTTAGTTTCACCCCTTTCTGTTACCATGACTACGGCTCCTACCCACGCTGGTCAGACTGAAGGCCAAAGAGGCGTCATCCCACCCGTCCATTATGTGGTGCCCCGATTAAGAGCAGGGACACTCACCTGTGTACATTTGTAATGGCACTAAACATGGCCAGGCTTCTCTGGCGGACCCTCGAGGCTGCCCCCACTGTGCTGAGATGCCACAGAAGGTCTTGGAATGGAGGTTGAGAGTAGCAGGGACTAACTGACAGGGTGCCTGCTTGCCAGCTGCTACTGCTGCAGGTGATACGCATCATCTACGAGCCACCACGAGCTGGGCAGACATGATTGAGAAAGATCCCCCCCACTCTCCTAACATTTGAGGTCCTCCTGGATCAAAACATGGCTGAGCTGGGTGGTAAGGACACAGAGAGTGATGCCAACTCCAACCTCATCAACCTAGGGAACATGGAGGAGGAGGACTCCACGTTCCCTGCAGAGCAGTGCAGATCACCAAATGGGGCAGAAGTTGCACCCCCAGTAGACACCAACTTGTATGAGGTCTGAATACCTAGTTGCCAAGCTAGTAGTCCCATGGCCAGCAGCCTAAGATATTTAAAGGGGAAAACACAACCTGTGTGGTGGCAAGAGCCTTCCACCAGCAAAGAAGCTTCTACCAGCAGTCCCAGTTGGCATGAGAGAAATGAGGCACTTCTGTTCAACCCATTTTAAGAGCAAGCTTCTGACCCAGGGGTGCTGGGTCACAAGCTGGATATCCAAGAGATGGGTGAGCTCCGGTTGACCAAACCCAGGGCGGCAAGGCAATCTCAGCTTCTTCTAACATATCTCTGCCCAGGAAGACAGATCGCCTCAACACATTCTTCCTATCAAAGGATGCACAGGTATATATGTAAGGATAAGCGAGTTTGGTGTGGAATAACTTGACTGGTCTACACAGGCCAATCCACAGAGTCCTGACCTCGACCTGACAGAACACCTTTGGGATACGTTGGAGACTGCGAGCCAGGCCTGCTCATCTAACATCTGTGTGTGACCTTACAAATATGCTTCTGGATCAAAAATTCCCATAGACCTCATGGAAAGCCTTCCCAAGAGTTGAAGCTGTTATAACTGCAAAGAGTGAACCGACTGTATGTGAAATCCTATGGATTACAAATGGGATGCCACTCAGGTTCATATGCATGTTAAGGCAGATGAGCTAATATTTTTGTCAATACATTAAATTAAAGGCGTGGGACATATTAAAGTGTTTCTGGATATTATCACTTACAGTCTAATTTTTCCACAGATCCTGGAGAAACATTGAAGGGACTTTCTCATCAGTCTGGTGTTTGGTGCAAAACTCAAACTTTATTACTTAAAGGTAGGTAACATCAGGTATTAGCAACCAAAGTTTCTTACCGAGTATGTGTTTGTAGAATGAGCGTGTGAAGTAGATGTTGACCAGCTGCCGGTGGTACAGAGCGAGACCCAGAATCTGACCTGCGAATCGAAAGTAGTTCAGATGGTCTGGGTTCACTGATGAGTTGCTGTTGGGTTGAAACGTTGTACCTGTGGATCATAGACACAATTTGTGATAAACAGGTGTGTGTGTGTGTACGGTAAGTACACTTTGTTTGTTTCAGCGTCTTAGAGAGACTCATCCTGAGACACTTGCGTCTGCTGGTGGAGCCCTGGCTGGACCCCCTGCAGTTTGCTTATCAACCCGTATCGTGTGGAGGATGCCATCATCTACCTGCTGGACCAGGCTTATTCTCACCTGGACATTGTTGGGAGCACTGGGAGGGTCATGTTCTTTGACTTCTCCAGTGCTTTTAACACAATCAGACCATCACTGCTGGGGAATAAGCTCACGGAAATGCAGGTGGACGCCCCACTGGTAGGTTGGATCACGGACTATTTAACAAGTCGACCACAGCATGTTCGGCTGAAGGGCTGCCACTCAGATAACATCCCGGGCAGCACGGGGGCGCCGCCTATCACCCTCCCTCTTCACCCTCTACACGTCTGACTTCAGGTACAAGTCACAGTCATGTCATCTGCAGAAACTCTCTGATGACTCAGCCATTGTGGGCTGTATCAGATGGACAGGAGGAGGAGTGCAGGAGTGTGGTGGACAGCTTTGTTGAGTGGTGTGAGCTTAACCATCTACAACTTAACATCACAAAGACAAAGGAACTGATCATGGACTTTAGGAAGCAGGCTCCTCCTCCTACCCCTGTCACTATCAGAGGGGCTGATGTGGAGATCGTGGAGGACTACCGGTACCTGCGGTAAACACTGTAAACTGGACTGGACCAAGAACACCAATGCTGTCTTTAAAAAAGGGCAGTCGGCTTTTCCTGCTGAGGCGGCTCAGGTCCTTCAATGTTTGTAGGAAAATGCTGACCATGTTTATCACTCTGTGGTGGAGAGCGCTGTGTTCTTTGCAGCTGTGTGCTGGGGCAGGGCGGTGAAGACAGCCGATGCCAACAGGCTGAACAAGCTGGTTAAACGGGCTGGGTGTCAGACTGGAGAACCTGGAGGAGGTGTCTGAGAGGAGAATGCTAAAAAAGCTTCTTTGTATCATGGACAACCCCTCCCACCACATGCACGCCTCCATGATGGACCATCGGAGCACACGCAGCAGAAGACTCATTGCCCCGAAATGCAGAACTGACCGCCACAGGAAATCCTTTGTGCCGGTGGCAATAAAACTGTACAACTCCTGAGGATTAATAACAAAGCTATTCTGTTCCCATTCAGACCGTGCAATATCACCAACAGTTGTTTCATGTATTTATTCATTTGCACAACACTATGTCACTTTTAGAATCACCTGCACTGATAGCTAAGCTATTTATTTTTCAGGATACAGTTATATTGTTACTTTGTTACAGTTATTTGATCTTATATTTTGCACTATCCTACTGTATATTACTGTATACTAGTATTCTTATTGTATATATTGTATATCTTATTCCTCTGCTCCTCTGTCTCTCTTGCTGCATTGAGCATGTGTATGACAAAAGAATTTCCCTCGGGATAAATAAAGTTCTTCTTATCTAATCTCATCTCTCTGGCATTTATTCTCTCCTCTCTC
This sequence comes from Rhamphochromis longiceps, assembly GCF_057381845.1. Taxonomy (NCBI): domain Eukaryota; kingdom Metazoa; phylum Chordata; class Actinopteri; order Cichliformes; family Cichlidae; genus Rhamphochromis; species Rhamphochromis longiceps. Next base: position 1,774,992 of record NC_140567.1, read on the forward strand.
TCTCTAACACAGTGCTCTTGCACAGCATGACTTTCATGACTTAATGCATTTTGTAGATTAACTTGGGAAGCAGTCGTGCATTTTCCTCTTACAAATTTGTAAATTATGATTCTACAGAGGCAGTCGCCATTGAGCAAGTATTGGGGAGCCATGCTAGTTCCTAAGTGCGACTAAACTGTGCCTCATCTTGTCAAGCACGTCAGTACAAAATGATCTTAATAGCAAGCAGTGGTCACACAAACATGGCATGAGCTCATTCTGTGGATCACTCTGTACACCTGAACTCTTGTGATTTAAAGGAAAAATGCCACGTACCATCAGCTGACTGAGTGAACAGAGCGTAGTCTGGGTTGATGATCTCATTGGATAGAATGTCAAACCACTCCCGAACTACACCTTGGCCCTGAAACACACACACACACACACACACACAGACACACACACAGACACACACACGCACAGTACTCTGCGTCTTTAATACAAACTACAATACTACTGTTTATACTGTTAACAGCTGAACTGCAGACAACTCACCATACCCTCCTCGCCATGGAAACGAACAGCAATGCCTTGTTTGAGTTTTTCATTGGTGGACTTTGACACCATCTCACAGCTACTCCTAAATATGGAATCTGATGGTGATATGGGGAAATACAATTTATATTTTGTCGAACAAACGTTTTCATACAGATCTTCGGTTTTATGACGGTTGAATGTTATTTATTAGGGTCTTCTTGTCATTTCCCATTCAGCTGGTGCACATTTTGGACCAGTTTGTTCGACCAATGGTATTTTGAACCTTCAATGGCCCAACTGCTTTGGGCAGACCTGCTGTATGTTTCCACGTTTGTTTCTGTGTTACGACACTAGTAGACAGAGTTTATTAGATACTTTGTTACCTTTTATCATGTTACTTTAGGTTTTACACCATACAACACCTTCAACTTGCCAACAACCCTCACATGGCCACATTCACAATCTCATTCCGTATGCATAACCCTGCAAATGACATCAGCGACTGGACACGAGCAGCTTAAGTGTGTCTGTACCTCTGTGGATGAGCAGCACATCATTCTCATTGACTGGACGATGAACCATGTCAGAATCCGGCTGGCCGGCCAACAGATGCTCGTAGAACCACTCACACCGATCCTTAAAGGGCTGACGGGAAGACAAGACTTTATTTCACACTGCACAGCACTTTCTCAAACTAATTATCACTTGGCTGTGTTTTCAATTTTAAGGTTGGGGAATTTTTCAATCCGAGTTGATTCCTCAGGAAGTGTTTTGTGCTGAAACGCTCATCTGTAATTCAGAGCCAAGGCCATTTCCATAATATATGCCTTTATTCTCCAAGCACCGAGGAGTGAAAGATAGAGTGCACTGAGAGAGGAATAAGGAAGCCTGTAATTAAAACAAGGACCTACTCCCAGGTGAGCTATGATCCATGGACTTTCATGCTGCAGCTCAAATATAAATACTAAAGATAGGATAATTAATATAACTCAGAACAGCCATTAAAAATTAATGAAGCTGAATAAACTTTTCTTAAGACAAGTGTTCTCGCCGTGAAAGGAACACTTGATCATGAAATGACATGGGGTCACTCAAAGTCTCACAGGACTACAAGATAAATAAGGTTTAAATCCATCGGCCGGGCGGGACCTTTCTGTTGGCGTTTGTACATCCTGCCCTTGGTCTGAGTGTGTTCTCTCAAGGTTCTCCAGCTTCCTCCCACAGATCACAGAAGTCCACTTTAGGTTGAGTGGTAGTTCTAAATTGGCTGCAGGTTTGCGTACGAATAGCAGTCTGATACAAAAAAAGTCAGGTACAAAAAGTCAAATGTGAAGACGGACTCTTCAAAATAAGCAGCATGGTAAAATAAAGTTATTTGGCTAAAGAAAACAAAATTGTCAGTGTTTTTCTAAATAATATCACACTGATCCAACTTTGAAACGGCTTCTGTGCAGAAAGCAGTTTGCTTAGCACTGACTTTAACCACGAGTTATCTGTCATTCAACTTTTATTGTTTCATTTATATCAGAATAACAAGCAGGCTGGCTACAAAGATCATTTTCTTCTTCTTTTTCAAGCACCTTAAAGGATCTGTTGTCAACAAGTTTTGACAGTGTCTTCTAAGCCTAATGATGGTACGCTAATGAAGTCAGGAGACTCAGAGAGTAGGCCTGGCTCACAACCTCTGCTGTAACTAATCACAAAGCTGTTCTATGGGGTTGAGGTTAGGACTCTGTGCGACCAGTCAAGTTCTTACAAACAAACAAACCTGCTCATCCATGTCTTTATGGACTTTGCTTTGTACACTGGAGTGAGTGATTCAAAAGACCTCTATGAGAGAAAAACGTAGGGAACAGTTCGTCCTGCCCAGGATAGGGTTACCAGGGAGCCTTCCAGGAGCAGGGCATGGGGAGGGTGCCTGAGGACGGGCAACTGGTGGCCAGGCCTTAGCCCATGGGGCTTCGCTGGGCATAGCCTGAAAAAGGGCATGGGCCCATCCACCTGTAGGTCCACCACCCGCAGGGGGTGCAGTAGGGGTAGGCTGCAATGTGTGCAGCAGCCAAGGGTGGAGACCCTGGTGGACTGATCCCCAGAGTTGCCTTTGGTGAGAGGTGATGGGCAAGGGTGGGTATCTGTAGTATCCCCTCGGCTTGCTGCCTGTATGTTAGGGTTTTGCCCAGTGGACAAGTGGGTTTGTTCCCTGTGCCTTTGGGTCGGGGAACGGGTCCTGACTGTTGTCTGTGCTTATAGACCAAACAGTTCAGAGTACCCGGTCTTCTTGAACCCCCTCGTTAGGGTGCTTGAGGGTGCTGCACCTGGGGAATCCGTATCTTACTGGGAGACTTAAACGCTCATATTAGCAACAGAGAACTGAAGAGGGGGTGAGTGGGAGGAATGGTCTGCTAGATCTGAACCCGAGCGGTGTTCTCAAACGACAGTTTGTCTATAACAAACACCATGTTAGAACACAGGGGTGTCCATAAGTGCATGTGGCACCAGGACACCCAAGGTTGCAATCGAGGTTGTAATCGTATCAACAGATCTGCGGCTGTATGTTTGAGACACTCAGGTGCAGAGAGGGGCTGAGCTGTCAACTGATCGCCACCTTGTGGTGAGGTGGGTCAGTAGCGGGGGAGGGCGCTGGACAGACCTGGGACACCTAAACGTATAGTGAGGGTGTGCTGGGAACACATGGAAGAGGCCCACGAGCTCGTTCACAGAGCTTCGTTAGCATTCTGAGGGAGACTGGGGACACTGAGTCCAAACGGCCCATCCTCAGCACCTCCATTGCTGAAGCTGTTGCACTGAGCTGCAGCTGCAAGGTGGTTGGTGCCTGTGATGGTGGTAACCCCGAACCAGATGGTGGCTGAAGCAAAACCCGGGTGTGGGAAGAGTTCAGAGAGGCCATGGAAAAAGTTTTTTGAACTTCCTTAATGAGTTTGTGGCAAACCTTTAAGCGACTGAGGAGGTAAAGGTGGTGCTCTGACTGCAATGAGTGTAGTGTGGGTGGAGCGCTGCTGACTTCAACTGAGGATATTATCGGGCAGTAGAAGGAATACTTTGAGGATCTCCTTAATCCCACTGACACATTCCTGTAGAGGAAGCAGAGTCTGTGGATGAGAAGGATGACTCGTCTATCACAGGGGGCGAGGTCACTGAGGCAGTTAAACAACTTGTTGGTGGCAGAGCCCCTGTGGGAGGATTGCCCTGAATCCCTGAAGGCTCTGGATGTTGTAGGGCTGTCTTGTTTGTATGTTGTAGAGGCATGAATGCCTCTGCTGCTGCCCCTAATACCCAGCCTCAGATAAGCAGAAGAAGGTGGATGGATAACTTATAGATTAATTAATAAATGTGGGATCAAGAATGGGTGGTAGGGTCGTCAGTGGGGTGAGAATCACAAAATACTGGTGATAATGAACTAAAAAATGTCAGGAAGTGTTACCACCTGACCGAGAACTCCGGGGCTTTGCCATGGAGAAAATGAAAATCAGAGCTGATATAGAAGAAGAGATGCAGGGGCCCGTTCTTCGTACCTCGCTAAGTAGGTTAGCCGGATTAGATTGTTGACGATTTCGCGTGATCCTGGATCAGTCGGTTCCCCGAAGCTCATCCGGGACTTGCTGTCATAGCAACAGAGCCGTAAGCGTAAACCTGCTCGGGAGCAGGTTTACTTTATGTAAACAGGATTAGATCGCGGCCACGCAGGTATGTCCGCTTCATTTATACGAAAGCAACAGCGATAAATAAATAACATCAATGTAACTGAAGATAATGCAGCACTTGATCCTTTTATTGATGTCACACAGATACATACAGGTCATTTCCTAAAAAAGGGAAATGTACTATTAACATTCTATTACATGTATGTGATTATTACAGATGTAATTCATATTTCAGAGTAGTAATTGTAAATTACTTCGTGTAATCAAGATGAGAGACCACGGCTATAAAAGCGAAGGTGGATTTGGGAAGTCTGTCGCAGCCATGTCCTGTCCGTTTACGCGAGCAACCCATTGCGGAAGGTGCAAGATTGATAAGGAGAGTCCTCAGAATTCAGCGTATATTGCGGGACAGACAGGATCCTTTAGCTCAGCGCGACAGTGTGCTCATTGAGAGATATCGATTTTCCCGTGAGGGTATTATTTACTTAACCAACTTGTTGACGAGGGGGTGCAGGACCACCACCTGTCTTTTTTTGCTCTGCCCTTTTCTTGGTTGCTGTTATAAACAAACAAACAGATTATTTCAGGCTCTCTTTCCAAGAGACGAAAAGCAATATAAGTGATAAATATTACCATTCTGTAGAATATTCTTATATTTCACTTTTACTTGTTCCCATGTTCTAGTGGGTCCTGTTGTGGCTCTAATGTGAAAGAGGATATAATATAACAATATAATATAATGTAATATAATATTGGATAATATAGTGTAATATAATAAATCTACCCTACCGCCTACTGGTGTTGGCCAGAGGGGCCGATGGCGCAATATGGCAGCCTCGCTTCTGTCAGTCTGCCCCAGGGCAGCTGTGGCTACAACCGTAGCTGCCTCCACCAGTGTGTGAATGTGAGAGTGAATGAATAGTGGCATTGTAAAGCGCTTTGGGTGCCTTGAAAAGCGCTATATAAATCCAATATATTATTATTATTATTATTAAATTACTTACGAGTTTAATTTGTCAGCAACTTTCTGCCAGCCCTCTCTCCTTGCTTTTGCAGCCTTTGCAGTGTTCCCTTGCGTTCTGATTAAACTCTGAAACTCCTGAAATCCCTCACTCAGGAGTTCTTGCTCTGCTGCCGAAAAATACCGAGCCGAGCGCGCTCCTTCGACATTTTCGCCGACCAATCAGAGGGTTGCCGATCAATGTTTCTACTATCGATGCGTAGCCCCTTTTATGACACCCAGTGATGTCACATTACTGCGTCCAGCTGTACTAATCGTCAACAGCAGGTGTGTTCGGGGAACCGGATTAGCGAGCTCACGGTTAGCGCGATGATTTGATCTTGGATGTGTCATTTGATCTTGGATGTAGTAAGCGACGTACGAAGAACGGGCCCCAGGTCTGCAGGTTTGCACCGTGGGAAGTCGGATGAATGTTCCAAAGACAAATCTTTTGAATACTAGTACTGCTGTACTTATTCTTAGGGACACTATAGGACACACTATAGGAAGGAAGAGAAACTATTCAGCAGAAATAAAGGGCGGTTTTATTAGCTCATCAAAATTATTTAAGCTGTTTACAGACACTGAGCTGCACCACTGCCTCTGTAGGCAGAAGTGGGGCTAATGATGGCTGCCTTTATCTTTCCAGGCAGCTCTCTTTCTCTCTTGTACATAATAGGTAGTCATATATTTATTCGATTATGTCTTACCTGGCCTTTAATGATATGCATGAAGCGTGACATCAGCTCTGGACATTCAAGGAGAAAGTGGAAGTGGTTAAAGATGATCTTTGGATTTCTAAGGAGGAGGTCCAGACGGAAATATAAGGGGAAAAATGAGAGAACAAGGAAATGAGAGTGGAAATCAATTCAGAGAAAATACGTTTCTGGATCAATTCATACTTTCTAATGTTTATGTTAAAGAGCCATGTTGACTCACCTGATAACGAAACACTTGAGCACATCATCATTGTTGCAGACAAACTCAATGAAGCGGGGTGATGTCATTCTGGGTGTGGAAACAGAGAGAGGTCAGAAGGTACGAGAAACAGAAACCAGAGAAAAGACAGAGCAAACTGAAATGGGCAACAGCTCACTTCATGTCAATAACAGTCCACATTTCCTTGTTAATTAAGCATCTTTATAGATCTAATCCATAAATGTCCACTAATAGTGTGGGAGCAAATGGGATGAAGCATGGCTGCTTCCAGTGGAATCTGCCTCAGATCAGTCAGTCTGACCTGACATGAATGTGAAATATTTCATTTCGTTTTGAAAAGGAAGGTTTGGGGGAGCTATGTCTTCTGAATTCAATCTGGGAGCTGGTTTCACAGAGGAACCACAGCCTGATGGCTGAAGGGTTTCCTCACAATCTAAAGTTTTGACCTGTGTTTTGACTTACAGATAGATATTTGGTTCATAGTTTGCTATGGGTGCCTGCTTCAGTCCTTAAAGAATCAGTCAGTTTTTCCATGGAGTGTATTTCTTCTGATCTATACAGCCGTGATCTGTCCTCGGAGGATCACATTTATCCTCATTACGGCTTTGTTACTTACAATAGTAAAATTCTGAAGCGATGTATATCTTTAGGTTGGGTAAAAAACATCATTCTAGGTTTTGCAGGGATATCACAACCAAATATGTCCTTGAAAATTAAGAGAACTTTATCCCAGAATGATTGCAGATTTATATACAACCATTAATATGATTGGAATTTGGTATCCGTATGGTCTCCAGGGGTTTACTTTTTACATGTGAAGTAATAACGAAACTGATTAGATTGTTTCCTGATTAAAGTATCTTCATCTTTTAGAGCTGTTTGGAGATTTCCAGTCACTTCCCGACAGTTTCAAGCTCAGTTCTCTTTCCCATTTGAAAACATTTGATCATTACACATTAGCAGCATTAGCAGTAGTTGGATGTAGCAGTAGTATTGTAACAGAACTACCACAGTAATAACTAATGATGAATGATAAGAAGAAAACTGAACACTCTGGATTGTATAGCTGCAGGTCTATTTGATTAAAACTGATATTTAACAGTCTCTATGTCAGCAGATGGCCCCGCCCCTCCCTGAGCCTGGTTCTGCCGGAGGTTTCTTCCTGTTAAAAGGCAGTTTTTCCTTCCCACTGTTGCCAAAGTGCTTGCTTATAGGGGGTCATATGATTGTTGGGTTTTTCTCTGTATCTATGAAGCACCTTGAGGCGACTTATGTTGTGATTTGGCGCTATATAAATAAAATTGAATTTAATTGAATTGAAATGATGCCATCTGATGTTTACTACCATTGGATCTGACAGAGGGATGCAGAGCTCATACCCTTGGGGCATCTGACAGGAGCAACACATGTAGAAAGCCTGGATAACAGCACTGAGTCGACTGGCTGTCATGGAGATGACGTCCTCCCCGTCAGCATACGCCTCTGATTCGATGACAATCTGATGATCCAGCAAGGAGGGAAGCTTTGGCGTGGACCCATCATGTTCTGACTCACGCTGTTTCAGAAGCAGAGAGGCTATATCGCTGCTGGAGGAGGAAGATGGGTTCTTCCTATTCCTTTCCAGCTCTGTAGAGATGAGCACCAGCCACTCATCCAGGGAGTGCCATAGTAGCTCCAGAGGCTGCAGGGTGACAGACAAGGGACAAGAGGCTTGAGGAGGGAAACAGAGGATGTCTGCAAGTAGGGCTGGGCGATATGGCCTAAAATCCATATTGCGGTATAATTTGAAGCATGTGCGGTAACGATATATATCGTGATATATTCTTTTCCTCTGTATAACGTATTTTACACACTATAAGGTGCACTTAAAATCCTTTAATTTTCTCAAAAATCGACAGTTCGCCTTATGTATGAATTCTGGTTGTGCATACTGACCTCGAACCAATTTTATGTGGTACACGGCGCTCAGAAATCTGAGTGTTTTAGTACGACTTTGGTAAGCTATGAAGCCGCAGCACTTGATGGATTGTCAGAGCGTTAAGGCTACCGTAGTCAGGAGCCTCGCGGAGGAATCTGGGTCCTAAACTCTGTCTGTTTCAGGTCCCAAAGTCAACCGAACACTGCAGCATCACTGAGAGTTAAAAACTGTCTAAATTCTTTCATCTTTAATAAAACAATCAGCATTGCTGCTTTACCAGGTGTAACAATTAATAAATTATGTTTTCATGAATGCCTGGATGTTAAACTTAAATTTAACGGAGTTAGAAGTTAGCAGGAAGTTAGCTCGCTAGTTTCCACCTAAACATGATATAGCATGTTCTGACTGAGAGATTTCTGAAAAAATTCAAACGTACAGCTCTGCTATCACTTCCAACATAAATGAAGACAGAAAACTAAACAGCAGTGACGTTTGTAGGGTTACTGAAGTTGGGCTAGCTGGTATATAATGATGTGCTACTTGACTGCTAGCAACACAGCTATGTTAGCATAACTGTTAGGTTGATTTTGATAATAGCTGCCATTATTGTACTTAAATTTGTAAACCTTGCCTTAAACTGCATGTTTAGATATTATTCTGTTCCTCCCCTACACATCTAGGGTGTGGGGGAGGTAATTAGTTATAGTGTTTAACTGCAGGCACATCCTATGTAAAGGTTCTGTGTCCTTATTTAGTGAGGATGTTTACTTCTTGCCATTTAGGGGCTCGCCTGTGCTTGTATATGGTGAACTATTAAAGTTAAGCCATGTACAGGGTGAGGGGAGGACGTTCACTCCTTTCTGGTGTTCTGGCATACCTCATATACATCTTAAGTTCATGGGAAGGTTGCATCTTGTCTTGTGATATATGGAGTGTATTCCTTTGCAGACAGCATAGTGTAATATCGTTAGGCCTGGCTGAGCAGGTTTCACAGGGTCATATTTTGACCCACACACAACGACAGGCTATACTCTGTTCTGTCACAGTACGGCTGTGTGCAGGCAAAAGTAGGACCCAAACGCAAACTCACAGAGACAAAAGGTAAACTCAAAAAACACAGCTTTATTGCTGGCGTGGAGTGGGACACGAAAAACAATACAAAATAAACTAAACTGGGAAAACTAAAGCACAAGGAGCCACAGGGAAAAATCACACAGCTATGATGGAGACTACGACACTGACAAAGAGAAGCACAGGGCTTAAATACACAGAGGGATAACGAGGGAATGAGACACAGAAGGAGGGCACAGCTGGGAGAAATCAGGACTGGACGAGACAGAGACGCAAAACTAGAAACACTCACATGAGGCATGGACCTTCAAAGTAAAACAGGAAGTATCACACAGAGACGCGAACTAGACACAGTGGAGACAGCAACTAAGAAACCGAGACAAACCATAAGGCAGAGGTCTAAGAACCAAAATACACAGAGGGAAATACTCAGCTTTGAACACAAGAGACTAGACTAGAGGGAGTAACAAAAGACCAACCATGAGATCATAATGCACAATGCAGGGTGACAGAAAACAAGAAACTCAAACATGCAAAGACACACCATAAACAGAACAGAGGGGGCACAGAGAGACATGAAGGGCAGGGGAGACTTAACATGGGTTGAAACACAAGGGGGAACTAATAAGCAAATCAACATAGGAGGCCTAATGAGCTAAACATACTATAAACATCAAAATGAACTAAAACTCAAAACACTGGGTCCTAAGACCCAGGATCGTGACATGTTCACACAAATGCCTGTTTAAGATGTCACGTATTGATGAAACTACGCATACTCATGTAACCACAATAAAAGGAGCGCTATGGGAAGTCCGGCTGAGAGTTTGACAGGGTTCAAGTGAAAGGAACAGCGCTTAACCTCAGTTGGCCTCCCTCGCGCGAGAACACACAAAGAGCTCTGTCTTGTGTCTTGTTTTGCTGCTGCAATTGGTTGTCTAAATTGTTCCAGCAGGGTTTGTACTTAGATAAACCCAACAATAACCTTAGCACAGTGAAGTTGGAGGATGAATGCTAACTTTTTTCCACTCGATAAAAGTTAACATGAGGGTTCCCGATGGTTAGGGACAAATGCAGTCGCATGGCAGGATGCTGTAAACGGACCAAACTTCAGTCAGGAGAACAACTGAGATATTCCATCCACAATACGAGGTTAGTCATTAATATACTGCAACAACATGGGAATACAGCAGCTGCCAGAGGATTCAGCATTAATGAATCAATGGTACGGAAGTGGAGGAAGCGCAGTTTTTAGCTTTCCCCATATTCCAAAAGTGCTTTGTCTCTTTGCTATTATGGCATCATTTGCAGATGACCTCGCTTGCAGCTGCTGCCATGCCTTTGACCAAAACAGGCGCAGCTTGATGACACCATCAACATGCGCTATCGCGGTAGAGCGGTATAGTCAAAATCTCTAAATTTCTATCGTTTCTACCGTATACCGTTTCTACCGCCCACCCCTACCTGCGGGTTCTATAAAGCTTAATTCAAGACTTCAGCTAGCTCAGACCAAATTAACAGAAAGCTGAAATGATCCAAATTACATTTATCCACCTGTGCATAATCCATGAACGTTATAACTCTACTACATGTTAAAGGAAAGAGACGGAGACTGAAACGACATTAAGATGACTCTGTAGATTTTACTCTAATTAGGTATAATCAGCTGGTTCAGTCCGACTGATGGCCTATAAAAAGTTGTCTCATTATCAGGTTGTCATACAAGAAGCATCTCATGATGGGTTAAACCAGCGAGATCTCTCAAGACCTTTGCAACCTTATTGTTACAGAACATACTGATGGCATCGGTTATAGTAGATTTTATAATAAACTATTGACGGTTCCAGTGAGCACTGCTGAGGCCATAATCTTTAAGTGGAACAAACGTCATTTCACAATAAACAGGCCATGACCAGGTACCCCCTGCAAGATTTCAGACAGAGGAGTGAAAAGAAGAGTGAGAAGAGTTGTCCAAGAGTCAATAACAACTTGTGGGGAGCTACAGAAAGACGGGAAATCAGCAGGTACAGTTGTTTCAAAGCACATTTAAGGTTTGCTGAACAACATTTAGACAAGCCTGTGACATACTGGGAGAATATAGTCTGGTCAGATGAGACCAAAATTGAACTCTCTGGATGACCCATGTTTGGAGGTCAAAAGGCACTGCATATCACCCCAAAACACCATAGCAACAGTGAGGTTTGGAGGTGGGAACATCATGGTGTGGGGCTGTTTGGCAGGATATGGCACCCTCATGCTTTATCTAACTGAAGGAAGAATAAATGGGGAAAATGTACCAAAATTTGCTGCCATTTACCAGGATGAAGAGATTCAATGAGGCTGGACCTTTCAGCAAGACAGTGATCCAAACGCACATCCAAGAAGACTTTCAGTTAGTTTCAGAGAAAGAAGACCCAGCAATCACCTGGCATTCTATTCTACTCTAGCACTAACTGCCAACTTTTACCTTTCAAAAGAACAAAACTTTCCAGTTGTACTTTCCTTTTGTTCTCTTCAACAAGAAATACAAAAGTCTTTGTACGCTACCAGATGTGTTACCTTAAAAACTTGGCTGCGTGGCGTCTTGTTTCCATTGTAGCCCATGTCATTGCCAGTGTTTGGTGATGAAGGCCCCAGGCGGAACACATGGCAGAAAATACGAACAATTCTCAGCAGACTCTTCATCTGCGCTTCATAACTGCTAGACAGGCTAAGAAAAAAAGACAGGAAATAAACACACCTTAGCACTGATTAACTATTGTAGTAGCTTGTAACAAATGCATGAACCTGGATAAGATGCAGTGTTTGTTGGTCTCCTTGTGCTGGGTCTTTTCTTGCTTTATATCTATACACCTTTAAATAACTCTGAGTTACTGAACAGCCTTTTTCATGACACTCAAAATTGAGCTCAGGTGCATCCTGTTTGGAACCACCTTGGACCTTGGACTAGAGCAAAAAATTCATCTTTCAACAGGAGAACAACCCTAAGACAGCCACGATAACAAAGGGTGGCATCGAGACCACTCCGTGTGTGCCCTCTGGGCCCCAGCCAGAGCTCAGACTTGAACCTGCCTGAAAATTCTAGAAGGATCTGAAAATGGCTGTGCACTGATGCTCCCCATACAAGCTGACAGAGTTTGAGAGGTTCTGAAAAGAATAATGGGAGAAGAAATTGCCCAAAAATAGGTGTGAAAATATCCAAAAAGGCTAGACATCCATCCATTTGCTTCCGCTTATCCTTTTCAGGGTCGCGGGGGTGCTGGAGCCTAACCCAGCTGTCATAAGGCAGGAGGAGGGGTACACCATGGACAGGTCGCAGGGCTAACACACAGACACAGACAATCATTTGCACTCACATTCACACCCCACTAACGGCATATCTTTGGACGGTGGGAGGAAGCTGGAGTACCCGGAGGGAACCCACGCAAGCACGGGGAGAACATGCAAACTCCACACAGAAAGACACCGAATTGAACTCTGGACCTTCTTGCTGTGCGGCAACAGTGCTAACCACCGTGCCACCGTGCTGCCCTTAACAGACAATTGCTTTTAATTATTGCTATGTTTATACTCAGTGGCTTAACTATCCTTGAGACATGTATGGGAGTTGATGTGAACACACTTGTGCTAATCTGACTATTTGAACCAAGTCTGGAAAATCTAGCCATAGATGAGAGCAAAAGGTTAAACCCATTTATAAAACCGTGTCTGTTCCCACTACATGAAAAGAATCCTTATAGACTATAGTGAATCAAATACTCCAGCAAGCATGAGTCAGGAAGGTGACCAAGATCCCAACAGTGATATCTTCTTCTGACCAAGTTAATGGCTGAGTATACATAAGTATACATTCTCTTAATGATAAACACATTTAAGTCCAAGAATTCTATCCCTACAGCAAGGTATATTCTGCTATAGAGGTCCTTCTCCACAACACAGAGAGTGAAACTGGTCACTTAAAGAAAGAAGGAACACACGTCAAATACAGCAAGCTTCTTAAAAGGTTTTTCTTTCAGCATGATAATGACCGAAGGTTCAGGGCAGCGCTTGCATCAACCACTAAGCCAGCATTAGCACAACTCTCAGCTGCTGTGTTCTTCTCAGTTTGTCTTTTTACTTTGGACATTTTTCCCAGTGGAAAACAGTTGTCACACTTATTAAAGGCCTGAACGCGTACGTGTGTACCAGCAAAGTGGGGATTAGTAAGTGAGATTAAGAGAAGTTGAGCAGGACCAAGTAGCCGACATGCCTTACCCCACTGTCAGAAAACACAAGTTCCCGCTGGTACCTTTCAACCTCGCACACTAACTCAGGATCCTTCCCTACCAGGGAGGTGACATTCCATGTCCCAATCGATTTGGGGGATCGGTTTGCAAGGGCTGCCGCCCGACACACATTGCACCCAACCTGTATGGCGCCTCCTGCGGGTGGTGGGCCTACAGGAGGATGGGCCCATGTCTCTGTCTGTTACCAGTTTCAGTTAGAAGCATAGATTCCAGTTTATTAATAATAATGTTGTAGTTAATAATAAATTCATTTTTTCTAAGACCTAACATGAGGAAGTTTAAGTTTTAAATTACAGCGACACATTGACACACTGTGTTTAATGGGATAAACTGTCCAGATTTTGGTGAAACATACTCAAATATATGTAATTTTACCTGAGAAGCTTGTGTCCATTGGTGGTAGCCACTTCTGCAAGACTGGTCAAGATCCTGTGGTAATGACTATCACTCTGCTGAGAGACATGTTCCAGAACCTGTCTGAGCTACACAAACACAAACACTCGTAACTAATCTAAAGTATAAAATAGATTTCTGTGTGACATCAGATACAAATTCTGATACCATGTTCTCTTTAATGTCATTATTCTGCGTCATCTGGATGAGGGTCAAGAACAGCCTGCTATGGTGCTGGATGAGAATCTCACAGGTTTCTCCATATCCTCCCTGAGGGCGGCAGAAAAAACTCAAAGCAGAGTAACACAAACCAAACGACGACAAAATAGGAAGAGAAAAAAAATACTCAAAAATGAAACACTCACCTGCACACAGACATCCAGTGGAGTGATTCCATTGTTGTCAGCGATGTACTTGGCACCTCGAGAGAGAAGGATCTGGGCTGTGTCTCTCTGGCCGTGGCTAAAGAATAATGCAGGATGAGTTTCAATACAGCTGGATTCAAACGCAAAGCTAATCTGCTGGTGCATTTGTAATCCCGAAGACTCAAGATGAAGTGTAAAAGAGCTACGAGCACACTCAGTATCACTACTATTATTGTTATTATGACTGATGACATTACCTGCAAGCAAAGTAAAGAGGCGTTGCTCCAGAGACGTTTGGTCGGTTAATGTCAGCTCCACTTTCCAGAAGACAAAGCACCGTCTGAACAGATGTGATACATGCTCATATCACATACTGGAAATATTTATTATTAGAACGAGAAAACAGGAGCTCAGCAATCAGTAACACAACAGAACTGGTTTGCAGTGCACTGGGGATTTACGTTGCCAAATGGTTTCTAGATACTTCCTTTATGGCTGCAGATGTAATTTTCAGTCTGATGGAAGATTTCAGGTTTGAATTTCATTGAGAAAAAATGTTTATCAAATAAATGTCTAGGTATTTAGTATTCTACGCTATTGCGTGTTGAGCAACAGGTCAGACGTGTCTGCCATGGAATGAATAAGATGAGACCAGATGAGAAATCGATAGATTAGCTTTTGAATATGGCTTGTAAAATATTTACAGTTGTGTGATCTCCTACCTGGGTCCACCTGAGTTGTCCATAACAGAATACTCTGACCACACGTATGGACCCAGCAGATCGCGCAGACACTTCTCCCAACATGTTACTCCAGAAACACGAGGAGTCACTCTCCATGTTAACCCAATAGTTTCACAAATCAGAGAAATGGGCGATGAACGATGCGCTGACACTCGCTAGATTAGTTCTGCCGGTCCTGGCTAGTGCTCCCCCCCGCCCACAGCATCCGTTCCACAGACTCCCGGTTCTGACGGTGAACCCGCCCAGCTGGGTTGCTGCGGAAGTTTTCCCAGGAACCACAAGTAAACGAGCAGTCTGTGGTCTACTGGAGTGATAAGGCACTGTGAGGACTTTAAGGTAAGATGGGGCCTGATTATTCAAGATCTTGTTGAACCAAAGACAATATACTGAACAAATGAACGAAGATGCAGACAATCATGCACACACCTGGAGCAAGTAATGTGATTACTAAGAGGCTGCTAAAGCTGACATGTGCTGTTTTGATCCCTGTGCACTAACAAGCAGTTTATATATCGTTAGCTTCATAGCATAAGTGCCTAAGTCATTGACTTAGTCAAATGACTTAGGCAATTATGCTATGAAGCTAACGATATGTAATTAAAAAGGTTGCTTCTAATTTGCTTACTGTTTTGTGTCCGTTTTGACAGGCTACATGTAGCGCTGTCTGGCCCATGGCGTCTTCAACATCCACATTGGACACATGCTGGACCAGATCATGCAGGAGCTCTGTTCGCCCATTTACTGCTAACCAGTGGATCTACATTAGAGGTTACAGTGTCACTATCTCAACTACAGGAGTTCATTAAACATCAATCATTTATGATTTACCAAGAGGATTCAAGTCAACTCACAGCAGTCAGGCCTTCATTGTTACAGATATTGACGTCAGCATTATATTCCAACAGTTTCCCCATACACTTCTTCTGTCTGAGGGAACAGTACAGGAAATGGTTTAGTGTCACTGGGCCTCATTTACTAATATTTACAAGGAAATGTTCTTACCCCGTGCAAAAAATTTATTTGCACATTAACATGCATATGTTAATAAATCAGAATCTTTTGGGGCCAAGAGCCTTGTACAATCTGCACATTAGGGGTGGCTGTAGCTCAGGAGATCTAGCAGGTCATCTAATAATTGGAGGGTTGGTGGTTCAATCCCTGCTCCAGTCTACATGCAATGTATCCTTGGGCAAGATACTAACCCCGAGTTGCTCTCAGATGCATCCATTGGAGTAGGAATAGATTAGAAAGCACTTGCATAGAAAAAAAAGTATTGACATGAATGGATGGAATAGGCAAGTTGTATAAAGTGTTCTGATAGAGTAGAAAAGCACTATATAAGAACATGTCCCTCCATTTCTTTATATAAGGAAACACATTTTGCTCCAGGCGAAGCAGAAAAAGTTGTAAGAGTGAACCCTGCACCTCTAAGGCTTCATTTAGATTTCTGCCAGTAATCTACATTGTAACATTGTAACAGGAAACCCTACATCATGAGCTTCGACGTAACCCGAACTGCAACACCTGAGAAATGTGACTACATGTCGGGTTGACGTGGCCCCAACTGTTGTGATCGACCATCTTCCTCCTGTGCACTTCTGGCTTCTTTTATTCTGCAGGTTTGTCAGTGAGAGAATAATCAAGCTACGGTTAAACAAGGTTAGCCTGCACTGTTCCATGTAGTGTTTTGGTTTCTTTACATTCATTTTTTGTTTTATTATAATGTTGAATCTTTTGTGGCTTGTTTTATAAAAGTGTAATTAGACTAAAAGGTAAAAATAAAAATTTATATTGTTACAAATGTTAACAACAATAATAGCAATGTTAGTAACAATATTAGTAGTAGTAGGATTTATTTTAAAGACTTGCGTTTAAATTGAGAAGGCAGCCAGGTTAACATTTGCTCACATGGATGATCAGAGGGACTGTTTCTAAAGCACAAATAGATTCTGGTATGAAATATTGATAAATCGCTGATTTATGCTTGAAACGCTTTAATACATGACTTGACCACAGATTTGTGGTTGTCATTGGTCTTTCATCAGCCTTTCTGTTTTACAGATTTAAACCCCATGACTCAGATTTTGCCATCTTAAGGTCCATCGACTAGAAGTAAATATGCATAAAGATAAAGGCTTATGAAAAAGAAAAAGAAAGTGATTCATCCAGTTTCTTCAGTTCCACTCAGCATTTCATAAACAGTCCTTACAGCACCAATCCCAAAAAGTTGATTCAGACTGAAGACGTCACTTGACAACACCTGAACTTTGTAAAACACAAAAAGAAACGTCATGATTTATTTTAACATTAGGTAGTCAGCTTATCTATAATAGAAAACAGTAGGTTGATGGTTGGTAGCACTGAGAAGATTGCAATTCGAAATCTCTCATGAAGCTCCACCTAAACGAACAGCATGATGAGAAACAAAGTGTCCTGTAACACATGAGCTAAAAGTCCAGTATTGAGACACCCTGACATGAACAAAGGTGTATTGTAGTAAATATAACAAGACAACATATCAGAAATGAACATATAAACAGATTAAATACAGCAACACACCCATTCCTGGCAGCAAGATGCAGAGGGGTGCAGCCTGAGATGTCCTGATAGTTTGGATTGGCTCCTCTCTTTAGCAGCAGCACCAGACACTCCAATGAGCCACAGCTGTACACAGAAAACAGCGTATTTAGTGCAGAACAACAGACTAGGCAACTCTCTGCATGTACACTGAATGAGAGACTGTTTGTCATCTGTTTGACAAACTTGTGATTGTGGTACGTTACTTTTTTAGATCTTTTTCACTCTGTCAGAACGACTCATGATTTAAGAAGCGGGACAAAGTTGTTTGGACTTTATAAATTATAAATTAAGAGGGGAAAATACTTTTTCACTGCACTGTATTTCACTGAGCAAGCACCATTACTAGGAAATGTGCAGACGTAAAGTGGGAACTACTTATGGCCTTGGTGTTACTTTTTGATTCCACTAAATGCTTACCAGAGACTGAACCAGTGACAGCAAGCTGGACAGGTTTCTGCTAGCATCACATTAACAGGACTTACAGCACAACTTATTCCACAGTTTAGAGTTTATTTTGAAACAGAAATCGTTTAAAAAGGACTACTTTAAAGAACTCTTTGAAAATATTCAGCAAAGTAAGTAACTACGAATTGAATGTCACAGTTACATTTGTGATTACAGCTGTAAAGTCTCTCTTACTTGGCTGCGATGTGTAGCAGACTCCTCTTCACTCGTCCAAAAGCATAATTCACATCAAACTTGGAGTTGAGCAGCAACTCTGACACTGATCTGAGGGAGGAGTGAACATGTAAAAACATGTCAATCCTTCTGCAGCCGTAGATTAGATGTGCAGTGGCAAGTATACTACTGCCTAAAGTAAGCAGACATACCATAATATACGTTTCCATCTAATGCACAGTGAGCCAAAACGAGCACATAAATAAAAGTGAATGAATTAGTGATGAGTACAGTCTGCTCCACGTGTACCTGTGCTGGTCTGCCATGACCATTGGCATGAGTGTGTACACCGCTGTCTCATTGTCTGTGGTGAAAATAATGCAGAAAATATCAGTGAAAGCTAACACCTGACAAAGACATTACGATTTATTAGCAACGATTCATCAAGGAATTTGAATGACTTGATTACAAAAATCAATTGTTTCCTACTGGAAAATGGGTAAAAGGAACTTTATTTGATGTCTTAGTTTAATTGCATGTATACCTTTTTATGTGACATTACTGTACTGAGACCGTTTATTTGTTTTCTCATTTAGTACAACATTTACTTGAAAAGCTTTCGTTTTAATATGACGTGTAACATACCAGGGGAACACCACTGGAGGGATAAAACAATCCTTCCAAAAACATTCACTTGTGTCTAACACAGTCCAACATGTCCCAGAGGAGTTGAGCTGGGCTGGAATTAGGTGACTGAAACCATTAGCACATGACCGACATCGTTTTCATCCTCGTGGAACCGTTTAGCCTCGACAGGCTCGGCGTCAGCTGTCATTGCTCACGTTAAAGCTAGGAAAGGTGAGTGATATTCCATCATGAACAACAAAAAAGGTTTACTTAAATAAAGTTCAGAGCGAGGTCATCAGCAAATTGTTGTTTATTTCCCCTCAAAATCATTTGTTTCACTACATGTATTTTACCTAGTCGCCTGCCAAACCAATCATGAACAGCACAGCTCTGAGTGGCACAAAGCACCTGTTACCTTGGAGAGACAGTAGTTGATGCCTGCATTCACCCTCTCACTCACGTGAGAAACAGCTGTTCATCTGGGGTTTTGTTTATTTTATTTTTTTCATTTCAGTTTTACTTATATGGCGCCAAACCACAACAACTCTCAATTCGAGGCACTTTATGCCCCGAGTATTTTTTTTCCAGGTGCCTCTTTTCAGTCCTGATGTAATTACCTCTGTCCTTTGCATGTCATTAACCTGACTGTACTTTACCTGATGCTTCTACTTTGTGTTTGGTCCCATTTGCTGTTTGTGGGCGCTCTGTCCTCTCCTTCCCTTGGCTCTCAAAAGGCCACAGCAGCTGGCTGCCCTCCCTACACCTGCGTTTGCTGGAAGTCTCCTCCTGTTTCATCTGATTGCTGCGGATTCAGTGTAAAATCTTGGCCACACGACATAAAGCGCGTTGAGAGAACTGTTGTTTTGAAATTGCGCGTTATAAATAAAACTGAAATAAAAACCTGAATTTTGTGTCATTTTGAATCTTTACAAAGGGAAACTACGTTTTCCAAGCAGCATTGGTGCCTGCACCGATCAACACACACACGTAATAACTGATGGGGAGATCACTTTTGTCCATTATCTAATAAATGAATGCTCGGTCATACTGCATCGCTACCTTCCGGGAGTTCCACGGTCCTGGCCCGGCGAAGAGACCGGGTCAATCGACTGAGCTGTACGTTGAGCTGCTCCATCGCCCGTTCCATCATAGATGGACGGTCCACGGGGTTAAAACTCGGGGGAAAGCCTTGGTCGTGTGGTCGGTATCTTTCTAATGCGGTTGTGTTGTTATCTGGTGTCTTCCATTGGCCAGACTGTACACAATGATTTATGAAGCTGTTATTGCCATATTCCACACTTCCTGTTGTGATGACGGTCAAACGCAATGCACTATGGGTGCATTTTGCTGTGAACCGGAAGTATCTGCGTGGCGACCATAATCAAGGAGAAGGGTCTGGCTGCAGCCACTGGCTGGCTGTGTCCCAATTCAGGGTCTGCACGCTTGAAGTACGCGCACTACGCGTACTACGTACGGTGCGTACTATAAGTACGAGAAGTGCGGAAGTGAGAGGCTTGTGAAATGGGACGGTATACGCTTCGTCGCGCTGTTCAGGTTGCCTAGCAACCATGATACTAACCGCGACACACGTTACATTCAGCTTTGTTTGACAGAAATGAAGGAGAAAAATGTTTTGTTGGTCATTCATTTTTGTCATGACATCACTTTGATTAGCTGAGTATCTGAGGCTGAGACCACAGGACTGTAAACATGATTGTTGGGCTTCATGTCTGTGCTGAACAGTCATTTAAGATTAGCTAGTAAATGACAATTAGTTAATGTTGCTCATGAGACTAAAGTCATCTCACTGTGGTAATGTAAATATAATATGGCCAATATTATAGTATATATATATATATATATATATATATATATATATATATATATATATATATATATATATATATATATATATTACAGCAGTGAGCCAAAGATTCAAGTTGCAGTTATTCATATATAGTTATCACCTTAAATCTTCAGTCAAAGACAAGTATCTTTGACAGTGTATATACAGATGTATTATGCATAAGAGACAAATATATTGTTCTTTTAATACGTTGACATTATTACATTTGGCTCAATGCTTACATACATGTGTAAAAAGGAAAATGTACGAGCTGTGATAACTGTGTCTGATAGAATGAAGAGTAGACTGATATATTAAATATTCCTTTATTGGGTGAGAAAATCAGACCATGTCATAACTGCTGTAAGTCGCACAGAATAGATATCAGTAAGTAACGTATTCTGAATACTTTGGATTACTTAATATATTATCATGCTTTTTACAACAACGTGAATGTACTATTGCTGTGATTTATTACTGTTACTGAAGGTCCGCGACTCCGAACTGTAGTAAAGGGACCTCTGACTAATACGGCGGGGTCCCTGTCGGCTCGTAGCTGAAAAATAGCTTTACTTTGTTGTGTGGGTCAACTTTTCTTGCGAGAGACAGAGAGAGGCGTTGAAAGGCTCCAACGGAACTTATTGTTTTCGGAGGAAAACACGAACACAGCGTACAGTCGAGTCTTAATAGCTTACTTACAGCTGGGCTCGTCAGGCTCTCTTCTTGGCTGAAGTGGTTATTATTATATTTACATGCTTCCAGCTCCCGTTTTTCCTCGATGACAACTCCTACCTTTCCACTCCCCTTTTTCTCTCTCCCTCCTCTCGCTCACAGACCCATAACGTGTATGGCAGTCCATTCTCCCTGCAGCACGGACTACACTGCCCATGATGCTACATTCTTTAGAGCTATGCTTGTAGTATTCTGCCTGTTAGCTTAGCACAACAACAACAACAACAACAAAAGGCGCTCTCTCACCCAGGAAACACACAGTCGCAGAGAGAGAGAGAGCGTCGCCCTGTAACCATGGCAACCGTAACCCTGCCGCCTGGAACATCAGAACGTAGCTGTCAAACAAAACCCAAACAGTCCTGACCCGCGACAATATGAAACAGGAAAGTACCGCAGTGTAATCCATTTATTTCAACAAAGTAACTGTATTCTGAATACCACCTTTTTAAACGGTAACTGTAACGGAATACAGTTACTCATATTTTGTATTTTAAATACGTAACGGCGGTACATGTATTCCGTTACACCCCAACACTGTAACACTATAGATCAACTTAGCTCAGAATATATAAAGCATATAAACAGTTACAGCAATATGATGCAACAAACACAGCAGCTACTGATCCAAAATACTCAAAGCTTCATAGAACTGAAACCAACATTTATTTTAGCTCCATTCTGCTGCTGATACAGACTTTAGGTTTCTGAACATTAAACTTGTTGCTGCCTTTCATAGTGTGTAACTTGAAGGCCCTGAGTACTCTGAGTACTTTCTCCCACACTGGAAACACTGGGATGATCACATTATTTGAACATTACCTAATAAGACTGATTCAGCACAGACAGTTATGTTAAACTTTCCTAGCAGTCCTTCACAAACAGGGAACAGTCTGTCTATTCTCTCCATCTGTCAGCTGCTGCTGGCTCTTCCTCCTCCTCTTCCTCACACACTGCTGAGTTTGTCCTGGTGGATCATCAGGGGTGCAAAGCCTCACAGATGATGTGCAGCAGTGGGTCCCTCAGTCTGTCCTCACTCTGGACACTTGCAGTCGTCACACATGGAAATCAAACGTGTGATAAGCTGCAGGATTCAAACACAAGTGTAACTTATAAACACATGTTCATACTTTTATTCCACAATCAGAGAGAAAGAAACAGAGAGAGAGTGCAGGACAGACAGACAGGTGGCAGTCTCAGGTGTACACACTGCTACACAACAGCACAGAGAAGCAGGATTTAGTGTTTGTGTTATTACGAGTGTAAACAAGAAGAGTTCCAGATGGTGCAGTGGACACATGGCGCCGGTGAGGTCGGCTGCCGTCACGACTGCTCCGACCACTTTTTCTTTGTCTTTGTTTTTTAAGTTAGTTTTCAGCGTTTCTAAATCGGCAAAATCATCACCATTGGGTACATTAGGTATGACAGTGACACTCTTGTTTCTATTGGTATACAATGTACTCACAATTCGAAGTTTTTAACTCCGGATCCGAGCTGGCCGAGTGAGATCTCGAGGGAGAACAAAGGGAAGCGGCGGCGGCCTAGAGGGAAGCGAGCCGGCGTCAGGAACAGGCTGAGAGCTCGTGCACACCGCACACCTCTGCCTAGCATCCTGCTCGCCAACGTCCAGTCACTGGAGAACAAGCTTGACGACCTCAGGGCCAGGATAAAGTTCCAGAGAGACATTCGGGACTGCAATCTCCTCTGCTTCACCGAGACATGGCTGAACCCAGCGGTGCCGGACCACGCCATCCAGCCGGCCGAGTTCTTCTCGGTTCACCGCATGGACAGGACACGGGACTCGGGGAAGTCAAGGGGAGGCGGCGTGTGTTTAATGGTGAACAACAACTGGTGCAACAGTGCGAACGTTGTTCCTCTCACACGCTCCTGCACACCAAATCTGGAACTACTGTCCATCATGTGTCGTCCTTTTTATCTACCTCGGGAATTTACATCGGTCATTGTAAGTGCCGTTTATATTCCACCACAAGCGGACACGGTCACCGCCTTATGCGAGCTGCATGAGGCACTCACACAGCACCAGACACAACACCGGGACGCTGCGCTTATTGTGACGGGGGACTTTAATAGCGCCAACCTCAAACGCGCAGCGCCGAACTTTTATCAACACATCACCTGCCCCACCAGGGGTGAAAGGACACTGGACCACTGCTACACTACGGTCAAGGACGGCTACAAGGCACAATCCCGCCCCCCGTTTGGCAAATCTGATCACGCCGCCATCTTCCTCATCCCAAAATACAAACAAAGGCTGAAACAGGAAGTTCCGGTTCAGAGGAAGGTCGCGCGCTGGACGGATCAATCGGTGGCCGCGTTACAGGACGCACTCGATGACGCAGACTGGGGCATGTTCAGAAACAGCTCCGACGATGACGTCAACGTGTTTACGGAAGCGGTTGTGGGATTCATCGGGAAACTAGCGGATGATACCGTGGAGACAAAGACTATCACAACGTTTCCCAACCAGAAGCCGTGGGTGGATAAAACCATCCGCGACGCTCTGAGATCCCGCACCGCTGCCTACAACACGGGACTCATGACGGGGGACATGGACCCGTACAAAGCCGCGTCATATAACGTGCGGAGGGCGGTGAAAGAGGCGAAGCAGCGCTACGGGAGGAAACTAGAGTCACAACTCCAACAGAGTGACTCTAGGAGCCTGTGGCGGGGACTAAGGACAATAACGGACTATAAAGCACCAACAACCGGTATGACGAACGCGGCCGTGACTCTGGCAGACGAGCTGAACACTTTCTATGCTCGCTTCGAGGCTGCAGCTAAGGTCTCCAACAATGCTAGTGTTAGCGGCGCTAACGGCTGCAGACAGGAAGATACTGCCAGCACCGGAAACGTGCTCGTCATCTCCGAGCATGAAGTAAGGAGAGCCTTCAAGAGAGTGAACACCAGGAAAGCAGCAGGACCAGACGGCATCCCAGGTCGTATCCTCAGAGACTGCACATACCAGCTAGCTCCTGTGTTCACGGAGATATTCAACATCTCTTTATCTCAGTCGGTGATCCCCACATGCTTCAAAGAGTCCATCATTGTTCCTGTCCCGAAGAAACCCCACCCTGCTTCTCTCAATGACTATCGCCCTGTAGCCCTCACCTCAGTAGTGATGAAGTGCTTTGAACGCCTGGTCAGAGACTTCATCATTTCTTCACTACCAGACACACTGGACCCACTACAGTTCGCTTACCGTCCAAATCGTTCCACAGACGATGCCATCTCTCATCTCCTCCACACATCACTCACTCACTTGGACACTAGAAGGGGGAATTATGTTAAAATGCTCTTCATAGACTACAGCTCTGCATTTAACACCATAATTCCCTCCACACTCACCACCAAGCTGGAGCATCTGGGACTCAGCTCATCTATGTGTCAGTGGATCTCCAACTTCCTAACTGGCAGACCACAGGCAGTAAGGATGGGCGGACATGTCTCAGCCTCCACCACTCTCAGCACTGGAGCCCCCCAGGGGTGTGTTCTGAGCCCCCTGCTGTACTCTTTGTACACATATGACTGTGTGGCCACTACCAGCTCCACCACCATCATCAAGTTTGCTGACGACACCGTCGTGGTGGGCCTGATCTCTGATAACAACGAGACGGCCTACCTGAAGGAGATTAGGAATCTGGAGAACTGGTGCCAGAGGAACAACCTCCTTCTAAACGTCAGTAAGACAAAGGAGCTGATAGTGGACTTCAGCACTAAGCAGGAGAGGAACTACCAGACCCCCGTCATCAACGAGTGCCCAGTGGAGAGAGTGGACAGCTTCAAATACCTCGGAGTTCACATCACGCAGGACCTGTCATGGTCCTGTCACATCAACACCGTGGTGAAAAAGGCCCGACAGCGTCTCTACCACCTCAGACGCTTGAGAGACTTCCAACTGCCCTCCAAGGTGCTCAGGAACTTTTACTCGTGCACCATAGAGAGCATCCTGGCGGGAAACATCTTAACCTGGTTCGGGAACAGCACCATGCAGGACAGACGAGCTCTACAGAGGGTTGTGCGGTCAGCTGAGCGCACCATCCGCTCCAAGCTCCCTGACCTGCACTCAATCTACAGCAGGCGGTGCTGGACTAAGGCCAGGAAGATCGTGAAGGACCTCAGCCATCCCAACAACAGACTGTTCTCTCTGTTGAGGTCAGGAAAGCGATTCCGCTCCCTGAAGACCAACACAGAGAGACTGAGGAGGAGCTTCTTCCCGCAGGCGATACGGTCTCTCAATCACACCACCACACAGTACTGACCCACACATACAGTTCTTACACACACACTGGACTTTCTGGACTTTGGTTTTGCACAACACTGGTCACTATATTCTTCATTTCCGGTTAATACTTGTACAGCTGCTGTTATTGTGTATATATTTATTTAGATTTAGATTTCTTCATACATTCTTATATAGTTCTATATTGTGTATTGTGTATTTTGTTGTACAGTTATTTTATTTTCAACTTTAATTTATATATTTATCTTTATCTTATTCTTCCCAGTTAAATTTACCCTTCATTCTAATTTGTGTTGTACAGTTATTTCATTTTTAACCTTAATTTATATTCTATTCCTTCCTAGTTAAATTTACCCTTTTTAATTTTTCATATTTATTTCCTATCTTATTCATAGCCTTTTCCTTTTTTGTTTTCTTTAGGTCACGAGCAGTTGTCCAAGCATTTCACTACATATCGTACTGTGTATGACTGTGTACGTGACAAATAAAATTTGAATTTGAATTTGATTTTGACTGCTGTGATTAAAGCATCTTTCTTTCAGCTTAACGAGTGAACCGTCAGCTCGTTCAAACACGTTAAAGTGCGTTTGGCTCGACACCACCGAACAGAGGCAGCAATATAACACAGCTCACATTAACAGTGCAGTGAATCCTGCTTGTACCGTGATGTTCAGGACTGCAAACCGAGCAGCATCACTGACTTTCAGCTTGTTGTGTTTGTGGATATATGACTGACTTTAATTATCCATAAATCATCAGATTCTCTGTAAGATTCTCTGTAAGATTAAAGTCAACTATTGAACGGTGGATATTTTGAAGTAAAGGCTTTAAAACCAAGTTAGTACAAACGTCACTAATGTCACATAACTTTGCCGACATGTGGCCAACAGCAATGTTTTAATGTTCTTCATTATTCAACATTCGCACATAAATAAGTGACATCATATTCAGTACTTACTTTTGACAGTTCACTCTTCGGCCGCTCCCTTCTGCCTTCTGCCGTATTTTGCGGCAAAATGAGCCACACGCACCGCCGCGCTATGAATTTTGGGATATATGGGACCACGAAGCGTGCACCGGACCACGCTTGATATTTGGGGAAATCAGTTAGGTGGCACTGAATTTTTCCTTACTTGTAATTTTGATATTGATAAAATCCCTTTAGAAACCTCTGCTTTTCATCGTCAAGCTTTTTTAGCTTGGACTCCTATTTACAAGCACTACTTTAGTCCACACAGTTATTATATCTGGAATAACAAGGATGTTTTATTTAAAAGAAAATCTCTCTTCTTAGATAATTGGTTTAGGAATAACATTGTTTTAGTCAACCAATTATATGATTCGAATGGTACGCTTTTCTCCTATGAAGAATTTTGTTTACATTTCAATTTAGCTATAAATCGTCATGATTATACAAAAGTATTTGGATCAATACCATCAGGGGTTTGTATGCTGTTTAAGAATCAACCTAATATCACTTCATTCCACAGGCCGTTGGCATCTCCCATACAAACTTTTGTTGGCAAGATTTGCTTTTCTAAGCAATCTAAAAACAACAATAAATCGATCAGATCTTTATTTCAGAGTACCATAACCACGCTACCATATGTTATTTTTTTCTGGAACCGGCTGTCAGATGGTGTTATGTGGAACGAAGTTTGGAGACTGTCATGGTCCTGAGTCTGAGGACTCAGTGTTTTGTGTTTCCTTATGCTTTTGTTCATTCCGAGTGTGTATTCTGTTGTGATTTTGCCATTTGTTAGGTTTCTGTTCTTTGCCTGCCTGCTCCCACTTCTCTGTGTTCCCTCTGTCTGTCCATGGTGTTATTGTGTCTGCTCATGAGTCTGCCTGTCAAGTTCAGTGTCCTGTCTGGTTCTCTGTGTCTGTTAGTTTCCTGTTTTATTCTGAAAGTTCATGTCTCATGTCAGTGTGTTCAGTTTTACCTCTCCCCTGTCTCTTTAGCCTAATTGCTCCCAGCTGTGTCTCCCTCCTGTGGCCCATTCCCTGATTACTCCCCGTGTATTTAAGCCCTGTGTTTTCCTGTGCTCTCTGTCGCATCGTCTGTTTAATGCCATGTCCGTCTGCATCATTCTAACCCGGTGTTCAGTCTGCATCTCTCTGCCATCTTTCTTTGTGTATTTTGTTCCTCCTCCCGTGCGTGTTTGGTTTAAGTTGAGTTCTTTAGTTTCCCCCAGTTTAGGTTGGTTTACTCCCCGCTCTGCTCCTCCTGTTTTTGTCACCTTATCACCTCTGCAAATAAACATTCACTCGCACCCCAGTCAGTGCCTGCATCTTGGATCCTTTTCTCAATTCACCACACGACTGCTGTGCAGCCGTGACAGAGACTCCCTAATCAGTTTTTAATTACCAACAAAATTAAAGATATTTCTTATAAATTAATGCACAGAATTTATCCTTCTAAAGATTATCTTCAAAGCAAATTCAAATTAGACATTGATACAAGCTGTAGCTTTTGTAAAACTTCCAAGGAATCTACTACACATCTTTTTTGGTTTCGTAACCTTGTACAAGATTTTTGGCAGAGTTTATGTGTTTTTATCTCAGAAAATGTATTTAAAGGATTTGTACTGTTTTGGAAATATGTTTTATTTGGTCTGCACAAAAACCAAAGACAATTCAACTTTGATAACAGATATATGATTAACTTGTTAATTTTAATGGCTAAATTTCATATTCACAAGTCCAAATGTTTAGGAAGACATCCCTCTTTTTATGTATTCTCCTTTGAACTTGTACAGTATCTTAACTCAATTAAGAACTCCACTAACCCAAAAGCTATAAAAACTATTGGTGTTTGTGAAAAAATCAAGCTCTTTCAATCACTTTATTCTTTGGCTTGATCAGTTACTTTCCCCCTAGCATATTTATATTGTTGGTTCTGAATACTGTTCCTGTGTCTGTTTGTCTATGGTATACAATTCTTTTGTAAGCACAACACCATTATTGTGGTACTGTTTAATTCCATTTTGTATTGTACTGATGTTTAAATAAAGGTTTTGGGAAAAAAAGATATTTGGGGAAATCGATGGCGCATTTGGAGTACACTTCGAATTGGGACAGCCGTCGTCGCGTGACGGTGACGTAATCGAATTGTTTTGTTTTCTTTCTTTTTTCGCTGTCAAAGTCGATCTTTTTTTTTTTAAATTTGCATTTGCACAGAAATGCACAACAATTATGGCAATCTCTACAAAAATTCTATTTTCCCAACATGAAATAGTATCAGAACAGGCTGAATTCCAACATATAGAAGATAGATAATGAACAGGAAGTACAAACAAAAACAAATAAATAAATAAAAACAAACCCCACACAGAATCAAAGCAAACAAACAAACAAAACAAAAAAAAAGACGTTATACCTTAGGGGTTTTCTAGCAGATCTAGTTCAATAATCATATGATTCAAAACCAGAGTTTGTTTTTTGTCCATAAATTTAACAGATGAGAGGAAGAGGCAGAGTTCTTTGTGAAAAGTAAAAAAGGACGGCTTTGTTTTCAGAAAACGACATTTGTGAATGAAGAATTTGCCCATAATAATTATTACATTTAGAACATTTTCAAGCTTCTTTTCTTTTCTTAGAGAACCAAAGATAATATCGTTTTTAGAAAATTCAAGTAAGTTTGTAATCTTTGGAAAGAGCCAGTAGTGCACATCATTCCACAGGGCTTTACAGAATATACAATTATAAAACAAATATTCTGTTGATTCAATATCCCCATCACAAAAAGAGCAAGAATTATTATCAATAGCAAAGCGACGTCTGAGAAATTCTTTGAAAGGGTAAATACCAGAAAGGATTTTGTAGTGGACCTCCTTAGCTTTGGGTGGAATGGGAAGTTTTAGGTAATTTTTTCGATCTCTTTCTTTTGATCACCGGAGAACAGATGTGAGAAGGAATTTGGATTGGATCTATAAGGGAAAAAATATTAGTAAATAATTCCCTAATTTGGGAGTTTTTTAGACTGTTAGCTGTAATGTTGTGCCCATTTACCAAGAGTTCAGGGAGGTCAGGGGATCTATAGTCAGGGTTTTGTAAAAGATTATATGCTGTACATAGAATGTTTTGAGGGATAGCCTTAGTAATTTTTTGAAATTCGTTGTTATTTATTTGCAGATTATAATTGGTGGTGAAATCTTCTAATAAAAATTTACCTCTATCATTTAACAAATGCATCACTGACCAGATGCCCTTATCGTACCATTTTTTTTATAAAGATTGATTTGTTTCCAACGTTTATGTAGCGACAGTTCCATAGGGGAGTGTTGTGTGGCTATAGTTATGTTTGTATATTAATTTCCAGTATAATACAACTTGCTGGTGAAAGGAAGAGAGCTGTATGGGGAGTTTTATGTCAAAATCACATCTAAGTAAAAGATTAATTCCACATATATCTGAGAATATTTTGCTTGGAATGTGAAACCAAAGGCTATTTTGACTTCTTAAAAATGACCTAAGCCAATTTATTTTTAGGGTGCCATTTAAGCTATGTAATCGCACTTAAAATGCATACTTCAAGCGTGCAGACCCTGAATTGGGACACAGCCACTGTGGAGCGCCATATTTCGACTGCCACAGTAGCCGGAAATACGTACCCTGCATGGACACAGTGGAGTGGATCGTAAAGGTTGGGACAGAGTCTTTCATATGTACATTTGCCGTAATTTCATAATTCTGGCAATCTGGCACTCTGTTTGCGTTACAACAACAGTCATTTTTAAATTGTGTGTGTGGGTTTTTTTTAATCGTCCTTCCTGGCAGAGAAACACATGTGTCTGTTTACTGGCCCTGGTTAAAGTGAGAGCGCTGGATTTGTCAGGGCTCTGTGTGCGGGCAGGCGGAGAGGAGGATCCAAACGCAGGACTCAGACACAAACGTGAAACTCAAAACTTCAGCTTTATTGCTGACATGAAAACCAAAAGTGAAGTGACCACTGAAACCGGAGACCAGGAACACACAGGCATAATCTGAGGGTACGACGCGACACTGAGCACAGGAAAACACAGGGCTAATATACACAGGGTGGTAATCAGCGAATGGGCAACAGGAGGGAGACACAGCTGGGAGAGATCAGGGTTAACGAGACGGGGGAGCCAAGCTGCCCACACTAACATAAGACGCAGACCTTCACAATAAAACAGGAACAAGCAACCATCACACTAAGACACAGACTTGATATTTGAGAGACAGACAGAAAATGACACATGGAACTAGACATATACTAAGCAGACCCAACCGAAGAACAAATCCTAAACACAAACATGAAACTCTAATAATAAACATCATAATCATCATCATCATTAACACAACAAGAGAACAAGAAAACAATCCCTGATGCAAAATTACACCAAAACATAATAAACTCAAAATACTGGGTCCAACGGACCCAGAACCGTGACAGGATTAAGGGCTTACAAGACAAAAAATACACAAAATACTGTACTTCTTACTTCCACTTCAGTAAAAAGTTGAGTGAATACTTCTACTTTTAGTCGAGTATTTTTAAACAGAGGTATCTGAACTTTAGTAAGGAATGTGTGGACTTTTGACACCTCTGGTTAGCATTTAGTGGTCAGTTTCAAACGTATTTGTTTTTTGCTTGTTATCGAACAAATCCACTACTTTTCGCTGTCAGTAACATCAATGCACATCGTTCCATTCAGTGCATATCACACTTTGTCTTTCATTCCACCTGCATCAACATTGAAAAGTTTGTCACAAAGCGATTTATATATTTATAAATACTAATACTCTCTATTCAGGCAGCACGGTGGCACGGTGGTTAGCACTGTTGCTGCACAGCAAGAAGGTCCTGAGTTCAATTCCACCATCAGGCCAGGGTCTTTCTGTGTGGAGTTTGCATGTTCTCCCCGTGTTTGCGTGGGTTCCCCCCGGGTACTCCGGCTTCCTCCCACCGTCCAAAGACATGCAGCTTGTGGGGATAGGTTAATTGGATAATCCAAATTGTAACTAGGTGTGAATGTGCAAATGGTTGTCTGTCCCTGTGTGTTAGCCCTGCGACAGACTGGCGACCTGTCCAGGGTGCACCCCGCCTCTCGCCCTATGACAGCTGGGATAGGCTCCAGCGCCCCCGCGACCCTGAAAAGGATAAGCGGAAGGATGGATGGAATACTCTCCATTCTATTCTGCTTTTTTATTACTCAGATTTGAGTTAGCCTTTGTTAAATTGTCTGTTATATGTCAATAGATACGTATGTCACAAATTAAAGTGCCTTGTAAATTATGTTTGTTTTTTTAAAATAATTTTCTCCCCAAATCTCTTACATGCTAACTGTAACGTGTTATTTCTGCTAAAACCTGAACTTAAATGTGTATATGGTGTTTATCTGTTTCTCTCTGTTTTAGATGCACATATCAATTTGGAATTCTGCCTCCAGGCCAGAATTGCAGGAATGCACCACGTGTTGCAGAAGACTCTTTCACTGCCCTCTGTGCCCCACTTTCAGACCTACTGTCAGGGCAAAGATTGAGGAGCAGATAAATGGACACATTAAAAATGCTTTGCCTTTCAAAGGTATGTTGAATTAAATATACCTCATAGTTAAAGTTATAAATATGCACTTCTTTTCAGCACTTCTGCAGTCTCTCTGTTGACTCAAAAGTTGCTTTTCACATTGTACAGTTCAGGGCATTCATCAGCTAGAAAAAAGTGTGTTTTATTAAATATATTTTTATTTCTTCTTCACCACATTTCTTGACAGCTCTTGTGATCCACACCATTTTGCTTTCATTATTGAGCATGGCTTGGATGCTTTTCTTAATATGTACAATCTGATTGTTAGATAAACTGATTGCATTCTGTACAACTACATTTAAATTATATGTGGGGTTTTTTTCTCTCTTACAGACAAAATGATATGCCGGTGCAGGCTGCAGTGTAGGACGACAGGACACTTTCACTGCCCTGTCTGTAACATGACAATCATACGGCGTGGGGATATGGCACGGCATTTATTGTCATGTCAGCATTCTTCAATGCCAAGTCAGCCACCACTATCAGGACTGCTCTCCGCTGCACTCTCCGTGGAACCCCGCCCCCCTCCCGCTGCACTCTCCGTGGAGCCCCGCCTCCCTCCTGCTGCCGTGGAGCCCCGCAGAAACAACTGAAAAGACTAACAATAAGTCCCCCCAGGCCACCCCACTGGACACGCCACTGCGAACAGACCGGGCCGAACCTCCACAGAAGAAAATACAGTCAGATGATCCTGACTTCTCAGCAAAGGTTCGCATCATTCATAAACTCATTAAGACAGTGCACCATTTAAAAAATGTTTCGGGGGACGTTCCTCCTCCCTCTCTGAACAAGATAGCTCACAATCTAATGACTGTGATTAAGCTATCCCCAATAGTGAAGTGCAGATTCTAATTGAGGGCAATGCTAAGAACTGGGCTCATACAACCATCATAATCCTTCGGGATCATTATAATGAACGCATGGAGGAGGCAGACTCTTTTTGAGTTTCCTGAACAGGACTGGAGAGGCCCGTTTGAGATAGCGGCATCCTGGGCCAAAAGGAATCTGGGCCGCCGTCTTCAGCCTGAATCTTTGGAGCAAACTGAGGCTGTCATTGTGGCGAAGCTGGCAGACGTGCAGGCAACTATTGGATCGACGGAGCGGAGCAACGCCATCAATGAACCAGATCATCAGCCACAAGTACATGGAGAGGTGAGACATTTGGACATGATTGCACCCCTGATTGAAGCATCGCAATCAGCTTCTTTGGACACACAACCCGCAGCACTGCAGGCCACTACTGGCCGGATCGTTTCTGTCACAGCACAAGTTCAGGCTCCACCCACAGCTAACACCGCACCCAAAACTACGACTGCTACGACGTCTGACCCGATTGGAGGTGAACTGTCACTCTCCAGTAAGACAGAGGAGGGAAGAGACGGCGATCTGAGACCTGCCACTCCTGTGCATCTACAGGAACCAGGGCCCAATCAAGTGGCAGCGAGAGACCAGAGGGTGAGGAGAATCCCTACAGCACTTCATGGGGTTTCTTCTGAGGGGAAATCTTCTCCCGCCATTCAGCTACAACAGAACATGGAGGCGATGGACCTCATACAGGGGGAATCCACCCCCAAGAAGACCAACACAGCTTCAGTTGGACAACAGGTATGCACCCCGACGAGACATCCAAGCACAAAGAAAAAGCTCAGAGAGTGGAAACTGCACACAAAGGAAGCATCGGTGATCACTGGAGACACCAATGTGGGCTTGATTCCTCCTTATGTTGCGGAGGGAGTCCAAATTGACAGAATGGGGCCGTGCAGAGATCCTCGTGGATAAAGCAGACAGTGACACATCGGTGGAGAAGCTGGTTCTCTCCTTCGGCCTGAATAACAGGTGTCAGAGGGATAAAAATTAGGGGTGCAACAATATTCGTATCGATATTGAACCGTTCGATACAGTGCTTTCGGTTCGGTACGCATATGTATCGAACAATACAACATTTGTAATTTATTTTATCAATTTTCCTTCTGACGATGCTGTCTGTGTTGAGCGCTCAGTGAATCTGTGTTCGACTACTCCGCCTAGGCTGCACTGTCCAGCGCAGATCCACTGAGCGCTCAACACAGACAGCATAGTCAGGAGGAAGAGCGCAGGGCACCTCCCCCACCCTCATTCAGATCTGGCGTTTGGAATTATTTTGGTTTTCATGTGACGTATGACCCTGAAGGTAAGCGAGTCATGGACTAAAGTAAAACAGTATGTTGGATGTGCCATGCAATGCTTAATTACATTGGTGTGAACTAGTGTGTTAGCGCAGTTAGCTCGTTAACGTGTTGGCCGTCTAGCCCCATGCACGGAGCGATCGGCGGTAGCTCGTTAACGGAGATTTGCCGTGTTGTGGCGTTAAGGTCATTTCAACGAGATTAACCTGAAAGCACTAGTGGGAACACAACGAATATGACTGCACATTTACGCCGACATCATCCTAGTGCAAAGACAAAAACAACAAGCATGCTACTAACTTTAGCCGAGTCATTTAGACAGCTGTTAGCATGTGATTCTCCTTATGCTGCTGAGAATATAGCCCAGAAGAAGCGGATAGTATAGCTTTTATTTTGGAAAGAGACATTTCTCTGTAATAAACTCTCTTTTCCAAAGATGAGTGATTCCTCAATCAGATACAGGGCTTGCAATATCGCTAGCCCGACGTCCCGGAGCTAGCGATTTTTTCAGTCGGGCTACCAAAATCTATCTCTTCCCTGCCCGTCGGGCTATTGTAGGAAAAATATATGTCAATGCTTTTGCATTCTTTCAGAAATGTAGCTGGGTAATTATGTCATTGGCATCGGTGAGCCACTGTCAATATGTGACATATTGAAATCGCGTTTGAATTTGCGCTCGTTTTTTTGCTTTCACTTTGCAATCGTGCGAACTGTGTATAGAGAGCGACAGCACTGATCTGTGAGTGATGATAATTTGTGCACCAATTCCTCTGACATCGTCTTATTAATCGTTAGCTTACTATGCAAACATGACAAGTGAAATCTCCCGCAGCAAGCTTAAACATGTGAGAGGTTGATCGCGCAGAGAATCGCTGAGCTTATGTGAGTGAGTGTGTAAAAGCATTTCAGTTCTGCTGAGCCAAATAA
Organism: Rhamphochromis longiceps; assembly: GCF_057381845.1. Taxonomy (NCBI): domain Eukaryota; kingdom Metazoa; phylum Chordata; class Actinopteri; order Cichliformes; family Cichlidae; genus Rhamphochromis; species Rhamphochromis longiceps. The sequence goes on from NC_140567.1 coordinate 1,810,191, forward strand.
GACAGGTCAGGGTGAAGAAGTGACAGCCAAAGAAAAGCTTACCACAAAACGGAGAAGTTATGACAAATCAGACTATAAGGCAAAAAGAAAGTGCAGCTTTATGGTTTCATGGACAAAAGAATTTCTGTGGCTGCGATATGACGAGCTAAATAACCAGGGCTGCACATAAGTGGTCCGCAGGTGCGCATTCGCTGTCAAAATAAAAAACACGCACAAGGGTTAGGGTTAAATTTAAAAACTGTACTTTTGAGTTAAAATATATATTTATAATTTTAATAAATGACAAATTAAAAATGCATGAACATTTTTTTGTATCGAAAAAATATCGAACCGTGACACCAAAGTATCGAACCGAACCGAACCGTGAATTTTGTGTATCGTTGCACCCCTAATAAAAATGTACCAATAAGGGAGCTGAGAAGAACGCTGAGGTCGGCACAAGAAAAATTCCCCCAAGCTGACATTTATATTCCAGTGATTAACTTTTCTTCTGCCCTTCCCACAACAGAACAAGACACATTATTACACATAAACAATTTTATTGCAGGTTTAAAGGAGCACATACCTGCTCTACCTGCTGATAAGTTCAGCACAGAATCGGACAATCTTCGCTGGACGGACAAGACTGCAGAGCACATGTTGGATCATTGGAATGATCATGTTAATGGAGCATCTCCATGAAACCAATTTGAGTGACTGATTTTATGTACTCCTGTGCTTGAGGGAGGCTTCAGATGCCATTTTGTGAGAGTTTAACCCCAATACAACCCACTAGAGGGTGCTGTAACTCCATTTAAGGGAATTTTCCCCTTCTCTTTAATTTTCTCCTTGTTTCTTCATTTTTTATTTGTATAGACCCTTTTATGGCCATCCCATTATAAACTCCTGGCCCTGAAGCCTTCCCCAACCTTAACCTCTTTTAACCCCATGCAGGGATTTCATTCCGGCCCTAAACCTAACCTCTGGGTTCCCTAAGCCTTTCAAACTTTCAAACCCCTTTATTTGGGATAAGAGAGGACACTTCCCTCCTGGAGAGCAATCCATGAGTGACGTGGGGGCCCGGGGTGGGAACAGGTGTGGTCTGTGCATGGAGTTTGGCCACCTTCCATGGCCAACCTCCCAACTTGAGCTCCCCCATCTAAACCCCCTAACCCTAACCATACCCCCTCCCCCATCCTAATTCTAATCTTACCCTGGGGGCCATAACACAAAACCCTCATCCTAATGTTTACAGTAAATTACAATTGGACATGGATATTCTCTACATTACAAAAATTGATTGAAACCTCTTTTTATTGGATAAAAAAATTCCCTCTGTGGGGGGAAACTCCCACTAGGTTTATATCTGGGACTCTCCACCATTTGACCTTAGAACTGAAGAAGCTTCTCGGTGAGAGGTGAAACGTCTTCAAGTAACTTAAAGAAGTCCAGACACTTTTCTTTGCAAGCTCCTTTGACTACGATGACCTGGATGACTGAGAACCTTCACAGAGATAAAAAATTATATTTAGATTAATAAACCGTGGAATCATGTAAAACATTAAAAACAGTGTATTCAAAATAATATTTTCTGAAAAAACAGTTTCATGGGACAGGGCATAAACATCAGTGTTAAAAAAGGAATATGGCATGGTAAAACAGTTAAAAAACAGTTATTTCATGACATCATTTTTCAAAAAACAAATACAGTTAAAAATATTAAATATTAAAAAGTTTATTGTACAATGTTTACAGTTCATATTTAATGGTAATGGTTATAAAGGTTCACATACAGAAGGTTAATACAAATTTTACAAAAGGAGAATTGGAAAGGGATTGACAAAACAAAAAACATTCACAGACAGAAGGGTATAAAGGGAGGTGGAGTCAGCCAGGGGTTCATTTGGATTTGAAGCATTGACGAGTGAACATCTCTTACCAGCTGCAGCACTGTGCATTACAGCCACATTTTCGCAGCAGTTTTTTTGTGTGCCAAGCGCCTGAAGAAGACCCTTGAGGGGTCGAAACGTTGCGCGTACGGCACACTATTTTTTGAACGTTTTTAATTAATTAAATAAAGCTTTTGTTTTAATTTTTCTTTGTTCTTTTTCCTTTTTTTCCCTTTCATTTTCTTCATTTGTATCTTGCCTCATAAAAGCTCACTTAAGAGTTATAATTATTTAGATAACAAAGGTGAACCCACATCACAAGAACTACAACAATATACAAAACATACAACACAACAACACAAACGCAAACATTGTCCAAAGATTGAGGACTGGATGGCCTCAGCTGATTGGACCGTCGTCCGATACGGAAAAAGGCAGAGGCTTTCCCGTAATCGTGACAACCAGCAGGGTGGGTTTCCTGCGGGAGGGATGGCCCGTGCATTTCCTGCCTCACAGAGGTGGCAGGCTCAGTCCCCTTCCCCTAACCCTAACCCCCTAACCCTATCCACATTCCAAGAAATCCAAACGTGGAAATGTTTGCACACACATGTGATTATGCGCAGAGGTCCACCCTACCAGCCAACCTCAGATCTCCACGCAAGCACACATGAATGCACATACATTTACACACATCCAGGGATGAACTCCCGCTCAGAACACAAATTCCAAGATACTGTAACAGTCACAATGGTGTGGTGTCTCTTTAAGACACCCAAGTCGAGGGTTGATGGTGTCATCAGTTTGTGCCACTGCTCTCTCTCTCTGGGATTATGAGGACACGTGCCTGCACGCTTGTGTTTAACGAGGGACGGATTTATGTTCTCTTCTCCAAACCTTTGTTTTGTTTTGTTTTGTTTGCAACGCTTGGGTTGTATGGACGCTGGGCGTTATGTTGTTGAGCCGCAGCCGTTCAGCCGGGCTTTTATGTGGTTAGTGAAGACGGCGTATTAAAGAACCACCGTGGATTACCGATACCAGCGTGGGTGTGTGTTCTTCCGACTAGCCTGCTAGGTGTTTTACCGCCTCCTCTCAACCACGCAACACAACCCAACGTTACAAAATGGCGCCCGAACATCTTCTCCTGGACCTCAGTATGCAGTATCTTCGAGCAGCTGATGATTGATACATTAAAAGGTACATCACGGCAAAGTAGATCTAGTAGTAGTCTGCCATACTTCGCGGAAACAGACCAGGCTGGCCTCGATGCGGACGTCGGGAAGATCACAGATTCACCGGATCACGGAGGTGTGTTTCCACGGCAACGAGCGAAGCCGCCGCAGCGCTGTTTTCGGGATGTATTATCGTTATCTGCTGAACGCCTTTACTGCGACACTTTTGGATTAACGTGGATTCACGCTACTTGGACACGAGACGGATGCCGCTTCTTCATAGTTTCTGAAGTGCATGTATGCGGAGTGAAGCGCACCGGGGTTTTTCTCTCCCCTTCACCAGCCGAGCTCACGCTGCAGACTTTGCTTCATCCGCACGGTCTCTGCAAGTGGGAACTTTTCCACGGGACAAACCTCTATGCCGTGTCAGGACTGGACAAGTTTGGAGTCGACTGGAAAATCACTGTACTGATGTTGTGAGTGTATATATATATATATATATATATATATATATATATAGCAGGCAAGGCATACATGGAACGCCATAACCAAGTGGCCGGCATAGTGTACAGGAACATCTGTGCCGAGTATAACCTGGAAGTCCCGAGGTCAAAATGGGAGATGCCCCCAAGGGTGGTGGAGAATGACCGAGCTAAGATCCTGTGGGACTTCCAGATACAGACGGACAAAATGGTGGTGGCTAACCAACCGGACATAGTGGTGGTAGACAAACAGAAGAAGACGGCCGTAGTGATCAATGTAGCAGTTCCAAATGACAGCAATATCAGGAAGAAGGAACACGAGAAGCTGGAGAAATACCAAGGGCTCAGAGAAGAGCTCGAGAGGATGTGGAGGGTGAAGGTAACGGTGGTCCCCGTGGTAATCGGAGCACTAGGTGCGGTGACTCCCAAGCTAGGCGAGTGGCTCCAGCAGATCCCGGGAACAACATCGGAGATCTCTGTCCAGAAGAGCGCAGTCCTGGGAACAGCTAAGATACTGCGAAAGACCCTCAAGCTCCCAGGCCTCTGGTAGAGGACCCGAGCTTGAAGGATAAACCGCCCGCAGGGGCGTGCTGGGTGTTTTTATATATATATATATATATATATATATATATATGGGGATGTGGCGTACAACACTAGAGGCCAACTCCAAGCCCATAGCACAAGTCACCATCAAGTGCGGGATCTACCAAGGAGATGCTCTGTCCCCACTGCTGTTCTGCTGTTCTGCATAGGCCTGAACCCCCTCAGTGAGATCATTAACAAGACTGGCTACGGATACCGACTACGGAACGGAGCAGTTGTCAGCCACCTCCTGTTCATGGATGACATCAAGCTGTATGCCAAGAGTGAACGAGACATCGATTCACTGATTCACACTACCAGGATATACAGCAATGACATTGGAATGTCGTTCGGACTGGAGAAGTGTAGTCGGATGGTATCAAAGAGAGGGAAGGTAGTCAGAACTGAGGGGATTGAACTACCAGAAGGCAACATTGCAGACATAGAGGACAGTTACAAGTACCTGGGGATCCCGCAGGCAAATGGGAACCATGAAGAGGCCGCTAGAAAGGCTGCAACCACCAAGTACCTGCAGAGGGTCAGGCAAGTCCTGAGGAGTCAGCTGAATGGTAAGAACAAGATCCGGGCCATCAACACGTACGCCCTGCCCGTGATCAGGTACCCTGCTGGGGTAATAGGCTGGCCAAAGGAGGAGATAGAAGCCACTGACATAAAGACAAGAAAGCTCCTTACCATGTATGGAGGGTTTCACCCCAAGTCCAGCACCCTGAGGCTGTACGCTAAGCGGAAGGAAGGGGGCCGGGGACTGGTGAGTGTCAGCACCACAGTCCAGGATGAGACAAGGAACATCCAAGAATACATTGGGAAGATGGCCCCAACTGACCGAGTGCTCAGTGAATACCTCAGGCAGCAGAAACCCAAGAAAGAGGAGGGAGACGAGGAACCATCATGGAAGGACAGGCCCCTGCACGGTATGTACCACCGGCAGATAGAGGAGGTGGCTGATATCCAGAAATCCTACCAGTGGCTGGACAAAGCTGGACTGAAAGACAGCACAGAGGCACTAATCATGGCAGCACAAGAACAAGCTCTGAGTACAAGATCCATAGAGGCTGGGGTCTATCACACCAGGCAAGACCCCAGGTGCAGGCTGTGTAAAGATGCCCCAGAGACAATCCAGCACATAACAGCAGGGTGCAAGATGCTAGCAGGCAAGGCATACATGGAACGCCATAACCAAGTGGCCGGCATAGTGTACAGGAACATCTGTGCCGAGTATAACCTGGAAGTCCCGAGGTCAAAATGGGAGATGCCCCCAAGGGTGGTGGAGAATGACCGAGCTAAGATCCTGTGGGACTTCCAGATACAGACGGACAAAATGGTGGTGGCTAACCAACCGGACATAGTGGTGGTAGACAAACAGAAGCAGACGGCCGTAGTGATCGATGTAGCGGTTCCGAATGACAGCAATATCAGGAAGAAGGAACACGAGAAGCTGGAGAAATACCAAGGGCTCAGAGAAGAGCTCGAGAGGATGTGGAGGGTGAAGGTAACGGTGGTCCCCGTGGTAATCGGAGCACTAGGTGCGGTGACTCCCAAGCTAGGCGAGTGGCTCCAGCAGATCCCGGGAACAACATCGGAGATCTCTGTCCAGAAGAGCACAGTCCTGGGAACAACTAAGATACTGCGCAGGACCCTCAAGCTCCCAGGCCTCTGGTAGAGGACCCGAGCTTGAAGGATAAACCGCCCGCATGGGCGTGCTGGGTGTTTATATATATATATATATATATATATATATATATATATATATATATATAAACAAAACAAAAACAACGCTGTCTATATTTCAAACTGATTTACTATTGATTCTCACTGACTTAACTGTTCTTATTGAGATGCTGTTTTAAGTGCATTTGACTTGAAAAGGTGTTACTCATACACAGTTACTCATAAGTTTGGATCTACTGTATTTTACACCTAAATGCTTTTGATCCGGGGTGTTTACTCCTTCTACCTCCACGTTTCAAAGTCAGATAAAACATTTGAAGCTAAACTTCAGAATTCACATGTTTTGTATATTTTTGTGTGACCAGAACTGAAGTTGATTTCAGCACAACTGCTACCTTATATAGATTTGGGTTTTTGATAAGTGTGTATTATGGCTACTCATCCTGACTTGACTGACACGTGTGATGATATAGACTTTATGTTACACCCCAACCGACTTACTGCCAGACATAGTACTGCTGACCTTGGGCATAAAGTGCAAAGTCTGCAAGCAGAGGTTGATATGCTTCAGCAGTGCCTTCATCACTCTTTGGACCTCCAGAGGAATATTTTGGAGCAGTGGACTCACCCTTTTCCTCAGGCCTCCTCTACTCCATATGTGCCAGGCCTACCAACCAGGGAAACGGAACGATCTATCTCAGCACCTGGCCCCACGCAGCCCGCCAGGGCCTTGTCCCAATCCCAGTCAGATTCGCTGGAGCTAATTAATACAACCAGAGTCCTTGCTGCGGCATTGCATCAAGCTAAATTGGAGCCCAATGTGTTCGCTAATGATGGCAGTCTTCACCCAGAAGAATGGCTACAGTCTGTTAATGCTTACAAAACCTCCTTAGACCTAACAGACGCCCAAATCCTCAGAGAGCTACCACACTTCCTAGCTAAGGAACCAAGAAAGTGGTTTGTTGTGCTCATTCCTCATGTATCTACATGGGCTAAGTTTTGTGAACTTTTCAGAACTGTCTTCTTGCCTGCTGACAACCAGGAGCAGATTTTGAGAGGCATCCTGGACCGTTTCCAGCACCCCGAAGAGCCTCTGCCAACGTTTGTTGCCCATATGCTCAGTGAATTTAGGAGACTGAGGAACCCACCATCTGAACTGGAGCAAATTGAGCTCATCTGTAAACACGCAGTGGAGAAGTACAGAGTAGCACTGTATGGAACGTCTGTAAGGTCAGAAATTGATCTAGTGCTGCGTGCCCACGAGCTGCATTCTGTTCTTGGCACCAGCCTTTCACAGCCTTCCCGAGCTCAGCTGAAAAACAGAGCTGAGGGAGGACCCCGCTGTTTCAAATGTGCCATGCCTGGTGTTACATCTCGTACGTGCCCTAACTGTTCCACTGATTTTCAGGGAGCTCGACACTCTCCCAGGATGGCTCCGGAGCTTCCTCAAATGCTGTCTCCTGACCAACATCCAGTAACTCAGCCTGCGGATCCAGATGAAACTGGCGGGGTCAGGGAGACGAGAGCAGCTGGCAGGAGGCAGGGAAACTTCAGGGGGGGGGGGGGGAGAGAGTGTTTCACAGGGGCAACCCTCCCCCCAGCCAATAACTCGGCCCTCAACACCTTTGTCAGATCAAAGTGTGCCACCAGTGCTCAGTCACGTTGAAGATGGAACTTCGCAAGCATCGTGGAACACCCCTCTCAGAGTTAAAGTGAACTTTAATGGGGCAGCTCTGGATGCCACACTAGATACAGGGGCATCTCTTTCAGCAGTAAATGCAGACCTGTTGTCTGAGAAAAACCAAAATCAGTCATTAAATAATCCGTGGGATTCTCCGCCCATAAGACTGGCCAATGGCACTAACTGCAGTCCATTGGGAATAACCTGGTTAACCATTGGATTTATTGGCAAGCGAGTCTATCAGTGGTTGGTGATAGTGCAGGACCTGTCATCCCCCTTTGTTCTTGGGATGGACTTTATGACTCGCATTTCACTAACATTACATGTCCCAACAAGAACTGTAATTATGGACGATAACCCCCCATGTCTTGATGAACTCGGTGAAAATGGCTTTGTGGAAGCTGATCTTGAGTGTGGAACTATGACCCTGCAGAACACCCCGCAGCTCTCCCTCCATGATAAGGCTGGAGAAGCTAACTTGGATTCTGAGGAGAGGGAAGAACTGTTGGAGTTGTTAAATAGTTTTGGTGACCTGTTTGATGGCCACCTTGGTCGCACTTCTCTGGCAGAACATGTCATTGTAACTGGGGATGCAAAGCCTGTTAACTTGCCACCATACCGCACCTCACCAGCTAAAAAGCAAATCATAGAAGAGCAAGTGGAAAAAATGCTACAGGATAACATCATCGAACCTGTATCAGGACCATGGGCAGCCCCCGTGGTCATTGTGAACAAACCCCCCCGCGAACCACGGTTCTGTGTTGACTTCCGTGGTCTGAATCAGCTGACCGTGAAGGATTCTTACCCACTCCCGCGGGTGGATGAATCACTGGACTTTCTGTCGAGGGGGAAGTTTCTCACAACACTAGACCTCGCTCGAGGTTACTGGCAGGTCCCCATTGCTGAAGAAGCTAAACCAAAGACTGCTTTTATCACGCACTGTGGCCTGTTTCAGTTCAGAGTCCTTCCTTTCGGCCTGTGTAACGCCCCTGCGACTTTTCGGAGGCTTATGAACAATGTTCTAGCTGGCCTGATTTATAAGTCCTGCGCGGTGTATCTAGATGACATTGTTGTCGCATCACCGACCTTTGAGCAACACCTGCTTGACTTAAAAGAGGTCCTTGGTAGGCTTCAGTCCGCTGGCCTCTCTTTAAAGCTGAGCAAATGAAAAAGAACTCACCTTCCTTGGTTATCGGGTTACGCCGGCTGGCATTCATCCTGATCCTGACAAGGTGAGAGCTTGATCTTCTCCCTCCCTATGCCGTGATTGGGAGCATGGACCTTCGTGCTCTGCCTTCTGTAATTGTTTCAGACCGCCCACATATTCGTCAACTGCAGCTTGAGGACCCAGTCACAGGCTCATTGCTCAATCAGCTGGAGAGTGACCAACAAACTGGGGAGGATAATCAAGATCTGGAAAAGTATGTTGTACATGATGGTCTCCTCTATTTCCTCGACCCAAAAACGAAATGTGGTCTCCACCCACTCAAGCAGCTTAAACTGTTTGCTCCTACTACACTCCGTGGTTATCTGCTCAAGTATTACCACGATCATCCTACAGCCGGACATCTGGGCATTGCAAAAACGCTGGCACGCTTGTGTCTCAGATTCTTCTGGCCACACATGAACTCTGACGTGAAAAAGTATGTGGTCTCATGTTGTTCATGTCAAGCCACTAAGCCAAGTCAAAGAAAAACAGCAGGCCTTATGGTCCCTATCCAGCCACAAAGACCATGGGAGTACGCAGGGGTGGACTATGTTGGCCCACTGCCCCGCACACAAAGAGGGAATGCTTATATCCTTGTTTTTGTGGACTATTTCTCAAACTCCCCCTCAGAAACCAAATTCCAAGAAATCGAGCCGTGGCAATGCTTGCACACACATGTGATTATGCGCAGAGGTCCACCCTACCAGCCAACCTCAGATCTCAACGCAGGAACACATGAATGCACATACATTTGCACACATCCAGAGATAAACTCCCCCTCAGAAACCAAATTCCAAGAAATCGAGCCGTGGCAATGCTTGCACACACATGTGATTATGCGCAGAGGTCCACCCTATGAGCCAACCTCAGATCTCCACGCAGGCACACATGAATGCACATACATTTGCACACATCCAGAGATAAACTCCCCCTCAGAAACCAAATTCCAAGAAATCGAGCCGTGGCAATGCTTGCACACACATGTGATTATGCGCAGAGGTCCACCCTACCAGCCAACCTCAGATCTCAACGCAGGAACACATGAATGCACATACATTTGCACACATCCAGAGATAAACTCCCCAACAGAAACCAAATTCCAAGAAATCGAGCCGTGGCAATGCTTGCACACACATGTGATTATGCGCAGAGGTCCACCCTACCAGCCAACCTCAGATCTCCACGCAAGCACACATGAATGCACATACATTTGCACACATCCAGAAATAAACTCCCCCAGAGAAACCAAATTCCAAGAAATCCAGCCGTGGCAATGCTTGCACACACATGTGATTATGCGCAGAGGTCCACCCTACCAGCCAACCTAAGAGCTCAACGCAAGAACACATGAATGCACATACATTTGCACACATTCAGAGATAAACTCCCCCTCAGAAACCAAATTCCAAGATATCCAGAAATGGAAATGTTTGCACACACATGTGATTATGCGCAGAGGTCCACCCTACCAGCCAACCTCAGATCTCCACGCAAGCACACATGAATGCACATACATTTGCACACATCCAGAGATAAACTCCCCAACAGAAACCAAATTTCAAGAAATCCAGCCGTGGCAATGCTTGCACACACATGTGATTATGCGCAGAGGTCCACCCTACCAACCAAACTTAGATCTCCACGCAAGCACACATGAATGCACATACATTTGCACACATCCAGAAATAAACTCCCCAAGAGAAACCAAATTCCAAGATATCCAGCCGTGGCAATGCTTGCACACACATGTGATTATGCGCAGAGGTCCACCCTACCAGCCAACCTCAGATCTCCACGCAAGCACACATGAATGCACATACATTTGCACACATCCAGAGATAAACTCACCCCAACGAATCCAAATTCCAAGAAATCAAGCCGTGGCAATGCTTGCACACACATGTGATTATGCGCAGAGGTCCACCCCACCAGCCAACCTCAGATCTCAACGCAGGAACACATGAATGCACATACATTTGCACACATCCAGAGATAAACTCCCCCTCAGAAACCAAATTCCAAGAAATCGAGCCGTGGCAATGCTTGCACACACATGTGATTATGCGCAGAGGTCCACCCTATGAGCCAACCTCAGATCTCCACGCAGGCACACATGAATGCACATACATTTGCACACATCCAGAGATAAACTCCCCCTCAGAAACCAAATTCCAAGAAATCGAGCCGTGGCAATGCTTGCACACACATGTGATTATGCGCAGAGGTACACCCTACCAGCCAACCTCAGATCTACACGCAGGCACACATGAATGCACATACATTTGCACACATCCAGAGATAAACTCACCCCAACGAATCCAAATTCCAAGAAATCGAGCCGTGGCAATGCTTGCACACACATGTGATTATGCGCAGAGGTCCACCCTACCAGCCAACCTCAGATCTCAACGCAGGAACACATGAATGCACATACATTTGCACACATCCAGAGATAAACTCCCCAACAGAAACCAAATTCCAAGAAATCGAGCCGTGGCAATGCTTGCACACACATGTGATTATGCGCAGAGGTCCACCCTATGAGCCAACCTCAGATCTCCACGCAAGCACACATGAATGCACATACATTTGCACACATCCAGAAATAAACTCCCCAAGAGACCAAATTCCAAGAAATCCAGCCGTGGCAATGCTTGCACACACATGTGATTATGCGCAGAGGTCCACCCTACCAGCCAACCTAAGAGCTCAACGCAAGCACACATGAATGCACATACATTTGCACACATCCAGAGATAAACTCCCCAACAGAAACCAAATTCCAAGAAATCCAGCCGTGGCAATGCTTGCACACACATGTGATTATGCGCAGAGGTCCACCCTACCAGCCAACCTCAGATCTCCACGCAAGCACACATGAATGCACAAACATTTGCACACATCCAGAAATAAACTCCCCCAGAGAAACCAAATTCCAAGATATCCAGCCGTGGCAATGCTTGCACACACATGTGATTATGCGCAGAGGTCCACCCTACCAGCCAACCTCAGGTCTCAACGCAGGAACAAATGAATGCACATACATTTGCACACATCCAGAGATAAACTCACCCCAAAGAAACCAAATTCCAAGAAATCCAGCCGTGGCAATGTTTGCACACACATGTGATTATGCGCAGAGGTACACCCTACCAGCCCACCTCAGATCTCCACGCAAGCACACATGAATGCACATACATTTGCACACATCCAGAGATAAACTCCCCCTCAGAAACCAAATTCCAAGAAATCGAGCCGTGGCAATGTTTGCACACACATGTGATTATGCGCAGAGGTCCACCCTACCAGCCCACCTCAGATCTCCACGCAAGCACACATGAATGCACATACATTTGCACACATCCAGAGAAAAACTCCCCCTCAGAAACCAAATTTCAAGAAATCGAGCCGTGGCAATGCTTGCACACACATGTGATTATGTGCAGAGGTCCACCCTACCAGCCAACCTAAGAGCTCAACGCAAGAACACATGAATGCACATACATTTGGACACATCCAGAAATAAACTCCCCAAGAGAAACCAAATTCCAAGAAATCCAGCCGTGGCAATGCTTGCACACACATGTGATTATGCGCAGAGGTCCACCCTACCAGCCAACCTAAGAGCTCAACGCAAGAACACATGAATGCACATACATTTGCACACATTCAGAGATAAACTCCCCCTCAGAAACCAAATTCCAAGATATCCAGAAATGGAAATGTTTGCACACACATGTGATTATGCGCAGAGGTCCACCCTACCAGCCAACCTCAGATCTCCACGCAAGCACACATGAATGCACATACATTTGCACACATCCAGAGATAAACTCCCCCTCAGAAACCAAATTTCAAGAAATCCAGCCGTGGCAATGCTTGCACACACATGTGATTATGCGCAGAGGTCCACCCTACCAGCCAACCTCAGATCTCAGCGCAGGAACACATGAATGCACATACATTTGCACACATCCAGAAATAAACTCCCCAAGAGAAACCAAATTCCAAGATATCCAGCCGTGGCAATGCTTGCACACACATGTGATTATGCGCAGAGGTACACCCTACCAGCCAACCTCAGATCTCCACGCAAGCACACATGAATGCACATACATTTGCACACATCCAGAGATAAACTCCCCCTCAGAAACCAAATTTCAAGAAATCCAGCCGTGGCAATGCTTGCACACACATGTGATTATGCGCAGAGGTCCACCCTACCAGCCAACCTCAGATCTCAACGCAGGAACACATGAATGCACATACATTTGCACACATCCAGAGATAAACTCACCCCAAAGAATCCAAATTCCAAGAAATCGAGCCGTGGTAATGCTTGCACACACATGTGATTATGCGCAGAGGTCCACCCTACCAGCCAACCTCAGATCTCAGCGCAGGAACACATGAATGCACATACATTTGCACACATTCAGAGATAAACTCCCCCTCAGAAACCAAATTCCAAGATATCCAGAAATGGAAATGTTTGCACACACATGTGATTATGCGCAGAGGTCCACCCTACCAGCCAACCTCAGATCTCCACGCAAGCACACATGAATGCACATACATTTGCACACATCCAGAGATAAACTCCCCAACAGAAACCAAATTTCAAGAAATCCAGCCGTGGCAATGCTTGCACACACATGTGATTATGCGCAGAGGTCCACCCTACCAGCCAACCTCAGATCTCCACGCAAGCACACATGAATGCACATACATTTGCACACATCCAGAAATAAACTCCCCAAGAGAAACCAAATTCCAAGATATCCAGCCGTGGCAATGCTTGCACACACATGTGATTATGCGCAGAGGTCCACCCTACCAGCCAACCTCAGATCTCCACGCAAGCACACATGAATGCACATACATTTGCACACATCCAGAAATAAACTCCCCAAGAGAAACCAAATTCCAAGAAATCGAGCCGTGGTAATGCTTGCACACACATGTGATTATGCGCAGAGGTCCACTCTACCAGCCAACCTCAGATCTCCACGCAAGCACACATGAATGCACATACATTTGCACACATCCAGAGATAAACTCACCCCAACGAATCCAAATTCCAAGAAATCAAGCCGTGGCAATGCTTGCACACACATGTGATTATGCGCAGAGGTCCACCCCACCAGCCAACCTCAGATCTCAACGCAGGAACACATGAATGCACATACATTTGCACACATCCAGAGATAAACTCCCCCTCAGAAACCAAATTCCAAGAAATCGAGCCGTGGCAATGCTTGCACACACATGTGATTATGCGCAGAGGTCCACCCTATGAGCCAACCTCAGATCTCCACGCAGGCACACATGAATGCACATACATTTGCACACATCCAGAGATAAACTCCCCCTCAGAAACCAAATTCCAAGAAATCGAGCCGTGGCAATGCTTGCACACACATGTGATTATGCGCAGAGGTCCACCCTACCAGCCAACCTCAGATCTACACGCAGGCACACATGAATGCACATACATTTGCACACATCCAGAGATAAACTCACCCCAACGAATCCAAATTCCAAGAAATCGAGCCGTGGCAATGCTTGCACACACATGTGATTATGCGCAGAGGTCCACCCTACCAGCCAACCTCAGATCTCAACGCAGGAACACATGAATGCACATACATTTGCACACATCCAGAGATAAACTCCCCAACAGAAACCAAATTCCAAGAAATCGAGCCGTGGCAATGCTTGCACACACATGTGATTATGCGCAGAGGTCCACCCTATGAGCCAACCTCAGATCTCCACGCAAGCACACATGAATGCACATACATTTGCACACATCCAGAAATAAACTCCCCAAGAGACCAAATTCCAAGAAATCCAGCCGTGGCAATGCTTGCACACACATGTGATTATGCGCAGAGGTCCACCCTACCAGCCAACCTAAGAGCTCAACGCAAGAACACATGAATGCACATACATTTGCACACATTCAGAGATAAACTCCCCAACAGAAACCAAATTCCAAGAAATCCAGCCGTGGCAATGCTTGCACACACATGTGATTATGCGCAGAGGTCCACCCTACCAGCCAACCTCAGATCTCCACGCAAGCACACATGAATGCACAAACATTTGCACACATCCAGAAATAAACTCCCCCAGAGAAACCAAATTCCAAGATATCCAGCCATGGCAATGCTTGCACACACATGTGATTATGCGCAGAGGTCCACCCTACCAGCCAACCTCAGGTCTCAACGCAGGAACAAATGAATGCACATACATTTGCACACATCCAGAGATAAACTCACCCCAAAGAAACCAAATTCCAAGAAATCCAGCCGTGGCAATGTTTGCACACACATGTGATTATGCGCAGAGGTACACCCTACCAGCCCACCTCAGATCTCCACGCAAGCACACATGAATGCACATACATTTGCACACATCCAGAGATAAACTCCCCCTCAGAAACCAAATTCCAAGAAATCGAGCCGTGGCAATGTTTGCACACACATGTGATTATGCGAAGAGGTCCACCCTACCAGCCCACCTCAGATCTCCACGCAAGCACACATGAATGCACATACATTTGCACACATCCAGAGAAAAACTCCCCCTCAGAAACCAAATTTCAAGAAATCGAGCCGTGGCAATGCTTGCACACACATGTGATTATGTGCAGAGGTCCACCCTACCAGCCAACCTCAGATCTACACGCAGGCACACATGAATGCACATACATTTGGACACATCCAGAAATAAACTCCCCAAGAGAAACCAAATTCCAAGAAATCCAGCCGTGGCAATGCTTGCACACACATGTGATTATGCGCAGAGGTCCACCCTACCAGCCAACCTAAGAGCTCAACGCAAGAACACATGAATGCACATACATTTGCACACATTCAGAGATAAACTCCCCCTCAGAAACCAAATTCCAAGATATCCAGAAATGGAAATGTTTGCACACACATGTGATTATGCGCAGAGGTCCACCCTACCAGCCAACCTCAGATCTCCACGCAAGCACACATGAATGCACATACATTTGCACACATCCAGAGATAAACTCCCCCTCAGAAACCAAATTTCAAGAAATCCAGCCGTGGCAATGCTTGCACACACATGTGATTATGCGCAGAGGTCCACCCTACCAGCCAACCTCAGATCTCAGCGCAGGAACACATGAATGCACATACATTTGCACACATCCAGAAATAAACTCCCCAAGAGAAACCAAATTCCAAGATATCCAGCCGTGGCAATGCTTGCACACACATGTGATTATGCGATGAGGTACACCCTACCAGCCAACCTCAGATCTCCACGCAAGCACACATGAATGCACATACATTTGCACACATCCAGAGATAAACTCCCCCTCAGAAACCAAATTTCAAGAAATCCAGCCGTGGCAATGCTTGCACACACATGTGATTATGCGCAGAGGTCCACCCTACCAGCCAACCTCAGATCTCAACGCAGGAACACATGAATGCACATACATTTGCACACATCCAGAGATAAACTCACCCCAAAGAATCCAAATTCCAAGAAATCGAGCCGTGGTAATGCTTGCACACACATGTGATTATGCGCAGAGGTCCACTCTACCAGCCAACCTCAGATCTCAGCGCAGGAACACATGAATGCACATACATTTGCACACATCCAGAAATAAACTCCCCAAGAGAAACCAAATTCCAAGAAATCGAGCCGTGGCAATGCTTGCACACACATGTGATTATGCGCAGAGGTCCACTCTACCAGCCAACCTCAGATCTCCACGCAAGCACACATGAATGCACATACATTTGCACACATCCAGAGATAAACTCCCCCTCAGAAACCAAATTCCAAGAAATCGAGCCGTGGCAATGCTTGCACACACATGTGATTATGCGCAGAGGTCCACCCTATGAGCTAACCTCAGATCTCCACGCAGGCACACATGAATGCACATACATTTGCACACATCCAGAGATAAACTCCCCCTCAGAAACCAAATTCCAAGAAATCGAGCCGTGGCAATGCTTGCACACACATGTGATTATGCGCAGAGGTCCACCCTACCAGCCAACCTCAGATCTCAACGCAGGAACACATGAATGCACATACATTTGCACACATCCAGAGATAAACTCCCCCTCAGAAACCAAATTCCAAGAAATCGAGCCGTGGCAATGCTTGCACACACATGTGATTATGCGCAGAGGTCCACCCTATGAGCCAACCTCAGATCTCCACGCAGGCACACATGAATGCACATACATTTGCACACATCCAGAGATAAACTCCCCCTCAGAAACCAAATTCCAAGAAATCGAGCCGTGGCAATGCTTGCACACACATGTGATTATGCGCAGAGGTCCACCCTACCAGCCAACCTCAGATCTCAACGCAGGAACACATGAATGCACATACATTTGCACACATCCAGAGATAAACTCCCCAACAGAAACCAAATTCCAAGAAATCGAGCCGTGGCAATGCTTGCACACACATGTGATTATGCGCAGAGGTCCACCCTACCAGCCAACCTCAGATCTCCACGCAAGCACACATGAATGCACATACATTTGCACACATCCAGAAATAAACTCCCCCAGAGAAACCAAATTCCAAGATATCCAGCCGTGGCAATGCTTGCACACACATGTGATTATGCGCAGAGGTCCACCCTACCAGCCAACCTCAGGTCTCAACGCAGGAACACATGAATGCACATACATTTGGACACATCCAGAAATAAACTCCCCAAGAGACCAAATTCCAAGAAATCCAGCCGTGGCAATGCTTGCACACACATGTGATTATGCGCAGAGGTCCACCCTATGAGCCAACCTAAGAGCTCAACGCAAGAACACATGAATGCACATACATTTGCACACATTCAGAGATAAACTCCCCCTCAGAAACCAAATTCCAAGATATCCAGAAATGGAAATGTTTGCACACACATGTGATTATGCGCAGAGGTCCACCCTACCAGCCAACCTCAGATCTCCACGCAAGCACACATGAATGCACATACATTTGCACACATCCAGAGATAAACTCCCCAACAGAAACCAAATTTCAAGAAATCCAGCCGTGGCAATGCTTGCACACACATGTGATTATGCGCAGAGGTCCACCCTACCAGCCAACCTCAGATCTCCACGCAAGCACACATGAATGCACATACATTTGCACACATCCAGAAATAAACTCCCCAAGAGAAACCAAATTCCAAGATATCCAGCCGTGGCAATGCTTGCACACACATGTGATTATGCGCAGAGGTACACCCTACCAGCCAACCTCAGATCTCCACGCAAGCACACATGAATGCACATACATTTGCACACATCCAGAGATCCACAGTGCGCATGCGCCAACCAGCGTGCAGCCTGTTACAGTCGCTCCTGCTTTTCTCTTAGTTTAGCTCTTTTTTCTTACGTATTCTTTTTTTTCTGACTTGTATTTTCCTCCGTTTTCTATCTCTTACTCAATCATGTGGATTGAGAGAGTTTTTGTTCTTCTGGTGGCCGTGGAACTGTTACTTTTATCATGGAACGGGACCGCGGCACATCTCCTACACGCACGGACTGTTTACTCCAGAGATCAGCTGATCGCCCTGATGCCGGCCGGCTCGCTGGCCAGGCCCGCAGAAGTGCCCGCAGAAGTACCAGCTGAAATTTGGAGGAAAACACATCGGGGATGCAGAGGTCAAGGACAGAAGAGAAGAAAAAAGGTGACGGTGAGACAGCGGAGGCTCGAAGCGAGGAGGAGGTTTAAACCGTGTCTGCCGTCTATCGTGATGGGAAATGTGCGATCGTTGGCAAGTAAAATCGACGAGCTCTCAGCACTGGTACGGAGTCAGAGGGAATACCGAGAGTGTAGCCTGATGTGTTTCACCGAATCATGGCTGCACCAGGTCATTCCCGATGAGAATGCTTCCGTGGAAGGCTTCCACACTGTTCGGGCGGACAGGGACAGCATCGCTAGCGGTAAGCGTAAAGGAGGTGGGCTTGCTGTTTTAGTTAACAACCGGTGGTGTAACCCTGCCAACATAACAATCAAAGAAAGGATTTGTTGCCCGGACACTGAACTGTGTGCTGTTGGACTCAGGCCGTATTATTTACCCAGGGAATTCTCTCACGTCATCTTGGTGGCTGTTTATGTTCCCCCCTCTGCTAACCCCACAGCTGCATGTGACACTATCCACTCTGCCATAGCTCGGCTACAGACTCAGCACCCGAGTGCCTTTATTGTGATCTCGGGTGACTTCAACCATGTATCACTGGACAATACACTACCAACATTCAAACAATATGTGGACTGTCCCACCAGGGGAGAGAAAACTTTAGACTTACTGTATGCTAACGTCAAGGATGCATACAGCTCCTCCTCCCTCCCCCCACTTGGTAGGTCAGATCATAACCTGATTCACCTCACCCCCCGCTATGTGCCAATTGTGAGGAGGGAACCTGTGACCACCAGGACTGTTAGGAGGTGGTCAGAGGAGGCAATAGCGGAACTACAGGGCTGTTTCGAGGTGACCGACTGGGAAACACTCTGTGAGCCTCACGCCGAGGACATCAATGGGCTTACTGAGTGTATCACAGACTACATAACTTTCTGCACCGACTCCATTGTTCCAGCTCAGACTGTTCATTGTTACCCAAATAACAAGCCGTGGGTGACTAAGGACATCAAAGCCCTCCTCAACAACAAGAAGAGGGCTTTCAGAGGGGGCAACAAAGAGGAGGTGAGGAAGATCCAGGTGTTACTAAAGGACAAGATCAGAGAGGCTAAGGAAAATTACAGGAGGAAGCTGGAGTGGAAACTCCAGCAGAACAGCATGAGAGAGGTGTGGAGGGGCATGAAGACCATCACTGGATTCAGGCCAACCAACAGCAGGGGAGCTGAGGGAGGTGCGAATAGAGCCGACGAGTTGAATCTGTTTTTCAATAGATTCGACACCACAGTGTCTGCTCCCACCCCCACAACCTCACCTGCAGTCAGCCTGGAATCCAGAGCCACACCACTGTGCCAGCCTCTCTCTTCACATGTTGCCTCCTGTGAGATTCCTGACACCCCTCCCCCACCCATCACCTTCACTCAATACCAGGTTGAGATGCAAATGAGGAGACTTCACTCAGGCAAGTCTGCTGGACCAGACGGAGTGAGTCCCCTTGTCCTCAAGGCCTGTGCCCCCCAGCTGTGTGGAGTCTTTCATAAACTGTTTATGCTGAGTCTGAGTCTGCAGAGGGTCCCGGTGATGTGGAAGACATCATGCCTCGTCCCTGTACCAAAGACGCCTCGTCCCAGTGGCCCCCAGGATTACAGGCCCGTGGCACTGACCTCCCACATCATGAAGACCCTGGAAAGGCTCATCCTGGACCAGCTGCGACCCATAGTAAGACCACATCTGGATCCCCTTCAGTTCGCTTATCAGCCTCGTCTCGGAACAGAGGACGCCATCATCTACCTGCTCAATCGTGTCTACACCCATCTGGACCAGCCGGCGAGCACTGTGAGGGTCATGTTTTTTGACTTTTCCAGTGCTTTCAACACCATCAGGCCGACCCTCCTGGGTGATAAGTTAGCAGCGATGCAGGTGGATGCTTCTCTGGTGTCCTGGATTGTTGATTACCTGACAGGAAGACCACAATATGTACGTCTCCCACAGTGTGTGTCTGACAAGGTGATTAGCAACACAGGGGCACCACAGGGGACTGTCCTCTCCCCCTTCCTCTTCACCCTCTACACCACAGACTTCAGCCACTGCACAGAGACCTGCCATCTTCAGAAGTTTTCTGATGACTCTGCGGTGGTTGGATGCATCAGCAGGGATGATGAGACAGAGTACCGGGCTGTGGTCGACTCCTTTGTCACATGGTGTGAGCAGAATCATCTGCAGCTCAACGTGGCAAAGACCAAGGAACTGATCGTGGACTTCAGGAAGACCAGGAAACACTTGACCCCTGTTTCAATCCAGGGGGTCAGTGTTGACATTGTGGAGGACTATAAATACCTTGGAGTACACATTGACAATAAACTGGACTGGGCTAAAAACACCACAGCACTTTACAGGAAGGGCCAGAATCGTCTCTATTTTTTGAGGCGACTGAGGTCCTTCAACATCTGCCAGAAAATGCTGAGGATTTTCTATGAGTCTGTGGTGGCCAGTGCGATCCTCTATGCTGTTGCATGCTGGGGGAGCAGGCTGAGGGTCGCAGATGCCAACAGACTTAATAAACTGATCCGTAAGGCCAGCAATGTTGTGGGGATGGAGCTGGACTCCCTCAAGGTGGTGTCGGAGAGGCGGATGCTGTCCAAGATAAAGACAATGTTGGATAACACCTCCCACCCACTCCATGACATGTTGGTCAGTCACAGGAGCTCGTTCAGTGAGAGACTGAGATTACCGAAAAGCACCACTGAACGACACAGGAAATCATTCCTGCCTGTGGCCATCTCCCTGTAGAACGCATCCACTTAACACACTGTTTGCTGCTACAACTACACATGTTTCTTTTCCAAATATTTATTTATAAGTGACTTATGTATGTATGTATGTATATATATGTATATATTGTACTATTCTTAGTTAGCGTATTGTCTGTCTTGTCTTAATGTTGGTTTAAAATGGAGCACTGTAACAAAAAATAATTTCCCCCAGGGATCAATAAAGTATTCTGATTCTGATTCTGATTCTGATAAACTCCCCCTCAGAAACCAAATTTCAAGAAATCCAGCCGTGGCAATGTTTGCACACACATGTGATTATGCGCAGAGGTACACCCTACCAGCCAACCTCAGATCTCCACGCAAGCACACATGAATGCACATACATTTGCACACATCCAGAGATAAACTCACCCCAAAGAATCCAAATTCCAAGAAATCGAGCCGTGGTAATGCTTGCACACACATGTGATTATGCGCAGAGGTCCACTCTACCAGCCAACCTCAGATCTCAGCGCAGGAACACATGAATGCACATACATTTGCACACATCCAGAAATAAACTCCCCAAGAGAAACCAAATTCCAAGAAATCGAGCCGTGGTAATGCTTGCACACACATGTGATTATGCGCAGAGGTCCACTCTACCAGCCAACCTCAGATCTCCACGCAAGCACACATGAATGCACATACATTTGCACACATCCAGAGATAAACTCACCCCAACGAATCCAAATTCCAAGAAATCGAGCCGTGGCAATGCTTGCACACACATGTGATTATGCGCAGAGGTCCACCCTACCAGCCAACCTCAGATCTCCACGCAGGAACACATGAATGCACATACATTTGCACACATCCAGAGATAAACTCCCCAACAGAAACCAAATTCCAAGAAATCGAGCCGTGGCAATGCTTGCACACACATGTGATTATGCGCAGAGGTCCACCCTACCAGCCAACCTCAGATCTCCACGCAAGCACACATGAATGCACATACATTTGCACACATCCAGAAATAAACTCCCCCAGAGAAACCAAATTCCAAGATATCCAGCCGTGGCAATGCTTGCACACACATGTGATTATGCGCAGAGGTCCACCCTACCAGCCAACCTCAGGTCTCAACGCAGGAACACATGAATGCACATACATTTGGACACATCCAGAAATAAACTCCCCAAGAGACCAAATTCCAAGAAATCCAGCCGTGGCAATGCTTGCACACACATGTGATTATGCGCAGAGGTCCACCCTACCAGCCAACCTCAGATCTCAACGCAGGAACACATGAATGCACATACATTTGCACACATCCAGAGATAAACTCACCCCAAAGAAACCAAATTCCAAGAAATCCAGCCGTGGCAATGTTTGCACACACATGTGATTATGCGCAGAGGTCCACCCTACCAGCCAACCTCAGATCTCAACGCAGGCACACATGAATGCACATACATTTGCACACATCCAGAGATAAACTCCCCCTCAGAAACCAAATTCCAAGAAATCGAGCCGTGGCAATGTTTGCACACACATGTGATTATGCGCAGAGGTCCACCCTACCAGCCCACCTCAGATCTCCACGCAAGCACACATGAATGCACATACATTTGCACACATCCAGAAATAAACTCCCCCAGAGAAACCAAATTCCAAGATATCCAGCCGTGGCAATGCTTGCACACACATGTGATTATGCGCAGAGGTCCACCCTACCAGCCAACCTCAGATCTCAACGCAGGCACACATGAATGCACATACATTTGCACACATCCAGAGATAAACTCCCCCTCAGAAACCAAATTTCAAGAAATCCAGCCGTGGCAATGCTTGCACACACATGTGATTATGCGCAGAGGTCCACCCTACCAGCCAACCTCAGATCTCAACGCAGGAACACATGAATGCACATACATTTGCACACATCCAGAGATAAACTCCCCCTCAGAAACCAAATTTCAAGAAATCGAGCCGTGGCAATGCTTGCACACACATGTGATTATGCGCAGAGGTCCACCCTATGAGCCAACCTCAGATCTCAACGCAGGAACACATGAATGCACATACATTTGCACACATCCAGAGATAAACTCACCCCAAAGAATCCAAATTCCAAGAAATCGAGCCGTGGCAATGTTTGCACACACATGTGATTATGCGCAGAGGTACACCCTACCAGCCAACCACAGATCTCCACGCAAGCACACATGAATGCACATACATTTGCACACATCCAGAGATAAACTCCCCCTCAGAAACCAAATTCCAAGAAATCGAGCCTTGGCAATGCTTGCACACACATGTTATTATTCGCAGAGGTCAACCCTATGAGCCAACCTCAGATCTCCACGCAAGCACACATGAATGCACATACATTTGCACACATCCAGAGATAAACTCACCCCAAAGAATCCAAATTCAAAGAAATCGAGCCGTGGTAATGCTTGCACACACATGTGATTATGCGCAGAGGTCCACTCTACCAGCCAACCTCAGATCTCCACGCAAGCACACATGAATGCACATACATTTGCACACATCCAGAGATAAACTCACCCCAACGAATCCAAATTCCAAGAAATCGAGCCGTGGCAATGCTTGCACACACATGTGATTATGCGCAGAGGTCCACCCCACCAGCCAACCTGAGATCTAAACGCAGGAACACATGAATGCACATACATTTGCACACATCCAGAGATAAACTCCCCCTCAGAAACCAAATTCCAAGAAATCGAGCCGTGGCAATGCTTGCACACACATGTGATTATGCGCAGAGGTCCACCCTATGAGCCAACCTCAGATCTCCACGCAGGCACACATGAATGCACATACATTTGCACACATCCAGAGATAAACTCACCCCAACGAATCCAAATTCCAAGAAATCGAGCCGTGGCAATGCTTGCACACACATGTGATTATGCGCAGAGGTCCACCCTACCAGCCAACCTCAGATCTCAACGCAGGAACACATGAATGCACATACATTTGCACACATCCAGAGATAAACTCCCCAACAGAAACCAAATTCCAAGAAATCGAGCCGTGGCAATGCTTGCACACACATGTGATTATGCGCAGAGGTCCACCCTACCAGCCAACCTCAGATCTCCACGCAAGCACACATGAATGCACATACATTTGCACACATCCAGAAATAAACTCCCCCAGAGAAACCAAATTCCAAGATATCCAGCCGTGGCAATGCTTGCACACACATGTGATTATGCGCAGAGGTCCACCCTACCAGCCAACCTCAGATCTCAACGCAGGAACACATGAATGCACATACATTTGCACACATCCAGAGATAAACTCACCCCAAAGAAACCAAATTCCAAGAAATCCAGCCGTGGCAATGTTTGCACACACATGTGATTATGCGCAGAGGTCCACCCTACCAGCCAACCTCAGATCTCAACGCAGGCACACATGAATGCACATACATTTGCACACATCCAGAGATAAACTCCCCCTCAGAAACCAAATTCCAAGAAATCGAGCCGTGGCAATGTTTGCACACACATGTGATTATGCGCAGAGGTCCACCCTACCAGCCCACCTCAGATCTCCACGCAAGCACACATGAATGCACATACATTTGCACACATCCAGAAATAAACTCCCCCAGAGAAACCAAATTCCAAGATATCCAGCCGTGGCAATGCTTGCACACACATGTGATTATGTGCAGAGGTCCACCCTACCAGCCAACCTCAGATCTACACGCAGGCACACATGAATGCACATACATTTGGACACATCCAGAAATAAACTCCCCAAGAGAAACCAAATTCCAAGAAATCCAGCCGTGGCAATGCTTGCACACACATGTGATTATGCGCAGAGGTCCACCCTACCAGCCAACCTAAGAGCTCAACGCAAGAACACATGAATGCACATACATTTGCACACATTCAGAGATAAACTCCCCCTCAGAAACCAAATTCCAAGATATCCAGAAATGGAAATGTTTGCACACACATGTGATTATGCGCAGAGGTCCACCCTACCAGCCCACCTCAGATCTCTACACGCAGGCACACATGAATGCACATACATTTGCACACATCCAGAGATAAACTCCCCCTCAGAAACCAAATTCCAAGAAATCGAGCTGTGGCAATGCTTGCACACACATGTGATTATGCGCAGAGGTCCACCCTACCAGCCAACCTCAGATCTCAACGCAGGAACACATGAATGCACATACATTTGCACACATCCAGAGATAAACTCCCCAACAGAAACCAAATTCCAAGAAATCGAGCCGTGGCAATGCTTGCACACACATGTGATTATGCGCAGAGGTCCACCCTACCAGCCAACCTCAGATCTCCACGCAAGCACACATGAATGCACATACATTTGCACACATCCAGAAATAAACTCCCCCAGAGAAACCAAATTCCAAGATATCCAGCCGTGGCAATGCTTGCACACACATGTGATTATGCGCAGAGGTCCACCCTACCAGCCAACCTCAGGTCTCAACGCAGGAACACATGAATGCACATACATTTGGACACATCCAGAAATAAACTCCCCAAGAGACCAAATTCTAAGAAATCCAGCCGTGGCAATGCTTGCACACACATGTGATTATGCGCAGAGGTCCACCCTACCAGCCAACCTCAGATCTACACGCAGGCACACATGAATGCACATACATTTGGACACATCCAGAAATAAACTCCCCAAGAGAAACCAAATTCCAAGAAATCCAGCCGTGGCAATGCTTGCACACACATGTGATTATGCGCAGAGGTCCACCCTACCAGCCAACCTAAGAGCTCAACGCAAGAACACATGAATGCACATACATTTGCACACATTCAGAGATAAACTCCCCCTCAGAAACCAAATTCCAAGATATCCAGAAATGGAAATGTTTGCACACACATGTGATTATGCGCAGAGGTCCACCCTACCAGCCCACCTCAGATCTCTACACGCAGGCACACATGAATGCACATACATTTGCACACATCCAGAGATAAACTCCCCCTCAGAAACCAAATTCCAAGAAATCGAGCTGTGGCAATGCTTGCACACACATGTTATTATTCGCAGAGGTCCACCCTACCAGCCAACCTCAGATCTCCACGCAAGCACACATGAATGCACATACATTTGCACACATCCAGAAATAAACTCCCCAAGAGAAACCAAATTCCAAGAAATCGAGCCGTGGTAATGCTTGCACACACATGTGATTATGCGCAGAGGTCCACTCTACCAGCCAACCTCAGATCTCCACGCAAGCACACATGAATGCACATACATTTGCACACATCCAGAGATAAACTCACCCCAACGAATCCAAATTCCAAGAAATCGAGCCGTGGCAATGCTTGCACACACATGTGATTATGCGCAGAGGTCCACCCCACCAGCCAACCTCAGATCTCAACGCAGGAACACATGAATGCACATACATTTGCACACATCCAGAGATAAACTCCCCCTCAGAAACCAAATTCCAAGAAATCGAGCCGTGGCAATGCTTGCACACACATGTGATTATGCGCAGAGGTCCACCCTATGAGCCAACCTCAGATCTCCACGCAGGCACACATGAATGCACATACATTTGCACACATCCAGAGATAAACTCCCCCTCAGAAACCAAATTCCAAGAAATCGAGCCGTGGCAATGCTTGCACACACATGTGATTATGCGCAGAGGTCCACCCTACCAGCCAACCTCAGATCTACACGCAGGCACACATGAATGCACATACATTTGCACACATCCAGAGATAAACTCACCCCAACGAATCCAAATTCCAAGAAATCGAGCCGTGGCAATGCTTGCACACACATGTGATTATGCGCAGAGGTCCACCCTACCAGCCAACCTCAGATCTCAACGCAGGAACACATGAATGCACATACATTTGCACACATCCAGAGATAAACTCCCCAACAGAAACCAAATTCCAAGAAATCGAGCCGTGGCAATGCTTGCACACACATGTGATTATGCGCAGAGGTCCACCCTATGAGCCAACCTCAGATCTCCACGCAAGCACACATGAATGCACATACATTTGCACACATCCAGAAATAAACTCCCCAAGAGACCAAATTCCAAGAAATCCAGCCGTGGCAATGCTTGCACACACATGTGATTATGCGCAGAGGTCCACCCTACCAGCCAACCTAAGAGCTCAACGCAAGAACACATGAATGCACATACATTTGCACACATTCAGAGATAAACTCCCCCTCAGAAACCAAATTCCAAGATATCCAGAAATGGAAATGTTTGCACACACATGTGATTATGCGCAGAGGTCCACCCTACCAGCCAACCTCAGATCTCCACGCAAGCACACATGAATGCACATACATTTGCACACATCCAGAGATAAACTCCCCAACAGAAACCAAATTCCAAGAAATCGAGCCGTGGCAATGCTTGCACACACATGTGATTATGCGCAGAGGTCCACCCTACCAGCCAACCTCAGATCTCCACGCAAGCACACATGAATGCACAAACATTTGCACACATCCAGAAATAAACTCCCCCAGAGAAACCAAATTCCAAGATATCCAGCCGTGGCAATGCTTGCACACACATGTGATTATGCGCAGAGGTCCACCCTACCAGCCAACCTCAGGTCTCAACGCAGGAACAAATGAATGCACATACATTTGCACACATCCAGAGATAAACTCACCCCAAAGAAACCAAATTCCAAGAAATCCAGCCGTGGCAATGTTTGCACACACATGTGATTATGCGCAGAGGTACACCCTACCAGCCCACCTCAGATCTCCACGCAAGCACACATGAATGCACATACATTTGCACACATCCAGAGATAAACTCCCCCTCAGAAACCAAATTCCAAGAAATCGAGCCGTGGCAATGTTTGCACACACATGTGATTATGCGCAGAGGTCCACCCTACCAGCCCACCTCAGATCTCCACGCAAGCACACATGAATGCACATACATTTGCACACATCCAGAGAAAAACTCCCCCTCAGAAACCAAATTTCAAGAAATCGAGCCGTGGCAATGCTTGCACACACATGTGATTATGTGCAGAGGTCCACCCTACCAGCCAACCTCAGATCTACACGCAGGCACACATGAATGCACATACATTTGGACACATCCAGAAATAAACTCCCCAAGAGAAACCAAATTCCAAGAAATCCAGCCGTGGCAATGCTTGCACACACATGTGATTATGCGCAGAGGTCCACCCTACCAGCCAACCTAAGAGCTCAACGCAAGAACACATGAATGCACATACATTTGCACACATTCAGAGATAAACTCCCCCTCAGAAACCAAATTCCAAGATATCCAGAAATGGAAATGTTTGCACACACATGTGATTATGCGCAGAGGTCCACCCTACCAGCCAACCTCAGATCTCCACGCAAGCACACATGAATGCACATACATTTGCACACATCCAGAGATAAACTCCCCCTCAGAAACCAAATTTCAAGAAATCCAGCCGTGGCAATGCTTGCACACACATGTGATTATGCGCAGAGGTCCACCCTACCAGCCAACCTCAGATCTCAGCGCAGGAAAACATGAATGCACATACATTTGCACACATCCAGAAATAAACTCCCCAAGAGAAACCAAATTCCAAGATATCCAGCCGTGGCAATGCTTGCACACACATGTGATTATGCGCAGAGGTACACCCTACCAGCCAACCTCAGATCTCCACGCAAGCACACATGAATGCACATACATTTGCACACATCCAGAGATAAACTCCCCCTCAGAAACCAAATTTCAAGAAATCCAGCCGTGGCAATGCTTGCACACACATGTGATTATGCGCAGAGGTCCACCCTACCAGCCAACCTCAGATCTCAACGCAGGAACACATGAATGCACATACATTTGCACACATCCAGAGATAAACTCACCCCAAAGAATCAAAATTCCAAGAAATCGAGCCGTGGTAATGCTTGCACACACATGTGATTATGCGCAGAGGTCCACTCTACCAGCCAACCTCAGATCTCAGCGCAGGAACACATGAATGCACATACATTTGCACACATCCAGAAATAAACTCCCCAAGAGAAACCAAATTCCAAGAAATCGAGCCGTGGCAATGCTTGCACACACATGTGATTATGCGCAGAGGTCCACTCTACCAGCCAACCTCAGATCTCCACGCAAGCACACATGAATGCACATACATTTGCACACATCCAGAGATAAACTCCCCCTCAGAAACCAAATTCCAAGAAATCGAGCCGTGGCAATGCTTGCACACACATGTGATTATGCGCAGAGGTCCACCCTATGAGCCAACCTCAGATCTCCACGCAGGCACACATGAATGCACATACATTTGCACACATCCAGAGATAAACTCCCCCTCAGAAACCAAATTCCAAGAAATCGAGCCGTGGCAATGCTTGCACACACATGTGATTATGCGCAGAGGTCCACCCTACCAGCCAACCTCAGATCTCAACGCAGGAACACATGAATGCACATACATTTGCACACATCCAGAGATAAACTCCCCAACAGAAACCAAATTCCAAGAAATCGAGCCGTGGCAATGCTTGCACACACATGTGATTATGCGCAGAGGTCCACCCTACCAGCCAACCTCAGATCTCCACGCAAGCACACATGAATGCACATACATTTGCACACATCCAGAAATAAACTCCCCCAGAGAAACCAAATTCCAAGATATCCAGCCGTGGCAATGCTTGCACACACATGTGATTATGCGCAGAGGTCCACCCTACCAGCCAACCTCAGGTCTCAACGCAGGAACACATGAATGCACATACATTTGGACACATCCAGAAATAAACTCCCCAAGAGACCAAATTCCAAGAAATCCAGCCGTGGCAATGCTTGCACACACATGTGATTATGCGCAGAGGTCCACCCTACCAGCCAACCTAAGAGCTCAACGCAAGAACACATGAATGCACATACATTTGCACACATTCAGAGATAAACTCCCCCTCAGCAACCAAATTCCAAGATATCCAGAAATGGAAATGTTTGCACACACATGTGATTATGCGCAGAGGTCCACCCTACCAGCCAACCTCAGATCTCCACGCAAGCACACATGAATGCACATACATTTGCACACATCCAGAGATAAACTCCCCCTCAGAAACCAAATTTCAAGAAATCCAGCCGTGGCAATGCTTGCACACACATGTGATTATGCGCAGAGGTCCACCCTACCAGCCAACCTCAGATCTCCACGCAAGCACACATGAATGCACATACATTTGCACACATCCAGAAATAAACTCCCCAAGAGAAACCAAATTCCAAGATATCCAGCCGTGGCAATGCTTGCACACACATGTGATTATGCGCAGAGGTACACCCTACCAGCCAACCTCAGATCTCCACGCAAGCACACATGAATGCACATACATTTGCACACATCCAGAGATCCACAGTGCGCATGCGCCAACCAGCGTGCAGCCTGTTACAGTCGCTCCTGCTTTTCTCTTAGTTTAGCTCTTTTTTCTTACGTATTCTTTTTTTTTCTGACTTGTATTTTCCTCCGTTTTCTATCTCTTACTCAATCATGTGGATTGAGAGAGTTTTTGTTCTTCTGGTGGCCGTGGAACTGTTACTTTTATCATGGAACGGGACCGCGGCACATCTCCTACACGCACGGACTGTTTACTCCAGAGATCAGCTGATCGCCCTGATGCCGGCCGGCTCGCTGGCCAGGCCCGCAGAAGTGCCCGCAGAAGTACCAGCTGAAATTTGGAGGAAAACACATCGGGGATGCAGAGGTCAAGGACAGAAGAGAAGAAAAAAGGTGACGGTGAGACAGCGGAGGCTCGAAGCGAGGAGGAGGTTTAAACCGTGTCTGCCGT
The DNA here is from genome assembly GCF_057381845.1 of Rhamphochromis longiceps. Classification (NCBI taxonomy): domain Eukaryota; kingdom Metazoa; phylum Chordata; class Actinopteri; order Cichliformes; family Cichlidae; genus Rhamphochromis; species Rhamphochromis longiceps. The sequence goes on from NC_140567.1 coordinate 1,841,180, forward strand.
CTATCGTGATGGGAAATGTGCGATCGTTGGCAAGTAAAATCGACGAGCTCTCAGCACTGGTACGGAGTCAGAGGGAATACCGAGAGTGTAGCCTGATGTGTTTCACCGAATCATGGCTGCACCAGGTCATTCCCGATGAGAATGCTTCCGTGGAAGGCTTCCACACTGTTCGGGCGGACAGGGACAGCATCGCTAGCGGTAAGCGTAAAGGAGGTGGGCTTGCTGTTTTAGTTAACAACCGGTGGTGTAACCCTGCCAACATAACAATCAAAGAAAGTATTTGTTGCCCGGACACTGAACTGTGTGCTGTTGGACTCAGGCCGTATTATTTACCCAGGGAATTCTCTCACGTCATCTTGGTGGCTGTTTATGTTCCCCCCTCTGCTAACCCCACAGCTGCATGTGACACTATCCACTCTGCCATAGCTCGGCTACAGACTCAGCACCCGAGTGCCTTTATTGTGATCTCGGGTGACTTCAACCATGTATCACTGGACAATACACTACCAACATTCAAACAATATGTGGACTGTCCCACCAGGGGAGAGAAAACTTTAGACTTACTGTATGCTAACGTCAAGGATGCATACAGCTCCTCCTCCCTCCCCCCACTTGGTAGGTCAGATCATAACCTGATTCACCTCACCCCCCGCTATGTGCCAATTGTGAGGAGGGAACCTGTGACCACCAGGACTGTTAGGAGGTGGTCAGAGGAGGCAATAGCGGAACTACAGGGCTGTTTCGAGGTGACCGACTGGGAAACACTCTGTGAGCCTCACGCCGAGGACATCAATGGGCTTACTGAGTGTATCACAGACTACATAACTTTCTGCACCGACTCCATTGTTCCAGCTCAGACTGTTCATTGTTACCCAAATAACAAGCCGTGGGTGACTAAGGACATCAAAGCCCTCCTCAACAACAAGAAGAGGGCTTTCAGAGGGGGCAACAAAGAGGAGGTGAGGAAGATCCAGGTGTTACTAAAGGACAAGATCAGAGAGGCTAAGGAAAATTACAGGAGGAAGCTGGAGTGGAAACTCCAGCAGAACAGCATGAGAGAGGTGTGGAGGGGCATGAAGACCATCACTGGATTCAGGCCAACCAACAGCAGGGGAGCTGAGGGAGGTGCGAATAGAGCCGACGAGTTGAATCTGTTTTTCAATAGATTCGACACCACAGTGTCTGCTCCCACCCCCACAACCTCACCTGCAGTCAGCCTGGAATCCAGAGCCACACCACTGTGCCAGCCTCTCTCTTCACATGTTGCCTCCTGTGAGATTCCTGACACCCCTCCCCCACCCATCACCTTCACTCAATACCAGGTTGAGATGCAAATGAGGAGACTTCACTCAGGCAAGTCTGCTGGACCAGACGGAGTGAGTCCCCTTGTCCTCAAGGCCTGTGCCCCCCAGCTGTGTGGAGTCTTTCATAAACTGTTTATGCTGAGTCTGAGTCTGCAGAGGGTCCCGGTGATGTGGAAGACATCATGCCTCGTCCCTGTACCAAAGACGCCTCGTCCCAGTGGCCCCCAGGATTACAGGCCCGTGGCACTGACCTCCCACATCATGAAGACCCTGGAAAGGCTCATCCTGGACCAGCTGCGACCCATAGTAAGACCACATCTGGATCCCCTTCAGTTCGCTTATCAGCCTCGTCTCGGAACAGAGGACGCCATCATCTACCTGCTCAATCGTGTCTACACCCATCTGGACCAGCCGGCGAGCACTGTGAGGGTCATGTTTTTTGACTTTTCCAGTGCTTTCAACACCATCAGGCCGACCCTCCTGGGTGATAAGTTAGCAGCGATGCAGGTGGATGCTTCTCTGGTGTCCTGGATTGTTGATTACCTGACAGGAAGACCACAATATGTACGTCTCCCACAGTGTGTGTCTGACAAGGTGATTAGCAACACAGGGGCACCACAGGGGACTGTCCTCTCCCCCTTCCTCTTCACCCTCTACACCACAGACTTCAGCCACTGCACAGAGACCTGCCATCTTCAGAAGTTTTCTGATGACTCTGCGGTGGTTGGATGCATCAGCAGGGATGATGAGACAGAGTACCGGGCTGTGGTCGACTCCTTTGTCACATGGTGTGAGCAGAATCATCTGCAGCTCAACGTGGCAAAGACCAAGGAACTGATCGTGGACTTCAGGAAGACCAGGAAACACTTGACCCCTGTTTCAATCCAGGGGGTCAGTGTTGACATTGTGGAGGACTATAAATACCTTGGAGTACACATTGACAATAAACTGGACTGGGCTAAAAACACCACAGCACTTTACAGGAAGGGCCAGAATCGTCTCTATTTTTTGAGGCGACTGAGGTCCTTCAACATCTGCCAGAAAATGCTGAGGATTTTCTATGAGTCTGTGGTGGCCAGTGCGATCCTCTATGCTGTTGCATGCTGGGGGAGCAGGCTGAGGGTCGCAGATGCCAACAGACTTAATAAACTGATCCGTAAGGCCAGCAATGTTGTGGGGATGGAGCTGGACTCCCTCAAGGTGGTGTCGGAGAGGCGGATGCTGTCCAAGATAAAGACAATGTTGGATAACACCTCCCACCCACTCCATGACATGTTGGTCAGTCACAGGAGCTCGTTCAGTGAGAGACTGAGATTACCGAAAAGCACCACTGAACGACACAGGAAATCATTCCTGCCTGTGGCCATCTCCCTGTACAACGCATCCACTTAACACACTGTTTGCTGCTACAACTACACATGTTTCTTTTCCAAATATTTATTTATAAGTGACTTATGTATGTATGTATGTATATATATGTATATATTGTACTATTCTTAGTTAGCGTATTGTCTGTCTTGTCTTAATGTTGGTTTAAAATGGAGCACTGTAACAAAAAATAATTTCCCCCAGGGATCAATAAAGTATTCTGATTCTGATTCTGATTCTGATAAACTCCCCCTCAGAAACCAAATTTCAAGAAATCCAGCCGTGGCAATGTTTGCACACACATGTGATTATGCGCAGAGGTACACCCTACCAGCCAACCTCAGATCTCCACGCAAGCACACATGAATGCACATACATTTGCACACATCCAGAGATAAACTCCCCCTCAGAAACCAAATTCCAAGAAATCGAGCCTTGGCAATGCTTGCACACACATGTTATTATTCGCAGAGGTCAACCCTATGAGCCAACCTCAGATCTCCACGCAAGCACACATGAATGCACATACATTTGCACACATCCAGAGATAAACTCACCCCAAAGAATCCAAATTCCAAGAAATCGAGCCGTGGTAATGCTTGCACACACATGTGATTATGCGCAGAGGTCCACTCTACCAGCCAACCTCAGATCTCAGCGCAGGAACACATGAATGCACATACATTTGCACACATCCAGAAATAAACTCCCCAAGAGAAACCAAATTCCAAGAAATCGAGCCGTGGTAATGCTTGCACACACATGTGATTATGCGCAGAGGTCCACTCTACCAGCCAACCTCAGATCTCCACGCAAGCACACATGAATGCACATACATTTGCACACATCCAGAGATAAACTCACCCCAACGAATCCAAATTCCAAGAAATCGAGCCGTGGCAATGCTTGCACACACATGTGATTATGCGCAGAGGTCCACCCTACCAGCCAACCTCAGATCTCAACGCAGGAACACATGAATGCACATACATTTGCACACATCCAGAGATAAACTCCCCAACAGAAACCAAATTCCAAGAAATCGAGCCGTGGCAATGCTTGCACACACATGTGATTATGCGCAGAGGTCCACCCTACCAGCCAACCTCAGATCTCCACGCAAGCACACATGAATGCACATACATTTGCACACATCCAGAAATAAACTCCCCCAGAGAAACCAAATTCCAAGATATCCAGCCGTGGCAATGCTTGCACACACATGTGATTATGCGCAGAGGTCCACCCTACCAGCCAACCTCAGGTCTCAACGCAGGAACACATGAATGCACATACATTTGGACACATCCAGAAATAAACTCCCCAAGAGACCAAATTCCAAGAAATCCAGCCGTGGCAATGCTTGCACACACATGTGATTATGCGCAGAGGTCCACCCTACCAGCCAACCTCAGATCTCAACGCAGGAACACATGAATGCACATACATTTGCACACATCCAGAGATAAACTCACCCCAAAGAAACCAAATTCCAAGAAATCCAGCCGTGGCAATGTTTGCACACACATGTGATTATGCGCAGAGGTCCACCCTACCAGCCAACCTCAGATCTCAACGCAGGCACACATGAATGCACATACATTTGCACACATCCAGAGATAAACTCCCCCTCAGAAACCAAATTCCAAGAAATCGAGCCGTGGCAATGTTTGCACACACATGTGATTATGCGCAGAGGTCCACCCTACCAGCCCACCTCAGATCTCCACGCAAGCACACATGAATGCACATACATTTGCACACATCCAGAAATAAACTCCCCCAGAGAAACCAAATTCCAAGATATCCAGCCGTGGCAATGCTTGCACACACATGTGATTATGCGCAGAGGTCCACCCTACCAGCCAACCTCAGATCTCAACGCAGGCACACATGAATGCACATACATTTGCACACATCCAGAGATAAACTCCCCCTCAGAAACCAAATTTCAAGAAATCCAGCCGTGGCAATGCTTGCACACACATGTGATTATGCGCAGAGGTCCACCCTACCAGCCAACCTCAGATCTCAACGCAGGAACACATGAATGCACATACATTTGCACACATCCAGAGATAAACTCCCCCTCAGAAACCAAATTTCAAGAAATCGAGCCGTGGCAATGCTTGCACACACATGTGATTATGCGCAGAGGTCCACCCTATGAGCCAACCTCAGATCTCAATGCAGGAACACATCAATGCACATACATTTGCACACATCCAGAGATAAACTCACCCCAAAGAATCCAAATTCCAAGAAATCGAGCCGTGGCAATGTTTGCACACACATGTGATTATGCGCAGAGGTACACCCTACAAGCCAACCTCAGATCTCCACGCAAGCACACATGAATGCACATACATTTGCACACATCCAGAGATAAACTCCCCCTCAGAAACCAAATTCCAAGAAATCGAGCCTTGGCAATGCTTGCACACACATGTTATTATTCGCAGAGGTCAACCCTATGAGCCAACCTCAGATCTCCACGCAAGCACACATGAATGCACATACATTTGCACACATCCAGAGATAAACTCACCCCAAAGAATCCAAATTCCAAGAAATCGAGCCGTGGCAATGCTTGCACACACATGTGATTATGCGCAGAGGTCCACCCTACCAGCCAACCTCAGGTCTCAACGCAGGAACACATGAATGCACATACATTTGGACACATCCAGAAATAAACTCCCCAAGAGACCAAATTCTAAGAAATCCAGCCGTGGCAATGCTTGCACACACATGTGATTATGCGCAGAGGTCCACCCTACCAGCCAACCTCAGATCTACACGCAGGCACACATGAATGCACATACATTTGGACACATCCAGAAATAAACTCCCCAACAGAAACCAAATTCCAAGAAATCGAGCCGTGGCAATGCTTGCACACACATGTGATTATGCGCAGAGGTCCACCCTACCAGCCAACCTCAGATCTCCACGCAAGCACACATGAATGCACATACATTTGCACACATCCAGAAATAAACTCCCCCAGAGAAACCAAATTCCAAGATATCCAGCCGTGGCAATGCTTGCACACACATGTGATTATGCGCAGAGGTCCACCCTACCAGCCAACCTCAGATCTCAACGCAGGAACACATGAATGCACATACATTTGCACACATCCAGAGATAAACTCACCCCAAAGAAACCAAATTCCAAGAAATCCAGCCGTGGCAATGTTTGCACACACATGTGATTATGCGCAGAGGTCCACCCTACCAGCCAACCTCAGATCTCAACGCAGGCACACATGAATGCACATACATTTGCACACATCCAGAGATAAACTCCCCCTCAGAAACCAAATTCCAAGAAATCGAGCCGTGGCAATGTTTGCACACACATGTGATTATGCGCAGAGGTCCACCCTACCAGCCCACCTCAGATCTCCACGCAAGCACACATGAATGCACATACATTTGCACACATCCAGAAATAAACTCCCCCAGAGAAACCAAATTCCAAGATATCCAGCCGTGGCAATGCTTGCACACACATGTGATTATGCGCAGAGGTCCACCCTACCAGCCAACCTCAGATCTCAACGCAGGCACACATGAATGCACATACATTTGCACACATCCAGAGATAAACTCCCCCTCAGAAACCAAATTTCAAGAAATCGAGCCGTGGCAATGCTTGCACACACATGTGATTATGTGCAGAGGTCCACCCTACCAGCCAACCTCAGATCTACACGCAGGCACACATGAATGCACATACATTTGGACACATCCAGAAATAAACTCCCCAAGAGAAACCAAATTCCAAGAAATCCAGCCGTGGCAATGCTTGCACACACATGTGATTATGCGCAGAGGTCCACCCTACCAGCCAACCTAAGAGCTCAACGCAAGAACACATGAATGCACATACATTTGCACACATTCAGAGATAAACTCCCCCTCAGAAACCAAATTCCAAGAAATCGAGCCGTGGCAATGTTTGCACACACATGTGATTATGCGCAGAGGTCCACCCTACCAGCCCACCTCAGATCTCTACACGCAGGCACACATGAATGCACATACATTTGCACACATCCAGAGATAAACTCCCCCTCAGAAACCAAATTCCAAGAAATCGAGCTGTGGCAATGCTTGCACACACATGTGATTATGCGCAGAGGTCCACCCTACCAGCCAACCTCAGATCTCAACGCAGGAACACATGAATGCACATACATTTGCACACATCCAGAGATAAACTCCCCAACAGAAACCAAATTCCAAGAAATCGAGCCGTGGCAATGCTTGCACACACATGTGATTATGCGCAGAGGTCCACCCTACCAGCCAACCTCAGATCTCCACGCAAGCACACATGAATGCACATACATTTGCACACTTCCAGAAATAAACTCCCCCAGAGAAACCAAATTCCAAGATATCCAGCCGTGGCAATGCTTGCACACACATGTGATTATGCGCAGAGGTCCACCCTACCAGCCAACCTCAGGTCTCAACGCAGGAACACATGAATGCACATACATTTGGACACATCCAGAAATAAACTCCCCAAGAGACCAAATTCTAAGAAATCCAGCCGTGGCAATGCTTGCACACACATGTGATTATGCGCAGAGGTCCACCCTACCAGCCAACCTCAGATCTACACGCAGGCACACATGAATGCACATACATTTGGACACATCCAGAAATAAACTCCCCAAGAGAAACCAAATTCCAAGAAATCCAGCCGTGGCAATGCTTGCACACACATGTGATTATGCGCAGAGGTCCACCCTACCAGCCAACCTAAGAGCTCAACGCAAGAACACATGAATGCACATACATTTGCACACATTCAGAGATAAACTCCCCCTCAGAAACCAAATTCCAAGATATCCAGAAATGGAAATGTTTGCACACACATGTGATTATGCGCAGAGGTCCACCCTACCAGCCCACCTCAGATCTCTACACGCAGGCACACATGAATGCACATACATTTGCACACATCCAGAGATAAACTCCCCCTCAGAAACCAAATTCCAAGAAATCGAGCTGTGGCAATGCTTGCACACACATGTTATTATTCGCAGAGGTCCACCCTACCAGCCAACCTCAGATCTCCACGCAAGCACACATGAATGCACATACATTTGCACACATCCAGAGATAAACTCACACCAAAGAAACCACATTCCAAGAAATCGAGCCGTGGCAATGCTTGCACATACATGTGATTATGCGCAGAGGTCCACCCTACCAGCCAACCTCAGATCTCCACGCAAGCACACATGAATGCACATACATTTGCACACATCCAGAGATAAACTCCCCTTCAGAAACCAAATTCCAAGAAATCGAGCCTTGGCAATGCTTGCACACACATGTTATTATTCGCAGAGGTCAACCGTATGAGCCAACCTCAGATCTCCACGCAAGCACACATGAATGCACATACATTTGCACACATCCAGAGATAAACTCACCCCAAAGAATCCAAATTCCAAGAAATCGAGCCGTGGTAATGCTTGCACATACATGTGATTATGCGCAGAGGTCCACTCTACCAGCCAACCTCAGATCTCAGCGCAGGAACACATGAATGCACATACATTTGCACACATCCAGAAATAAACTCCCCAAGAGAATCCAAATTCCAAGAAATCGAGCCGTGGCAATGCTTGCACACACATGTGATTATGCGCAGAGGTCCACCCTACCAGCCAACCTCAGATCTCAACGCAGGCACACATGAATGCACATACATTTGCACACATCCAGAGATAAACTCCCCCTCAGAAACCAAATTCCAAGAAATCGAGCCGTGGCAATGTTTGCACACACATGTGATTATGCGCAGAGGTCCACCCTACCAGCCCACCTCAGATCTCCACGCAAGCACACATGAATGCACATACATTTGCACACATCCAGAAATAAACTCCCCCAGAGAAACCAAATTCCAAGATATCCAGCCGTGGCAATGCTTGCACACACATGTGATTATGCGCAGAGGTCCACCCTACCAGCCAACCTCAGATCTCAACGCAGGCACACATGAATGCACATACATTTGCACACATCCAGAGATAAACTCCCCCTCAGAAACCAAATTTCAAGAAATCGAGCCGTGGCAATGCTTGCACACACATGTGATTATGTGCAGAGGTCCACCCTACCAGCCAACCTCAGATCTACACGCAGGCACACATGAATGCACATACATTTGGACACATCCAGAAATAAACTCAGCCCAACGAATCCAAATTCCAAGAAATCGAGCCGTGGCAATGCTTGCACACACATGTGATTATGCGCAGAGGTCCACCCTATGAGCCAACCTCAGATCTCAACGCAGGAACACATGAATGCACATACATTTGCACACATCCAGAGATAAACTCCCCCTCAGAAACCAAATTTCAAGATATCCAGAAATGGAAATGTTTGCACACACATGTGATTATGCGCAGAGGTCCACCCTACCAGCCCACCTCAGATCTCTACACGCAGGCACACATGAATGCACATACATTTGCACACATCCAGAGATAAACTCCCCCTCAGAAACCAAATTCCAAGAAATCGAGCCGTGGCAATGCTTGCACACACATGTGATTATGCGCAGAGGTCCACCCTACCAGCCAACCTCAGATCTCAACGCAGGAACACATGAATGCACATACATTTGCACACATCCAGAGATAAACTCCCCAACAGAAACCAAATTCCAAGAAATCGAGCCGTGGCAATGCTTGCACACACATGTGATTATGCGCAGAGGTCCACCCTATGAGCCAACCTCAGATCTCAACGCAGGAACACATGAATGCACATACATTTGCACACATCCAGAGATAAACTCCCCCTCAGAAACCAAATTCCAAGATATCCAGAAATGGAAATGTTTGCACACACATGTGATTATGCGCAGAGGTCCACCCTACCAGCCCACCTCAGATCTCTACACGCAGGCACACATGAATGCACATACATTTGCACACATCCAGAGATAAACTCCCCCTCAGAAACCAAATTCCAAGAAATCGAGCTGTGGCAATGCTTGCACACACATGTTATTATTCGCAGAGGTCCACCCTACCAGCCAACCTCAGATCTCCACGCAAGCACACATGAATGCACATACATTTGCACACATCCAGAGATAAACTCACACCAAAGAAACCACATTCCAAGAAATCGAGCCGTGGCAATGCTTGCACATACATGTGATTATGCGCAGAGGTCCACCCTACCAGCCAACCTCAGATCTCCACGCAAGCACACATGAATGCACATACATTTGCACACATCCAGAGATAAACTCCCCTTCAGAAACCAAATTCCAAGAAATCGAGCCTTGGCAATGCTTGCACACACATGTTATTATTCGCAGAGGTCAACCGTATGAGCCAACCTCAGATCTCCACGCAAGCACACATGAATGCACATACATTTGCACACATCCAGAGATAAACTCACCCCAAAGAATCCAAATTCCAAGAAATCGAGCCGTGGTAATGCTTGCACATACATGTGATTATGCGCAGAGGTCCACTCTACCAGCCAACCTCAGATCTCAGCGCAGGAACACATGAATGCACATACATTTGCACACATCCAGAAATAAACTCCCCAAGAGAATCCAAATTCCAAGAAATCGAGCCGTGGCAATGCTTGCACACACATGTGATTATGCGCAGAGGTCCACCCTACCAGCCAACCTCAGATCTCAACGCAGGCACACATGAATGCACATACATTTGCACACATCCAGAGATAAACTCCCCCTCAGAAACCAAATTCCAAGAAATCGAGCCGTGGCAATGTTTGCACACACATGTGATTATGCGCAGAGGTCCACCCTACCAGCCCACCTCAGATCTCCACGCAAGCACACATGAATGCACATACATTTGCACACATCCAGAAATAAACTCCCCCAGAGAAACCAAATTCCAAGATATCCAGCCGTGGCAATGCTTGCACACACATGTGATTATGCGCAGAGGTCCACCCTACCAGCCAACCTCAGATCTCAACGCAGGCACACATGAATGCACATACATTTGCACACATCCAGAGATAAACTCCCCCTCAGAAACCAAATTTCAAGAAATCGAGCCGTGGCAATGCTTGCACACACATGTGATTATGTGCAGAGGTCCACCCTACCAGCCAACCTCAGATCTACACGCAGGCACACATGAATGCACATACATTTGGACACATCCAGAAATAAACTCAGCCCAACGAATCCAAATTCCAAGAAATCGAGCCGTGGCAATGCTTGCACACACATGTGATTATGCGCAGAGGTCCACCCTATGAGCCAACCTCAGATCTCAACGCAGGAACACATGAATGCACATACATTTGCACACATCCAGAGATAAACTCCCCCTCAGAAACCAAATTTCAAGATATCCAGAAATGGAAATGTTTGCACACACATGTGATTATGCGCAGAGGTCCACCCTACCAGCCCACCTCAGATCTCTACACGCAGGCACACATGAATGCACATACATTTGCACACATCCAGAGATAAACTCCCCCTCAGAAACCAAATTCCAAGAAATCGAGCCGTGGCAATGCTTGCACACACATGTGATTATGCGCAGAGGTCCACCCTACCAGCCAACCTCAGATCTCAACGCAGGAACACATGAATGCACATACATTTGCACACATCCAGAGATAAACTCCCCAACAGAAACCAAATTCCAAGAAATCGAGCCGTGGCAATGTTTGCACACACATGTGATTATGCGCAGAGGTCCACCCTACCAGCCCACCTCAGATCTCTACACGCAGGCACACATGAATGCACATACATTTGCACACATCCAGAGATAAACTCCCCCTCAGAAACCAAATTCCAAGAAATCGAGCTGTGGCAATGCTTGCACACACATGTTATTATTCGCAGAGGTCCACCCTACCAGCCAACCTCAGATCTCCACGCAAGCACACATGAATGCACATACATTTGCACACATCCAGAGATAAACTCACACCAAAGAAACCACATTCCAAGAAATCGAGCCGTGGCAATGCTTGCACATACATGTGATTATGCGCAGAGGTCCACCCTACCAGCCAACCTCAGATCTCCACGCAAGCACACATGAATGCACATATATTTGCACACATCCAGAGATAAACTCCCCCTCAGAAACCAAATTCCAAGAAATCGAGCCGTGGCAATGCTTGCACACACATGTGATTATGCGCAGAGGTCCACCCTACCAGCCAACCTCAGATCTCCACGCAAGCACACATGAATGCACATACATTTGCACACATCCAGAGATAAACTCCCCTTCAGAAACCAAATTCCAAGAAATCGAGCCTTGGCAATGCTTGCACACACATGTTATTAGTCGCAGAGGTCAACCCTATGAGCCAACCTCAGATCTCCACGCAAGCACACATGAATGCACATACATTTGCACACATCCAGAGATAAACTCACCCCAAAGAATCCAAATTCCAAGAAATCGAGCCGTGGTAATGCTTGCACATACATGTGATTATGCGCAGAGGTCCACTCTACCAGCCAACCTCAGATCTCAGCGCAGGAACACATGAATGCACATACATTTGCACACATCCAGAAATAAACTCCCCAAGAGAAACCAAATTCCAAGATATCCAGCCGTGGCAATGCTTGCACACACATGTGATTATGCGCAGAGGTCCACCCTACCAGCCAACCTCAGATCTACACGCAGGCACACATGAATGCACATACATTTGCACACATCCAGAGATAAACTCAGCCCAACGAATCCAAATTCCAAGAAATCGAGCCGTGGCAATGCTTGCACACACATGTGATTATGCGCAGAGGTCCACCCTATGAGCCAACCTCAGATCTCAACGCAGGAACACATGAATGCACATACATTTGCACACATCCAGAGATAAACTCCCCCTCAGAAACCAAATTTCAAGAAATCGAGCCGTGGCAATGCTTGCACACACATGTGATTATGCGCAGAGGTCCACCCTAACAGCCAACCTCAGATCTCAACGCAGGAACACATGAATGCACATACATTTGCACACATCCAGAGATAAACTCCCCCTCAGAAACCAAATTTCAAGAAATCGAGCCGTGGCAATGCTTGCACACACATGTGATTATGCGCAGAGGTCCACCCTACCAGCCAACCTCAGATCTCAACGCAGGAACACATGAATGCACATACATTTGCACACATCCAGAGATAAACTCCCCCTCAGAAACCAAATTTCAAGAAACCGAGCCGTGGCAATGCTTGCACACACATGTGATTATGCGCAGAGGTCCACCCTATGAGCCAACCTCAGATCTCAACGCAGGAACACATGAATGCACATACATTTGCACACATCCAGAGATAAACTCACCCCAAAGAATCCAAATTCCAAGAAATCGAGCCGTGGCAATGTTTGCACACACATGTGATTATGCGCAGAGGTCCACCCTACCAGCCAACCTCAGATCTCCACGCAAGCACACATGAATGCACATACATTTGCACACATCCAGAGATAAACTCCCCCTCAGAAACCAAATTCCAAGAAATCGAGCCTTGGCAATGCTTGCACACACATGTTATTATTCGCAGAGGTCAACCCTATGAGCCAACCTCAGATCTCCACGCAAGCACACATGAATGCACATACATTTGCACACATCCAGAGATAAACTCACCCCAAAGAATCCAAATTCCAAGAAATCGAGCCGTGGTAATGCTTGCACACACATGTGATTATGCGCAGAGGTCCACTCTACCAGCCAACCTCAGATCTCAACGCAGGAACACATGAATGCACATACATTTGCACACATCCAGAGATAAACTCCCCCTCAGAAACCAAATTCCAAGAAATCGAGCCGTGGCAATGCTTGCACACACATGTGATTATGCGCAGAGGTCCACCCTACCAGCCAACGTCAGATCTACACGCAGGCACACATGAATGCACATACATTTGCACACATCCAGAGATAAACTCACCCCAACGAATCCAAATTCCAAGAAATCGAGCCGTGGCAATGCTTGCACACACATGTGATTATGCGCAGAGGTCCACCCTACCAGCCAACCTCAGATCTCAACGCAGGAACACATGAATGCACATACATTTGCACACATCCAGAGATAAACTCCCCAACAGAAACCAAATTCCAAGAAATCGAGCCGTGGCAATGCTTGCACACACATGTGATTATGCGCAGAGGTCCACCCTACCAGCCAACCTCAGATCTCCACGCAAGCACACATGAATGCACATACATTTGCACACATCCAGAAATAAACTCCCCCAGAGAAACCAAATTCCAAGATATCCAGCCGTGGCAATGCTTGCACACACATGTGATTATGCGCAGAGGTCCACCCTACCAGCCAACCTCAGGTCTCAACGCAGGAACACATGAATGCACATACATTTGGACACATCCAGAAATAAACTCCCCAAGAGACCAAATTCCAAGAAATCCAGCCGTGGCAATGCTTGCACACACATGTGATTATGCGCAGAGGTCCACCCTACCAGCCAACCTCAGATCTCAACGCAGGAACACATGAATGCACATACATTTGCACACATCCAGAGATAAACTCCCCCTCAGAAACCAAATTCCAAGAAATCGAGCTGTGGCAATGTTTGCAAACACATGTGATTATGTGCAGAGGTCCACCCTACCAGCCCACCTCAGATCTCCACGCAAGCACACATGAATGCACATACATTTGCACACATCCAGAAATAAACTCCCCCAGAGAAACCAAATTCCAAGATATCCAGCCGTGGCAATGCTTGCACACACATGTGATTATGCGCAGAGGTCCACCCTACCAGCCAACCTCAGATCTCAACGCAGGCACACATGAATGCACATACATTTGCACACATCCAGAGATAAACTCCCCCTCAGAAACCAAATTTCAAGAAATCCAGCCGTGGCAATGCTTGCACACACATGTGATTATGCGCAGAGGTCCACCCTACCAGCCAACCTCAGATCTCAACGCAGGAACACATGAATGCACATACATTTGCACACATCCAGAGATAAACTCCCCCTCAGAAACCAAATTTCAAGAAATCGTTCCGTGGCAATGCTTGCACACACATGTGATTATGTGCAGAGGTCCACCCTATGAGCCAACCTCAGATCTCAACGCAGGAACACATGAATGCACATACATTTGCACACATCCAGAGATAAACTCACCCCAAAGAATCCAAATTCCAAGAAATCGAGCCGTGGCAATGTTTGCACACACATGTGATTATGCGCAGAGGTACACCCTACCAGCCCACCTCAGATCTCCACGCAAGCACACATGAATGCACATACATTTGCACACATCCAGAGATAAACTCCCCCTCAGAAACCAAATTCCAAGAAATCGAGCCTTGGCAATGCTTGCACACACATGTTATTATTCGCAGAGGTCAACCCTATGAGCCAACCTCAGATCTCCACGCAAGCACACATGAATGCACATACATTTGCACACATCCAGAGATAAACTCACCCCAAAGAATCCAAATTCCAAGAAATCGAGCCGTGGTAATGCTTGCACACACATGTGATTATGCGCAGAGGTCCACTCTACCAGCCAACCTCAGATCTCCACGCAAGCACACATGAATGCACATACATTTGCACACATCCAGAGATAAACTCACCCCAACGAATCCAAATTCCAAGAAATCGAGCCGTGGCAATGCTTGCACACACATGTGATTATGCGCAGAGGTCCACCCCACCAGCCAACCTCAGATCTCAACGCAGGAACACATGAATGCACATACATTTGCACACATCCAGAGATAAACTCACCCCAACGAATCCAAATTCCAAGAAATCCAGCCGTGGCAATGCTTGCACACACATGTGATTATGCGCAGAGGTCCACCCTACCAGCCAACCTCAGATCTCAACGCAGGCACACATGAATGCACATACATTTGCACACATCCAGAGATAAACTCCCCCTCAGAAACCAAATTTCAAGAAATCGAGCCGTGGCAATGCTTGCACACACATGTGATTATGTGCAGAGGTCCACCCTACCAGCCAACCTCAGATCTACACGCAGGCACACATGAATGCACATACATTTGGACACATCCAGAAATAAACTCCCCAAGAGAAACCAAATTCCAAGAAATCCAGCCATGGCAATGCTTGCACACACATGTGATTATGCGCAGAGGTCCACCCTACCAGCCAACCTAAGAGCTCAACGCAAGAACACATGAATGCACATACATTTGCACACATTCAGAGATAAACTCCCCCTCAGAAACCAAATTCCAAGATATCCAGAAATGGAAATGTTTGCACACACATGTGATTATGCGCAGAGGTCCACCCTACCAGCCCACCTCAGATCTCTACACGCAGGCACACATGAATGCACATACATTTGCACACATCCAGAGATAAACTCCCCCTCAGAAACCAAATTCCAAGAAATCGAGCTGTGGCAATGCTTGCACACACATGTGATTATGCGCAGAGGTCCACCCTACCAGCCAACCTCAGATCTCAACGCAGGAACACATGAATGCACATACATTTGCACACATCCAGAGATAAACTCCCCAACAGAAACCAAATTCCAAGAAATCGAGCCGTGGCAATGCTTGCACACACATGTGATTATGCGCAGAGGTCCACCCTACCAGCCAACCTCAGATCTCCACGCAAGCACACATGAATGCACATACATTTGCACACATCCAGAAATAAACTCCCCCAGAGAAACCAAATTCCAAGATATCCAGCCGTGGCAATGCTTGCACACACATGTGATTATGCGCAGAGGTCCACCCTACCAGCCAACCTCAGGTCTCAACGCAGGAACACATGAATGCACATACATTTGGACACATCCAGAAATAAACTCCCCAAGAGACCAAATTCTAAGAAATCCAGCCGTGGCAATGCTTGCACACACATGTGATTATGCGCAGAGGTCCACCCTACCAGCCAACCTCAGATCTCAACGCAGGAACACATGAATGCACATACATTTGCACACATCCAGAGATAAACTCCCCCTCAGAAACCAAATTCCAAGAAATCGAGCCGTGGCAATGTTTGCACACACATGTGATTATGCGCAGAGGTCCACCCTACCAGCCCACCTCAGATCTCCACGCAAGTACACATGAATGCACATACATTTGCACACATCCAGAAATAAACTCCCCCAGAGAAACCAAATTCCAAGATATCCAGCCGTGGCAATGCTTGCACACACATGTGATTATGCGCAGAGGTCCACCCTACCAGCCAACCTCAGATCTCAACACAGGCACACATGAATGCACATACATTTGCACACATCCAGAGATAAACTCCCCCTCAGAAACCAAATTTCAAGAAATCGAGCCGTGGCAATGCTTGCACACACATGTGATTATGTGCAGAGGTCCACCCTACCAGCCAACCTCAGATCTACACGCAGGCACACATGAATGCACATACATTTGGACACATCCAGAAATAAACTCCCCAAGAGAAACCAAATTCCAAGAAATCCAGCCGTGGCAATGCTTGCACACACATGTGATTATGCGCAGAGGTCCACCCTACCAGCCAACCTAAGAGCTCAACGCAAGAACACATGAATGCACATACATTTGCACACATTCAGAGATAAACTCCCCCTCAGAAACCAAATTTCAAGATATCCAGAAATGGAAATGTTTGCACACACATGTGATTATGCGCAGAGGTCCACCCTACCAGCCCACCTCAGATCTCTACACTCAGGCACACATGAATGCACATACATTTGCACACATCCAGAGATAAACTCCCCCTCAGAAACCAAATTCCAAGAAATCGAGCTGTGGCAATGCTTGCACACACATGTTATTATTCGCAGAGGTCCACCCTACCAGCCAACCTCAGATCTCCACGCAAGCACACATGAATGCACATACATTTGCACACATCCAGAGATAAACTCCCCTTCAGAAACCAAATTCCAAGAAATCGAGCCTTGGCAATGCTTGCACACACATGTTATTATTCGCAGAGGTCCACCCTACCAGCCAACCTCAGATCTCCACGCAAGCACACATGAATGCACATACATTTGCACACATCCAGAAATAAACTCCCCAAGAGAAACCAAATTCCAAGAAATCGAGCCGTGGTAATGCTTGCACACACATGTGATTATGCGCAGAGGTCCACTCTACCAGCCAACCTCAGATCTCCACGCAAGCACACATGAATGCACATACATTTGCACACATCCAGAGATAAACTCACCCCAACGAATCCAAATTTCAAGAAATCGAGCCGTGGCAATGCTTGCACACACATGTGATTATGCGCAGAGGTCCACCCTACCAGCCAACCTCAGATCTCAACGCAGGAACACATGAATGCACATACATTTGCACACATCCAGAGATAAACTCCCCCTCAGAAACCAAATTCCAAGAAATCGAGCCGTGGCAATGCTTGCACACACATGTGATTATGCGCAGAGGTCCACCCTATGAGCCAACCTCAGATCTCCACGCAAGCACACATGAATGCACATACATTTGCACACATCCAGAGATAAACTCCCCCTCAGAAACCAAATTCCAAGAAATCGAGCCGTGGCAATACTTGCACACACATGTGATTATGCGCAGAGGTCCACCCTACCAGCCAACCTCAGAGCTCAACGCAAGAACACATGAATGCACATACATTTGCACACATTCAGAGATAAACTCACCCCAAAGAATCCAAATTCCAAGAAATCGAGCCGTGGCAATGCTTGCACACACATGTGATTATGCGCAGAGGTCCACCCTACCAGCCAACCTCAGAGCTCAACGCAAGAACACATGAATGCACATACATTTGCACACATCCAGAGATAAACTCACCCCAAAGAATCCAAATTCCAAGAAATCGAGCCGTGGCAATGTTTGCACACACATGTGATTATGCGCAGAGGTACACCCTACCAGCCAACCTCAGATCTCCACGCAAGCACACATGAATGCACATACATTTGCACACATCCAGAGATAAACTCCCCCTCAGAAACCAAATTCCAAGAAATCGAGCCTTGGCAATGCTTGCACACACATGTTATTATTCGCAGAGGTCAACCCTATGAGCCAACCTCAGATCTCCACGCAAGCACACATGAATGCACATACATTTGCACACATCCAGAGATAAACTCACCCCAAAGAATCCAAATTCAAAGAAATCGAGCCGTGGTAATGCTTGCACACACATGTGATTATGCGCAGAGGTCCACTCTACCAGCCAACCTCAGATCTCCACGCAAGCACACATGAATGCACATACATTTGCACACATCCAGAGATAAACTCACCCCAACGAATCCAAATTCCAAGAAATCGAGCCGTGGCAATGCTTGCACACACATGTGATTATGCGCAGAGGTCCACCCCACCAGCCAACCTGAGATCTCAACGCAGGAACACATGAATGCACATACATTTGCACACATCCAGAGATAAACTCCCCCTCAGAAACCAAATTCCAAGAAATCGAGCTGTGGCAATGCGTGCACACACATGTGATTATGCGCAGAGGTCCACCCTATGAGCCAACCTCAGATCTCCACGCAGGCACACATGAATGCACATACATTTGCACACATCCAGAGATAAACTCACCCCAACGAATCCAAATTCCAAGAAATCGAGCCGTGGCAATGCTTGCACACACATGTGATTATGCGCAGAGGTCCACCCTACCAGCCAACCTCAGATCTCAACGCAGGAACACATGAATGCACATACATTTGCACACATCCAGAGATAAACTCCCCAACAGAAACCAAATTCCAAGAAATCGAGCCGTGGCAATGCTTGCACACACATGTGATTATGCGCAGAGGTCCACCCTACCAGCCAACCTCAGATCTCCACGCAAGCACACATGAATGCACATACATTTGCACACATCCAGAAATAAACTCCCCCAGAGAAACCAAATTCCAAGATATCCAGCCGTGGCAATGCTTGCACACACATGTGATTATGCGCAGAGGTCCACCCTACCAGCCAACCTCAGGTCTCAACGCAGGAACACATGAATGCACATACATTTGGACACATCCAGAAATAAACTCCCCAAGAGACCAAATTCCAAGAAATCCAGCCGTGGCAATGCTTGCACACACATGTGATTATGCGCAGAGGTCCACCCTACCAGCCAACCTCAGATCTCAACGCAGGAACACATGAATGCACATACATTTGCACACATCCAGAGATAAACTCACCCCAAAGAAACCAAATTCCAAGAAATCCAGCCGTGGCAATGTTTGCACACACATGTGATTATGCGCAGAGGTCCACCCTACCAGCCAACCTCAGATCTCAACGCAGGCACACATGAATGCACATACATTTGCACACATCCAGAGATAAACTCCCCCTCAGAAACCAAATTCCAAGAAATCGAGCCGTGGCAATGTTTGCACACACATGTGATTATGCGCAGAGGTCCACCCTACCAGCCCACCTCAGATCTCCACGCAAGCACACATGAATGCACATACATTTGCACACATCCAGAAATAAACTCCCCCAGAGAAACCAAATTCCAAGATATCCAGCCGTGGCAATGCTTGCACACACATGTGATTATGCGCAGAGGTCCACCCTACCAGCCAACCTCAGATCTCAACGCAGGCACACATGAATGCACATACATTTGCACACATCCAGAGATAAACTCCCCCTCAGAAACCAAATTTCAAGAAATCGAGCCGTGGCAATGCTTGCACACACATGTGATTATGTGCAGAGGTCCACCCTACCAGCCAACCTCAGATCTACACGCAGGCACACATGAATGCACATACATTTGGACACATCCAGAAATAAACTCCCCAAGAGAAACCAAATTCCAAGAAATCCAGCCGTGGCAATGCTTGCACACACATGTGATTATGCGCAGAGGTCCACCCTACCAGCCAACCTAAGAGCTCAACGCAAGAACACATGAATGCACATACATTTGCACACATTCAGAGATAAACTCCCCCTCAGAAACCAAATTCCAAGATATCCAGAAATGGAAATGTTTGCACACACATGTGATTATGCGCAGAGGTCCACCCTACCAGCCAACCTCAGATCTCTACACGCAGGCACACATGAATGCACATACATTTGCACACATCCAGAGATAAACTCCCCCTCAGAAACCAAATTCCAAGAAATCGAGCCGTGGCAATGCTTGCACATACATGTGATTATGCGCAAAGGTCCACCCTACCAGCCAACCTCAGATCTACACGCAGGCACACATGAATGCACATATATTTGCACACATCCAGAGATAAACTCCCCCTCAGAAACCAAATTCCAAGAAATCGAGCCGTGGCAATGCTTGCACACACATGTGATTATGCGCAGAGGTCCACCCTACCAGCCAACCTCAGATCTCCACGCAAGCACACATGAATGCACATACATTTGCACACATCCAGAGATAAACTCCCCTTCAGAAACCAAATTCCAAGAAATCGAGCCTTGGCAATGCTTGCACACACATGTTATTATTCGCAGAGGTCAACCCTATGAGCCAACCTCAGATCTCCACGCAAGCACACATGAATGCACATACATTTGCACACATCCAGAGATAAACTCACCCCAAAGAAACCAAATTCCAAGAAATCCAGCCGTGGTAATGCTTGCACATACATGTGATTATGCGCAGAGGTCCACTCTACCAGCCAACCTCAGATCTCAGCGCAGGAACACATGAATGCACATACATTTGCACACATCCAGAAATAAACTCCCCAAGAGAAACCAAATTCCAAGATATCCAGCCGTGGCAATGCTTGCACACACATGTGATTATGCGCAGAGGTCCACCCTACCAGCCAACCTCAGATCTACACGCAGGCACACATGAATGCACATACATTTGCACACATCCAGAGATAAACTCAGCCCAACGAATCCAAATTCCAAGAAATCGAGCCGTGGCAATGCTTGCACACACATGTGATTATGCGCAGAGGTCCACCCTATGAGCCAACCTCAGATCTCAACGCAAGAACACATGAATGCACATACATTTGCACACATCCAGAGATAAACTCCCCCTCAGAAACCAAATTTCAAGAAATCGAGCCGTGGCAATGCTTGCACACACATGTGATTATGCGCAGAGGTCCACCCTACCAGCCAACCTCAGATCTCAACGCAGGAACACATGAATGCACATACATTTGCACACATCCAGAGATAAACTCCCCCTCAGAAACCAAATTTCAAGAAATCGAGCCGTGGCAATGCTTGCACACACATGTGATTATGCGCAGAGGTCCACCCTATGAGCCAACCTCAGATCTCAACGCAGGAACACATGAATGCACATACATTTGCACACATCCAGAGATAAACTCCCCCTCAGAAACCAAATTTCAAGAAATCGAGCCGTGGCAATGCTTGCACACACATGTGATTATGCGCAGAGGTCCACCCTATGAGCCAACCTCAGATCTCAACGCAGGAACACATGAATGCACATACATTTGCACACATCCAGAGATAAACTCCCCCTCAGAAACCAAATTCCAAGAAATCGAGCCGTGGCAATGCTTGCACACACATGTGATTATGCGCAGAGGTCCACCCTATGAGCCAACCTCAGATCTCCACGCAGGCACACATGAATGCACATACATTTGCACACATCCAGAGATAAACTCACCCCAACGAATCCAAATTCCAAGAAATCGAGCCGTGGCAATGCTTGCACACACATGTGATTATGCGCAGAGGTCCACCCTACCAGCCAACCTCAGATCTCAACGCAGGAACACATGAATGCACATACATTTGCACACATCCAGAGATAAACTCCCCAACAGAAACCAAATTCCAAGAAATCGAGCCGTGGCAATGCTTGCACACACATGTGATTATGCGCAGAGGTCCACCCTACCAGCCAACCTCAGATCTCCACGCAAGCACACATGAATGCACATACATTTGCACACATCCAGAAATAAACTCCCCCAGAGAAACCAAATTCCAAGAAATCCAGCCGTGGCAATGCTTGCACACACATGTGATTATGCGCAGAGGTCCACCCTACCAGCCAACCTCAGGTCTCAACGCAGGAACACATGAATGCACATACATTTGCACACATCCAGAGATAAACTCCCCAACAGAAACCAAATTCCAAGAAATCGAGCCGTGGCAATGCTTGCACACACATGTGATTATGCGCAGAGGTCCACCCTACCAGCCAACCTCAGATCTCCACGCAAGCACACATGAATGCACATACATTTGCACACATCCAGAAATAAACTCCCCCAGAGAAACCAAATTCCAAGATATCCAGCCGTGGCAATGCTTGCACACACATGTGATTATGCGCAGAGGTCCACCCTACCAGCCAACCTCAGGTCTCAACGCAGGAACACATGAATGCACATACATTTGGACACATCCAGAAATAAACTCCCCAAGAGACCAAATTCCAAGAAATCCAGCCGTGGCAATGCTTGCACACACATGTGATTATGCGCAGAGGTCCACCCTACCAGCCAACCTCAGATCTCAACGCAGGAACACATGAATGCACATACATTTGCACACATCCAGAGATAAACTCACCCCAAAGAAACCAAATTCCAAGAAATCCAGCCGTGGCAATGTTTGCACACACATGTGATTATGCGCAGAGGTCCACCCTACCAGCCAACCTCAGATCTCAACGCAGGCACACATGAATGCACATACATTTGCACACATCCAGAGATAAACTCCCCCTCAGAAACCAAATTCCAAGAAATCGAGCCGTGGCAATGTTTGCACACACATGTGATTATGCGCAGAGGTCCACCCTAAAAGCCCACCTCAGATCTCCACGCAAGCACACATGAATGCACATACATTTGCACACATCCAGAAATAAACTCCCCCAGAGAAACCAAATTCCAAGATATCCAGCCGTGGCAATGCTTGCACACACATGTGATTATGCGCAGAGGTCCACCCTACCAGCCAACCTCAGATCTCAACGCAGGCACACATGAATGCACATACATTTGCACACATCCAGAGATAAACTCCCCCTCAGAAACCAAATTTCAAGAAATCGAGCCGTGGCAATGCTTGCACACACATGTGATTATGCGCAGAGGTCCACCCTACCAGCCAACCTAAGAGCTCAACGCAAGAACACATGAATGCACATACATTTGCACACATTCAGAGATAAACTCCCCCTCAGAAACCAAATTCCAAGATATCCAGAAATGGAAATGTTTGCACACACATGTGATTATGCGCAGAGGTCCACCCTACCAGCCCACCTCAGATCTCTACACGCAGGCACACATGAATGCACATACATTTGCACACATCCAGAGATAAACTCCCCCTCAGAAACCAAATTCCAAGAAATCGAGCTGTGGCAATGCTTGCACACACATGTTATTATTCGCAGAGGTCCACCCTACCAGCCAACCTCAGATCTCCACGCAAGCACACATGAATGCACATACATTTGCACACATCCAGAGATAAACTCACACCAAAGAAACCACATTCCAAGAAATCGAGCCGTGGCAATGCTTGCACATACATGTGATTATGCGCAGAGGTCCACCCTACCAGCCAACCTCAGATCTACACGCAGGCACACATGAATGCTCATATATTTGCACACATCCAGAGATAAACTCCCCCTCAGAAACCAAATTCCAAGAAATCGAGCCGTGGCAATGCTTGCACACACATGTTATTATTCGCAGAGGTCCACCCTACCAGCCAACCTCAGATCTCAACGCAGGCACACATGAATGCACATACATTTGCACACATCCAGAGATAAACTCCCCCTCAGAAACCAAATTTCAAGAAATCGAGCCGTGGCAATGCTTGCACACACATGTGATTATGTGCAGAGGTCCACCCTACCAGCCAACCTCAGATCTACACGCAGGCACACATGAATGCACATACATTTGGACACATCCAGAAATAAACTCCCCAAGAGAAACCAAATTCCAAGAAATCGAGCCGTGGCAATGCTTGCACACACATGTGATTATGCGCAGAGGTCCACCCTACCAGCCAACCTAAGAGCTCAACGCAAGAACACATGAATGCACATACATTTGCACACATTCAGAGATAAACTCCCCCTCAGAAACCAAATTCCAAGATATCCAGAAATGGAAATGTTTGCACACACATGTGATTATGCGCAGAGGTCCACCCTACCAGCCCACCTCAGATCTCTACACGCAGGCACACATGAATGCACATACATTTGCACACATCCAGAGATAAACTCCCCCTCAGAAACCAAATTCCAAGAAATCGAGCCGTGGCAATGCTTGCACATACATGTGATTATGCGCAGAGGTCCACCCTACCAGCCAACCTCAGATCTACACGCAGGCACACATGAATGCACATACATTTGGACACATCCAGAAATAAACTCCCCAAGAGAAACCAAATTCCAAGATATCCAGAAATGGAAATGTTTGCACACACATGTGATTATGCGCAGAGGTCCACCCTACCAGCCCACCTCAGATCTCTACACGCAGGCACACATGAATGCACATACATTTGCACACATCCAGAGATAAACTCCCCCTCAGAAACCAAATTCCAAGAAATCGAGCTGTGGCAATGCTTGCACACACATGTTATTATTCGCAGAGGTCCACCCTACCAGCCAACCTCAGATCTCCACGCAAGCACACATGAATGCACATACATTTGCACACATCCAGAGATAAACTCACACCAAAGAAACCACATTCCAAGAAATCGAGCCGTGGCAATGCTTGCACATACATGTGATTATGCGCAGAGGTCCACCCTACCAGCCAACCTCAGATCTCCACGCAAGCACACATGAATGCACATATATTTGCACACATCCAGAGATAAACTCCCCCTCAGAAACCAAATTCCAAGAAATCGAGCCGTGGCAATGCTTGCACACACATGTGATTATGCGCAGAGGTCCACCCTACCAGCCAACCTCAGATCTCCACGCAAGCACACATGAATGCACATACATTTGCACACATCCAGAGATAAACTCCCCTTCAGAAACCAAATTCCAAGAAATCGAGCCTTGGCAATGCTTGCACACACATGTTATTAGTCGCAGAGGTCAACCCTATGAGCCAACCTCAGATCTCCACGCAAGCACACATGAATGCACATACATTTGCACACATCCAGAGATAAACTCACCCCAAAGAATCCAAATTCCAAGAAATCGAGCCGTGGTAATGCTTGCACATACATGTGATTATGCGCAGAGGTCCACTCTACCAGCCAACCTCAGATCTCAGCGCAGGAACACATGAATGCACATACATTTGCACACATCCAGAAATAAACTCCCCAAGAGAAACCAAATTCCAAGATATCCAGCCGTGGCAATGCTTGCACACACATGTGATTATGCGCAGAGGTCCACCCTACCAGCCAACCTCAGATCTACACGCAGGCACACATGAATGCACATACATTTGCACACATCCAGAGATAAACTCAGCCCAACGAATCCAAATTCCAAGAAATCGAGCCGTGGCAATGCTTGCACACACATGTGATTATGCGCAGAGGTCCACCCTATGAGCCAACCTCAGATCTCAACGCAGGAACACATGAATGCACATACATTTGCACACATCCAGAGATAAACTCCCCCTCAGAAACCAAATTTCAAGAAATCGAGCCGTGGCAATGCTTGCACACACATGTGATTATGCGCAGAGGTCCACCCTAACAGCCAACCTCAGATCTCAACGCAGGAACACATGAATGCACATACATTTGCACACATCCAGAGATAAACTCCCCCTCAGAAACCAAATTTCAAGAAATCGAGCCGTGGCAATGCTTGCACACACATGTGATTATGCGCAGAGGTCCACCCTACCAGCCAACCTCAGATCTCAACGCAGGAACACATGAATGCACATACATTTGCACACATCCAGAGATAAACTCCCCCTCAGAAACCAAATTTCAAGAAACCGAGCCGTGGCAATGCTTGCACACACATGTGATTATGCGCAGAGGTCCACCCTATGAGCCAACCTCAGATCTCAACGCAGGAACACATGAATGCACATACATTTGCACACATCCAGAGATAAACTCACCCCAAAGAATCCAAATTCCAAGAAATCGAGCCGTGGCAATGTTTGCACACACATGTGATTATGCGCAGAGGTCCACCCTACCAGCCAACCTCAGATCTCCACGCAAGCACACATGAATGCACATACATTTGCACACATCCAGAGATAAACTCCCCCTCAGAAACCAAATTCCAAGAAATCGAGCCTTGGCAATGCTTGCACACACATGTTATTATTCGCAGAGGTCAACCCTATGAGCCAACCTCAGATCTCCACGCAAGCACACATGAATGCACATACATTTGCACACATCCAGAGATAAACTCACCCCAAAGAATCCAAATTCCAAGAAATCGAGCCGTGGTAATGCTTGCACACACATGTGATTATGCGCAGAGGTCCACTCTACCAGCCAACCTCAGATCTCAACGCAGGAACACATGAATGCACATACATTTGCACACATCCAGAGATAAACTCCCCCTCAGAAACCAAATTCCAAGAAATCGAGCCGTGGCAATGCTTGCACACACATGTGATTATGCGCAGAGGTCCACCCTACCAGCCAACGTCAGATCTACACGCAGGCACACATGAATGCACATACATTTGCACACATCCAGAGATAAACTCACCCCAACGAATCCAAATTCCAAGAAATCGAGCCGTGGCAATGCTTGCACACACATGTGATTATGCGCAGAGGTCCACCCTACCAGCCAACCTCAGATCTCAACGCAGGAACACATGAATGCACATACATTTGCACACATCCAGAGATAAACTCCCCCTCAGAAACCAAATTCCAAGAAATCGAGCCGTGGCAATGCTTGCACACACATGTGATTATGCGCAGAGGTCCACCCTACCAGCCAACCTCAGATCTCCACGCAAGCACACATGAATGCACATACATTTGCACACATCCAGAAATAAACTCCCCCAGAGAAACCAAATTCCAAGATATCCAGCCGTGGCAATGCTTGCACACACATGTGATTATGCGCAGAGGTCCACCCTACCAGCCAACCTCAGGTCTCAACGCAGGAACACATGAATGCACATACATTTGGACACATCCAGAAATAAACTCCCCAAGAGACCAAATTCCAAGAAATCCAGCCGTGGCAATGCTTGCACACACATGTGATTATGCGCAGAGGTCCACCCTACCAGCCAACCTCAGATCTCAACGCAGGAACACATGAATGCACATACATTTGCACACATCCAGAGATAAACTCCCCCTCAGAAACCAAATTCCAAGAAATCGAGCCGTGGCAATGTTTGCAAACACATGTGATTATGTGCAGAGGTCCACCCTACCAGCCCACCTCAGATCTCCACGCAAGCACACATGAATGCACATACATTTGCACACATCCAGAAATAAACTCCCCCAGAGAAACCAAATTCCAAGATATCCAGCCGTGGCAATGCTTGCACACACATGTGATTATGCGCAGAGGTCCACCCTACCAGCCAACCTCAGATCTCAACGCAGGCACACATGAATGCACATACATTTGCACACATCCAGAGATAAACTCCCCCTCAGAAACCAAATTTCAAGAAATCCAGCCGTGGCAATGCTTGCACACACATGTGATTATGCGCAGAGGTCCACCCTACCAGCCAACCTCAGATCTCAACGCAGGAACACATGAATGCACATACATTTGCACACATCCAGAGATAAACTCCCCCTCAGAAACCAAATTTCAAGAAATCGTTCCGTGGCAATGCTTGCACACACATGTGATTATGCGCAGAGGTCCACCCTATGAGCCAACCTCAGATCTCAACGCAGGAACACATGAATGCACATACATTTGCACACATCCAGAGATAAACTCACCCCAAAAAATCCAAATTCCAAGAAATCGAGCCGTGGCAATGTTTGCACACACATGTGATTATGCGCAGAGGTACACCCTACCAGCCCACCTCAGATCTCCACGCAAGCACACATGAATGCACATACATTTGCACACATCCAGAGATAAACTCCCCCTCAGAAACCAAATTCCAAGAAATCGAGCCTTGGCAATGCTTGCACACACATGTTATTATTCGCAGAGGTCAACCCTATGAGCCAACCTCAGATCTCCACGCAAGCACACATGAATGCACATACATTTGCACACATCCAGAGATAAACTCCCCTTCAGAAACCAAATTCCAAGAAATCGAGCCTTGGCAATGCTTGCACACACATGTTATTAGTCGCAGAGGTCAACCCTATGAGCCAACCTCAGATCTCCACGCAAGCACACATGAATGCACATACATTTGCACACATCCAGAGATAAACTCACCCCAAAGAATCCAAATTCCAAGAAATCGAGCCGTGGTAATGCTTGCACATACATGTGATTATGCGCAGAGGTCCACTCTACCAGCCAACCTCAGATCTCAGCGCAGGAACACATGAATGCACATACATTTGCACACATCCAGAAATAAACTCCCCAAGAGAAACCAAATTCCAAGATATCCAGCCGTGGCAATGCTTGCACACACATGTGATTATGCGCAGAGGTCCACCCTACCAGCCAACCTCAGATCTACACGCAGGCACACATGAATGCACATACATTTGCACACATCCAGAGATAAACTCAGCCCAACGAATCCAAATTCCAAGAAATCGAGCCGTGGCAATGCTTGCACACACATGTGATTATGCGCAGAGGTCCACCCTATGAGCCAACCTCAGATCTCAACGCAGGAACACATGAATGCACATACATTTGCACACATCCAGAGATAAACTCCCCCTCAGAAACCAAATTTCAAGAAATCGAGCCGTGGCAATGCTTGCACACACATGTGATTATGCGCAGAGGTCCACCCTAACAGCCAACCTCAGATCTCAACGCAGGAACACATGAATGCACATACATTTGCACACATCCAGAGATAAACTCCCCCTCAGAAACCAAATTTCAAGAAATCGAGCCGTGGCAATGCTTGCACACACATGTGATTATGCGCAGAGGTCCACCCTACCAGCCAACCTCAGATCTCAACGCAGGAACACATGAATGCACATACATTTGCACACATCCAGAGATAAACTCCCCCTCAGAAACCAAATTTCAAGAAACCGAGCCGTGGCAATGCTTGCACACACATGTGATTATGCGCAGAGGTCCACCCTATGAGCCAACCTCAGATCTCAACGCAGGAACACATGAATGCACATACATTTGCACACATCCAGAGATAAACTCACCCCAAAGAATCCAAATTCCAAGAAATCGAGCCGTGGCAATGTTTGCACACACATGTGATTATGCGCAGAGGTCCACCCTACCAGCCAACCTCAGATCTCCACGCAAGCACACATGAATGCACATACATTTGCACACAGCCAGAGATAAACTCCCCCTCAGAAACCAAATTCCAAGAAATCGAGCCTTGGCAATGCTTGCACACACATGTTATTATTCGCAGAGGTCAACCCTATGAGCCAACCTCAGATCTCCACGCAAGCACACATGAATGCACATACATTTGCACACATCCAGAGATAAACTCACCCCAAAGAATCCAAATTCCAAGAAATCGAGCCGTGGTAATGCTTGCACACACATGTGATTATGCGCAGAGGTCCACTCTACCAGCCAACCTCAGATCTCAACGCAGGAACACATGAATGCACATACATTTGCACACATCCAGAGATAAACTCCCCCTCAGAAACCAAATTCCAAGAAATCGAGCCGTGGCAATGCTTGCACACACATGTGATTATGCGCAGAGGTCCACCCTACCAGCCAACGTCAGATCTACACGCAGGCACACATGAATGCACATACATTTGCACACATCCAGAGATAAACTCACCCCAACGAATCCAAATTCCAAGAAATCGAGCCGTGGCAATGCTTGCACACACATGTGATTATGCGCAGAGGTCCACCCTACCAGCCAACCTCAGATCTCAACGCAGGAACACATGAATGCACATACATTTGCACACATCCAGAGATAAACTCCCCCTCAGAAACCAAATTCCAAGAAATCGAGCCGTGGCAATGCTTGCACACACATGTGATTATGCGCAGAGGTCCACCCTACCAGCCAACCTCAGATCTCCACGCAAGCACACATGAATGCACATACATTTGCACACATCCAGAAATAAACTCCCCCAGAGAAACCAAATTCCAAGATATCCAGCCGTGGCAATGCTTGCACACACATGTGATTATGCGCAGAGGTCCACCCTACCAGCCAACCTCAGGTCTCAACGCAGGAACACATGAATGCACATACATTTGGACACATCCAGAAATAAACTCCCCAAGAGACCAAATTCCAAGAAATCCAGCCGTGGCAATGCTTGCACACACATGTGATTATGCGCAGAGGTCCACCCTACCAGCCAACCTCAGATCTCAACGCAGGAACACATGAATGCACATACATTTGCACACATCCAGAGATAAACTCCCCCTCAGAAACCAAATTCCAAGAAATCGAGCCGTGGCAATGTTTGCAAACACATGTGATTATGTGCAGAGGTCCACCCTACCAGCCCACCTCAGATCTCCACGCAAGCACACATGAATGCACATACATTTGCACACATCCAGAAATAAACTCCCCCAGAGAAACCAAATTCCAAGATATCCAGCCGTGGCAATGCTTGCACACACATGTGATTATGCGCAGAGGTCCACCCTACCAGCCAACCTCAGATCTCAACGCAGGCACACATGAATGCACATACATTTGCACACATCCAGAGATAAACTCCCCCTCAGAAACCAAATTTCAAGAAATCCAGCCGTGGCAATGCTTGCACACACATGTGATTATGCGCAGAGGTCCACCCTACCAGCCAACCTCAGATCTCAACGCAGGAACACATGAATGCACATACATTTGCACACATCCAGAGATAAACTCCCCCTCAGAAACCAAATTTCAAGAAATCGTTCCGTGGCAATGCTTGCACACACATGTGATTATGCGCAGAGGTCCACCCTATGAGCCAACCTCAGATCTCAACGCAGGAACACATGAATGCACATACATTTGCACACATCCAGAGATAAACTCACCCCAAAGAATCCAAATTCCAAGAAATCGAGCCGTGGCAATGTTTGCACACACATGTGATTATGCGCAGAGGTACACCCTACCAGCCCACCTCAGATCTCCACGCAAGCACACATGAATGCACATACATTTGCACACATCCAGAGATAAACTCCCCCTCAGAAACCAAATTCCAAGAAATCGAGCCTTGGCAATGCTTGCACACACATGTTATTATTCGCAGAGGTCAACCCTATGAGCCAACCTCAGATCTCCACGCAAGCACACATGAATGCACATACATTTGCACACATCCAGAGATAAACTCACCCCAAAGAATCCAAATTCCAAGAAATCGAGCCGTGGTAATGCTTGCACACACATGTGATTATGCGCAGAGGTCCACTCTACCAGCCAACCTCAGATCTCCACGCAAGCACACATGAATGCACATACATTTGCACACATCCAGAGATAAACTCACCCCAACGAATCCAAATTCCAAGAAATCGAGCCGTGGCAATGCTTGCACACACATGTGATTATGCGCAGAGGTCCACCCTATGAGCCAACCTCAGATCTCAACGCAGGAACACATGAATGCACATACATTTGCACACATCCAGAGATAAACTCACCCCAACGAATCCAAATTCCAAGAAATCCAGCCGTGGCAATGCTTGCACACACATGTGATTATGCGCAGAGGTCCACCCTACCAGCCAACCTCAGATCTCAACGCAGGCACACATGAATGCACATACATTTGCACACATCCAGAGATAAACTCCCCCTCAGAAACCAAATTTCAAGAAATCGAGCCGTGGCAATGCTTGCACACACATGTGATTATGTGCAGAGGTCCACCCTACCAGCCAACCTCAGATCTACACGCAGGCACACATGAATGCACATACATTTGGACACATCCAGAAATAAACTCCCCAAGAGAAACCAAATTCCAAGAAATCCAGCCATGGCAATGCTTGCACACACATATGATTATGCGCAGAGGTCCACCCTACCAGCCAACCTAAGAGCTCAACGCAAGAACACATGAATGCACATACATTTGCACACATTCAGAGATAAACTCCCCCTCAGAAACCAAATTCCAAGATATCCAGAAATGGAAATGTTTGCACACACATGTGATTATGCGCAGAGGTCCACCCTACCAGCCAACCTCAGATCTCCACGCAAGCACACATGAATGCACATACATTTGCACACATCCAGAAATAAACTCCCCCAGAGAAACCAAATTCCAAGATATCCAGCCGTGGCAATGCTTGCACACACATGTGATTATGCGCAGAGGTCCACCCTACCAGCCAACCTCAGGTCTCAACGCAGGAACACATGAATGCACATACATTTGGACACATCCAGAAATAAACTCCCCAAGAGACCAAATTCTAAGAAATCCAGCCGTGGCAATGCTTGCACACACATGTGATTATGCGCAGAGGTCCACCCTACCAGCCCACCTCAGATCTCCACGCAAGTACACATGAATGCACATACATTTGCACACATCCAGAAATAAACTCCCCCAGAGAAACCAAATTCCAAGATATCCAGCCGTGGCAATGCTTGCACACACATGTGATTATGCGCAGAGGTCCACCCTACCAGCCAACCTCAGATCTCAACACAGGCACACATGAATGCACATACATTTGCACACATCCAGAGATAAACTCCCCCTCAGAAACCAAATTTCAAGAAATCGAGCCGTGGCAATGCTTGCACACACATGTGATTATGTGCAGAGGTCCACCCTACCAGCCAACCTCAGATCTACACGCAGGCACACATGAATGCACATACATTTGGACACATCCAGAAATAAACTCCCCAAGAGAAACCAAATTCCAAGAAATCCAGCCGTGGCAATGCTTGCACACACATGTGATTATGCGCAGAGGTCCACCCTACCAGCCAACCTAAGAGCTCAACGCAAGAACACATGAATGCACATACATTTGCACACATTCAGAGATAAACTCCCCCTCAGAAACCAAATTCCAAGATATCCAGAAATGGAAATGTTTGCACACACATGTGATTATGCGCAGAGGTCCACCCTACCAGCCCACCTCAGATCTCTACACTCAGGCACACATGAATGCACATACATTTGCACACATCCAGAGATAAACTCCCCCTCAGAAACCAAATTCCAAGAAATCGAGCTGTGGCAATGCTTGCACACACATGTTATTATTCGCAGAGGTCCACCCTACCAGCCAACCTCAGATCTCCACGCAAGCACACATGAATGCACATACATTTGCACACATCCAGAGATAAACTCCCCTTCAGAAACCAAATTCCAAGAAATCGAGCCTTGGCAATGCTTGCACACACATGTTATTATTCGCAGAGGTCCACCCTACCAGCCAACCTCAGATCTCCACGCAAGCACACATGAATGCACATACATTTGCACACATCCAGAAATAAACTCCCCAAGAGAAACCAAATTCCAAGAAATCGAGCCGTGGTAATGCTTGCACACACATGTGATTATGCGCAGAGGTCCACTCTACCAGCCAACCTCAGATCTCCACGCAAGCACACATGAATGCACATACATTTGCACACATCCAGAGATAAACTCACCCCAACGAATCCAAATTTCAAGAAATCGAGCCGTGGCAATGCTTGCACACACATGTGATTATGCGCAGAGGTCCACCCTACCAGCCAACCTCAGATCTCAACGCAGGAACACATGAATGCACATACATTTGCACACATCCAGAGATAAACTCCCCCTCAGAAACCAAATTCCAAGAAATCGAGCCGTGGCAATGCTTGCACACACATGTGATTATGCGCAGAGGTCCACCCTATGAGCCAACCTCAGATCTCCACGCAAGCACACATGAATGCACATACATTTGCACACATCCAGAGATAAACTCCCCCTCAGAAACCAAATTCCAAGAAATCGAGCCGTGGCAATACTTGCACACACATGTGATTATGCGCAGAGGTCCACCCTACCAGCCAACCTCAGAGCTCAACGCAAGAACACATGAATGCACATACATTTGCACACATTCAGAGATAAACTCACCCCAAAGAATCCAAATTCCAAGAAATCGAGCCGTGGCAATGCTTGCACACACATGTGATTATGCGCAGAGGTCCACCCTACCAGCCAACCTCAGAGCTCAACGCAAGAACACATGAATGCACATACATTTGCACACATCCAGAGATAAACTCACCCCAAAGAATCCAAATTCCAAGAAATCGAGCCGTGGCAATGTTTGCACACACATGTGATTATGCGCAGAGGTACACCCTACCAGCCAACCTCAGATCTCCACGCAAGCACACATGAATGCACATACATTTGCACACATCCAGAGATAAACTCCCCCTCAGAAACCAAATTCCAAGAAATCGAGCCTTGGCAATGCTTGCACACACATGTTATTATTCGCAGAGGTCAACCCTATGAGCCAACCTCAGATCTCCACGCAAGCACACATGAATGCACATACATTTGCACACATCCAGAGATAAACTCACCCCAAAGAATCCAAATTCAAAGAAATCGAGCCGTGGTAATGCTTGCACACACATGTGATTATGCGCAGAGGTCCACTCTACCAGCCAACCTCAGATCTCCACGCAAGCACACATGAATGCACATACATTTGCACACATCCAGAGATAAACTCACCCCAACGAATCCAAATTCCAAGAAATCGAGCCGTGGCAATGCTTGCACACACATGTGATTATGCGCAGAGGTCCACCCCACCAGCCAACCTGAGATCTCAACGCAGGAACACATGAATGCACATACATTTGCACACATCCAGAGATAAACTCCCCCTCAGAAACCAAATTCCAAGAAATCGAGCTGTGGCAATGCGTGCACACACGTGATTATGCGCAGAGGTCCACCCTATGAGCCAACCTCAGATCTCCACGCAGGCACACATGAATGCACATACATTTGCACACATCCAGAGATAAACTCACCCCAACGAATCCAAATTCCAAGAAATCGAGCCGTGGCAATGCTTGCACACACATGTGATTATGCGCAGAGGTCCACCCTACCAGCCAACCTCAGATCTCAACGCAGGAACACATGAATGCACATACATTTGCACACATCCAGAGATAAACTCCCCAACAGAAACCAAATTCCAAGAAATCGAGCCGTGGCAATGCTTGCACACACATGTGATTATGCGCAGAGGTCCACCCTACCAGCCAACCTCAGATCTCCACGCAAGCACACATGAATGCACATACATTTGCACACATCCAGAAATAAAC
The DNA here is from genome assembly GCF_057381845.1 of Rhamphochromis longiceps. Classification (NCBI taxonomy): domain Eukaryota; kingdom Metazoa; phylum Chordata; class Actinopteri; order Cichliformes; family Cichlidae; genus Rhamphochromis; species Rhamphochromis longiceps. The sequence continues at coordinate 1,877,360 of NC_140567.1, forward strand.
TCCCCCAGAGAAACCAAATTCCAAGATATCCAGCCGTGGCAATGCTTGCACACACATGTGATTATGCGCAGAGGTCCACCATACCAGCCAACCTCAGGTCTCAACGCAGGAACACATGAATGCACATACATTTGGACACATCCAGAAATAAACTCCCCAAGAGACCAAATTCCAAGAAATCCAGCCGTGGCAATGCTTGCACACACATGTGATTATGCGCAGAGGTCCACCCTACCAGCCAACCTCAGATCTCAACGCAGGCACACATGAATGCACATACATTTGCACACATCCAGAGATAAACTCCCCCTCAGAAACCAAATTCCAAGAAATCGAGCCGTGGCAATGTTTGCACACACATGTGATTATGCGCAGAGGTCCACCCTACCAGCCCACCTCAGATCTCCACGCAAGCACACATGAATGCACATACATTTGCACACATCCAGAAATAAACTCACCCCAAAGAAACCAAATTCCAAGAAATCCAGCCGTGGCAATGTTTGCACACACATGTGATTATGCGCAGAGGTCCACCCTACCAGCCAACCTCAGATCTCAACGCAGGCACACATGAATGCACATACATTTGCACACATCCAGAGATAAACTCCCCCTCAGAAACCAAATTCCAAGAAATCGAGCCGTGGCAATGTTTGCACACACATGTGATTATGCGCAGAGGTCCACCCTACCAGCCCACCTCAGATCTCCACGCAAGCACACATGAATGCACATACATTTGCACACATCCAGAAATAAACTCCCCCAGAGAAACCAAATTCCAAGATATCCAGCCGTGGCAATGCTTGCACACACATGTGATTATGCGCAGAGGTCCACCCTACCAGCCAACCTCAGATCTCAACGCAGGCACACATGAATGCACATACATTTGCACACATCCAGAGATAAACTCCCCCTCAGAAACCAAATTTCAAGAAATCGAGCCGTGGCAATGCTTGCACACACATGTGATTATGTGCAGAGGTCCACCCTACCAGCCAACCTCAGATCTACACGCAGGCACACATGAATGCACATACATTTGGACACATCCAGAAATAAACTCCCCAAGAGAAACCAAATTCCAAGAAATCCAGCCGTGGCAATGCTTGCACACACATGTGATTATGCGCAGAGGTCCACCCTACCAGCCAACCTAAGAGCTCAACGCAAGAACACATGAATGCACATACATTTGCACACATTCAGAGATAAACTCCCCCTCAGAAACCAAATTCCAAGATATCCAGAAATGGAAATGTTTGCACACACATGTGATTATGCGCAGAGGTCCACCCTACCAGCCAACCTCAGATCTCTACACGCAGGCACACATGAATGCACATACATGTGCACACATCCAGAGATAAACTCCCCCTCAGAAACCAAATTCCAAGAAATCGAGCCGTGGCAATGCTTGCACATACATGTGATTATGCGCAGAGGTCCACCCTACCAGCCAACCTCAGATCTACACGCAGGCACACATGAATGCACATATATTTGCACACATCCAGAGATAAACTCCCCCTCAGAAACCAAATTCCAAGAAATCGAGCCGTGGCAATGCTTGCACACACATGTGATTATGCGCAGAGGTCCACCCTACCAGCCAACCTCAGATCTCCACGCAAGCACACATGAATGCACATACATTTGCACACATCCAGAGATAAACTCCCCTTCAGAAACCAAATTCCAAGAAATCGAGCCTTGGCAATGCTTGCACACACATGTTATTATTCGCAGAGGTCAACCCTATGAGCCAACCTCAGATCTCCACGCAAGCACACATGAATGCACATACATTTGCACACATCCAGAGATAAACTCACCCCAAAGAAACCAAATTCCAAGAAATCCAGCCGTGGTAATGCTTGCACATACATGTGATTATGCGCAGAGGTCCACTCTACCAGCCAACCTCAGATCTCAGCGCAGGAACACATGAATGCACATACATTTGCACACATCCAGAAATAAACTCCCCAAGAGAAACCAAATTCCAAGATATCCAGCCGTGGCAATGCTTGCACACACATGTGATTATGCGCAGAGGTCCACCCTACCAGCCAACCTCAGATCTACACGCAGGCACACATGAATGCACATACATTTGCACACATCCAGAGATAAACTCAGCCCAACGAATCCAAATTCCAAGAAATCGAGCCGTGGCAATGCTTGCACACACATGTGATTATGCGCAGAGGTCCACCCTATGAGCCAACCTCAGATCTCAACGCAGGAACACATGAATGCACATACATTTGCACACATCCAGAGATAAACTCCCCCTCAGAAACCAAATTTCAAGAAATCGAGCCGTGGCAATGCTTGCACACACATGTGATTATGCGCAGAGGTCCACCCTACCAGCCAACCTCAGATCTCAACGCAGGAACACATGAATGCACATACATTTGCACACATCCAGAGATAAACTCCCCCTCAGAAACCAAATTTCAAGAAATCGAGCCGTGGCAATGCTTGCACACACATGTGATTATGCGCAGAGGTCCACCCTATGAGCCAACCTCAGATCTCAACGCAGGAACACATGAATGCACATACATTTGCACACATCCAGAGATAAACTCCCCCTCAGAAACCAAATTTCAAGAAATCGAGCCGTGGCAATGCTTGCACACACATGTGATTATGCGCAGAGGTCCACCCTATGAGCCAACCTCAGATCTCAACGCAGGAACACATGAATGCACATACATTTGCACACATCCAGAGATAAACTCCCCCTCAGAAACCAAATTCCAAGAAATCGAGCCGTGGCAATGCTTGCACACACATGTGATTATGCGCAGAGGTCCACCCTATGAGCCAACCTCAGATCTCCACGCAGGCACACATGAATGCACATACATTTGCACACATCCAGAGATAAACTCACCCCAACGAATCCAAATTCCAAGAAATCGAGCCGTGGCAATGCTTGCACACACATGTGATTATGCGCAGAGGTCCACCCTACCAGCCAACCTCAGATCTCAACGCAGGAACACATGAATGCACATACATTTGCACACATCCAGAGATAAACTCCCCAACAGAAACCAAATTCCAAGAAATCGAGCCGTGGCAATGCTTGCACACACATGTGATTATGCGCAGAGGTCCACCCTACCAGCCAACCTCAGATCTCCACGCAAGCACACATGAATGCACATACATTTGCACACATCCAGAAATAAACTCCCCCAGAGAAACCAAATTCCAAGATATCCAGCCGTGGCAATGGTTGCACACACATGTGATTATGCGCAGAGGTCCACCCTACCAGCCAACCTCAGGTCTCAACGCAGGAACACATGAATGCACATACATTTGCACACATCCAGAGATAAACTCCCCAACAGAAACCAAATTCCAAGAAATCGAGCCGTGGCAATGCTTGCACACACATGTGATTATGCGCAGAGGTCCACCCTACCAGCCAACCTCAGATCTCCACGCAAGCACACATGAATGCACATACATTTGCACACATCCAGAAATAAACTCCCCCAGAGAAACCAAATTCCAAGATATCCAGCCGTGGCAATGCTTGCACACACATGTGATTATGCGCAGAGGTCCACCCTACCAGCCAACCTCAGGTCTCAACGCAGGAACACATGAATGCACATACATTTGGACACATCCAGAAATAAACTCCCCAAGAGACCAAATTCCAAGAAATCCAGCCGTGGCAATGCTTGCACACACATGTGATTATGCGCAGAGGTCCACCCTACCAGCCAACCTCAGATCTCAACGCAGGAACACATGAATGCACATACATTTGCACACATCCAGAGATAAACTCACCCCAAAGAAACCAAATTCCAAGAAATCCAGCCGTGGCAATGTTTGCACACACATGTGATTATGCGCAGAGGTCCACCCTACCAGCCAACCTCAGATCTCAACGCAGGCACACATGAATGCACATACATTTGCACACATCCAGAGATAAACTCCCCCTCAGAAACCAAATTCCAAGAAATCGAGCCGTGGCAATGTTTGCACACACATGTGATTATGCGCAGAGGTCCACCCTACCAGCCCACCTCAGATCTCCACGCAAGCACACATGAATGCACATACATTTGCACACATCCAGAGATAAACTCCCCCTCAGAAACCAAATTTCAAGAAATCGAGCCGTGGCAATGCTTGCACACACATGTGATTATGTGCAGAGGTCCACCCTACCAGCCAACCTCAGATCTACACGCAGGCACACATGAATGCACATACATTTGGACACATCCAGAAATAAACTCCCCAAGAGAAACCAAATTCCAAGAAATCCAGCCGTGGCAATGCTTGCACACACATGTGATTATGCGCAGAGGTCCACCCTACCAGCCAACCTAAGAGCTCAACGCAAGAACACATGAATGCACATACATTTGCACACATTCAGAGATAAACTCCCCCTCAGAAACCAAATTCCAAGATATCCAGAAATGGAAATGTTTGCACACACATGTGATTATGCGCAGAGGTCCACCCTACCAGCCCACCTCAGATCTCTACACGCAGGCACACATGAATGCACATACATTTGCACACATCCAGAGATAAACTCCCCCTCAGAAACCAAATTCCAAGAAATCGAGCTGTGGCAATGCTTGCACACACATGTTATTATTCGCAGAGGTCCACCCTACCAGCCAACCTCAGATCTCCACGCAAGCACACATGAATGCACATACATTTGCACACATCCAGAGATAAACTCACACCAAAGAAACCACATTCCAAGAAATCGAGCCGTGGCAATGCTTGCACATACATGTGATTATGCGCAGAGGTCCACCCTACCAGCCAACCTCAGATCTACACGCAGGCACACATGAATGCACATATATTTGCACACATCCAGAGATAAACTCCCCCTCAGAAACCAAATTCCAAGAAATCGAGCCGTGGCAATGCTTGCACACACATGTTATTATTCGCAGAGGTCCACCCTACCAGCCAACCTCAGATCTCAACGCAGGCACACATGAATGCACATACATTTGCACACATCCAGAGATAAACTCCCCCTCAGAAACCAAATTTCAAGAAATCGAGCCGTGGCAATGCTTGCACACACATGTGATTATGTGCAGAGGTCCACCCTACCAGCCAACCTCAGATCTACACGCAGGCACACATGAATGCACATACATTTGGACACATCCAGAAATAAACTCCCCAAGAGAAACCAAATTCCAAGAAATCGAGCCGTGGCAATGCTTGCACACACATGTGATTATGCGCAGAGGTCCACCCTACCAGCCAACCTCAGATCTCCACGCAAGCACACATGAATGCACATACATTTGCACACATCCAGAGATAAACTCCCCTTCAGAAACCAAATTCCAAGAAATCGAGCCTTGGCAATGCTTGCACACACATGTTATTATTCGCAGAGGTCCACCCTACCAGCCAACCTCAGATCTCCACGCAAGCACACATGAATGCACATACATTTGCACACATCCAGAGATAAACTCACCCCAAAGAATCCAAATTCCAAGAAATCCAGCCGTGGTAATGCTTGCACATACATGTGATTATGCGCAGAGGTCCACTCTACCAGCCAACCTCAGATCTCAGCGCAGGAACACATGAATGCACATACATTTGCACACATCCAGAAATAAACTCCCCAAGAGAAACCAAATTCCAAGATATCCAGCCGTGGCAATGCTTGCACACACATGTGATTATGCGCAGAGGTCCACCCTACCAGCCAACCTCAGATCTACACGCAGGCACACATGAATGCACATACATTTGCACACATCCAGAGATAAACTCAGCCCAACGAATCCAAATTCCAAGAAATCGAGCCGTGGCAATGCTTGCACACACATGTGATTATGCGCAGAGGTCCACCCTACCAGCCAACCTCAGATCTCAACGCAGGAACACATGAATGCACATACATTTGCACACATCCAGAGATAAACTCGCCCTCAGAAACCAAATTTCAAGAAATCGAGCCGTGGCAATGCTTGCACACACATGTGATTATGCGCAGAGGTCCACCCTATGAGCCAACCTCAGATCTCAACGCAGGAACACATGAATGCACATACATTTGCACACATCCAGAGATAAACTCCCCCTCAGAAACCAAATTCCAAGAAATCGAGCCGTGGCAATGCTTGCACACACATGTGATTATGCGCAGAGGTCCACCCTATGAGCCAACCTCAGATCTCCACGCAGGCACACATGAATGCACATACATTTGCACACATCCAGAGATAAACTCACCCCAACGAATCCAAATTCCAAGAAATCGAGCCGTGGCAATGCTTGCACACACATGTGATTATGCGCAGAGGTCCACCCTACCAGCCAACCTCAGATCTCAACGCAGGAACATATGAATGCACATACATTTGCACACATCCAGAGATAAACTCCCCAACAGAAACCAAATTCCAAGAAATCGAGCCGTGGCAATGCTTGCACACACATGTGATTATGCGCAGAGGTCCACCCTACCAGCCAACCTCAGATCTCCACGCAAGCACACATGAATGCACATACATTTGCACACATCCAGAAATAAACTCCCCCAGAGAAACCAAATTCCAAGATATCCAGCCGTGGCAATGCTTGCACACACATGTGATTATGCGCAGAGGTCCACCCTACCAGCCAACCTCAGGTCTCAACGCAGGAACACATGAATGCACATACATTTGGACACATCCAGAAATAAACTCCCCAAGAGACCAAATTCCAAGAAATCCAGCCGTGGCAATGCTTGCACACACATGTGATTATGCGCAGAGGTCCACCCTACCAGCCAACCTCAGATCTCAACGCAGGAACACATGAATGCACATACATTTGCACACATCCAGAGATAAACTCACCCCAAAGAAACCAAATTCCAAGAAATCCAGCCGTGGCAATGTTTGCACACACATGTGATTATGCGCAGAGGTCCACCCTACCAGCCAACCTCAGATCTCAACGCAGGCACACATGAATGCACATACATTTGCACACATCCAGAGATAAACTCCCCCTCAGAAACCAAATTCCAAGAAATCGAGCCGTGGCAATGTTTGCACACACATGTGATTATGCGCAGAGGTCCACCCTACCAGCCCACCTCAGATCTCCACGCAAGCACACATGAATGCACATACATTTGCACACATCCAGAAATAAACTCCCCCAGAGAAACCAAATTCCAAGATATCCAGCCGTGGCAATGCTTGCACACACATGTGATTATGCGCAGAGGTCCACCCTACCAGCCAACCTCAGATCTCAACGCAGGCACACATGAATGCACATACATTTGCACACATCCAGAGATAAACTCCCCCTCAGAAACCAAATTTCAAGAAATCGAGCCGTGGCAATGCTTGCACACACATGTGATTATGTGCAGAGGTCCACCCTACCAGCCAACCTCAGATCTACACGCAGGCACACATGAATGCACATACATTTGGACACATCCAGAAATAAACTCCCCAAGAGAAACCAAATTCCAAGAAATCCAGCCGTGGCAATGCTTGCACACACATGTGATTATGCGCAGAGGTCCACCCTACCAGCCAACCTAAGAGCTCAACGCAAGAACACATGAATGCACATACATTTGCACACATTCAGAGATAAACTCCCCCTCAGAAACCAAATTCCAAGATATCCAGAAATGGAAATGTTTGCACACACATGTGATTATGCGCAGAGGTCCACCCTACCAGCCCACCTCAGATCTCTACACGCAGGCACACATGAATGCACATACATTTGCACACATCCAGAGATAAACTCCCCCTCAGAAACCAAATTCCAAGAAATCGAGCTGTGGCAATGCTTGCACACACATGTTATTATTCGCAGAGGTCCACCCTACCAGCCAACCTCAGATCTCCACGCAAGCACACATGAATGCACATACATTTGCACACATCCAGAGATAAACTCACACCAAAGAAACCACATTCCAAGAAATCGAGCCGTGGCAATGCTTGCACATACATGTGATTATGCGCAGAGGTCCACCCTACCAGCCAACCTCAGATCTACACGCAGGCACACATGAATGCACATATATTTGCACACATCCAGAGATAAACTCCCCCTCAGAAACCAAATTCCAAGAAATCGAGCCGTGGCAATGCTTGCACACACATGTGATTATGCGCAGAGGTCCACCCTACCAGCCAACCTCAGATCTCCACGCAAGCACACATGAATGCACATACATTTGCACACATCCAGAGATAAACTCCCCTTCAGAAACCAAATTCCAAGAAATCGAGCCTTGGCAATGCTTGCACACACATGTTATTATTCGCAGAGGTCAACCCTATGAGCCAACCTCAGATCTCCACGCAAGCACACATGAATGCACATACATTTGCACACATCCAGAGATAAACTCACCCCAAAGAATCCAAATTCCAAGAAATCGAGCCGTGGTAATGTTTGCACATACATGTGATTATGCGCAGAGGTCCACTCTACCAGCCAACCTCAGATCTCAGCGCAGGAACACATGAATGCACATACATTTGCACACATCCAGAAATAAACTCCCCAAGAGAAACCAAATTCCAAGATATCCAGCCGTGGCAATGCTTGCACACACATGTGATTATGCGCAGAGGTCCACCCTACCAGCCAACCTCAGATCTACACGCAGGCACACATGAATGCACATACATTTGCACACATCCAGAGATAAACTCAGCCCAACGAATCCAAATTCCAAGAAATCGAGCCGTGGCAATGCTTGCACACACATGTGATTATGCGCAGAGGTCCACCCTATGAGCCAACCTCAGATCTCAACGCAGGAACACATGAATGCACATACATTTGCACACATCCAGAGATAAACTCCCCCTCAGAAACCAAATTTCAAGAAATCGAGCCGTGGCAATGCTTGCACACACATGTGATTATGCGCAGAGGTCCACCCTACCAGCCAACCTCAGATCTCAACGCAGGCACACATGAATGCACATACATTTGCACACATCCAGAGATAAACTCCCCCTCAGAAACCAAATTTCAAGAAATCGAGCCGTGGCAATGCTTGCACACACATGTGATTATGTGCAGAGGTCCACCCTACCAGCCAACCTCAGATCTACACGCAGGCACACATGAATGCACATACATTTGGACACATCCAGAAATAAACTCCCCAAGAGAAACCAAATTCCAAGAAATCCAGCCGTGGCAATGCTTGCACACACATGTGATTATGCGCAGAGGTCCACCCTACCAGCCAACCTAAGAGCTCAACGCAAGAACACATGAATGCACATACATTTGCACACATTCAGAGATAAACTCCCCCTCAGAAACCAAATTCCAAGATATCCAGAAATGGAAATGTTTGCACACACATGTGATTATGCGCAGAGGTCCACCCTACCAGCCAACCTCAGATCTCAACGCAGGCACACATGAATGCACATACATTTGCACACATCCAGAGATAAACTCCCCCTCAGAAACCAAATTCCAAGAAATCGAGCCGTGGCAATGTTTGCACACACATGTGATTATGCGCAGAGGTCCACCCTACCAGCCCACCTCAGATCTCCACGCAAGCACACATGAATGCACATACATTTGCACACATCCAGAAATAAACTCCCCCAGAGAAACCAAATTCCAAGATATCCAGCCGTGGCAATGCTTGCACACACATGTGATTATGCGCAGAGGTCCACCCTACCAGCCAACCTCAGATCTCAACGCAGGCACACATGAATGCACATACATTTGCACACATCCAGAGATAAACTCCCCCTCAGAAACCAAATTTCAAGAAATCGAGCCGTGGCAATGCTTGCACACACATGTGATTATGTGCAGAGGTCCACCCTACCAGCCAACCTCAGATCTACACGCAGGCACACATGAATGCACATACATTTGGACACATCCAGAGATAAACTCACCCCAACGAATCCAAATTCCAAGAAATCGAGCCGTGGCAATGCTTGCACACACATGTGATTATGCACAGAGGTCCACCCTACCAGCCAACCTCAGATCTCAACGCAGGAACACATGAATGCACATACATTTGCACACATCCAGAGATAAACTCCCCAACAGAAACCAAATTCCAAGAAATCGAGCCGTGGTAATGCTTGCACACACATGTGATTATGCGCAAAGGTCCACTCTACCAGCCAACCTCAGATCTCCACGCAAGCACACATGAATGCACATACATTTGCACACATCCAGAGATAAACTCACCCCAACGAATCCAAATTCCAAGAAATCGAGCCGTGGCAATGCTTGCACACACATGTGATTATGCGCAGAGGTCCACCCCACCAGCCAACCTCAGATCTCAACGCAGGAACACATGAATGCACATACATTTGCACACATCCAGAGATAAACTCCCCCTCAGAAACCAAATTCCAAGAAATCGAGCCGTGGCAATGCTTGCACACACATGTGATTATGCGCAGAGGTCCACCCTATGAGCCAACCTCAGATCTCCACGCAGGCACACATGAATGCACATACATTTGCACACATCCAGAGATAAACTCCCCCTCAGAAACCAAATTCCAAGAAATCGAGCCGTGGCAATGCTTGCACACACATGTGATTATGCGCAGAGGTCCACCCTACCAGCCAACCTCAGATCTACACGCAGGCACACATGAATGCATATACATTTGCACACATCCAGAGATAAACTCACCCCAACGAATCCAAATTCCAAGAAATCGAGCCGTGGCAATGCTTGCACACACATGTGATTATGCACAGAGGTCCACCCTACCAGCCAACCTCAGATCTCAACGCAGGAACACATGAATGCACATACATTTGCACACATCCAGAGATAAACTCCCCAACAGAAACCAAATTCCAAGAAATCGAGCCGTGGCAATGCTTGCACACACATGTGATTATGCGCAGAGGTCCACCCTACCAGCCAACCTCAGATCTCCACGCAAGCACAGATGAATGCACATACATTTGCACACATCCAGAAATAAACTCCCCAAGAGAAACCAAATTCCAAGATATCCAGCCGTGGCAATGCTTGCACACACATGTGATTATGCGCAGAGGTCCACCCTACCAGCCAACCTCAGATCTCAACGCAGGAACACATGAATGCACATACATTTGCACACATCCAGAGATAAACTCACCCCAAAGAAACCAAATTCCAAGATATCCAGCCGTGGCAATGCTTGCACACACATGTGATTATGTGCAGAGGTCCACCCTACCAGCCAACCTCAGATCTCAACGCAGGCACACATGAATGCACATACATTTGCACACATCCAGAGATAAACTCCCCCTCAGAAACCAAATTTCAAGAAATCCAGCCGTGGCAATGTTTGCACACACATGTGATTATGCGCAGAGGTCCACCCTACCAGCCAACCTCAGATCTCAACGCAGGAACACATGAATGCACATACATTTGCACACATCCAGAGATAAACTCCCCCTCAGAAACCAAATTTCAAGAAATCGAGCCGTGGCAATGCTTGCACACACATGTGATTATGCGCAGAGGTCCACCCTATGAGCCAACCTCAGATCTCAACGCAGGAACACATGAATGCACATACATTTGCACACATCCAGAGATAAACTCACCCCAAAGAATCCAAATTCCAAGAAATCGAGCCGTGGCAATGTTTGCACACACATGTGATTATGCGCAGAGGTACACCCTACCAGCCAACCTCAGATCTCCACGCAAGCACACATGAATGCACATACATTTGCACACATCCAGAGATAAACTCCCCCTCAGAAACCAAATTCCAAGAAATCGAGCCTTGGCAATGCTTGCACACACATGTTATTATTCGCAGAGGTCAACCCTATGAGCCAACCTCAGATCTCCACGCAAGCACACATGAATGCACATACATTTGCACACATCCAGAGATAAACTCACCCCAAAGAATCCAAATTCCAAGAAATCCAGCCGTGGCAATGCTTGCACACACATGTGATTATGCGCAGAGGTCCACCCTACCAGCCAACCTCAGATCTCAACGCAGGAACACATGAATGCACATACATTTGCACACATCCAGAGATAAACTCACCCCAAAGAAACCAAATTCCAAGATATCCAGCCGTGGCAATGCTTGCACACACATGTGATTATGTGCAGAGGTCCACCCTACCAGCCAACCTCAGATCTCAACGCAGGCACACATGAATGCACATACATTTGCACACATCCAGAGATAAACTCCCCCTCAGAAACCAAATTCCAAGAAATCGAGCCGTGGCAATGTTTGCACACACGTGATTATGCGCAGAGGTCCACCCTACCAGCCCACCTCAGATCTCCACGCAAGCACACATGAATGCACATACATTTGCACACATCCAGAAATAAACTCCCCCAGAGAAACCAAATTCCAAGATATCCAGCCGTGGCAATGCTTGCACACACATGTGATTATGCGCAGAGGTCCACCCTACCAGCCAACCTCAGATCTCAACGCAGGCACACATGAATGCACATACATTTGCACACATCCAGAGATAAACTCCCCCTCAGAAACCAAATTTCAAGAAATCCAGCCGTGGCAATGTTTGCACACACATGTGATTATGCGCAGAGGTCCACCCTACCAGCCAACCTCAGATCTCAACGCAGGAACACATGAATGCACATACATTTGCACACATCCAGAGATAAACTCCCCCTCAGAAACCAAATTTCAAGAAATCGAGCCGTGGCAATGCTTGCACACACATGTGATTATGCGCAGAGGTCCACCCTATGAGCCAACCTCAGATCTCAACGCAGGAACACATGAATGCACATACATTTGCACACATCCAGAGATAAACTCACCCCAAAGAATCCAAATTCCAAGAAATCGAGCCGTGGCAATGTTTGCACACACATGTGATTATGCGCAGAGGTACACCCTACCAGCCAACCTCAGATCTCCACGCAAGCACACATGAATGCACATACATTTGCACACATCCAGAGATAAACTCCCCCTCAGAAACCAAATTCCAAGAAATCGAGCCTTGGCAATGCTTGCACACACATGTTATTATTCGCAGAGGTCAACCCTATGAGCCAACCTCAGATCTCCACGCAAGCACACATGAATGCACATACATTTGCACACATCCAGAGATAAACTCACCCCAAAGAATCCAAATTCCAAGAAATCGAGCCGTGGTAATGCTTGCACACACATGTGATTATGCGCAGAGGTCCACTCTACCAGCCAACCTCAGATCTCCACGCAAGCACACATGAATGCACATACATTTGCACACATCCAGAGATAAACTCACCCCAACGAATCCAAATTCCAAGAAATCGAGCCGTGGCAATGCTTGCACACACATGTGATTATGCGCAGAGGTCCACCCCACCAGCCAACCTCAGATCTCAACGCAGGAACACATGAATGCACATACATTTGCACACATCCAGAGATAAACTCCCCCTCAGAAACCAAATTCCAAGAAATCGAGCCGTGGCAATGCTTGCACACACATGTGATTATGCGCAGAGGTCCACCCTATGAGCCAACCTCAGATCTCCACGCAGGCACACATGAATGCACATACATTTGCACACATCCAGAGATAAACTCCCCCTCAGAAACCAAATTTCAAGAAATCGAGCCGTGGCAATGCTTGCACACACATGTGATTATGCGCAGAGGTCCACCCTACCAGCCAACCTCAGATCTCAACGCAGGAACACATGAATGCACATACATTTGCACACATCCAGAGATAAACTCCCCCTCAGAAACCAAATTTCAAGAAATCGAGCCGTGGCAATGCTTGCACACACATGTGATTATGCGCAGAGGTCCACCCTATGAGCCAACCTCAGATCTCAACGCAGGAACACATGAATGCACATACATTTGCACACATCCAGAGATAAACTCCCCCTCAGAAACCAAATTTCAAGAAATCGAGCCGTGGCAATGCTTGCACACACATGTGATTATGCGCAGAGGTCCACCCTATGAGCCAACCTCAGATCTCAACGCAGGAACACATGAATGCACATACATTTGCACACATCCAGAGATAAACTCACCCCAAAGAATCCAAATTCCAAGAAATCGAGCCGTGGCAATGTTTGCACACACATGTGATTATGCGCAGAGGTACACCCTACCAGCCAACCTCAGATCTCCACGCAAGCACACATGAATGCACATACATTTGCACACATCCAGAGATAAACTCCCCCTCAGAAACCAAATTCCAAGAAATCGAGCCTTGGCAATGCTTGCACACACATGTTATTATTCGCAGAGGTCAACCCTATGAGCCAACCTCAGATCTCCACGCAAGCACACATGAATGCACATACATTTGCACACATCCAGAGATAAACTCACCCCAAAGAATCCAAATTCCAAGAAATCGAGCCGTGGTAATGCTTGCACACACATGTGATTATGCGCAGAGGTCCACTCTACCAGCCAACCTCAGATCTCAGCGCAGGAACACATGAATGCACATACATTTGCACACATCCAGAAATAAACTCCCCAAGAGAAACCAAATTCCAAGAAATCGAGCCGTGGTAATGCTTGCACACACATGTGATTATGCGCAGAGGTCCACTCTACCAGCCAACCTCAGATCTCCACGCAAGCACACATGAATGCACATACATTTGCACACATCCAGAGATAAACTCACCCCAACGAATCCAAATTCCAAGAAATCGAGCCGTGGCAATGCTTGCACACACATGTGATTATGCGCAGAGGTCCACCCCACCAGCCAACCTCAGATCTCAACGCAGGAACACATGAATGCACATACATTTGCACACATCCAGAGATAAACTCCCCCTCAGAAACCAAATTCCAAGAAATCGAGCCGTGGCAATGCTTGCACACACATGTGATTATGCGCAGAGGTCCACCCTATGAGCCAACCTCAGATCTCCACGCAGGCACACATGAATGCACATACATTTGCACACATCCAGAGATAAACTCCCCCTCAGAAACCAAATTCCAAGAAATCGAGCCGTGGCAATGCTTGCACACACATGTGATTATGCGCAGAGGTCCACCCTACCAGCCAACCTCAGATCTACACGCAGGCACACATGAATGCATATACATTTGCACACATCCAGAGATAAACTCACCCCAACGAATCCAAATTCCAAGAAATCGAGCCGTGGCAATGCTTGCACACACATGTGATTATGCACAGAGGTCCACCCTACCAGCCAACCTCAGATCTCAACGCAGGAACACATGAATGCACATACATTTGCACACATCCAGAGATAAACTCCCCAACAGAAACCAAATTCCAAGAAATCGAGCCGTGGTAATGCTTGCACACACATGTGATTATGCGCAGAGGTCCACTCTACCAGCCAACCTCAGATCTCCACGCAAGCACAGATGAATGCACATACATTTGCACACATCCAGAAATAAACTCCCCCAGAGAAACCAAATTCCAAGATATCCAGCCGTGGCAATGCTTGCACACACATGTGATTATGCGCAGAGGTCCACCCTACCAGCCAACCTCAGATCTCAACGCAGGAACACATGAATGCACATACATTTGCACACATCCAGAGATAAACTCACACCAAAGAAACCAAATTCCAAGAAATCCAGCCGTGGCAATGTTTGCACACACATGTGATTATGCGCAGAGGTCCACCCTACCAGCCAACCTCAGATCTCAACGCAGGCACACATGAATGCACATACATTTGCACACATCCAGAGATAAACTCCCCCTCAGAAACCAAATTCCAAGAAATCGAGCCGTGGCAATGTTTGCACACACATGTGATTATGCGCAGAGGTCCACCCTACCAGCCCACCTCAGATCTCCACGCAAGCACACATGAATGCACATACATTTGCACACATCCAGAAATAAACTCCCCCAGAGAAACCAAATTCCAAGATATCCAACCGTGGCAATGCTTGCACACACATGTGATTATGCGCAGAGGTCCACCCTACCAGCCAACCTCAGATCTCAACGCAGGCACACATGAATGCACATACATTTGCACACATCCAGAGATAAACTCCCCCTCAGAAACCAAATTTCAAGAAATCCAGCCGTGGCAATGTTTGCACACACATGTGATTATGCGCAGAGGTCCACCCTACCAGCCAACCTCAGATCTCAACGCAGGAACACATGAATGCACATACATTTGCACACATCCAGAGATAAACTCCCCCTCAGAAACCAAATTTCAAGAAATCGAGCCGTGGCAATGCTTGCACACACATGTGATTATGCGCAGAGGTCCACCCTATGAGCCAACCTCAGATCTCAACGCAGGAACACATGAATGCACATACATTTGCACACATCCAGAGATAAACTCACCCCAAAGAATCCAAATTCCAAGAAATCGAGCCGTGGCAATGTTTGCACACACATGTGATT
This sequence comes from Rhamphochromis longiceps, assembly GCF_057381845.1. Classification (NCBI taxonomy): domain Eukaryota; kingdom Metazoa; phylum Chordata; class Actinopteri; order Cichliformes; family Cichlidae; genus Rhamphochromis; species Rhamphochromis longiceps. The sequence continues at coordinate 1,893,821 of NC_140567.1, forward strand.
ATGCGCAGAGGTACACCCTACCAGCCAACCTCAGATCTCCACGCAAGCACACATGAATGCACATACATTTGCACACATCCAGAGATAAACTCCCCCTCAGAAACCAAATTCCAAGAAATCGAGCCTTGGCAATGCTTGCACACACATGTTATTATTCGCAGAGGTCAACCCTATGAGCCAACCTCAGATCTCCACGCAAGCACACATGAATGCACATACATTTGCACACATCCAGAGATAAACTCACCCCAAAGAATCCAAATTCCAAGAAATCGAGCCGTGGTAATGCTTGCACACACATGTGATTATGCGCAGAGGTCCACTCTACCAGCCAACCTCAGATCTCCACGCAAGCACACATGAATGCACATACATTTGCACACATCCAGAGATAAACTCCCCCTCAGAAACCAAATTCCAAGAAATCGAACCGTGGCAATGCTTGCACACACATGTGCTTATGCGCAGAGGTCCACCCTATGAGCCAACCTCAGATCTCCACGCAGGCACACATGAATGCACATACATTTGCACACATCCAGAGATAAACTCACCCCAACGAATCCAAATTCCAAGAAATCGAGCCGTGGCAATGCTTGCACACACATGTGATTATGCGCAGAGGTCCACCCTACCAGCCAACCTCAGATCTCAACGCAGGAACACATGAATGCACATACATTTGGACACATCCAGAAATAAACTCCCCAAGAGACCAAATTCCAAGAAATCGAGCCGTGGCAATGCTTGCACACACATGTGATTATGCGCAGAGGTCCACCCTACCAGCCAACCTCAGATCTCAACGCAGGAACACATGAATGCACATACATTTGCACACATCCAGAGATAAACTCACCCCAAAGAAACCAAATTCCAAGAAATCCAGCCGTGGCAATGTTTGCACACACATGTGATTATGCGCAGAGGTCCACTCTACCAGCCAACCTCAGATCTCAACGCAGGCACACATGAATGCACATACATTTGCACACATCCAGAGATAAACTCCCCCTCAGAAACCAAATTCCAAGAAATCGAGCCGTGGCAATGTTTGCACACACATGTGATTATGCGCAGAGGTCCACCCTACCAGCCCACCTCAGATCTCCACGCAAGCACACATGAATGCACATACATTTGCACACATCCAGAAATAAACTCCCCCAGAGAAACCAAATTCCAAGATATCCAGCCGTGGCAATGCTTGCACACACATGTGATTATGCGCAGAGGTCCACCCTACCAGCCAACCTCAGATCTCAACGCAGGCACACATGAATGCACATACATTTGCACACATCCAGAGATAAACTCCCCAACAGAAACCAAATTCCAAGAAATCGAGCCGTGGCAATGCTTGCACACACATGTGATTATGCGCAGAGGTCCACCCTACCAGCCAACCTCAGATCTCCACGCAAGCACACATGAATGCACATACATTTGCACACATCCAGAAATAAACTCCCCCAGAGAAACCAAATTCCAAGATATCCAGCCGTGGCAATGCTTGCACACACATGTGATTATGCGCAGAGGTCCACCCTACCAGCCAACCTCAGGTCTCAACGCAGGAACACATGAATGCACATACATTTGGACACATCCAGAAATAAACTCCCCAAGAGACCAAATTCCAAGAAATCCAGCCGTGGCAATGCTTGCACACACATGTGATTATGCGCAGAGGTCCACCCTACCAGCCAACCTCAGATCTCAACGCAGGAACACATGAATGCACATACATTTGCACACATCCAGAGATAAACTCACCCCAAAGAAACCAAATTCCAAGAAATCCAGCCGTGGCAATGTTTGCACACACATGTGATTATGCGCAGAGGTCCACCCTACCAGCCAACCTCAGATCTCAACGCAGGCACACATGAATGCACATACATTTGCACACATCCAGAGATAAACTCCCCCTCAGAAACCAAATTCCAAGAAATCGAGCCGTGGCAATGTTTGCACACACATGTGATTATGCGCAGAGGTCCACCCTACCAGCCCACCTCAGATCTCCACGCAAGCACACATGAATGCACATACATTTGCACACATCCAGAAATAAACTCCCCCAGAGAAACCAAATTCCAAGATATCCAGCCGTGGCAATGCTTGCACACACATGTGATTATGCGCAGAGGTCCACCCTACCAGCCAACCTCAGATCTCAACGCAGGCACACATGAATGCACATACATTTGCACACATCCAGAGATAAACTCCCCCTCAGAAACCAAATTTCAAGAAATCGAGCCGTGGCAATGCTTGCACACACATGTGATTATGTGCAGAGGTCCACCCTACCAGCCAACCTCAGATCTACACGCAGGCACACATGAATGCACATACATTTGGACACATCCAGAAATAAACTCCCCAAGAGAAACCAAATTCCAAGAAATCCAGCCGTGGCAATGCTTGCACACACATGTGATTATGCGCAGAGGTCCACCCTACCAGCCAACCTAAGAGCTCAACGCAAGAACACATGAATGCACATACATTTGCACACATTCAGAGATAAACTCCCCCTCAGAAACCAAATTCCAAGATATCCAGAAATGGAAATGTTTGCACACACATGTGATTATGCGCAGAGGTCCACCCTACCAGCCCACCTCAGATCTCTACACGCAGGCACACATGAATGCACATACATTTGCACACATCCAGAGATAAACTCCCCCTCAGAAACCAAATTCCAAGAAATCGAGCTGTGGCAATGCTTGCACACACATGTTATTATTCGCAGAGGTCCACCCTACCAGCCAACCTCAGATCTCCACGCAAGCACACATGAATGCACATACATTTGCACACATCCAGAGATAAACTCACACCAAAGAAACCACATTCCAAGAAATCGAGCCGTGGCAATGCTTGCACATACATGTGATTATGCGCAGAGGTCCACCCTACCAGCCAACCTCAGATCTACACGCAGGCACACATGAATGCACATATATTTGCACACATCCAGAGATAAACTCCCCCTCAGAAACCAAATTCCAAGAAATCGAGCCGTGGCAATGCTTGCACACACATGTGATTATGCGCAGAGGTCCACCCTACCAGCCAACCTCAGATCTCCACGCAAGCACACATGAATGCACATACATTTGCACACATCCAGAGATAAACTCCCCTTCAGAAACCAAATTCCAAGAAATCGAGCCTTGGCAATGCTTGCACACACATGTTATTATTCGCAGAGGTCAACCCTATGAGCCAACCTCAGATCTCCACGCAAGCACACATGAATGCACATACATTTGCACACATCCAGAGATAAACTCACCCCAAAGAATCCAAATTCCAAGAAATCGAGCCGTGGTAATGTTTGCACATACATGTGATTATGCGCAGAGGTCCACTCTACCAGCCAACCTCAGATCTCAGCGCAGGAACACATGAATGCACATACATTTGCACACATCCAGAAATAAACTCCCCAAGAGAAACCAAATTCCAAGATATCCAGCCGTGGCAATGCTTGCACACACATGTGATTATGCGCAGAGGTCCACCCTACCAGCCAACCTCAGATCTACACGCAGGCACACATGAATGCACATACATTTGCACACATCCAGAGATAAACTCAGCCCAACGAATCCAAATTCCAAGAAATCGAGCCGTGGCAATGCTTGCACACACATGTGATTATGCGCAGAGGTCCACCCTATGAGCCAACCTCAGATCTCAACGCAGGAACACATGAATGCACATACATTTGCACACATCCAGAGATAAACTCCCCCTCAGAAACCAAATTTCAAGAAATCGAGCCGTGGCAATGCTTGCACACACATGTGATTATGCGCAGAGGTCCACCCTACCAGCCAACCTCAGATCTCAACGCAGGCACACATGAATGCACATACATTTGCACACATCCAGAGATAAACTCCCCCTCAGAAACCAAATTTCAAGAAATCGAGCCGTGGCAATGCTTGCACACACATGTGATTATGTGCAGAGGTCCACCCTACCAGCCAACCTCAGATCTACACGCAGGCACACATGAATGCACATACATTTGGACACATCCAGAAATAAACTCCCCAAGAGAAACCAAATTCCAAGAAATCCAGCCGTGGCAATGCTTGCACACACATGTGATTATGCGCAGAGGTCCACCCTACCAGCCAACCTAAGAGCTCAACGCAAGAACACATGAATGCACATACATTTGCACACATTCAGAGATAAACTCCCCCTCAGAAACCAAATTCCAAGATATCCAGAAATGGAAATGTTTGCACACACATGTGATTATGCGCAGAGGTCCACCCTACCAGCCAACCTCAGATCTCAACGCAGGCACACATGAATGCACATACATTTGCACACATCCAGAGATAAACTCCCCCTCAGAAACCAAATTCCAAGAAATCGAGCCGTGGCAATGTTTGCACACACATGTGATTATGCGCAGAGGTCCACCCTACCAGCCCACCTCAGATCTCCACGCAAGCACACATGAATGCACATACATTTGCACACATCCAGAAATAAACTCCCCCAGAGAAACCAAATTCCAAGATATCCAGCCGTGGCAATGCTTGCACACACATGTGATTATGCGCAGAGGTCCACCCTACCAGCCAACCTCAGATCTCAACGCAGGCACACATGAATGCACATACATTTGCACACATCCAGAGATAAACTCCCCCTCAGAAACCAAATTTCAAGAAATCGAGCCGTGGCAATGCTTGCACACACATGTGATTATGTGCAGAGGTCCACCCTACCAGCCAACCTCAGATCTACACGCAGGCACACATGAATGCACATACATTTGGACACATCCAGAGATAAACTCACCCCAACGAATCCAAATTCCAAGAAATCGAGCCGTGGCAATGCTTGCACACACATGTGATTATGCACAGAGGTCCACCCTACCAGCCAACCTCAGATCTCAACGCAGGAACACATGAATGCACATACATTTGCACACATCCAGAGATAAACTCCCCAACAGAAACCAAATTCCAAGAAATCGAGCCGTGGTAATGCTTGCACACACATGTGATTATGCGCAAAGGTCCACTCTACCAGCCAACCTCAGATCTCCACGCAAGCACACATGAATGCACATACATTTGCACACATCCAGAGATAAACTCACCCCAACGAATCCAAATTCCAAGAAATCGAGCCGTGGCAATGCTTGCACACACATGTGATTATGCGCAGAGGTCCACCCCACCAGCCAACCTCAGATCTCAACGCAGGAACACATGAATGCACATACATTTGCACACATCCAGAGATAAACTCCCCCTCAGAAACCAAATTCCAAGAAATCGAGCCGTGGCAATGCTTGCACACACATGTGATTATGCGCAGAGGTCCACCCTATGAGCCAACCTCAGATCTCCACGCAGGCACACATGAATGCACATACATTTGCACACATCCAGAGATAAACTCCCCCTCAGAAACCAAATTCCAAGAAATCGAGCCGTGGCAATGCTTGCACACACATGTGATTATGCGCAGAGGTCCACCCTACCAGCCAACCTCAGATCTACACGCAGGCACACATGAATGCATATACATTTGCACACATCCAGAGATAAACTCACCCCAACGAATCCAAATTCCAAGAAATCGAGCCGTGGCAATGCTTGCACACACATGTGATTATGCACAGAGGTCCACCCTACCAGCCAACCTCAGATCTCAACGCAGGAACACATGAATGCACATACATTTGCACACATCCAGAGATAAACTCCCCAACAGAAACCAAATTCCAAGAAATCGAGCCGTGGCAATGCTTGCACACACATGTGATTATGCGCAGAGGTCCACCCTACCAGCCAACCTCAGATCTCCACGCAAGCACAGATGAATGCACATACATTTGCACACATCCAGAAATAAACTCCCCAAGAGAAACCAAATTCCAAGATATCCAGCCGTGGCAATGCTTGCACACACATGTGATTATGCGCAGAGGTCCACCCTACCAGCCAACCTCAGATCTCAACGCAGGAACACATGAATGCACATACATTTGCACACATCCAGAGATAAACTCACCCCAAAGAAACCAAATTCCAAGATATCCAGCCGTGGCAATGCTTGCACACACATGTGATTATGTGCAGAGGTCCACCCTACCAGCCAACCTCAGATCTCAACGCAGGCACACATGAATGCACATACATTTGCACACATCCAGAGATAAACTCCCCCTCAGAAACCAAATTTCAAGAAATCCAGCCGTGGCAATGTTTGCACACACATGTGATTATGCGCAGAGGTCCACCCTACCAGCCAACCTCAGATCTCAACGCAGGAACACATGAATGCACATACATTTGCACACATCCAGAGATAAACTCCCCCTCAGAAACCAAATTTCAAGAAATCGAGCCGTGGCAATGCTTGCACACACATGTGATTATGCGCAGAGGTCCACCCTATGAGCCAACCTCAGATCTCAACGCAGGAACACATGAATGCACATACATTTGCACACATCCAGAGATAAACTCACCCCAAAGAATCCAAATTCCAAGAAATCGAGCCGTGGCAATGTTTGCACACACATGTGATTATGCGCAGAGGTACACCCTACCAGCCAACCTCAGATCTCCACGCAAGCACACATGAATGCACATACATTTGCACACATCCAGAGATAAACTCCCCCTCAGAAACCAAATTCCAAGAAATCGAGCCTTGGCAATGCTTGCACACACATGTTATTATTCGCAGAGGTCAACCCTATGAGCCAACCTCAGATCTCCACGCAAGCACACATGAATGCACATACATTTGCACACATCCAGAGATAAACTCACCCCAAAGAATCCAAATTCCAAGAAATCCAGCCGTGGCAATGCTTGCACACACATGTGATTATGCGCAGAGGTCCACCCTACCAGCCAACCTCAGATCTCAACGCAGGAACACATGAATGCACATACATTTGCACACATCCAGAGATAAACTCACCCCAAAGAAACCAAATTCCAAGATATCCAGCCGTGGCAATGCTTGCACACACATGTGATTATGTGCAGAGGTCCACCCTACCAGCCAACCTCAGATCTCAACGCAGGCACACATGAATGCACATACATTTGCACACATCCAGAGATAAACTCCCCCTCAGAAACCAAATTCCAAGAAATCGAGCCGTGGCAATGTTTGCACACACGTGATTATGCGCAGAGGTCCACCCTACCAGCCCACCTCAGATCTCCACGCAAGCACACATGAATGCACATACATTTGCACACATCCAGAAATAAACTCCCCCAGAGAAACCAAATTCCAAGATATCCAGCCGTGGCAATGCTTGCACACACATGTGATTATGCGCAGAGGTCCACCCTACCAGCCAACCTCAGATCTCAACGCAGGCACACATGAATGCACATACATTTGCACACATCCAGAGATAAACTCCCCCTCAGAAACCAAATTTCAAGAAATCCAGCCGTGGCAATGTTTGCACACACATGTGATTATGCGCAGAGGTCCACCCTACCAGCCAACCTCAGATCTCAACGCAGGAACACATGAATGCACATACATTTGCACACATCCAGAGATAAACTCCCCCTCAGAAACCAAATTTCAAGAAATCGAGCCGTGGCAATGCTTGCACACACATGTGATTATGCGCAGAGGTCCACCCTATGAGCCAACCTCAGATCTCAACGCAGGAACACATGAATGCACATACATTTGCACACATCCAGAGATAAACTCACCCCAAAGAATCCAAATTCCAAGAAATCGAGCCGTGGCAATGTTTGCACACACATGTGATTATGCGCAGAGGTACACCCTACCAGCCAACCTCAGATCTCCACGCAAGCACACATGAATGCACATACATTTGCACACATCCAGAGATAAACTCCCCCTCAGAAACCAAATTCCAAGAAATCGAGCCTTGGCAATGCTTGCACACACATGTTATTATTCGCAGAGGTCAACCCTATGAGCCAACCTCAGATCTCCACGCAAGCACACATGAATGCACATACATTTGCACACATCCAGAGATAAACTCACCCCAAAGAATCCAAATTCCAAGAAATCGAGCCGTGGTAATGCTTGCACACACATGTGATTATGCGCAGAGGTCCACTCTACCAGCCAACCTCAGATCTCCACGCAAGCACACATGAATGCACATACATTTGCACACATCCAGAGATAAACTCACCCCAACGAATCCAAATTCCAAGAAATCGAGCCGTGGCAATGCTTGCACACACATGTGATTATGCGCAGAGGTCCACCCCACCAGCCAACCTCAGATCTCAACGCAGGAACACATGAATGCACATACATTTGCACACATCCAGAGATAAACTCCCCCTCAGAAACCAAATTCCAAGAAATCGAGCCGTGGCAATGCTTGCACACACATGTGATTATGCGCAGAGGTCCACCCTATGAGCCAACCTCAGATCTCCACGCAGGCACACATGAATGCACATACATTTGCACACATCCAGAGATAAACTCCCCCTCAGAAACCAAATTTCAAGAAATCGAGCCGTGGCAATGCTTGCACACACATGTGATTATGCGCAGAGGTCCACCCTACCAGCCAACCTCAGATCTCAACGCAGGAACACATGAATGCACATACATTTGCACACATCCAGAGATAAACTCCCCCTCAGAAACCAAATTTCAAGAAATCGAGCCGTGGCAATGCTTGCACACACATGTGATTATGCGCAGAGGTCCACCCTATGAGCCAACCTCAGATCTCAACGCAGGAACACATGAATGCACATACATTTGCACACATCCAGAGATAAACTCCCCCTCAGAAACCAAATTTCAAGAAATCGAGCCGTGGCAATGCTTGCACACACATGTGATTATGCGCAGAGGTCCACCCTATGAGCCAACCTCAGATCTCAACGCAGGAACACATGAATGCACATACATTTGCACACATCCAGAGATAAACTCACCCCAAAGAATCCAAATTCCAAGAAATCGAGCCGTGGCAATGTTTGCACACACATGTGATTATGCGCAGAGGTACACCCTACCAGCCAACCTCAGATCTCCACGCAAGCACACATGAATGCACATACATTTGCACACATCCAGAGATAAACTCCCCCTCAGAAACCAAATTCCAAGAAATCGAGCCTTGGCAATGCTTGCACACACATGTTATTATTCGCAGAGGTCAACCCTATGAGCCAACCTCAGATCTCCACGCAAGCACACATGAATGCACATACATTTGCACACATCCAGAGATAAACTCACCCCAAAGAATCCAAATTCCAAGAAATCGAGCCGTGGTAATGCTTGCACACACATGTGATTATGCGCAGAGGTCCACTCTACCAGCCAACCTCAGATCTCAGCGCAGGAACACATGAATGCACATACATTTGCACACATCCAGAAATAAACTCCCCAAGAGAAACCAAATTCCAAGAAATCGAGCCGTGGTAATGCTTGCACACACATGTGATTATGCGCAGAGGTCCACTCTACCAGCCAACCTCAGATCTCCACGCAAGCACACATGAATGCACATACATTTGCACACATCCAGAGATAAACTCACCCCAACGAATCCAAATTCCAAGAAATCGAGCCGTGGCAATGCTTGCACACACATGTGATTATGCGCAGAGGTCCACCCCACCAGCCAACCTCAGATCTCAACGCAGGAACACATGAATGCACATACATTTGCACACATCCAGAGATAAACTCCCCCTCAGAAACCAAATTCCAAGAAATCGAGCCGTGGCAATGCTTGCACACACATGTGATTATGCGCAGAGGTCCACCCTATGAGCCAACCTCAGATCTCCACGCAGGCACACATGAATGCACATACATTTGCACACATCCAGAGATAAACTCCCCCTCAGAAACCAAATTCCAAGAAATCGAGCCGTGGCAATGCTTGCACACACATGTGATTATGCGCAGAGGTCCACCCTACCAGCCAACCTCAGATCTACACGCAGGCACACATGAATGCATATACATTTGCACACATCCAGAGATAAACTCACCCCAACGAATCCAAATTCCAAGAAATCGAGCCGTGGCAATGCTTGCACACACATGTGATTATGCACAGAGGTCCACCCTACCAGCCAACCTCAGATCTCAACGCAGGAACACATGAATGCACATACATTTGCACACATCCAGAGATAAACTCCCCAACAGAAACCAAATTCCAAGAAATCGAGCCGTGGTAATGCTTGCACACACATGTGATTATGCGCAGAGGTCCACTCTACCAGCCAACCTCAGATCTCCACGCAAGCACAGATGAATGCACATACATTTGCACACATCCAGAAATAAACTCCCCCAGAGAAACCAAATTCCAAGATATCCAGCCGTGGCAATGCTTGCACACACATGTGATTATGCGCAGAGGTCCACCCTACCAGCCAACCTCAGATCTCAACGCAGGAACACATGAATGCACATACATTTGCACACATCCAGAGATAAACTCACACCAAAGAAACCAAATTCCAAGAAATCCAGCCGTGGCAATGTTTGCACACACATGTGATTATGCGCAGAGGTCCACCCTACCAGCCAACCTCAGATCTCAACGCAGGCACACATGAATGCACATACATTTGCACACATCCAGAGATAAACTCCCCCTCAGAAACCAAATTCCAAGAAATCGAGCCGTGGCAATGTTTGCACACACATGTGATTATGCGCAGAGGTCCACCCTACCAGCCCACCTCAGATCTCCACGCAAGCACACATGAATGCACATACATTTGCACACATCCAGAAATAAACTCCCCCAGAGAAACCAAATTCCAAGATATCCAACCGTGGCAATGCTTGCACACACATGTGATTATGCGCAGAGGTCCACCCTACCAGCCAACCTCAGATCTCAACGCAGGCACACATGAATGCACATACATTTGCACACATCCAGAGATAAACTCCCCCTCAGAAACCAAATTTCAAGAAATCCAGCCGTGGCAATGTTTGCACACACATGTGATTATGCGCAGAGGTCCACCCTACCAGCCAACCTCAGATCTCAACGCAGGAACACATGAATGCACATACATTTGCACACATCCAGAGATAAACTCCCCCTCAGAAACCAAATTTCAAGAAATCGAGCCGTGGCAATGCTTGCACACACATGTGATTATGCGCAGAGGTCCACCCTATGAGCCAACCTCAGATCTCAACGCAGGAACACATGAATGCACATACATTTGCACACATCCAGAGATAAACTCACCCCAAAGAATCCAAATTCCAAGAAATCGAGCCGTGGCAATGTTTGCACACACATGTGATTATGCGCAGAGGTACACCCTACCAGCCAACCTCAGATCTCCACGCAAGCACACATGAATGCACATACATTTGCACACATCCAGAGATAAACTCCCCCTCAGAAACCAAATTCCAAGAAATCGAGCCTTGGCAATGCTTGCACACACATGTTATTATTCGCAGAGGTCAACCCTATGAGCCAACCTCAGATCTCCACGCAAGCACACATGAATGCACATACATTTGCACACATCCAGAGATAAACTCACCCCAAAGAATCCAAATTCCAAGAAATCGAGCCGTGGTAATGCTTGCACACACATGTGATTATGCGCAGAGGTCCACTCTACCAGCCAACCTCAGATCTCCACGCAAGCACACATGAATGCACATACATTTGCACACATCCAGAGATAAACTCCCCCTCAGAAACCAAATTCCAAGAAATCGAACCGTGGCAATGCTTGCACACACATGTGCTTATGCGCAGAGGTCCACCCTATGAGCCAACCTCAGATCTCCACGCAGGCACACATGAATGCACATACATTTGCACACATCCAGAGATAAACTCACCCCAACGAATCCAAATTCCAAGAAATCGAGCCGTGGCAATGCTTGCACACACATGTGATTATGCGCAGAGGTCCACCCTACCAGCCAACCTCAGATCTCAACGCAGGAACACATGAATGCACATACATTTGGACACATCCAGAAATAAACTCCCCAAGAGACCAAATTCCAAGAAATCGAGCCGTGGCAATGCTTGCACACACATGTGATTATGCGCAGAGGTCCACCCTACCAGCCAACCTCAGATCTCAACGCAGGAACACATGAATGCACATACATTTGCACACATCCAGAGATAAACTCACCCCAAAGAAACCAAATTCCAAGAAATCCAGCCGTGGCAATGTTTGCACACACATGTGATTATGCGCAGAGGTCCACTCTACCAGCCAACCTCAGATCTCAACGCAGGCACACATGAATGCACATACATTTGCACACATCCAGAGATAAACTCCCCCTCAGAAACCAAATTCCAAGAAATCGAGCCGTGGCAATGTTTGCACACACATGTGATTATGCGCAGAGGTCCACCCTACCAGCCCACCTCAGATCTCCACGCAAGCACACATGAATGCACATACATTTGCACACATCCAGAAATAAACTCCCCCAGAGAAACCAAATTCCAAGATATCCAGCCGTGGCAATGCTTGCACACACATGTGATTATGCGCAGAGGTCCACCCTACCAGCCAACCTCAGATCTCAACGCAGGCACACATGAATGCACATACATTTGCACACATCCAGAGATAAACTCCCCCTCAGAAACCAAATTTCAAGAAATCGAGCCGTGGCAATGCTTGCACACACATGTGATTATGTGCAGAGGTCCACCCTACCAGCCAACCTCAGATCTCCACGCAAGCACACATGAATGCACATACATTTGCACACATCCAGAGATAAACTCCCCCTCAGAAACCAAATTCCAAGAAATCGAGCCTTGGCAATGCTTGCACACACATGTTATTATTCGCAGAGGTCAACCCTATGAGCCAACCTCAGATCTCCACGCAAGCACACATGAATGCACATACATTTGCACACATCCAGAGATAAACTCACCCCAAAGAATCCAAATTCCAAGAAATCGAGCCGTGGTAATGCTTGCACACACATGTGATTATGCGCAGAGGTCCACTCTACCAGCCAACCTCAGATCTCAGCGCAGGAACACATGAATGCACATACATTTGCACACATCCAGAAATAAACTCCCCAAGAGAAACCAAATTCCAAGAAATCGAGCCGTGGTAATGCTTGCACACACATGTGATTATGCGCAGAGGTCCACTCTACCAGCCAACCTCAGATCTCCACGCAAGCACACATGAATGCACATACATTTGCACACATCCAGAGATAAACTCACCCCAACGAATCCAAATTCCAAGAAATCGAGCCGTGGCAATGCTTGCACACACATGTGATTATGCGCAGAGGTCCACCCCACCAGCCAACCTCAGATCTCAACGCAGGAACACATGAATGCACATACATTTGCACACATCCAGAGATAAACTCCCCCTCAGAAACCAAATTCCAAGAAATCGAGCCGTGGCAATGCTTGCACACACATGTGATTATGCGCAGAGGTCCACCCTATGAGCCAACCTCAGATCTCCACGCAGGCACACATGAATGCACATACATTTGCACACATCCAGAGATAAACTCCCCCTCAGAAACCAAATTCCAAGAAATCGAGCCGTGGCAATGCTTGCACACACATGTGATTATGCGCAGAGGTCCACCCTACCAGCCAACCTCAGATCTACACGCAGGCACACATGAATGCATATACATTTGCACACATCCAGAGATAAACTCACCCCAACGAATCCAAATTCCAAGAAATCGAGCCGTGGCAATGCTTGCACACACATGTGATTATGCACAGAGGTCCACCCTACCAGCCAACCTCAGATCTCAACGCAGGAACACATGAATGCACATACATTTGCACACATCCAGAGATAAACTCCCCAACAGAAACCAAATTCCAAGAAATCGAGCCGTGGTAATGCTTGCACACACATGTGATTATGCGCAGAGGTCCACTCTACCAGCCAACCTCAGATCTCCACGCAAGCACAGATGAATGCACATACATTTGCACACATCCAGAAATAAACTCCCCCAGAGAAACCAAATTCCAAGATATCCAGCCGTGGCAATGCTTGCACACACATGTGATTATGCGCAGAGGTCCACCCTACCAGCCAACCTCAGATCTCAACGCAGGAACACATGAATGCACATACATTTGCACACATCCAGAGATAAACTCACACCAAAGAAACCAAATTCCAAGAAATCCAGCCGTGGCAATGTTTGCACACACATGTGATTATGCGCAGAGGTCCACCCTACCAGCCAACCTCAGATCTCAACGCAGGCACACATGAATGCACATACATTTGCACACATCCAGAGATAAACTCCCCCTCAGAAACCAAATTCCAAGAAATCGAGCCGTGGCAATGTTTGCACACACATGTGATTATGCGCAGAGGTCCACCCTACCAGCCCACCTCAGATCTCCACGCAAGCACACATGAATGCACATACATTTGCACACATCCAGAAATAAACTCCCCCAGAGAAACCAAATTCCAAGATATCCAACCGTGGCAATGCTTGCACACACATGTGATTATGCGCAGAGGTCCACCCTACCAGCCAACCTCAGATCTCAACGCAGGCACACATGAATGCACATACATTTGCACACATCCAGAGATAAACTCCCCCTCAGAAACCAAATTTCAAGAAATCCAGCCGTGGCAATGTTTGCACACACATGTGATTATGCGCAGAGGTCCACCCTACCAGCCAACCTCAGATCTCAACGCAGGAACACATGAATGCACATACATTTGCACACATCCAGAGATAAACTCCCCCTCAGAAACCAAATTTCAAGAAATCGAGCCGTGGCAATGCTTGCACACACATGTGATTATGCGCAGAGGTCCACCCTATGAGCCAACCTCAGATCTCAACGCAGGAACACATGAATGCACATACATTTGCACACATCCAGAGATAAACTCACCCCAAAGAATCCAAATTCCAAGAAATCGAGCCGTGGCAATGTTTGCACACACATGTGATTATGCGCAGAGGTACACCCTACCAGCCAACCTCAGATCTCCACGCAAGCACACATGAATGCACATACATTTGCACACATCCAGAGATAAACTCCCCCTCAGAAACCAAATTCCAAGAAATCGAGCCTTGGCAATGCTTGCACACACATGTTATTATTCGCAGAGGTCAACCCTATGAGCCAACCTCAGATCTCCACGCAAGCACACATGAATGCACATACATTTGCACACATCCAGAGATAAACTCACCCCAAAGAATCCAAATTCCAAGAAATCGAGCCGTGGTAATGCTTGCACACACATGTGATTATGCGCAGAGGTCCACTCTACCAGCCAACCTCAGATCTCCACGCAAGCACACATGAATGCACATACATTTGCACACATCCAGAGATAAACTCCCCCTCAGAAACCAAATTCCAAGAAATCGAACCGTGGCAATGCTTGCACACACATGTGCTTATGCGCAGAGGTCCACCCTATGAGCCAACCTCAGATCTCCACGCAGGCACACATGAATGCACATACATTTGCACACATCCAGAGATAAACTCACCCCAACGAATCCAAATTCCAAGAAATCGAGCCGTGGCAATGCTTGCACACACATGTGATTATGCGCAGAGGTCCACCCTACCAGCCAACCTCAGATCTCAACGCAGGAACACATGAATGCACATACATTTGGACACATCCAGAAATAAACTCCCCAAGAGACCAAATTCCAAGAAATCGAGCCGTGGCAATGCTTGCACACACATGTGATTATGCGCAGAGGTCCACCCTACCAGCCAACCTCAGATCTCAACGCAGGAACACATGAATGCACATACATTTGCACACATCCAGAGATAAACTCACCCCAAAGAAACCAAATTCCAAGAAATCCAGCCGTGGCAATGTTTGCACACACATGTGATTATGCGCAGAGGTCCACTCTACCAGCCAACCTCAGATCTCAACGCAGGCACACATGAATGCACATACATTTGCACACATCCAGAGATAAACTCCCCCTCAGAAACCAAATTCCAAGAAATCGAGCCGTGGCAATGTTTGCACACACATGTGATTATGCGCAGAGGTCCACCCTACCAGCCCACCTCAGATCTCCACGCAAGCACACATGAATGCACATACATTTGCACACATCCAGAAATAAACTCCCCCAGAGAAACCAAATTCCAAGATATCCAGCCGTGGCAATGCTTGCACACACATGTGATTATGCGCAGAGGTCCACCCTACCAGCCAACCTCAGATCTCAACGCAGGCACACATGAATGCACATACATTTGCACACATCCAGAGATAAACTCCCCCTCAGAAACCAAATTTCAAGAAATCGAGCCGTGGCAATGCTTGCACACACATGTGATTATGTGCAGAGGTCCACCCTACCAGCCAACCTCAGATCTACACGCAGGCACACATGAATGCACATACATTTGGACACATCCAGAAATAAACTCCCCAAGAGAAACCAAATTCCAAGAAATCCAGCCGTGGCAATGCTTGCACACACATGTGATTATGCGCAGAGGTCCACCCTACCAGCCAACCTAAGAGCTCAACGCAAGAACACATGAATGCACATACATTTGCACACATTCAGAGATAAACTCCCCCTCAGAAACCAAATTCCAAGATATCCAGAAATGGAAATGTTTGCACACACATGTGATTATGCGCAGAGGTCCACCCTACCAGCCCACCTCAGATCTCTACACGCAGGCACACATGAATGCACATACATTTGCACACATCCAGAGATAAACTCCCCCTCAGAAACCAAATTCCAAGAAATCGAGCTGTGGCAATGCTTGCACACACATGTGATTATGCGCAGAGGTCCACCCTACCAGCCAACCTCAGATCTCAACGCAGGAACACATGAATGCACATACATTTGCACACATCCAGAGATAAACTCCCCAACAGAAACCAAATTCCAAGAAATCGAGCCGTGGCAATGCTTGCACACACATGTGATTATGCGCAGAGGTCCACCCTACCAGCCAACCTCAGATCTCCACGCAAGCACACATGAATGCACATACATTTGCACACATCCAGAAATAAACTCCCCCAGAGAAACCAAATTCCAAGATATCCAGCCGTGGCAATGCTTGCACACACATGTGATTATGCGCAGAGGTCCACCCTACCAGCCAACCTCAGGTCTCAACGCAGGAACACATGAATGCACATACATTTGGACACATCCAGAAATAAACTCCCCAAGAGACCAAATTCTAAGAAATCCAGCCGTGGCAATGCTTGCACACACATGTGATTATGCGCAGAGGTCCACCCTACCAGCCAACCTCAGATCTCAACGCAGGAACACATGAATGCACATACATTTGCACACATCCAGAGATAAACTCACCCCAAAGAAACCAAATTCCAAGAAATCGAGCCGTGGCAATGCTTGCACACACATGTGATTATGCGCAGAGGTCCACCCTACCAGCCAACCTCAGATCTACACGCAGGCACACATGAATGCACATACATTTGGACACATCCAGAAATAAACTCCCCAAGAGAAACCAAATTCCAAGAAATCCAGCCGTGGCAATGCTTGCACACACATGTGATTATGCGCAGAGGTCCACCCTACCAGCCAACCTCAGATCTCAACGCAGGCACACATGAATGCACATACATTTGCACACATCCAGAGATAAACTCCCCCTCAGAAACCAAATTTCAAGAAATCGAGCCGTGGCAATGCTTGCACACACATGTGATTATGTGCAGAGGTCCACCCTACCAGCCAACCTCAGATCTACACGCAGGCACACATGAATGCACATACATTTGGACACATCCAGAAATAAACTCCCCAAGAGAAACCAAATTCCAAGAAATCCAGCCGTGGCAATGCTTGCACACACATGTGATTATGCGCAGAGGTCCACCCTACCAGCCAACCTAAGAGCTCAACGCAAGAACAAATGAATGCACATACATTTGCACACATTCAGAGATAAACTCCCCCTCAGAAACCAAATTCCAAGATATCCAGAAATGGAAATGTTTGCACACACATGTGATTATGCGCAGAGGTCCACCCTACCAGCCCACCTCAGATCTCTACACGCAGGCACACATGAATGCACATACATTTGCACACATCCAGAGATAAACTCCCCCTCAGAAACCAAATTCCAAGAAATCGAGCTGTGGCAATGCTTGCACACACATGTGATTATGCGCAGAGGTCCACCCTACCAGCCAACCTCAGATCTCAACGCAGGAACACATGAATGCACATACATTTGCACACATCCAGAGATAAACTCCCCAACAGAAACCAAATTCCAAGAAATCGAGCCGTGGCAATGCTTGCACACACATGTGATTATGCGCAGAGGTCCACCCTACCAGCCAACCTCAGATCTCCACGCAAGCACACATGAATGCACATACATTTGCACACATCCAGAAATAAACTCCCCCAGAGAAACCAAATTCCAAGATATCCAGCCGTGGCAATGCTTGCACACACATGTGATTATGCGCAGAGGTCCACCCTACCAGCCAACCTCAGGTCTCAACGCAGGAACACATGAATGCACATACATTTGGACACATCCAGAAATAAACTCCCCAAGAGACCAAATTCTAAGAAATCCAGCCGTGGCAATGCTTGCACACACATGTGATTATGCGCAGAGGTCCACCCTACCAGCCAACCTCAGATCTCAACGCAGGAACACATGAATGCACATACATTTGCACACATCCAGAGATAAACTCACCCCAAAGAAACCAAATTCCAAGAAATCGAGCCGTGGCAATGTTTGCACACACATGTGATTATGCGCAGAGGTCCACCCTACCAGCCAACCTCAGATCTACACGCAGGCACACATGAATGCACATACATTTGGACACATCCAGAAATAAACTCCCCAAGAGAAACCAAATTCCAAGAAATCCAGCCGTGGCAATGCTTGCACACACATGTGATTATGCGCAGAGGTCCACCCTATGAGCCAACCTAAGAGCTCAACGCAAGAACACATGAATGCACATACATTTGCACACATTCAGAGATAAACTCCCCCTCAGAATCCAAATTCCAAGATATCCAGAAATGGAAATGTTTGCACACACATGTGATTATGCGCAGAGGTCCACCCTACCAGCCCACCTCAGATCTCTACACGCAGGCACACATGAATGCACATACATTTGCACACATCCAGAGATAAACTCCCCCTCAGAAACCAAATTCCAAGAAATCGAGCTGTGGCAATGCTTGCACACACATGTGATTATGCGCAGAGGTCCACCCTACCAGCCAACCTCAGATCTCAACGCAGGAACACATGAATGCACATACATTTGCACACATCCAGAGATAAACTCCCTAACAGAAACCAAATTCCAAGAAATCGAGCCGTGGCAATGCTTGCACACACGTGATTATGCGCAGAGGTCCACCCTACCAGCCAACCTCAGATCTCCACGCAAGCACACATGAATGCACATACATTTGCACACATCCAGAAATAAACTCCCCCAGAGAAACCAAATTCCAAGATATCCAGCCGTGGCAATGCTTGCACACACATGTGATTATGCGCAGAGGTCCACCCTACCAGCCAACCTCAGGTCTCAACGCAGGAACACATGAATGCACATACATTTGGACACATCCAGAAATAAACTCCCCAAGAGACCAAATTCTAAGAAATCCAGCCGTGGCAATGCTTGCACACACATGTGATTATGCGCAGAGGTCCACCCTACCAGCCAACCTCAGATCTCAACGCAGGAACACATGAATGCACATACATTTGCACACATCCAGAGATAAACTCACCCCAAAGAAACCAAATTCCAAGAAATCGAGCCGTGGCAATGTTTGCACACACATGTGATTATGCGCAGAGGTCCACCCTACCAGCCAACCTCAGATCTCAACGCAGGCACACATGAATGCACATACATTTGCACACATCCAGAGATAAACTCCCCCTCAGAAACCAAATTCCAAGAAATCGAGCCGTGGCATTGTTTGCACACACATGTGATTATGCGCAGAGGTCCACCCTACCAGCCCACCTCAGATCTCCACGCAAGCACACATGAATGCACATACATTTGCACACATCCAGAAATAAACTCCCCCAGAGAAACCAAATTCCAAGATATCCAGCCGTGGCAATGCTTGCACACACATGTGATTATGCGCAGAGGTCCACCCTACCAGCCAACCTCAGATCTCAACGCAGGCACACATGAATGCACATACATTTGCACACATCCAGAGATAAACTCCCCCTCAGAAACCAAATTTCAAGAAATCGAGCCGTGGCAATGCTTGCACACACATGTGATTATGTGCAGAGGTCCACCCTACCAGCCAACCTCAGATCTACACGCAGGCACACATGAATGCACATACATTTGGACACATCCAGAAATAAACTCCCCAAGAGAAACCAAATTCCAAGAAATCCAGCCGTGGCAATGCTTGCACACACATGTGATTATGCGCAGAGGTCCACCCTACCAGCCAACCTAAGAGCTCAACGCAAGAACACATGAATGCACATACATTTGCACACATTCAGAGATAAACTCCCCCTCAGAAACCAAATTCCAAGATATCCAGAAATGGAAATGTTTGCACACACATGTGATTATGCGCAGAGGTCCACCCTACCAGCCCACCTCAGATCTCTACACTCAGGCACACATGAATGCACATACATTTGCACACATCCAGAGATAAACTCCCCCTCAGAAACCAAATTCCAAGAAATCGAGCTGTGGCAATGCTTGCACACACATGTTATTATTCGCAGAGGTCCACCCTACCAGCCAACCTCAGATCTCCACGCAAGCACACATGAATGCACATACATTTGCACACATCCAGAGATAAACTCACACCAAAGAAACCACATTCCAAGAAATCGAGCCGTGGCAATGCTTGCACATACATGTGATTATGCGCAGAGGTCCACCCTACCAGCCAACCTCAGATCTACACGCAGGCACACATGAATGCACATATATTTGCACACATCCAGAGATAAACTCCCCCTCAGAAACCAAATTCCAAGAAATCGAGCCGTGGCAATGCTTGCACACACATGTGATTATGCGCAGAGGTCCACCCTACCAGCCAACCTCAGATCTCCACGCAAGCACACATGAATGCACATACATTTGCACACATCCAGAGATAAACTCCCATTCAGAAACCAAATTCCAAGAAATCGAGCCTTGGCAATGCTTGCACACACATGTTATTATTCGCAGAGGTCAACCCTATGAGCCAACCTCAGATCTCCACGCAAGCACACATGAATGCACATACATTTGCACACATCCAGAGATAAACTCCCATTCAGAAACCAAATTCCAAGAAATCGAGCCGTGGCAATGCTTGCACACACATGTGATTATGCGCAGAGGTCCACGCTACCAGCCAACCTCAGATCTCCACGCAGGCACACATGAATGCACATATATTTGCACACATCCAGAGATAAACTCAGCCCAACGAATCCAAATTCCAAGAAATCGAGCCGTGGCAATGCTTGCACACACATGTGATTATGCGCAGAGGTCCACCCTATGAGCCAACCTCAGATCTCAACGCAGGAACACATGAATGCACATACATTTGCACACATCCAGAGATAAACTCACCCCAAAGAATCCAAATTCCAAGAAATCGAGCCGTGGCAATGTTTGCACACACATGTGATTATGCGCAGAGGTACACCCTACCAGCCAACCTCAGATCTCCACGCAAGCACACATGAATGCACATACATTTGCACACATCCAGAGATAAACTCACCCCAAAGAATCCAAATTCCAAGAAATCGAGCCGTGGCAATGCTTGCACACACATGTTATTATTCGCAGAGGTCAACCCTATGAGCCAACCTCAGATCTCCACGCAAGCACACATGAATGCACATACATTTGTACACATCCAGAGATAAACTCACCCCAAAGAATCCAAATTCCAAGAAATCCAGCCGTGGTAATGCTTGCACACACATGTGATTATGAGCAGAGGTCCACTCTACCAGCCAACCTCAGATCTCAGCGCAGGAACACATGAATGCACATACATTTGCACACATCCAGAAATAAACTCCCCCAGAGAAACCAAATTCCAAGAAATCGAGCCGTGGTAATGCTTGCACACACATGTGATTATGCGCAGAGGTCCACTCTACCAGCCAACCTCAGATCTCCACGCAAGCACACATGAATGCACATACATTTGCACACATCCAGAGATAAACTCACCCCAACGAATCCAAATTTCAAGAAATCGAGCCGTGGCAATGCTTGCACACACATGTGATTATGCGCAGAGGTCCACCCTACCAGCCAACCTCAGATCTCCACGCAGGAACACATGAATGCACATACATTTGCACACATCCAGAGATAAACTCCCCCTCAGAAACCAAATTCCAAGAAATCGAGCCGTGGCAATGCTTGCACACACATGTGATTATGCGCAGAGGTCCAACCTATGAGCCAACCTCAGATCTCCACGCAAGCACACATGAATGCACATACATTTGCACACATCCAGAGATAAACTCCCCCTCAGAAACCAAATTCCAAGAAATCGAGCCGTGGCAATACTTGCACACACATGTGATTATGCGCAGAGGTCCACTCTACCAGCCAACCTCAGATCTCCACGCAAGCACACATGAATGCACATACATTTGCACACATCCAGAGATAAACTCACCCCAACGAATCCAAATTTCAAGAAATCGAGCCGTGGCAATGCTTGCACACACATGTGATTATGCGCAGAGGTCCACCCTACCAGCCAACCTCAGATCTCCACGCAAGCACACATGAATGCACATACATTTGCACACATCCAGAAATAAACTCCCCCAGAGAAACCAAATTCCAAGATATCCAGCCGTGGCAGTGCTTGCACACACATGTGATTATGCGCAGAGGTCCACCCTACCAGCCAACCTCAGGTCTCAACGCAGGAACACATGAATGCACATACATTTGGACACATCCAGAAATAAACTCCCCAAGAGACCAAATTCTAAGAAATCCAGCCGTGGCAATGCTTGCACACACATGTGATTATGCGCAGAGGTCCACCCTACCAGCCAACCTCAGATCTCAACGCAGGAACACATGAATGCACATACATTTGCACACATCCAGAGATAAACTCACCCCAAAGAAACCAAATTCCAAGAAATCGAGCCTTGGCAATGTTTGCACACACATGTGATTATGCGCAGAGGTCCACCCTACCAGCCAACCTCAGATCTACACGCAGGCACACATGAATGCACATACATTTGGACACATCCAGAAATAAACTCCCCAAGAGAAACCAAATTCCAAGAAATCCAGCCGTGGCAATGCTTGCACACACATGTGATTATGCGCAGAGGTCCACCCTACCAGCCAACCTAAGAGCTCAACGCAAGAACACATGAATGCACATACATTTGCACACATTCAGAGATAAACTCCCCCTCAGAAACCAAATTCCAAGATATCCAGAAATGGAAATGTTTGCACACACATGTGATTTTGCGCAGAGGTCCACCCTACCAGCCCACCTCAGATCTCTACACGCAGGCACACATGAATGCACATACATTTGCACACATCCAGAGATAAACTCCCCCTCAGAAACCAAATTCCAAGAAATCGAGCTGTGGCAATGCTTGCACACACATGTGATTATGCGCAGAGGTCCACCCTACCAGCCAACCTCAGATCTCAACGCAGGCACACATGAATGCACATACATTTGCACACATCCAGAGATAAACTCCCCAACAGAAACCAAATTCCAAGAAATCCAGCCGTGGCAATGCTTGCACACACATGTGATTATGCGCAGAGGTCCACCATACCAGCCAACCTCAGATCTCCACGCAAGCACACATGAATGCACATACATTTGCACACATCCAGAAATAAACTCCCCCAGAGAAACCAAATTCCAAGATATCCAGCCGTGGCAATGCTTGCACACACATGTGATTATGCGCAGAGGTCCACCCTACCAGCCAACCTCAGGTCTCAACGCAGGAACACATGAATGCACATACATTTGGACACATCCAGAAATAAACTCCCCAAGAGACCAAATTCTAAGAAATCCAGCCGTGGCAATGCTTGCACACACATGTGATTATGCGCAGAGGTCCACCCTACCAGCCAACCTCAGATCTCAACGCAGGCACACATGAATGCACATACATTTGCACACATCCAGAGATAAACTCCCCCTCAGAAACCAAATTCCAAGAAATCGAGCCGTGGCATTGTTTGCACACACATGTGATTATGCGCAGAGGTCCACCCTACCAGCCCACCTCAGATCTCCACGCAAGCACACATGAATGCACATACATTTGCACACATCCAGAAATAAACTCCCCCAGAGAAACCAAATTCCAAGATATCCAGCCGTGGCAATGCTTGCACACACATGTGATTATGCGCAGAGGTCCACCCTACCAGCCAACCTAAGAGCTCAACGCAAGAACACATGAATGCACATACATTTGCACACATTCAGAGATAAACTCCCCCTCAGAAACCAAATTCCAAGATATCCAGAAATGGAAATGTTTGCACACACATGTGATTATGCGCAGAGGTCCACCCTACCAGCCCACCTCAGATCTCTACACTCAGGCACACATGAATGCACATACATTTGCACACATCCAGAGATAAACTCCCCCTCAGAAACCAAATTCCAAGAAATCGAGCTGTGGCAATGCTTGCACACACATGTTATTATTCGCAGAGGTCCACCCTACCAGCCAACCTCAGATCTCCACGCAAGCACACATGAATGCACATACATTTGCACACATCCAGAGATAAACTCACACCAAAGAAACCACATTCCAAGAAATCGAGCCGTGGCAATGCTTGCACATACATGTGATTATGCGCAGAGGTCCACCCTACCAGCCAACCTCAGATCTACACGCAGGCACACATGAATGCACATATATTTGCACACATCCAGAGATAAACTCCCCCTCAGAAACCAAATTCCAAGAAATCGAGCCGTGGCAATGCTTGCACACACATGTGATTATGCGCAGAGGTCCACCCTACCAGCCAACCTCAGATTTCCACGCAAGCACACATGAATGCACATACATTTGCACACATCCAGAGATAAACTCCCATTCAGAAACCAAATTCCAAGAAATCGAGCCTTGGCAATGCTTGCACACACATGTTATTATTCGCAGAGGTCAACC
This sequence comes from Rhamphochromis longiceps, assembly GCF_057381845.1. NCBI lineage: Eukaryota > Metazoa > Chordata > Actinopteri > Cichliformes > Cichlidae > Rhamphochromis > Rhamphochromis longiceps. The sequence continues at coordinate 1,919,121 of NC_140567.1, forward strand.
CTATGAGCCAACCTCAGATCTCCACGCAAGCACACATGAATGCACATACATTTGCACACATCCAGAAATAAACTCCCCAAGAGAAACCAAATTCCAAGATATCCAGCCGTGGCAATGCTTGCACACACATGTGATTATGCGCAGAGGTCCACCCTACCAGCCAACCTCAGATCTCCACGCAAGCACAGATGAATGCACATACATTTGCACACATCCAGAGATAAACTCCCCCTCAGAAACCAAATTTCAAGAAATCGAGCCGTGGCAATGCTTGCACACACATGTGATTATGCGCAGAGGTCCACCCTATGAGCCAACCTCAGATCTCAACGCAGGAACACATGAATGCACATACATTTGCACACATCCAGAGATAAACTCACCCCAAAGAATCCAAATTCCAAGAAATCGAGCCGTGGCAATGTTTGCACACACATGTGATTATGCGGAGAGGTACACCCTACCAGCCAACCTCAGATCTCCACGCAAGCACACATGAATGCACATACATTTGCACACATCCAGAGATAAACTCACCCCAAAGAAACCAAATTCCAAGAAATCGAGCCGTGGCAATGCTTGCACACACATGTTATTATTCGCAGAGGTCAACCCTATGAGCCAACCTCAGATCTCCACGCAAGCACACATGAATGCACATACATTTGCACACATCCAGAGATAAACTCACCCCAAAGAATCCAAATTCCAAGAAATCCAGCCGTGGTAATGCTTGCACACACATGTGATTATGCGCAGAGGTCCACTCTACCAGCCAACCTCAGATCTCAGCGCAGGAACACATGAATGCACATACATTTGCACACATCCAGAAATAAACTCCCCCAGAGAAACCAAATTCCAAGAAATCGAGCCGTGGTAATGCTTGCACACACATGTGATTATGCGCAGAGGTCCACTCTACCAGCCAACCTCAGATCTCCACGCAAGCACACATGAATGCACATACATTTGCACACATCCAGAGATAAACTCACCCCAACGAATCCAAATTTCAAGAAATCGAGCCGTGGCAATGCTTGCACACACATGTGATTATGCGCAGAGGTCCACCCTACCAGCCAACCTCAGATCTCAACGCAGGAACACATGAATGCACATACATTTGCACACATCCAGAGATAAACTCCCCCTCAGAAACCAAATTCCAAGAAATCGAGCCGTGGCAATGCTTGCACACACATGTGATTATGCGCAGAGGTCCACCCTATGAGCCAACCTCAGATCTCCACGCAAGCACACATGAATGCACATACATTTGCACACATCCAGAGATAAACTCCCCCTCAGAAACCAAATTCCAAGAAATCGAGCCGTGGCAATACTTGCACACACATGTGATTATGCGCAGAGGTCCACCCTACCAGCCAACCTCAGAGCTCAACGCAAGAACACATGAATGCACATACATTTGCACACATTCAGAGATAAACTCACCCCAAAGAATCCAAATTCCAAGAAATCGAGCCGTGGCAATGCTTGCACACACATGTGATTATGCGCAGAGGTCCACCCTACCAGCCAACCTCAGAGCTCAACGCAAGAACACATGAATGCACATACATTTGCACACATTCAGAGATAAACTCCCCCTCAGAAACCAAATTCCAAGATATCCAGAAATGGAAATGTTTGCACACACATGTGATTATGCGCAGAGGTCCACCCTACCAGCCAACCTCAGATCTCCACGCAAGCACACATGAATGCACAAACATTTGCACACATCCAGAGATAAACTCCCCCTCAGAAACCAAATTTCAAGAAATCGAGCCGTGGCAATGCTTGCACACACATGTGATTATGCGCAGAGGTCCACCCTACCAGCCAACCTCAGATCTCAGCGCAGGAACACATGAATGCACATACATTTGGACACATCCAGAAATAAACTCCCGAAGAGAAACCAAATTCCAAGAAATCCAGCCGTGGCAATGCTTGCACACACATGTGATTATGCGCAGAGGTCCACCCTACCAGCCAACCTCAGATCTCAACGCAGGAACACATGAATGCACATACATTTGCACACATCCAGAAATAAACTCCCCCAGAGAAACCAAATTCCAAGATATCCAGAAATGGAAATGTTTACACACACATGTGATTATGCGCAGAGGTCCACCCTACCAGCCAACCTCAGAGCTCAACGCAAGAACACATGAATGCACATACATTTGCACAAATTCAGAGATAAACTCCCCCTCAGAAACCAAATTCCAAGATATCCAGAAATGGAAATGTTTGCACACACATGTGATTATGCGCAGAGGTCCACCCTACCAGCCAACCTCAGATCTACACGCAGGCACACATGAATGCACATACATTTGCACACATCCAGAAATAAACTCCCCAAGAGAAACCAAATTCCAAGATATCCAGCCGTGGCAATGCTTGCACACACGTGATTATGCGCAGAGGTCCACCCTACCAGCCAACCTCAGATCTCAACGCAGGAACACATGAATGCACATACATTTGCACACATCCAGAGATAAACTCACACCAAAGAATCCAAATTCCAAGAAATCGAGCCGTGGTAATGCTTGCACATACATGTGATTATGCGCAGAGGTCCACTCTACCAGCCAACCTCAGATCTCAGCGCAGGAACACATGAATGCACATACATTTGCACACATCCAGAAATAAACTCCCCAAGAGAAACCAAATTCCAAGATATCCAGCCGTGGCAATGCTTGCACACACATGTGATTATGCGCAGAGGTCCACCCTACCAGCCAACCTCAGATCTACACGCAGGCACACATGAATGCACATACATTTGCACACATCCAGAGATAAACTCAGCCCAACGAATCCAAATTCCAAGAAATCGAGCCGTGGCAATGCTTGCACACACATGTGATTATGCGCAGAGGTCCACCCTATGAGCCAACCTCAGATCTCAACGCAGGAACACATGAATGCACATACATTTGCACACATCCAGAGATAAACTCCCCCTCAGAAACCAAATTTCAAGAAATCGAGCCGTGGCAATGCTTGCACACACATGTGATTATGCGCAGAGGTCCACCCTACCAGCCAACCTCAGATCTCAACGCAGGAACACATGAATGCACATACATTTGCACACATCCAGAGATAAACTCCCCCTCAGAAACCAAATTTCAAGAAATCGAGCCGTGGCAATGCTTGCACACACATGTGATTATGCGCAGAGGTCCACCCTATGAGCCAACCTCAGATCTCAACGCAGGAACACATGAATGCACATACATTTGCACACATCCAGAGATAAACTCCCCCTCAGAAACCAAATTTCAAGAAATCGATCCGTGGCAATGCTTGCACACACATGTGATTATGTGCAGAGGTCCACCCTATGAGCCAACCTCAGATCTCAACGCAGGAACACATGAATGCACATACATTTGCACACATCCAGAGATAAACTCACCCCAAAGAATCCAAATTCCAAGAAATCGAGCCGTGGCAATGTTTGCACACACATGTGATTATGCGCAGAGGTACACCCTACCAGCCAACCTCAGATCTCCACGCAAGCACACATGAATGCACATACATTTGCACACATCCAGAGATAAACTCCCCCTCAGAAACCAAATTTCAAGAAATCGAGCCGTGGCAATACTTGCACACACATGTGATTATGCGCAGAGGTCCACCCTACCAGCCAACCTCAGAGCTCAACGCAAGAACACATGAATGCACATACATTTGCACACATTCAGAGATAAACTCACCCCAAAGAATCCAAATTCCAAGAAATCCAGCCGTGGCAATGCTTGCACACACATGTGATTATGCGCAGAGGTCCACCCTACCAGCCAACCTCAGAGCTCAACGCAAGAACACATGAATGCACATACATTTGCACACATTCAGAGATAAACTCCCCCTCAGAAACCAAATTCCAAGATATCCAGAAATGGAAATGTTTGCACACACATGTGATTATGCGCAGAGGTCCACCCTACCAGCCAACCTCAGATCTCCACGCAAGCACACATGAATGCACAAACATTTGCACACATCCAGAGATAAACTCCCCCTCAGAAACCAAATTTCAAGAAATCGAGCCGTGGCAATGCTTGCACACACATGTGATTATGCGCAGAGGTCCACCCTACCAGCCAACCTCAGATCTCAGCGCAGGAACACATGAATGCACATACATTTGGACACATCCAGAAATAAACTCCCGAAGAGAAACCAAATTCCAAGAAATCCAGCCGTGGCAATGCTTGCACACACATGTGATTATGCGCAGAGGTCCACCCTACCAGCCAACCTCAGATCTCAACGCAGGAACACATGAATGCACATACATTTGCACACATCCAGAAATAAACTCCCCCAGAGAAACCAAATTCCAAGATATCCAGAAATGGAAATGTTTACACACACATGTGATTATGCGCAGAGGTCCACCCTACCAGCCAACCTCAGAGCTCAACGCAAGAACACATGAATGCACATACATTTGCACAAATTCAGAGATAAACTCCCCCTCAGAAACCAAATTCCAAGATATCCAGAAATGGAAATGTTTGCACACACATGTGATTATGCGCAGAGGTCCACCCTACCAGCCAACCTCAGATCTACACGCAGGCACACATGAATGCACATACATTTGCACACATCCAGAAATAAACTCCCCAAGAGAAACCAAATTCCAAGATATCCAGCCGTGGCAATGCTTGCACACACGTGATTATGCGCAGAGGTCCACCCTACCAGCCAACCTCAGATCTCAACGCAGGAACACATGAATGCACATACATTTGCACACATCCAGAGATAAACTCACCCCAAAGAATCCAAATTCCAAGAAATCGAGCCGTGGTAATGCTTGCACATACATGTGATTATGCGCAGAGGTCCACTCTACCAGCCAACCTCAGATCTCAGCGCAGGAACACATGAATGCACATACATTTGCACACATCCAGAAATAAACTCCCCAAGAGAAACCAAATTCCAAGATATCCAGCCGTGGCAATGCTTGCACACACATGTGATTATGCGCAGAGGTCCACCCTACCAGCCAACCTCAGATCTACACGCAGGCACACATGAATGCACATACATTTGCACACATCCAGAGATAAACTCAGCCCAACGAATCCAAATTCCAAGAAATCGAGCCGTGGCAATGCTTGCACACACATGTGATTATGCGCAGAGGTCCACCCTATGAGCCAACCACAGATCTCAACGCAGGAACACATGAATGCACATACATTTGCACACATCCAGAGATAAACTCCCCCTCAGAAACCAAATTTCAAGAAATCGAGCCGTGGCAATGCTTGCACACACATGTGATTATGCGCAGAGGTCCACCCTACCAGCCAACCTCAGATCTCAACGCAGGAACACATGAATGCACATACATTTGCACACATCCAGAGATAAACTCCCCCTCAGAAACCAAATTTCAAGAAATCGAGCCGTGGCAATGCTTGCACACACATGTGATTATGCGCAGAGGTCCACCCTATGAGCCAACCTCAGATCTCAACGCAGGAACACATGAATGCACATACATTTGCACACATCCAGAGATAAACTCCCCCTAAGAAACCAAATTTCAAGAAATCGATCCGTGGCAATGCTTGCACACACATGTGATTATGTGCAGAGGTCCACCCTATGAGCCAACCTCAGATCTCAACGCAGGAACACATGAATGCACATACATTTGCACACATCCAGAGATAAACTCACCCCAAAGAATCCAAATTCCAAGAAATCGAGCCGTGGCAATGTTTGCACACACATGTGATTATGCGCAGAGGTACACCCTACCAGCCAACCTCAGATCTCCACGCAAGCACACATGAATGCACATACATTTGCACACATCCAGAGATAAACTCCCCCTCAGAAACCAAATTCCAAGAAATCGAGCCTTGGCAATGCTTGCACACACATGTTATTATTCGCAGAGGTCAACCCTATGAGCCAACCTCAGATCTCAACGCAGGAACACATGAATGCACATACATTTGCACACATCCAGAGATAAACTCCCCCTCAGAAACCAAATTTCAAGAAATCGATCCGTGGCAATGCTTGCACACACATGTGATTATGTGCAGAGGTCCACCCTATGAGCCAACCTCAGATCTCAACGCAGGAACACATGAATGCACATACATTTGCACACATCCAGAGATAAACTCACCCCAAAGAATCCAAATTCCAAGAAATCGAGCCGTGGCAATGTTTGCACACACATGTGATTATGCGCAGAGGTACACCCTACCAGCCAACCTCAGATCTCCACGCAAGCACACATGAATGCACATACATTTGCACACATCCAGAGATAAACTCCCCCTCAGAAACCAAATTCCAAGAAATCGAGCCGTGGCAATGTTTGCACACACATGTGATTATGCGCAGAGGTACACCCTACCAGCCAACCTCAGATCTCCACGCAAGCACACATGAATGCACATACATTTGCACACATCCAGAGATAAACTCACCCCAAAGAATCCAAATTCCAAGAAATCGAGCCGTGGTAATGCTTGCACACACATGTGATTATGCGCAGAGGTCCACTCTACCAGCCAACCTCAGATCTCAGCGCAGGAACACATGAATGCACATACATTTGCACACATCCAGAAATAAACTCCCCAAGAGAAACCAAATTCCAAGAAATCGAGCCGTGGTAATGCTTGCACACACATGTGATTATGCGCAGAGGTCCACTCTACCAGCCAACCTCAGATCTCCACGCAAGCACACATGAATGCACATACATTTGCACACATCCAGAGATAAACTCACCCCAACGAATCCAAATTCCAAGAAATCGAGCCGTGGCAATGCTTGCACACACATGTGATTATGCGCAGAGGTCCACCCCACCAGCCAACCTCAGATCTCAACGCAGGAACACATGAATGCACATACATTTGCACACATCCAGAGATAAACTCCCCCTCAGAAACCAAATTCCAAGAAATCGAGCCGTGGCAATGCTTGCACACACATGTGATTATGCGCAGAGGTCCACCCTATGAGCCAACCTCAGATCTCCACGCAGGCACACATGAATGCACATACATTTGCACACATCCAGAGATAAACTCCCCTCTCAGAAACCAAATTCCAAGAAATCGAGCCGTGGCAATGCTTGCACACACATGTGATTATGCGCAGAGGTCCACCCTACCAGCCAACCTCAGATCTCAACGCAGGAACACATGAATGCACATACATTTGCACACATCCAGAGATAAACTCACCCCAAAGAAACCAAATTCCAAGAAATCCAGCCGTGGCAATGTTTGCACACACATGTGATTATGCGCAGAGGTCCACCCTACCAGCCAACCTCAGATCTCAACGCAGGCACACATGAATGCACATACATTTGCACACATCCAGAGATAAACTCCCCCTCAGAAACCAAATTCCAAGAAATCGAGCCGTGGCAATGTTTGCACACACATGTGATTATGCGCAGAGGTCCACCCTACCAGCCCACCTCAGATCTCCACGCAAGCACACATGAATGCACATACATTTGCACACATCCAGAAATAAACTCCCCCAGAGAAACCAAATTCCAAGATATCCAGCCGTGGCAATGCTTGCACACACATGTGATTATGCGCAGAGGTCCACCCTACCAGCCAACCTCAGATCTCAACGCAGGCACACATGAATGCACATACATTTGCACACATCCAGAGATAAACTCCCCCTCAGAAACCAAATTTCAAGAAATCCAGCCGTGGCAATGTTTGCACACACATGTGATTATGCGCAGAGGTCCACCCTACCAGCCAACCTCAGATCTCAACGCAGGAACACATGAATGCACATACATTTGCACACATCCAGAGATAAACTCCCCCTCAGAAACCAAATTTCAAGAAATCGAGCCGTGGCAATGCTTGCACACACATGTGATTATGCGCAGAGGTCCACCCTATGAGCCAACCTCAGATCTCAAGGCAGGAACACATGAATGCACATACATTTGCACACATCCAGAGATAAACTCCCCCTCAGAAACCAAATTCCAAGAAATCGAGCCGTGGCAATGCTTGCACACACATGTGATTATGCGCAGAGGTCCACTCTACCAGCCAACCTCAGATCTCCACACAAGCACACATGAATGCACATACATTTGCACACATCCAGAGATAAACTCACCCCAAAGAATCCAAATTCCAAGAAATCGAGCCGTGGTAATGCTTGCACACACATGTGATTATGCGCAGAGGTCCACTCTACCAGCCAACCTCAGATCTCCACGCAAGCACACATGAATGCACATACATTTGCACACATCCAGAGATAAACTCACCCCAACGAATCCAAATTCCAAGAAATCGAGCCGTGGCAATGCTTGCACACACATGTGATTATGCGCAGAGGTCCACCCCACCAGCCAACCTCAGATCTCAACGCAGGAACACATGAATGCACATACATTTGCACACATCCAGAGATAAACTCCCCCTCAGAAACCAAATTCCAAGAAATCGAGCCGTGGCAATGCTTGCACACACATGTGATTATGCGCAGAGGTCCACCCTATGAGCCAACCTCAGATCTCCACGCAGGCACACATGAATGCACATACATTTGCACACATCCAGAGATAAACTCACCCCAAAGAATCCAAATTCCAAGAAATCGAGCCGTGGCAATGTTTGCACACACATGTGATTATGCGCAGAGGTACACCCTACCAGCCAACCTCAGATCTCCACGCAAGCACACATGAATGCACATACATTTGCACACATCCAGAGATAAACTCCCCCTCAGAAACCAAATTTCAAGAAATCGAGCCGTGGCAATACTTGCACACACATGTGATTATGCGCAGAGGTCCACCCTACCAGCCAACCTCAGAGCTCAACGCAAGAACACATGAATGCACATACATTTGCACACATTCAGAGATAAACTCACCCCAAAGAATCCAAATTCCAAGAAATCCAGCCGTGGCAATGCTTGCACACACATGTGATTATGCGCAGAGGTCCACCCTACCAGCCAACCTCAGAGCTCAACGCAAGAACACATGAATGCACATACATTTGCACACATTCAGAGATAAACTCCCCCTCAGAAACCAAATTCCAAGATATCCAGAAATGGAAATGTTTGCACACACATGTGATTATGCGCAGAGGTCCACCCTACCAGCCAACCTCAGATCTCCACGCAAGCACACATGAATGCACAAACATTTGCACACATCCAGAGATAAACTCCCCCTCAGAAACCAAATTTCAAGAAATCGAGCCGTGGCAATGCTTGCACACACATGTGATTATGCGCAGAGGTCCACCCTACCAGCCAACCTCAGATCTCAGCGCAGGAACACATGAATGCACATACATTTGGACACATCCAGAAATAAACTCCCGAAGAGAAACCAAATTCCAAGAAATCCAGCCGTGGCAATGCTTGCACACACATGTGATTATGCGCAGAGGTCCACCCTACCAGCCAACCTCAGATCTCAACGCAGGAACACATGAATGCACATACATTTGCACAAATTCAGAGATAAACTCCCCCTCAGAAACCAAATTCCAAGATATCCAGAAATGGAAATGTTTGCACACACATGTGATTATGCGCAGAGGTCCACCCTACCAGCCAACCTCAGATCTACACGCAGGCACACATGAATGCACATACATTTGCACACATCCAGAAATAAACTCCCCAAGAGAAACCAAATTCCAAGATATCCAGCCGTGGCAATGCTTGCACACACGTGATTATGCGCAGAGGTCCACCCTACCAGCCAACCTCAGATCTCAACGCAGGAACACATGAATGCACATACATTTGCACACATCCAGAGATAAACTCACCCCAAAGAATCCAAATTCCAAGAAATCGAGCCGTGGTAATGCTTGCACATACATGTGATTATGCGCAGAGGTCCACTCTACCAGCCAACCTCAGATCTCAGCGCAGGAACACATGAATGCACATACATTTGCACACATCCAGAAATAAACTCCCCAAGAGAAACCAAATTCCAAGATATCCAGCCGTGGCAATGCTTGCACACACATGTGATTATGCGCAGAGGTCCACCCTACCAGCCAACCTCAGATCTACACGCAGGCACACATGAATGCACATACATTTGCACACATCCAGAGATAAACTCAGCCCAACGAATCCAAATTCCAAGAAATCGAGCCGTGGCAATGCTTGCACACACATGTGATTATGCGCAGAGGTCCACCCTATGAGCCAACCTCAGATCTCAACGCAGGAACACATGAATGCACATACATTTGCACACATCCAGAGATAAACTCCCCCTCAGAAACCAAATTTCAAGAAATCGAGCCGTGGCAATGCTTGCACACACATGTGATTATGCGCAGAGGTCCACCCTACCAGCCAACCTCAGATCTCAACGCAGGAACACATGAATGCACATACATTTGCACACATCCAGAGATAAACTCCCCCTCAGAAACCAAATTTCAAGAAATCGAGCCGTGGCAATGCTTGCACACACATGTGATTATGCGCAGAGGTCCACCCTATGAGCCAACCTCAGATCTCAACGCAGGAACACATGAATGCACATACATTTGCACACATCCAGAGATAAACTCCCCCTAAGAAACCAAATTTCAAGAAATCGATCCGTGGCAATGCTTGCACACACATGTGATTATGTGCAGAGGTCCACCCTATGAGCCAACCTCAGATCTCAACGCAGGAACACATGAATGCACATACATTTGCACACATCCAGAGATAAACTCACCCCAAAGAATCCAAATTCCAAGAAATCGAGCCGTGGCAATGTTTGCACACACATGTGATTATGCGCAGAGGTACACCCTACCAGCCAACCTCAGATCTCCACGCAAGCACACATGAATGCACATACATTTGCACACATCCAGAGATAAACTCCCCCTCAGAAACCAAATTCCAAGAAATCGAGCCTTGGCAATGCTTGCACACACATGTTATTATTCGCAGAGGTCAACCCTATGAGCCAACCTCAGATCTCAACGCAGGAACACATGAATGCACATACATTTGCACACATCCAGAGATAAACTCCCCCTCAGAAACCAAATTTCAAGAAATCGATCCGTGGCAATGCTTGCACACACATGTGATTATGTGCAGAGGTCCACCCTATGAGCCAACCTCAGATCTCAACGCAGGAACACATGAATGCACATACATTTGCACACATCCAGAGATAAACTCACCCCAAAGAATCCAAATTCCAAGAAATCGAGCCGTGGCAATGTTTGCACACACATGTGATTATGCGCAGAGGTACACCCTACCAGCCAACCTCAGATCTCCACGCAAGCACACATGAATGCACATACATTTGCACACATCCAGAGATAAACTCACCCCAAAGAATCCAAATTCCAAGAAATCGAGCCGTGGTAATGCTTGCACACACATGTGATTATGCGCAGAGGTCCACTCTACCAGCCAACCTCAGATCTCAGCGCAGGAACACATGAATGCACATACATTTGCACACATCCAGAAATAAACTCCCCAAGAGAAACCAAATTCCAAGAAATCGAGCCGTGGTAATGCTTGCACACACATGTGATTATGCGCAGAGGTCCACTCTACCAGCCAACCTCAGATCTCCACGCAAGCACACATGAATGCACATACATTTGCACACATCCAGAGATAAACTCACCCCAACGAATCCAAATTCCAAGAAATCGAGCCGTGGCAATGCTTGCACACACATGTGATTATGCGCAGAGGTCCACCCCACCAGCCAACCTCAGATCTCAACGCAGGAACACATGAATGCACATACATTTGCACACATCCAGAGATAAACTCCCCCTCAGAAACCAAATTCCAAGAAATCGAGCCGTGGCAATGCTTGCACACACATGTGATTATGCGCAGAGGTCCACCCTATGAGCCAACCTCAGATCTCCACGCAGGCACACATGAATGCACATACATTTGCACACATCCAGAGATAAACTCCCCTCTCAGAAACCAAATTCCAAGAAATCGAGCCGTGGCAATGCTTGCACACACATGTGATTATGCGCAGAGGTCCACCCTACCAGCCAACCTCAGATCTACACGCAGGCACACATGAATGCACATACATTTGCACACATCCAGAGATAAACTCACCCCAACGAATCCAAATTCCAAGAAATCGAGCCGTGGCAATGCTTGCACACACATGTGATTATGCACAGAGGTCCACCCTACCAGTCAACCTCAGATCTCAACGCAGGAACACATGAATGCACATACATTTGCACACATCCAGAGATAAACTCCCCAACAGAAACCAAATTCCAAGAAATCGAGCCGTGGCAATGCTTGCACACACATGTGATTATGCGCAGAGGTCCACCCTACCAGCCAACCTCAGATCTCCACGCAAGCACAGATGAATGCACATACATTTGCACACATCCAGAAATAAACTCCCCCAGAGAAACCAAATTCCAAGATATCCAGCCGTGGCAATGCTTGCACACACATGTGATTATGCGCAGAGGTCCACCCTACCAGCCAACCTCAGATCTCAACGCAGGAACACATGAATGCACATACATTTGCACACATCCAGAGATAAACTCACCCCAAAGAAACCAAATTCCAAGAAATCCAGCCGTGGCAATGTTTGCACACACATGTGATTATGCGCAGAGGTCCACCCTACCAGCCAACCTCAGAGCTCAACGCAAGAACACATGAATGCACATACATTTGCACACATTCAGAGATAAACTCCCCCTCAGAAACCAAATTCCAAGATATCCAGAAATGGAAATGTTTGCACACACATGTGATTATGCGCAGAGGTCCACCCTACCAGCCAACCTCAGATCTCCACGCAAGCACACATGAATGCACAAACATTTGCACACATCCAGAGATAAACTCCCCCTCAGAAACCAAATTTCAAGAAATCGAGCCGTGGCAATGCTTGCACACACATGTGATTATGCGCAGAGGTCCACCCTACCAGCCAACCTCAGATCTCAGCGCAGGAACACATGAATGCACATACATTTGGACACATCCAGAAATAAACTCCCGAAGAGAAACCAAATTCCAAGAAATCCAGCCGTGGCAATGCTTGCACACACATGTGATTATGCGCAGAGGTCCACCCTACCAGCCAACCTCAGATCTCAACGCAGGAACACATGAATGCACATACATTTGCACAAATTCAGAGATAAACTCCCCCTCAGAAACCAAATTCCAAGATATCCAGAAATGGAAATGTTTGCACACACATGTGATTATGCGCAGAGGTCCACCCTACCAGCCAACCTCAGATCTACACGCAGGCACACATGAATGCACATACATTTGCACACATCCAGAAATAAACTCCCCAAGAGAAACCAAATTCCAAGATATCCAGCCGTGGCAATGCTTGCACACACGTGATTATGCGCAGAGGTCCACCCTACCAGCCAACCTCAGATCTCAACGCAGGAACACATGAATGCACATACATTTGCACACATCCAGAGATAAACTCACCCCAAAGAATCCAAATTCCAAGAAATCGAGCCGTGGTAATGCTTGCACATACATGTGATTATGCGCAGAGGTCCACTCTACCAGCCAACCTCAGATCTCAGCGCAGGAACACATGAATGCACATACATTTGCACACATCCAGAAATAAACTCCCCAAGAGAAACCAAATTCCAAGATATCCAGCCGTGGCAATGCTTGCACACACATGTGATTATGCGCAGAGGTCCACCCTACCAGCCAACCTCAGATCTACACGCAGGCACACATGAATGCACATACATTTGCACACATCCAGAGATAAACTCAGCCCAACGAATCCAAATTCCAAGAAATCGAGCCGTGGCAATGCTTGCACACACATGTGATTATGCGCAGAGGTCCACCCTATGAGCCAACCTCAGATCTCAACGCAGGAACACATGAATGCACATACATTTGCACACATCCAGAGATAAACTCCCCCTCAGAAACCAAATTTCAAGAAATCGAGCCGTGGCAATGCTTGCACACACATGTGATTATGCGCAGAGGTCCACCCTACCAGCCAACCTCAGATCTCAACGCAGGAACACATGAATGCACATACATTTGCACACATCCAGAGATAAACTCCCCCTCAGAAACCAAATTTCAAGAAATCGAGCCGTGGCAATGCTTGCACACACATGTGATTATGCGCAGAGGTCCACCCTATGAGCCAACCTCAGATCTCAACGCAGGAACACATGAATGCACATACATTTGCACACATCCAGAGATAAACTCCCCCTAAGAAACCAAATTTCAAGAAATCGATCCGTGGCAATGCTTGCACACACATGTGATTATGTGCAGAGGTCCACCCTATGAGCCAACCTCAGATCTCAACGCAGGAACACATGAATGCACATACATTTGCACACATCCAGAGATAAACTCACCCCAAAGAATCCAAATTCCAAGAAATCGAGCCGTGGCAATGTTTGCACACACATGTGATTATGCGCAGAGGTACACCCTACCAGCCAACCTCAGATCTCCACGCAAGCACACATGAATGCACATACATTTGCACACATCCAGAGATAAACTCCCCCTCAGAAACCAAATTCCAAGAAATCGAGCCTTGGCAATGCTTGCACACACATGTTATTATTCGCAGAGGTCAACCCTATGAGCCAACCTCAGATCTCAACGCAGGAACACATGAATGCACATACATTTGCACACATCCAGAGATAAACTCCCCCTCAGAAACCAAATTTCAAGAAATCGATCCGTGGCAATGCTTGCACACACATGTGATTATGTGCAGAGGTCCACCCTATGAGCCAACCTCAGATCTCAACGCAGGAACACATGAATGCACATACATTTGCACACATCCAGAGATAAACTCACCCCAAAGAATCCAAATTCCAAGAAATCGAGCCGTGGCAATGTTTGCACACACATGTGATTATGCGCAGAGGTACACCCTACCAGCCAACCTCAGATCTCCACGCAAGCACACATGAATGCACATACATTTGCACACATCCAGAGATAAACTCACCCCAAAGAATCCAAATTCCAAGAAATCGAGCCGTGGTAATGCTTGCACACACATGTGATTATGCGCAGAGGTCCACTCTACCAGCCAACCTCAGATCTCAGCGCAGGAACACATGAATGCACATACATTTGCACACATCCAGAAATAAACTCCCCAAGAGAAACCAAATTCCAAGAAATCGAGCCGTGGTAATGCTTGCACACACATGTGATTATGCGCAGAGGTCCACTCTACCAGCCAACCTCAGATCTCCACGCAAGCACACATGAATGCACATACATTTGCACACATCCAGAGATAAACTCACCCCAACGAATCCAAATTCCAAGAAATCGAGCCGTGGCAATGCTTGCACACACATGTGATTATGCGCAGAGGTCCACCCCACCAGCCAACCTCAGATCTCAACGCAGGAACACATGAATGCACATACATTTGCACACATCCAGAGATAAACTCCCCCTCAGAAACCAAATTCCAAGAAATCGAGCCGTGGCAATGCTTGCACACACATGTGATTATGCGCAGAGGTCCACCCTATGAGCCAACCTCAGATCTCCACGCAGGCACACATGAATGCACATACATTTGCACACATCCAGAGATAAACTCCCCTCTCAGAAACCAAATTCCAAGAAATCGAGCCGTGGCAATGCTTGCACACACATGTGATTATGCGCAGAGGTCCACCCTACCAGCCAACCTCAGATCTACACGCAGGCACACATGAATGCACATACATTTGCACACATCCAGAGATAAACTCACCCCAACGAATCCAAATTCCAAGAAATCGAGCCGTGGCAATGCTTGCACACACATGTGATTATGCACAGAGGTCCACCCTACCAGTCAACCTCAGATCTCAACGCAGGAACACATGAATGCACATACATTTGCACACATCCAGAGATAAACTCCCCAACAGAAACCAAATTCCAAGAAATCGAGCCGTGGCAATGCTTGCACACACATGTGATTATGCGCAGAGGTCCACCCTACCAGCCAACCTCAGATCTCCACGCAAGCACAGATGAATGCACATACATTTGCACACATCCAGAAATAAACTCCCCCAGAGAAACCAAATTCCAAGATATCCAGCCGTGGCAATGCTTGCACACACATGTGATTATGCGCAGAGGTCCACCCTACCAGCCAACCTCAGATCTCAACGCAGGAACACATGAATGCACATACATTTGCACACATCCAGAGATAAACTCACCCCAAAGAAACCAAATTCCAAGAAATCCAGCCGTGGCAATGTTTGCACACACATGTGATTATGCGCAGAGGTCCACCCTACCAGCCAACCTCAGATCTCAACGCAGGCACACATGAATGCACATACATTTGCACACATCCAGAGATAAACTCCCCCTCAGAAACCAAATTCCAAGAAATCGAGCCGTGGCAATGTTTGCACACACATGTGATTATGCGCAGAGGTCCACCCTACCAGCCCACCTCAGATCTCCACGCAAGCACACATGAATGCACATACATTTGCACACATCCAGAAATAAACTCCCCCAGAGAAACCAAATTCCAAGATATCCAGCCGTGGCAATGCTTGCACACACATGTGATTATGCGCAGAGGTCCACCCTACCAGCCAACCTCAGATCTCAACGCAGGCACACATGAATGCACATACATTTGCACACATCCAGAGATAAACTCCCCCTCAGAAACCAAATTTCAAGAAATCCAGCCGTGGCAATGTTTGCACACACATGTGATTATGCGCAGAGGTCCACCCTACCAGCCAACCTCAGATCTCAACGCAGGAACACATGAATGCACATACATTTGCACACATCCAGAGATAAACTCCCCCTCAGAAACCAAATTTCAAGAAATCGAGCCGTGGCAATGCTTGCACACACATGTGATTATGCGCAGAGGTCCACCCTATGAGCCAACCTCAGATCTCAAGGCAGGAACACATGAATGCACATACATTTGCACACATCCAGAGATAAACTCCCCCTCAGAAACCAAATTCCAAGAAATCGAGCCGTGGCAATGCTTGCACACACATGTGATTATGCGCAGAGGTCCACTCTACCAGCCAACCTCAGATCTCCACACAAGCACACATGAATGCACATACATTTGCACACATCCAGAGATAAACTCACCCCAAAGAATCCAAATTCCAAGAAATCGAGCCGTGGTAATGCTTGCACACACATGTGATTATGCGCAGAGGTCCACTCTACCAGCCAACCTCAGATCTCCACGCAAGCACACATGAATGCACATACATTTGCACACATCCAGAGATAAACTCACCCCAACGAATCCAAATTCCAAGAAATCGAGCCGTGGCAATGCTTGCACACACATGTGATTATGCGCAGAGGTCCACCCCACCAGCCAACCTCAGATCTCAACGCAGGAACACATGAATGCACATACATTTGCACACATCCAGAGATAAACTCCCCCTCAGAAACCAAATTCCAAGAAATCGAGCCGTGGCAATGCTTGCACACACATGTGATTATGCGCAGAGGTCCACCCTATGAGCCAACCTCAGATCTCCACGCAGGCACACATGAATGCACATACATTTGCACACATCCAGAGATAAACTCACCCCAACGAATCCAAATTCCAAGAAATCGAGCCGTGGCAATGCTTGCACACACATGTGATTATGCGCAGAGGTCCACCCTACCAGCCAACCTCAGATCTCAACGCAGGAACACATGAATGCACATACATTTGCACACATCCAGAAATAAACTCCCCCAGAGAAACCAAATTCCAAGATATCCAGCCGTGGCAATGCTTGCACACACATGTGATTATGCGCAGAGGTCCACCCTACCAGCCAACCTCAGGTCTCAACGCAGGAACACATGAATGCACATACATTTGGACACATCCAGAAATAAACTCCCCAAGAGACCAAATTCCAAGAAATCCAGCCGTGGCAATGTTTGCACACACATGTGATTATGCGCAGAGGTCCACCCTACCAGCCAACCTCAGATCTCAACGCAGGAACACATGAATGCACATACATTTGCACACATCCAGAGATAAACTCCCCCTCAGAAACCAAATTTCAAGAAATCGAGCCGTGGCAATGCTTGCACACACATGTGATTATGCGCAGAGGTCCACCCTATGAGCCAACCTCAGATCTCAACGCAGGAACACATGAATGCACATACATTTGCACACATCCAGAGATAAACTCACCCCAAAGAATCCAAATTCCAAGAAATCGAGCCGTGGCAATGTTTGCACACACATGTGATTATGCGCAGAGGTACACCCTACCAGCCAACCTCAGATCTCCACGCAAGCACACATGAATGCACATACATTTGCACACATCCAGAGATAAACTCCCCCTCAGAAACCAAATTCCAAGAAATCGAGCCTTGGCAATGCTTGCACACACATGTTATTATTCGCAGAGGTCAACCCTATGAGCCAACCTCAGATCTCCACGCAAGCACACATGAATGCACATACATTTGCACACATCCAGAGATAAACTCACCCCAAAGAATCCAAATTCCAAGAAATCGAGCCGTGGTAATGCTTGCACACACATGTGATTATGCGCAGAGGTCCACTCTACCAGCCAACCTCAGATCTCCACGCAAGCACACATGAATGCACATACATTTGCACACATCCAGAGATAAACTCACCCCAACGAATCCAAATTCCAAGAAATCGAGCCGTGGCAATGCTTGCACACACATGTGATTATGCGCAGAGGTCCACCCCACCAGCCAACCTCAGATCTCAACGCAGGAACACATGAATGCACATACATTTGCACACATCCAGAGATAAACTCCCCCTCAGAAACCAAATTCCAAGAAATCGAGCCGTGGCAATGCTTGCACACACATGTGATTATGCGCAGAGGTCCACCCTATGAGCCAACCTCAGATCTCCACGCAGGCACACATGAATGCACATACATTTGCACACATCCAGAGATAAACTCACCCCAACGAATCCAAATTCCAAGAAATCGAGCCGTGGCAATGCTTGCACACACATGTGATTATGCGCAGAGGTCCACCCTACCAGCCAACCTCAGATCTCCACGCAAGCACACATGAATGCACATACATTTGCACACATCCAGAAATAAACTCCCCCAGAGAAACCAAATTCCAAGATATCCAGCCGTGGCAATGCTTGCACACACATGTGATTATGCGCAGAGGTCCACCCTACCAGCCAACCTCAGGTCTCAACGCAGGAACACATGAATGCACATACATTTGGACACATCCAGAAATAAACTCCCCAAGAGACCAAATTCCAAGAAATCCAGCCGTGGCAATGCTTGCACACACATGTGATTATGCGCAGAGGTACACCCTACCAGCCAACCTAAGAGCTCAACGCAAGAACACATGAATGCACATACATTTGCACACATCCAGAGATAAACTCACCCCAAAGAAACCAAATTCCAAGAAATCCAGCCGTGGCAATGTTTGCACACACATGTGATTATGCGCAGAGGTCCACTCTACCAGCCAACCTCAGATCTCAACGCAGGCACACATGAATGCACATACATTTGCACACATCCAGAGATAAACTCCCCCTCAGAAACCAAATTCCAAGAAATCGAGCCGTGGCAATGTTTGCACACACATGTGATTATGCGCAGAGGTCCACCCTACCAGCCCACCTCAGATCTCCACGCAAGCACACATGAATGCACATACATTTGCACACATCCAGAAATAAACTCCCCCAGAGAAACCAAATTCCAAGATATCCAGCCGTGGCAATGCTTGCACACACATGTGATTATGCGCAGAGGTCCACCCTATGAGCCAATCTCAGATCTCCACGCAAGCACACATGAATGCACGTACATTTGCACACATCCAGAGATAAACTCCCCCTCAGAAACCAAATTCCAAGAAATCGAGCTGTGGCAATGCTTGCACACACATGTGATTATGCGCAGAGGTCCACCCTACCAGCCAACCTCAGATCTCAACGCAGGAACACATGAATGCACATACATTTGCACACATCCAGAGATAAACTCCCCAACAGAAACCAAATTCCAAGAAATCGAGCCGTGGCAATGCTTGCACACACATGTGATTATGCGCAGAGGTCCACCCTACCAGCCAACCTCAGATCTCCACGCAAGCACACATGAATGCACATACATTTGCACACATCCAGAAATAAACTCCCCCAGAGAAACCAAATTCCAAGATATCCAGCCGTGGCAATGCTTGCACACACATGTGATTATGCGCAGAGGTCCACCCTACCAGCCAACCTCAGGTCTCAACGCAGGAACACATGAATGCACATACATTTGGACACATCCAGAAATAAACTCCCCAAGAGACCAAATTCTAAGAAATCCAGCCGTGGCAATGCTTGCACACACATGTGATTATGCGCAGAGGTCCACCCTACCAGCCAACCTCAGATCTCAACGCAGGAACACATGAATGCACATACATTTGCACACATCCAGAGATAAACTCACCCCAAAGAAACCAAATTCCAAGAAATCCAGCCGTGGCAATGTTTGCACACACATGTGATTATGCGCAGAGGTCCACCCTACCAGCCAACCTCAGATCTCAACGCAGGCAGACATGAATGCACATACATTTGCACACATCCAGAGATAAACTCCCCCTCAGAAACCAAATTCCAAGAAATCGAGCCGTGGCAATGTTTGCACACACATGTGATTATGCGCAGAGGTCCACCCTACCAGCCCACCTCAGATCTCCACGCAAGCACACATGAATGCACATACATTTGCACACATCCAGAAATAAACTCCCCCAGAGAAACCAAATTCCAAGATATCCAGCCGTGGCAATGCTTGCACACACATGTGATTATGCGCAGAGGTCCACCCTACCAGCCAACCTCAGATCTCAACGCAGGCACACATGAATGCACATACATTTGCACACATCCAGAGATAAACTCCCCCTCAGAAACCAAATTTCAAGAAATCGAGCCGTGGCAATGCTTGCACACACATGTGATTATGTGCAGAGGTCCACCCTACCAGCCAACCTCAGATCTACACGCAGGCACACATGAATGCACATACATTTGGACACATCCAGAAATAAACTCCCCAAGAGAAACCAAATTCCAAGAAATCCAGCCGTGGCAATGCTTGCACACACATGTGATTATGCGCAGAGGTCCACCCTACCAGCCAACCTAAGAGCTCAACGCAAGAACACATGAATGCACATACATTTGCACACATTCAGAGATAAACTCCCCCTCAGAAACCAAATTCCAAGATATCCAGAAATGGAAATGTTTGCACACACATGTGATTATGCGCAGAGGTCCACCCTACCAGCCAACCTCAGATCTACACGCAGGCACACATGAATGCACATATATTTGCACACATCCAGAGATAAACTCCCCCTCAGAAACCAAATTCCAAGAAATCGAGCCGTGGCAATGCTTGCACACACATGTGATTATGCGCAGAGGTCCACCCTACCAGCCAACCTCAGATCTCCACGCAAGCACACATGAATGCACATACATTTGCACACATCCAGAGATAAACTCCCCTTCAGAAACCAAATTCCAAGAAATCGAGCCTTGGCAATGCTTGCACACACATGTTATTATTCGCAGAGGTCAACCCTATGAGCCAACCTCAGATCTCCACGCAAGCACACATGAATGCACATACATTTGCACACATCCAGAGATAAACTCCCCAAGAGAAACCAAATTCCAAGATATCCAGCCGTGGCAATGCTTGCACACACATGTGATTATGCGCAGAGGTCCACCCTACCAGCCAACCTCAGATCTCCACGCAGGCACACATGAATGCACATACATTTGCACACATCCAGAGATAAACTCAGCCCAACGAATCCAAATTCCAAGAAATCGAGCCGTGGCAATGCTTGCACACACATGTGATTATGCGCAGAGGTCCACCCTATGAGCCAACCTCAGATCTCAACGCAGGAACACATGAATGCACATACATTTGCACACATCCAGAGATAAACTCCCCCTCAGAAACCAAATTTCAAGAAATCGAGCCGTGGCAATGCTTGCACACACATGTGATTATGCGCAGAGGTCCACCCTACCAGCCAACCTCAGATCTCAACGCAGGAACACATGAATGCACATACATTTGCACACATCCAGAGATAAACTCCCCCTCAGAAACCAAATTTCAAGAAATCTAGCCGTGGCAATGCTTGCACACACATGTGATTATGCGCAGAGGTCCACCCTATGAGCCAACCTCAGATCTCAACGCAGGAACACATGAATGCACATACATTTGCACACATCCAGAGATAAACTCACCCCAAAGAATCCAAATTCCAAGAAATCGAGCCGTGGCAATGTTTGCACACACATGTGATTATGCGCAGAGGTACACCCTACCAGCCAACCTCAGATCTCCACGCAAGCACACATGAATGCACATACATTTGCACACATCCAGAGATAAACTCACCCCAAAGAAACCAAATTCCAAGAAATCGAGCCGTGGCAATGCTTGCACACACATGTTATTATTCGCAGAGGTCAACCCTATGAGCCAACCTCAGATCTCCACGCAAGCACACATGAATGCACATACATTTGCACACATCCAGAGATAAACTCACCCCAAAGAATCCAAATTCCAAGAAATCCAGCCGTGGTAATGCTTGCACACACATGTGATTATGCGCAGAGGTCCACTCTACCAGCCAACCTCAGATCTCAGCGCAGGAACACATGAATGCACATACATTTGCACACATCCAGAAATAAACTCCCCCAGAGAAACCAAATTCCAAGAAATCGAGCCGTGGTAATGCTTGCACACACATGTGATTATGCGCAGAGGTCCACTCTACCAGCCAACCTCAGATCTCAACGCAAGCACACATGAATGCACATACATTTGCACACATCCAGAGATAAACTCACCCCAACGAATCCAAATTTCAAGAAATCGAGCCGTGGCAATGCTTGCACACACATGTGATTATGCGCAGAGGTCCACCCTACCAGCCAACCTCAGATCTCAACGCAGGAACACATGAATGCACATACATTTGCACACATCCAGAGATAAACTCCCCCTCAGAAACCAAATTCCAAGAAATCGAGCCGTGGCAATGCTTGCACACACATGTGATTATGCGCAGAGGTCCACCCTATGAGCCAACCTCAGATCTCCACGCAAGCACACATGAATGCACATACATTTGCACACATCCAGAGATAAACTCCCCCTCAGAAACCACATTCCAAGAAATCGAGCCGTGGCAATACTTGCACACACATGTGATTATGCGCAGAGGTCCACCCTACCAGCCAACCTCAGAGCTCAACGCAAGAACACATGAATGCACATACATTTGCACACATTCAGAGATAAACTCACCCCAAAGAATCCAAATTCCAAGAAATCGAGCCGTGGCAATGCTTGCACACACATGTGATTATGCGCAGAGGTCCACCCTACCAGCCAACCTCAGAGCTCAACGCAAGAACACATGAATGCACATACATTTGCACACATTCAGAGATAAACTCCCCCTCAGAAACCAAATTCCAAGATATCCAGAAATGGAAATGTTTACACACACATGTGATTATGCGCAGAGGTCCACCCTACCAGCCAACCTCAGATCTCCACGCAAGCACACATGAATGCACAAACATTTGCACACATCCAGAGATAAACTCCCCCTCAGAAACCAAATTTCAAGAAATCGAGCCGTGGCAATGCTTGCACACACATGTGATTATGCGCAGAGGTCCACCCTACCAGCCAACCTCAGATCTCAGCGCAGGAACACATGAATGCACATACATTTGGACACATCCAGAAATAAACTCCCGAAGAGAAACCAAATTCCAAGAAATCCAGCCGTGGCAATGCTTGCACACACATGTGATTATGCGCAGAGGTCCACCCTACCAGCCAACCTCAGATCTCAACGCAGGAACACATGAATGCACATACATTTGCACACATCCAGAAATAAACTCCCCCAGAGAAACCAAATTCCAAGATATCCAGAAATGGAAATGTTTACACACACATGTGATTATGCGCAGAGGTCCACCCTACCAGCCAACCTCAGAGCTCAACGCAAGAACACATGAATGCACATACATTTGCACAAATTCAGAGATAAACTCCCCCTCAGAAACCAAATTCCAAGATATCCAGAAATGGAAATGTTTGCACACACATGTGATTATGCGCAGAGGTCCACCCTACCAGCCAACCTCAGATCTACACGCAGGCACACATGAATGCACATACATTTGCACACATCCAGAGATAAACTCCCCTCAGAAACCAAATTCCAAGAAATCGAGCTGTGGCAATGCTTGCACACACATGTGATTATGCGCAGAGGTCCACCCTACCAGCCAACCTCAGATCTCAGCGCAGGAACACATGAATGCACATACATTTGCACACATCCAGAAATAAACTCCCCAAGAGAAACCAAATTCCAAGATATCCAGCCGTGGCAATGCTTGCACACACGTGATTATGCGCAGAGGTCCACCCTACCAGCCAACCTCAGATCTCCACGCAAGCACACATGAATGCACATACATTTGCACACATCCAGAGATAAACTCACCCCAAAGAATCCAAATTCCAAGAAATCGAGCCGTGGCAATGCTTGCACATACATGTGATTATGCGCAGAGGTCCACCCTACCAGCCAACCTCAGATCTCCACGCAAGCACACATGAATGCACATACATTTGCACACATCCAGAGATAAACTCAGCCCAACGAATCCAAATTCCAAGAAATCGAGCCGTGGCAATGCTTGCACACACATGTGATTATGCGCAGAGGTCCACCCTACCAGCCAACCTCAGATCTCCACGCAAGCACACATGAATGCACATACATTTGCACACATCCAGAGATAAACTCCCCCTCAGAAACCAAATTTCAAGAAATCGAGCCGTGGCAATGCTTGCACACACATGTGATTATGCGCAGAGGTCCACCCTATGAGCCAACCTCAGATCTCAACGCAGGAACACATGAATGCACATACATTTGCACACATCCAGAGATAAACTCACCCCAAAGAATCCAAATTCCAAGAAATCGAGCCGTGGCAATGTTTGCACACACATGTGATTATGCGCAGAGGTACACCCTACCAGCCAACCTCAGATCTCCACGCAAGCACACATGAATGCACATACATTTGCACACATCCAGAGATAAACTCCCCCTCAGAAACCAAATTCCAAGAAATCGAGCCTTGGCAATGCTTGCACACACATGTTATTATTCGCAGAGGTCAACCCTATGAGCCAACCTCAGATCTCCACGCAAGCACACATGAATGCACATACATTTGCACACATCCAGAGATAAACTCACCCCAAAGAATCCAAATTCCAAGAAATCGAGCCGTGGTAATGCTTGCACACACATGTGATTATGCGCAGAAGTCCACTCTACCAGCCAACCTTAGATCTCAGCGCAGGAACACATGAATGCACATACATTTGCACACATCCAGAAATAAACTCCCCAAGAGAAACCAAATTCCAAGAAATCGAGCCGTGGTAATGCTTGCACACACATGTGATTATGCGCAGAGGTCCACTCTACCAGCCAACCTCAGATCTCCACGCAAGCACACATGAATGCACATACATTTGCACACATCCAGAGATAAACTCACCCCAACGAATCCAAATTCCAAGAAATCGAGCCGTGGCAATGCTTGCACACACATGTGATTATGCGCAGAGGTCCACCCTACCAGCCAACCTCAGATCTCAACGCAGGAACACATGAATGCACATACATTTGCACACATCCAGAGATAAACTCCCCCTCAGAAACCAAATTCCAAGAAATCGAGCCGTGGCAATGCTTGCACACACATGTGATTATGCGCAGAGGTCCACCCTATGAGCCAACCTCAGATCTCCACGCAGGCACACATGAATGCACATACATTTGCACACATCCAGAGATAAACTCCCCCTCAGAAACCAAATTCCAAGAAATGGAGCCGTGGCAATGCTTGCACACACATGTGATTATGCGCAGAGGTCCACCCTACCAGCCAACCTCAGATCTACACGCAGGCACACATGAATGCACATACATTTGCACACATCCAGAGATAAACTCACCCCAACGAATCCAAATTCCAAGAAATCGAGCCGTGGCAATGCTTGCACACACATGTGATTATGCGCAGAGGTCCACCCTACCAGCCAACCTCAGATCTCAACGCAGGAACACATGAATGCACATACATTTGCACACATCCAGAGATAAACTCCCCAACAGAAACCAAATTCCAAGAAATCGAGCCGTGGCAATGCTTGCACACACATGTGATTATGCGCAGAGGTCCACCCTACCAGCCAACCTCAGATCTCCACGCAAGCACACATGAATGCACATACATTTGCACACATCCAGAGATAAACTCCCCCTCAGAAACCAAATTCCAAGAAATCGAGCCGTGGCAATACTTGCACACACATGTGATTATGCGCAGAGGTCTACCCTACCAGCCAACCTCAGAGCTCAACGCAAGAACACATGAATGCACATACATTTGCACACATTCAGAGATAAACTCACCCCAAAGAATCCAAATTCCAAGAAATCGAGCCGTGGCAATGCTTGCACACACATGTGATTATGCGCAGAGGTCCACCCTACCAGCCAACCTCAGAGCTCAACGCAAGAACACATGAATGCACATACATTTGCACACATTCAGAGATAAACTCCCCCTCAGAAACCAAATTCCAAGATATCCAGAAATGGAAATGTTTGCACACACATGTGATTATGCGCAGAGGTCCACCCTACCAGCCAACCTCAGATCTCCACGCAAGCACACATGAATGCACAAACATTTGCACACATCCAGAGATAAACTCCCCCTCAGAAACCAAATTTCAAGAAATCGAGCCGTGGCAATGCTTGCACACACATGTGATTATGCGCAGAGGTCCACCCTACCAGCCAACCTCAGAGCTCAACGCAAGAACACATGAATGCACATACATTTGCACAAATTCAGAGATAAACTCCCCCTCAGAAACCAAATTCCAAGATATCCAGAAATGGAAATGTTTGCACACACATGTGATTATGCGCAGAGGTCCACCCTACCAGCCAACCTCAGATCTACACGCAGGCACACATGAATGCACATACATTTGCACACATCCAGAGATAAACTCCCCTCAGAAACCAAATTCCAAGAAATCGAGCTGTGGCAATGCTTGCACACACATGTGATTATGCGCAGAGGTCCACCCTACCAGCCAACCTCAGATCTCAGCGCAGGAACACATGAATGCACATACATTTGCACACATCCAGAAATAAACTCCCCAAGAGAAACCAAATTCCAAGATATCCAGCCGTGGCAATGCTTGCACACACGTGATTATGCGCAGAGGTCCACCCTACCAGCCAACCTCAGATCTCCACGCAAGCACACATGAATGCACATACATTTGCACACATCCAGAGATAAACTCACCCCAAAGAATCCAAATTCCAAGAAATCGAGCCGTGGCAATGCTTGCACATACATGTGATTATGCGCAGAGGTCCACCCTACCAGCCAACCTCAGATCTCCACGCAAGCACACATGAATGCACATACATTTGCACACATCCAGAGATAAACTCAGCCCAACGAATCCAAATTCCAAGAAATCGAGCCGTGGCAATGCTTGCACACACATGTGATTATGCGCAGAGGTCCACCCTACCAGCCAACCTCAGATCTCCACGCAAGCACACATGAATGCACATACATTTGCACACATCCAGAGATAAACTCCCCCTCAGAAACCAAATTTCAAGAAATCGAGCCGTGGCAATGCTTGCACACACATGTGATAATGCGCAGAGGTCCACCCTATGAGCCAACCTCAGATCTCAACGCAGGAACACATGAATGCACATACATTTGCACACATCCAGAGATAAACTCACCCCAAAGAATCCAAATTCCAAGAAATCGAGCCGTGGCAATGTTTGCACACACATGTGATTATGCGCAGAGGTACACCCTACCAGCCAACCTCAGATCTCCACGCAAGCACACATGAATGCACATACATTTGCACACATCCAGAGATAAACTCCCCCTCAGAAACCAAATTCCAAGAAATCGAGCCTTGGCAATGCTTGCACACACATGTTATTATTCGCAGAGGTCAACCCTATGAGCCAACCTCAGATCTCCACGCAAGCACACATGAATGCACATACATTTGCACACATCCAGAGATAAACTCACCCCAAAGAATCCAAATTCCAAGAAATCGAGCCGTGGTAATGCTTGCACACACATGTGATTATGCGCAGAAGTCCACTCTACCAGCCAACCTTAGATCTCAGCGCAGGAACACATGAATGCACATACATTTGCACACATCCAGAAATAAACTCCCCAAGAGAAACCAAATTCCAAGAAATCGAGCCGTGGTAATGCTTGCACACACATGTGATTATGCGCAGAGGTCCACTCTACCAGCCAACCTCAGATCTCCACGCAAGCACACATGAATGCACATACATTTGCACACATCCAGAGATAAACTCACCCCAACGAATCCAAATTCCAAGAAATCGAGCCGTGGCAATGCTTGCACACACATGTGATTATGCGCAGAGGTCCACCCTACCAGCCAACCTCAGATCTCAACGCAGGAACACATGAATGCACATACATTTGCACACATCCAGAGATAAACTCCCCCTCAGAAACCAAATTCCAAGAAATCGAGCCGTGGCAATGCTTGCACACACATGTGATTATGCGCAGAGGTCCACCCTATGAGCCAACCTCAGATCTCCACGCAGGCACACATGAATGCACATACATTTGCACACATCCAGAGATAAACTCCCCCTCAGAAACCAAATTCCAAGAAATG
Source organism: Rhamphochromis longiceps (assembly GCF_057381845.1). Lineage (NCBI taxonomy): Eukaryota > Metazoa > Chordata > Actinopteri > Cichliformes > Cichlidae > Rhamphochromis > Rhamphochromis longiceps. The sequence goes on from NC_140567.1 coordinate 1,948,187, forward strand.
GAGCCGTGGCAATGCTTGCACACACATGTGATTATGCGCAGAGGTCCACCCTACCAGCCAACCTCAGATCTACACGCAGGCACACATGAATGCACATACATTTGCACACATCCAGAGATAAACTCACCCCAACGAATCCAAATTCCAAGAAATCGAGCCGTGGCAATGCTTGCACACACATGTGATTATGCGCAGAGGTCCACCCTACCAGCCAACCTCAGATCTCAACGCAGGAACACATGAATGCACATACATTTGCACACATCCAGAGATAAACTCCCCAACAGAAACCAAATTCCAAGAAATCGAGCCGTGGCAATGCTTGCACACACATGTGATTATGCGCAGAGGTCCACCCTACCAGCCAACCTCAGATCTCCACGCAAGCACACATGAATGCACATACATTTGCACACATCCAGAGATAAACTCCCCCTCAGAAACCAAATTCCAAGAAATCGAGCCGTGGCAATACTTGCACACACATGTGATTATGCGCAGAGGTCTACCCTACCAGCCAACCTCAGAGCTCAACGCAAGAACACATGAATGCACATACATTTGCACACATTCAGAGATAAACTCACCCCAAAGAATCCAAATTCCAAGAAATCGAGCCGTGGCAATGCTTGCACACACATGTGATTATGCGCAGAGGTCCACCCTACCAGCCAACCTCAGAGCTCAACGCAAGAACACATGAATGCACATACATTTGCACACATTCAGAGATAAACTCCCCCTCAGAAACCAAATTCCAAGATATCCAGAAATGGAAATGTTTGCACACACATGTGATTATGCGCAGAGGTCCACCCTACCAGCCAACCTCAGATCTCCACGCAAGCACACATGAATGCACAAACATTTGCACACATCCAGAGATAAACTCCCCCTCAGAAACCAAATTTCAAGAAATCGAGCCGTGGCAATGCTTGCACACACATGTGATTATGCGCAGAGGTCCACCCTACCAGCCAACCTCAGAGCTCAACGCAAGAACACATGAATGCACATACATTTGCACACATCCAGAGATAAACTCCCCAAGAGAAACCAAATTCCAAGATATCCAGCCGTGGCAATGCTTGCACACACGTGATTATGCGCAGAGGTCCACCCTACCAGCCAACCTCAGATCTCCACGCAAGCACACATGAATGCACATACATTTGCACACATCCAGAGATAAACTCAGCCCAACGAATCCAAATTCCAAGAAATCGAGCCGTGGCAATGCTTGCACACACATGTGATTATGCGCAGAGGTCCACCCTACCAGCCAACCTCAGATCTCCACGCAAGCACACATGAATGCACATACATTTGCACACATCCAGAGATAAACTCCCCCTCAGAAACCAAATTTCAAGAAATCGAGCCGTGGCAATGCTTGCACACACATGTGATTATGCGCAGAGGTCCACCCTATGAGCCAACCTCAGATCTCAACGCAGGAACACATGAATGCACATACATTTGCACACATCCAGAGATAAACTCACCCCAAAGAATCCAAATTCCAAGAAATCGAGCCGTGGCAATGTTTGCACACACATGTGATTATGCGCAGAGGTACACCCTACCAGCCAACCTCAGATCTCCACGCAAGCACACATGAATGCACATACATTTGCACACATCCAGAGATAAACTCCCCCTCAGAAACCAAATTCCAAGAAATCGAGCCTTGGCAATGCTTGCACACACATGTTATTATTCGCAGAGGTCAACCCTATGAGCCAACCTCAGATCTCCACGCAAGCACACATGAATGCACATACATTTGCACACATCCAGAGATAAACTCACCCCAAAGAAACCAAATTCCAAGAAATCCAGCCGTGGCAATGTTTGCACACACATGTGATTATGCGCAGAGGTCCACTCTACCAGCCAACCTCAGATCTCAACGCAGGCACACATGAATGCACATACATTTGCACACATCCAGAGATAAACTCCCCCTCAGAAACCAAATTCCAAGAAATCGAGCCGTGGCAATGTTTGCACACACATGTGATTATGCGCAGAGGTCCACCCTACCAGCCCACCTCAGATCTCCACGCAAGCACACATGAATGCACATACATTTGCACACATCCAGAAATAAACTCCCCCAGAGAAACCAAATTCCAAGATATCCAGCCGTGGCAATGCTTGCACACACATGTGATTATGCGCAGAGGTCCACCCTATGAGCCAATCTCAGATCTCCACGCAAGCACACATGAATGCACGTACATTTGCACACATCCAGAGATAAACTCCCCCTCAGAAACCAAATTCCAAGAAATCGAGCTGTGGCAATGCTTGCACACACATGTGATTATGCGCAGAGGTCCACCCTACCAGCCAACCTCAGATCTCAACGCAGGAACACATGAATGCACATACATTTGCACACATCCAGAGATAAACTCCCCAACAGAAACCAAATTCCAAGAAATCGAGCCGTGGCAATGCTTGCACACACATGTGATTATGCGCAGAGGTCCACCCTACCAGCCAACCTCAGATCTCCACGCAAGCACACATGAATGCACATACATTTGCACACATCCAGAAATAAACTCCCCCAGAGAAACCAAATTCCAAGATATCCAGCCGTGGCAATGCTTGCACACACATGTGATTATGCGCAGAGGTCCACCCTACCAGCCAACCTCAGGTCTCAACGCAGGAACACATGAATGCACATACATTTGGACACATCCAGAAATAAACTCCCCAAGAGACCAAATTCTAAGAAATCCAGCCGTGGCAATGCTTGCACACACATGTGATTATGCGCAGAGGTCCACCCTACCAGCCAACCTCAGATCTCAACGCAGGAACACATGAATGCACATACATTTGCACACATCCAGAGATAAACTCACCCCAAAGAAACCAAATTCCAAGAAATCCAGCCGTGGCAATGTTTGCACACACATGTGATTATGCGCAGAGGTCCACCCCACCAGCCAACCTCAGATCTCAACGCAGGCAGACATGAATGCACATACATTTGCACACATCCAGAGATAAACTCCCCCTCAGAAACCAAATTCCAAGAAATCGAGCCGTGGCAATGTTTGCACACACATGTGATTATGCGCAGAGGTCCACCCTACCAGCCCACCTCAGATCTCCACGCAAGCACACATGAATGCACATACATTTGCACACATCCAGAAATAAACTCCCCCAGAGAAACCAAATTCCAAGATATCCAGCCGTGGCAATGCTTGCACACACATGTGATTATGCGCAGAGGTCCACCCTACCAGCCAACCTCAGATCTCAACGCAGGCACACATGAATGCACATACATTTGCACACATCCAGAGATAAACTCCCCCTCAGAAACCAAATTTCAAGAAATCGAGCCGTGGCAATGCTTGCACACACATGTGATTATGTGCAGAGGTCCACCCTACCAGCCAACCTCAGATCTACACGCAGGCACACATGAATGCACATACATTTGGACACATCCAGAAATAAACTCCCCAAGAGAAACCAAATTCCAAGAAATCCAGCCGTGGCAATGCTTGCACACACATGTGATTATGCGCAGAGGTCCACCCTACCAGCCAACCTAAGAGCTCAACGCAAGAACACATGAATGCACATACATTTGCACACATTCAGAGATAAACTCCCCCTCAGAAACCAAATTCCAAGATATCCAGAAATGGAAATGTTTGCACACACATGTGATTATGCGCAGAGGTCCACCCTACCAGCCAACCTCAGATCTACACGCAGGCACACATGAATGCACATATATTTGCACACATCCAGAGATAAACTCCCCCTCAGAAACCAAATTCCAAGAAATCGAGCCGTGGCAATGCTTGCACACACATGTGATTATGCGCAGAGGTCCACCCTACCAGCCAACCTCAGATCTCCACGCAAGCACACATGAATGCACATACATTTGCACACATCCAGAGATAAACTCCCCTTCAGAAACCAAATTCCAAGAAATCGAGCCTTGGCAATGCTTGCACACACATGTTATTATTCGCAGAGGTCAACCCTATGAGCCAACCTCAGATCTCCACGCAAGCACACATGAATGCACATACATTTGCACACATCCAGAGATAAACTCCCCAAGAGAAACCAAATTCCAAGATATCCAGCCGTGGCAATGCTTGCACACACATGTGATTATGCGCAGAGGTCCACCCTACCAGCCAACCTCAGATCTCCACGCAGGCACACATGAATGCACATACATTTGCACACATCCAGAGATAAACTCAGCCCAACGAATCCAAATTCCAAGAAATCGAGCCGTGGCAATGCTTGCACACACATGTGATTATGCGCAGAGGTCCACCCTATGAGCCAACCTCAGATCTCAACGCAGGAACACATGAATGCACATACATTTGCACACATCCAGAGATAAACTCCCCCTCAGAAACCAAATTTCAAGAAATCGAGCCGTGGCAATGCTTGCACACACATGTGATTATGCGCAGAGGTCCACCCTACCAGCCAACCTCAGATCTCAACGCAGGAACACATGAATGCACATACATTTGCACACATCCAGAGATAAACTCCCCCTCAGAAACCAAATTTCAAGAAATCGAGCCGTGGCAATGCTTGCACACACATGTGATTATGCGCAGAGGTCCACCCTATGAGCCAACCTCAGATCTCAACGCAGGAACACATGAATGCACATACATTTGCACACATCCAGAGATAAACTCACCCCAAAGAATCCAAATTCCAAGAAATCGAGCCGTGGCAATGTTTGCACACACATGTGATTATGCGCAGAGGTACACCCTACCAGCCAACCTCAGATCTCCACGCAAGCACACATGAATGCACATACATTTGCACACATCCAGAGATAAACTCACCCCAAAGAAACCAAATTCTAAGAAATCGAGCCGTGGCAATGCTTGCACACACATGTTATTATTCGCAGAGGTCAACCCTATGAGCCAACCTCAGATCTCCACGCAAGCACACATGAATGCACATACATTTGCACACATCCAGAGATAAACTCACCCCAAAGAATCCAAATTCCAAGAAATCCAGCCGTGGTAATGCTTGCACACACATGTGATTATGCGCAGAGGTCCACTCTACCAGCCAACCTCAGATCTCAGCGCAGGAACACATGAATGCACATACATTTGCACACATCCAGAAATAAACTCCCCCAGAGAAACCAAATTCCAAGAAATCGAGCCGTGGTAATGCTTGCACACACATGTGATTATGCGCAGAGGTCCACTCTACCAGCCAACCTCAGATCTCAACGCAAGCACACATGAATGCACATACATTTGCACACATCCAGAGATAAACTCACCCCAACGAATCCAAATTTCAAGAAATCGAGCCGTGGCAATGCTTGCACACACATGTGATTATGCGCAGAGGTCCACCCTACCAGCCAACCTCAGATCTCAACGCAGGAACACATGAATGCACATACATTTGCACACATCCAGAGATAAACTCCCCCTCAGAAACCAAATTCCAAGAAATCGAGCCGTGGCAATGCTTGCACACACATGTGATTATGCGCAGAGGTCCACCCTATGAGCCAACCTCAGATCTCCACGCAAGCACACATGAATGCACATACATTTGCACACATCCAGAGATAAACTCCCCCTCAGAAACCACATTCCAAGAAATCGAGCCGTGGCAATACTTGCACACACATGTGATTATGCGCAGAGGTCCACCCTACCAGCCAACCTCAGAGCTCAACGCAAGAACACATGAATGCACATACATTTGCACACATTCAGAGATAAACTCACCCCAAAGAATCCAAATTCCAAGAAATCGAGCCGTGGCAATGCTTGCACACACATGTGATTATGCGCAGAGGTCCACCCTACCAGCCAACCTCAGAGCTCAACGCAAGAACACATGAATGCACATACATTTGCACACATTCAGAGATAAACTCCCCCTCAGAAACCAAATTCCAAGATATCCAGAAATGGAAATGTTTACACACACATGTGATTATGCGCAGAGGTCCACCCTACCAGCCAACCTCAGATCTCCACGCAAGCACACATGAATGCACAAACATTTGCACACATCCAGAGATAAACTCCCCCTCAGAAACCAAATTTCAAGAAATCGAGCCGTGGCAATGCTTGCACACACATGTGATTATGCGCAGAGGTCCACCCTACCAGCCAACCTCAGATCTCAGCGCAGGAACACATGAATGCACATACATTTGGACACATCCAGAAATAAACTCCCGAAGAGAAACCAAATTCCAAGAAATCCAGCCGTGGCAATGCTTGCACACACATGTGATTATGCGCAGAGGTCCACCCTACCAGCCAACCTCAGATCTCAACGCAGGAACACATGAATGCACATACATTTGCACACATCCAGAAATAAACTCCCCCAGAGAAACCAAATTCCAAGATATCCAGAAATGGAAATGTTTACACACACATGTGATTATGCGCAGAGGTCCACCCTACCAGCCAACCTCAGAGCTCAACGCAAGAACACATGAATGCACATACATTTGCACAAATTCAGAGATAAACTCCCCCTCAGAAACCAAATTCCAAGATATCCAGAAATGGAAATGTTTGCACACACATGTGATTATGCGCAGAGGTCCACCCTACCAGCCAACCTCAGATCTACACGCAGGCACACATGAATGCACATACATTTGCACACATCCAGAGATAAACTCCCCTCAGAAACCAAATTCCAAGAAATCGAGCTGTGGCAATGCTTGCACACACATGTGATTATGCGCAGAGGTCCACCCTACCAGCCAACCTCAGATCTCAGCGCAGGAACACATGAATGCACATACATTTGCACACATCCAGAAATAAACTCCCCAAGAGAAACCAAATTCCAAGATATCCAGCCGTGGCAATGCTTGCACACACGTGATTATGCGCAGAGGTCCACCCTACCAGCCAACCTCAGATCTCCACGCAAGCACACATGAATGCACATACATTTGCACACATCCAGAGATAAACTCACCCCAAAGAATCCAAATTCCAAGAAATCGAGCCGTGGCAATGCTTGCACATACATGTGATTATGCGCAGAGGTCCACCCTACCAGCCAACCTCAGATCTCCACGCAAGCACACATGAATGCACATACATTTGCACACATCCAGAGATAAACTCAGCCCAACGAATCCAAATTCCAAGAAATCGAGCCGTGGCAATGCTTGCACACACATGTGATTATGCGCAGAGGTCCACCCTACCAGCCAACCTCAGATCTCCACGCAAGCACACATGAATGCACATACATTTGCACACATCCAGAGATAAACTCCCCCTCAGAAACCAAATTTCAAGAAATCGAGCCGTGGCAATGCTTGCACACACATGTGATTATGCGCAGAGGTCCACCCTATGAGCCAACCTCAGATCTCAACGCAGGAACACATGAATGCACATACATTTGCACACATCCAGAGATAAACTCACCCCAAAGAATCCAAATTCCAAGAAATCGAGCCGTGGCAATGTTTGCACACACATGTGATTATGCGCAGAGGTACACCCTACCAGCCAACCTCAGATCTCCACGCAAGCACACATGAATGCACATACATTTGCACACATCCAGAGATAAACTCCCCCTCAGAAACCAAATTCCAAGAAATCGAGCCTTGGCAATGCTTGCACACACATGTTATTATTCGCAGAGGTCAACCCTATGAGCCAACCTCAGATCTCCACGCAAGCACACATGAATGCACATACATTTGCACACATCCAGAGATAAACTCACCCCAAAGAATCCAAATTCCAAGAAATCGAGCCGTGGTAATGCTTGCACACACATGTGATTATGCGCAGAAGTCCACTCTACCAGCCAACCTTAGATCTCAGCGCAGGAACACATGAATGCACATACATTTGCACACATCCAGAAATAAACTCCCCAAGAGAAACCAAATTCCAAGAAATCGAGCCGTGGTAATGCTTGCACACACATGTGATTATGCGCAGAGGTCCACTCTACCAGCCAACCTCAGATCTCCACGCAAGCACACATGAATGCACATACATTTGCACACATCCAGAGATAAACTCACCCCAACGAATCCAAATTCCAAGAAATCGAGCCGTGGCAATGCTTGCACACACATGTGATTATGCGCAGAGGTCCACCCTACCAGCCAACCTCAGATCTCAACGCAGGAACACATGAATGCACATACATTTGCACACATCCAGAGATAAACTCCCCCTCAGAAACCAAATTCCAAGAAATCGAGCCGTGGCAATGCTTGCACACACATGTGATTATGCGCAGAGGTCCACCCTATGAGCCAACCTCAGATCTCCACGCAGGCACACATGAATGCACATACATTTGCACACATCCAGAGATAAACTCCCCCTCAGAAACCAAATTCCAAGAAATGGAGCCGTGGCAATGCTTGCACACACATGTGATTATGCGCAGAGGTCCACCCTACCAGCCAACCTCAGATCTACACGCAGGCACACATGAATGCACATACATTTGCACACATCCAGAGATAAACTCACCCCAACGAATCCAAATTCCAAGAAATCGAGCCGTGGCAATGCTTGCACACACATGTGATTATGCGCAGAGGTCCACCCTACCAGCCAACCTCAGATCTCAACGCAGGAACACATGAATGCACATACATTTGCACACATCCAGAGATAAACTCCCCAACAGAAACCAAATTCCAAGAAATCGAGCCGTGGCAATGCTTGCACACACATGTGATTATGCGCAGAGGTCCACCCTACCAGCCAACCTCAGATCTCCACGCAAGCACACATGAATGCACATACATTTGCACACATCCAGAGATAAACTCCCCCTCAGAAACCAAATTCCAAGAAATCGAGCCGTGGCAATACTTGCACACACATGTGATTATGCGCAGAGGTCTACCCTACCAGCCAACCTCAGAGCTCAACGCAAGAACACATGAATGCACATACATTTGCACACATTCAGAGATAAACTCCCCCTCAGAAACCAAATTCCAAGATATCCAGAAATGGAAATGTTTGCACACACATGTGATTATGCGCAGAGGTCCACCCTACCAGCCAACCTCAGATCTCCACGCAAGCACACATGAATGCACAAACATTTGCACACATCCAGAGATAAACTCCCCCTCAGAAACCAAATTTCAAGAAATCGAGCCGTGGCAATGCTTGCACACACATGTGATTATGCGCAGAGGTCCACCCTACCAGCCAACCTCAGAGCTCAACGCAAGAACACATGAATGCACATACATTTGCACACATCCAGAGATAAACTCCCCAAGAGAAACCAAATTCCAAGATATCCAGCCGTGGCAATGCTTGCACACACGTGATTATGCGCAGAGGTCCACCCTACCAGCCAACCTCAGATCTCCACGCAAGCACACATGAATGCACATACATTTGCACACATCCAGAGATAAACTCACCCCAAAGAATCCAAATTCCAAGAAATCGAGCCGTGGCAATGCTTGCACATACATGTGATTATGCGCAGAGGTCCACCCTACCAGCCAACCTCAGATCTCCACGCAAGCACACATGAATGCACATACATTTGCACACATCCAGAGATAAACTCAGCCCAACGAATCCAAATTCCAAGAAATCGAGCCGTGGCAATGCTTGCACACACATGTGATTATGCGCAGAGGTCCACCCTACCAGCCAACCTCAGATCTCCACGCAAGCACACATGAATGCACATACATTTGCACACATCCAGAGATAAACTCCCCCTCAGAAACCAAATTTCAAGAAATCGAGCCGTGGCAATGCTTGCACACACATGTGATTATGCGCAGAGGTACACCCTACCAGCCAACCTCAGATCTCCACGCAAGCACACATGAATGCACATACATTTGCACACATCCAGAGATAAACTCCCCCTCAGAAACCAAATTCCAAGAAATCGAGCCTTGGCAATGCTTGCACACACATGTTATTATTCGCAGAGGTCAACCCTATGAGCCAACCTCAGATCTCCACGCAAGCACACATGAATGCACATACATTTGCACACATCCAGAGATAAACTCACCCCAAAGAATCCAAATTCCAAGAAATCGAGCCGTGGTAATGCTTGCACACACATGTGATTATGCGCAGAAGTCCACTCTACCAGCCAACCTTAGATCTCAGCGCAGGAACACATGAATGCACATACATTTGCACACATCCAGAAATAAACTCCCCAAGAGAAACCAAATTCCAAGAAATCGAGCCGTGGTAATGCTTGCACACACATGTGATTATGCGCAGAGGTCCACTCTACCAGCCAACCTCAGATCTCCACGCAAGCACACATGAATGCACATACATTTGCACACATCCAGAGATAAACTCACCCCAACGAATCCAAATTCCAAGAAATCGAGCCGTGGCAATGCTTGCACACACATGTGATTATGCGCAGAGGTCCACCCTACCAGCCAACCTCAGATCTCAACGCAGGAACACATGAATGCACATACATTTGCACACATCCAGAGATAAACTCCCCCTCAGAAACCAAATTCCAAGAAATCGAGCCGTGGCAATGCTTGCACACACATGTGATTATGCGCAGAGGTCCACCCTATGAGCCAACCTCAGATCTCCACGCAGGCACACATGAATGCACATACATTTGCACACATCCAGAGATAAACTCCCCCTCAGAAACCAAATTCCAAGAAATCGAGCCGTGGCAATGCTTGCACACACATGTGATTATGCGCAGAGGTCCACCCTACCAGCCAACCTCAGATCTACACGCAGGCACACATGAATGCACATACATTTGCACACATCCAGAGATAAACTCACCCCAACGAATCCAAATTCCAAGAAATCGAGCCGTGGCAATGCTTGCACACACATGTGATTATGCGCAGAGGTCCACCCTACCAGCCAACCTCAGATCTCAACGCAGGAACACATGAATGCACATACATTTGCACACATCCAGAGATAAACTCCCCAACAGAAACCAAATTCCAAGAAATCGAGCCGTGGCAATGCTTGCACACACATGTGATTATGCGCAGAGGTCCACCCTACCAGCCAACCTCAGATCTCCACGCAAGCACACATGAATGCACATACATTTGCACACATCCAGAGATAAACTCCCCCTCAGAAACCAAATTCCAAGAAATCGAGCCGTGGCAATACTTGCACACACATGTGATTATGCGCAGAGGTCTACCCTACCAGCCAACCTCAGAGCTCAACGCAAGAACACATGAATGCACATACATTTGCACACATTCAGAGATAAACTCACCCCAAAGAATCCAAATTCCAAGAAATCGAGCCGTGGCAATGCTTGCACACACATGTGATTATGCGCAGAGGTCCACCCTACCAGCCAACCTCAGAGCTCAACGCAAGAACACATGAATGCACATACATTTGCACACATTCAGAGATAAACTCCCCCTCAGAAACCAAATTCCAAGATATCCAGAAATGGAAATGTTTGCACACACATGTGATTATGCGCAGAGGTCCACCCTACCAGCCAACCTCAGATCTCCACGCAAGCACACATGAATGCACAAACATTTGCACACATCCAGAGATAAACTCCCCCTCAGAAACCAAATTTCAAGAAATCGAGCCGTGGCAATGCTTGCACACACATGTGATTATGCGCAGAGGTCCACCCTACCAGCCAACCTCAGATCTCAGCGCAGGAACACATGAATGCACATACATTTGGACACATCCAGAAATAAACTCCCGAAGAGAAACCAAATTCCAAGAAATCCAGCCGTGGCAATGCTTGCACACACATGTGATTATGCGCAGAGGTCCACCCTACCAGCCAACCTCAGATCTCAACGCAGGAACACATGAATGCACATACATTTGCACACATCCAGAAATAAACTCCCCCAGAGAAACCAAATTCCAAGATATCCAGAAATGGAAATGTTTACACACACATGTGATTATGCGCAGAGGTCCACCCTACCAGCCAACCTCAGAGCTCAACGCAAGAACACATGAATGCACATACATTTGCACACATTCAGAGATAAACTCCCCCTCAGAAACCAAATTCCAAGATATCCAGAAATGGAAATGTTTGCACAGACATGTGATTATGCGCAGAGGTCCACCCTACCAGCCAACCTCAGATCTACACGCAGGCACACATGAATGCACATACATTTGCACACATCCAGAGATAAACTCCCCTCAGAAACCAAATTCCAAGAAATCGAGCTGTGGCAATGCTTGCACACACATGTGATTATGCGCAGAGGTCCACCCTACCAGCCAACCTCAGATCTCAGCGCAGGAACACATGAATGCACATACATTTGCACACATCCAGAAATAAACTCCCCAAGAGAAACCAAATTCCAAGATATCCAGCCGTGGCAATGCTTGCACACACGTGATTATGCGCAGAGGTCCACCCTACCAGCCAACCTCAGATCTCAACGCAGGAACACATGAATGCACATACATTTGCACACATCCAGAGATAAACTCCCCCAGAGAAACCAAATTCCAAGAAATCGAGCCGTGGCAATGCTTGCACACACATGTGATTATGCGCAGAGGTCCACCCTACCAGCCAACCTCAGATCTCCACGCAAGCACACATGAATGCACATACATTTGCACACATCCAGAGATAAACTCACCCCAAAGAATCCAAATTCCAAGAAATCGAGCCGTGGCAATGCTTGCACATACATGTGATTATGCGCAGAGGTCCACCCTACCAGCCAACCTCAGATCTACACGCAGGCACACATGAATGCACATACATTTGCACACATCCAGAGAAAAACTCAGCCCAACGAATCCAAATTCCAAGAAATCGAGCCGTGGCAATGCTTGCACACACATGTGATTATGCGCAGAGGTCCACCCTATGAGCCAACCTCAGATCTCAACGCAGGAACACATGAATGCACATACATTTGCACACATCCAGAGATAAACTCCCCCTCAGAAACCAAATTTCAAGAAATCGAGCCGTGGCAATGCTTGCACACACATGTGATTATGCGCAGAGGTCCACCCTACCAGCCAACCTCAGATCTCAACGCAGGAACACATGAATGCACATACATTTGCACACATCCAGAGATAAACTCCCCCTCAGAAACCAAATTTCAAGAAATCGAGCCGTGGCAATGCTTGCACACACATGTGATTATGCGCAGAGGTCCACCCTATGAGCCAACCTCAGATCTCAACGCAGGAACACATGAATGCACATACATTTGCACACATCCAGAGATAAACTCCCCCTCAGAAACCAAATTTCAAGAAATTGAGCCGTGGCAATGCTTGCACACACATGTGATTATGCGCAGAGGTCCACCCTATGAGCCAACCTCAGATCTCAACGCAGGAACACATGAATGCACATACATTTGCACACATCCAGAGATAAACTCACCCCAAAGAATCCAAATTCCAAGAAATCGAGCCGTGGCAATGTTTGCACACACATGTGATTATGCGCAGAGGTACACCCTACCAGCCAACCTCAGATCTCCACGCAAGCACACATGAATGCACATACATTTGCACACATCCAGAGATAAACTCCGCCTCAGAAACCAAATTCCAAGAAATCGAGCCTTGGCAATGCTTGCACACACATGTTATTATTCGCAGAGGTCAACCCTATGAGCCAACCTCAGATCTCCACGCAAGCACACATGAATGCACATACATTTGCACACATCCAGAGATAAACTCACCCCAAAGAATCCAAATTCCAAGAAATCGAGCCGTGGTAATGCTTGCACACACATGTGATTATGCGCAGAAGTCCACTCTACCAGCCAACCTCAGATCTCAGCGCAGGAACACATGAATGCACATACATTTGCACACATCCAGAAATAAACTCCCCAAGAGAAACCAAATTCCAAGAAATCGAGCCGTGGTAATGCTTGCACACACATGTGATTATGCGCAGAGGTCCACTCTACCAGCCAACCTCAGATCTCCACGCAAGCACACATGAATGCACATACATTTGCACACATCCAGAGATAAACTCACCCCAACGAATCCAAATTCCAAGAAATCGAGCCGTGGCAATGCTTGCACACACATGTGATTATGCGCAGAGGTCCACCCCACCAGCCAACCTCAGATCTCAACGCAGGAACACATGAATGCACATACATTTGCACACATCCAGAGATAAACTCCCCCTCAGAAACCAAATTTCAAGAAATCGAGCCGTGGCAATGCTTGCACACACATGTGATTATGCGCAGAGGTCCACCCTATGAGCCAACCTCAGATCTCAGCGCAGGAACACATGAATGCACATACATTTGCACACATCCAGAAATAAACTCCCCCAGAGAAACCAAATTCCAAGAAATCGAGCCGTGGCAATGCTTGCACACACATGTGATTATGCGCAGAGGTCCACCCTACCAGCCAACCTCAGATCTCCACGCAAGCACACATGAATGCACATACATTTGCACACATCCAGAGATAAACTCACCCCAAAGAATCCAAATTCCAAGAAATCGAGCCGTGGCAATGCTTGCACATACATGTGATTATGCGCAGAGGTCCACCCTACCAGCCAACCTCAGATCTACACGCAGGCACACATGAATGCACATACATTTGCACACATCCAGAGAAAAACTCAGCCCAACGAATCCAAATTCCAAGAAATCGAGCCGTGGCAATGCTTGCACACACATGTGATTATGCGCAGAGGTCCACCCTATGAGCCAACCTCAGATCTCAACGCAGGAACACATGAATGCACATACATTTGCACACATCCAGAGATAAACTCCCCCTCAGAAACCAAATTTCAAGAAATCGAGCCGTGGCAATGCTTGCACACACATGTGATTATGCGCAGAGGTCCACCCTACCAGCCAACCTCAGATCTCAACGCAGGAACACATGAATGCACATACATTTGCACACATCCAGAGATAAACTCCCCCTCAGAAACCAAATTTCAAGAAATCGAGCCGTGGCAATGCTTGCACACACATGTGATTATGCGCAGAGGTCCACCCTATGAGCCAACCTCAGATCTCAACGCAGGAACACATGAATGCACATACATTTGCACACATCCAGAGATAAACTCCCCCTCAGAAACCAAATTTCAAGAAATTGAGCCGTGGCAATGCTTGCACACACATGTGATTATGCGCAGAGGTCCACCCTATGAGCCAACCTCAGATCTCAACGCAGGAACACATGAATGCACATACATTTGCACACATCCAGAGATAAACTCACCCCAAAGAATCCAAATTCCAAGAAATCGAGCCGTGGCAATGTTTGCACACACATGTGATTATGCGCAGAGGTACACCCTACCAGCCAACCTCAGATCTCCACGCAAGCACACATGAATGCACATACATTTGCACACATCCAGAGATAAACTCACCCCAAAGAATCCAAATTCCAAGAAATCGAGCCGTGGTAATGCTTGCACACACATGTGATTATGCGCAGAAGTCCACTCTACCAGCCAACCTCAGATCTCAGCGCAGGAACACATGAATGCACATACATTTGCACACATCCAGAAATAAACTCCCCAAGAGAAACCAAATTCCAAGAAATCGAGCCGTGGTAATGCTTGCACACACATGTGATTATGCGCAGAGGTCCACTCTACCAGCCAACCTCAGATCTCCACGCAAGCACACATGAATGCACATACATTTGCACACATCCAGAGATAAACTCACCCCAACGAATCCAAATTCCAAGAAATCGAGCCGTGGCAATGCTTGCACACACATGTGATTATGCGCAGAGGTCCACCCCACCAGCCAACCTCAGATCTCAACGCAGGAACACATGAATGCACATACATTTGCACACATCCAGAGATAAACTCCCCCTCAGAAACCAAATTTCAAGAAATCGAGCCGTGGCAATGCTTGCACACACATGTGATTATGCGCAGAGGTCCACCCTATGAGCCAACCTCAGATCTCAACGCAGGAACACATGAATGCACATACATTTGCACACATCCAGAGATAAACTCACCCCAAAGAATCCAAATTCCAAGAAATCGAGCCGTGGCAATGTTTGCACACACATGTGATTATGCGCAGAGGTCCACCCTACCAGCCAACCTCAGATCTCCACGCAAGCACACATGAATGCACATACATTTGCACACATCCAGAGATAAACTCCCCCTCAGAAACCAAATTCCAAGAAATCGAGCCTTGGCAATGCTTGCACACACATGTTATTATTCGCAGAGGTCAACCCTATGAGCCAACCTCAGATCTCCACGCAAGCACACATGAATGCACATACATTTGCACACATCCAGAGATAAACTCACCCCAAAGAATCCAAATTCCAAGAAATCGAGCCGTGGTAATGCTTGCACACACATGTGATTATGCGCAGAAGTCCACTCTACCAGCCAACCTTAGATCTCAGCGCAGGAACACATGAATGCACATACATTTGCACACATCCAGAAATAAACTCCCCAAGAGAAACCAAATTCCAAGAAATCGAGCCGTGGTAATGCTTGCACACACATGTGATTATGCGCAGAGGTCCACTCTACCAGCCAACCTCAGATCTCCACGCAAGCACACATGAATGCACATACATTTGCACACATCCAGAGATAAACTCACCCCAACGAATCCAAATTCCAAGAAATCGAGCCGTGGCAATGCTTGCACACACATGTGATTATGCGCAGAGGTCCACCCTACCAGCCAACCTCAGATCTCAACGCAGGAACACATGAATGCACATACATTTGCACACATCCAGAGATAAACTCCCCCTCAGAAACCAAATTCCAAGAAATCGAGCCGTGGCAATGCTTGCACACACATGTGATTATGCGCAGAGGTCCACCCTATGAGCCAACCTCAGATCTCCACGCAGGCACACATGAATGCACATACATTTGCACACATCCAGAGATAAACTCCCCCTCAGAAACCAAATTCCAAGAAATCGAGCCGTGGCAATGCTTGCACACACATGTGATTATGCGCAGAGGTCCACCCTACCAGCCAACCTCAGATCTACACGCAGGCACACATGAATGCACATACATTTGCACACATCCAGAGATAAACTCACCCCAACGAATCCAAATTCCAAGAAATCGAGCCGTGGCAATGCTTGCACACACATGTGATTATGCGCAGAGGTCCACCCTACCAGCCAACCTCAGATCTCAACGCAGGAACACATGAATGCACATACATTTGCACACATCCAGAGATAAACTCCCCAACAGAAACCAAATTCCAAGAAATCGAGCCGTGGCAATGCTTGCACACACATGTGATTATGCGCAGAGGTCCACCCTACCAGCCAACCTCAGATCTCCACGCAAGCACACATGAATGCACATACATTTGCACACATCCAGAGATAAACTCCCCCTCAGAAACCAAATTCCAAGAAATCGAGCCGTGGCAATACTTGCACACACATGTGATTATGCGCAGAGGTCTACCCTACCAGCCAACCTCAGAGCTCAACGCAAGAACACATGAATGCACATACATTTGCACACATTCAGAGATAAACTCACCCCAAAGAATCCAAATTCCAAGAAATCGAGCCGTGGCAATGCTTGCACACACATGTGATTATGCGCAGAGGTCCACCCTACCAGCCAACCTCAGAGCTCAACGCAAGAACACATGAATGCACATACATTTGCACACATTCAGAGATAAACTCCCCCTCAGAAACCAAATTCCAAGATATCCAGAAATGGAAATGTTTGCACACACATGTGATTATGCGCAGAGGTCCACCCTACCAGCCAACCTCAGATCTCCACGCAAGCACACATGAATGCACAAACATTTGCACACATCCAGAGATAAACTCCCCCTCAGAAACCAAATTTCAAGAAATCGAGCCGTGGCAATGCTTGCACACACATGTGATTATGCGCAGAGGTCCACCCTACCAGCCAACCTCAGATCTCAGCGCAGGAACACATGAATGCACATACATTTGGACACATCCAGAAATAAACTCCCGAAGAGAAACCAAATTCCAAGAAATCCAGCCGTGGCAATGCTTGCACACACATGTGATTATGCGCAGAGGTCCACCCTACCAGCCAACCTCAGATCTCAACGCAGGAACACATGAATGCACATACATTTGCACACATCCAGAAATAAACTCCCCCAGAGAAACCAAATTCCAAGATATCCAGAAATGGAAATGTTTACACACACATGTGATTATGCGCAGAGGTCCACCCTACCAGCCAACCTCAGAGCTCAACGCAAGAACACATGAATGCACATACATTTGCACACATTCAGAGATAAACTCCCCCTCAGAAACCAAATTCCAAGATATCCAGAAATGGAAATGTTTGCACAGACATGTGATTATGCGCAGAGGTCCACCCTACCAGCCAACCTCAGATCTACACGCAGGCACACATGAATGCACATACATTTGCACACATCCAGAGATAAACTCCCCTCAGAAACCAAATTCCAAGAAATCGAGCTGTGGCAATGCTTGCACACACATGTGATTATGCGCAGAGGTCCACCCTACCAGCCAACCTCAGATCTCAGCGCAGGAACACATGAATGCACATACATTTGCACACATCCAGAAATAAACTCCCCAAGAGAAACCAAATTCCAAGATATCCAGCCGTGGCAATGCTTGCACACACGTGATTATGCGCAGAGGTCCACCCTACCAGCCAACCTCAGATCTCAACGCAGGAACACATGAATGCACATACATTTGCACACATCCAGAGATAAACTCACCCCAAAGAATCCAAATTCCAAGAAATCGAGCCGTGGCAATGCTTGCACATACATGTGATTATGCGCAGAGGTCCACCCTACCAGCCAACCTCAGATCTACACGCAGGCACACATGAATGCACATACATTTGCACACATCCAGAGAAAAACTCAGCCCAACGAATCCAAATTCCAAGAAATCGAGCCGTGGCAATGCTTGCACACACATGTGATTATGCGCAGAGGTCCACCCTATGAGCCAACCTCAGATCTCAACGCAGGAACACATGAATGCACATACATTTGCACACATCCAGAGATAAACTCCCCCTCAGAAACCAAATTTCAAGAAATCGAGCCGTGGCAATGCTTGCACACACATGTGATTATGCGCAGAGGTCCACCCTACCAGCCAACCTCAGATCTCAACGCAGGAACACATGAATGCACATACATTTGCACACATCCAGAGATAAACTCCCCCTCAGAAACCAAATTTCAAGAAATCGAGCCGTGGCAATGCTTGCACACACATGTGATTATGCGCAGAGGTCCACCCTATGAGCCAACCTCAGATCTCAACGCAGGAACACATGAATGCACATACATTTGCACACATCCAGAGATAAACTCCCCCTCAGAAACCAAATTTCAAGAAATTGAGCCGTGGCAATGCTTGCACACACATGTGATTATGCGCAGAGGTCCACCCTATGAGCCAACCTCAGATCTCAACGCAGGAACACATGAATGCACATACATTTGCACACATCCAGAGATAAACTCACCCCAAAGAATCCAAATTCCAAGAAATCGAGCCGTGGCAATGTTTGCACACACATGTGATTATGCGCAGAGGTACACCCTACCAGCCAACCTCAGATCTCCACGCAAGCACACATGAATGCACATACATTTGCACACATCCAGAGATAAACTCCGCCTCAGAAACCAAATTCCAAGAAATCGAGCCTTGGCAATGCTTGCACACACATGTTATTATTCGCAGAGGTCAACCCTATGAGCCAACCTCAGATCTCCACGCAAGCACACATGAATGCACATACATTTGCACACATCCAGAGATAAACTCACCCCAAAGAATCCAAATTCCAAGAAATCGAGCCGTGGTAATGCTTGCACACACATGTGATTATGCGCAGAAGTCCACTCTACCAGCCAACCTCAGATCTCAGCGCAGGAACACATGAATGCACATACATTTGCACACATCCAGAAATAAACTCCCCAAGAGAAACCAAATTCCAAGAAATCGAGCCGTGGTAATGCTTGCACACACATGTGATTATGCGCAGAGGTCCACTCTACCAGCCAACCTCAGATCTCCACGCAAGCACACATGAATGCACATACATTTGCACACATCCAGAGATAAACTCACCCCAACGAATCCAAATTCCAAGAAATCGAGCCGTGGCAATGCTTGCACACACATGTGATTATGCGCAGAGGTCCACCCCACCAGCCAACCTCAGATCTCAACGCAGGAACACATGAATGCACATACATTTGCACACATCCAGAGATAAACTCCCCCTCAGAAACCAAATTTCAAGAAATCGAGCCGTGGCAATGCTTGCACACACATGTGATTATGCGCAGAGGTCCACCCTATGAGCCAACCTCAGATCTCAGCGCAGGAACACATGAATGCACATACATTTGCACACATCCAGAAATAAACTCCCCCAGAGAAACCAAATTCCAAGAAATCGAGCCGTGGCAATGCTTGCACACACATGTGATTATGCGCAGAGGTCCACCCTACCAGCCAACCTCAGATCTCCACGCAAGCACACATGAATGCACATACATTTGCACACATCCAGAGATAAACTCACCCCAAAGAATCCAAATTCCAAGAAATCGAGCCGTGGCAATGCTTGCACATACATGTGATTATGCGCAGAGGTCCACCCTACCAGCCAACCTCAGATCTACACGCAGGCACACATGAATGCACATACATTTGCACACATCCAGAGAAAAACTCAGCCCAACGAATCCAAATTCCAAGAAATCGAGCCGTGGCAATGCTTGCACACACATGTGATTATGCGCAGAGGTCCACCCTATGAGCCAACCTCAGATCTCAACGCAGGAACACATGAATGCACATACATTTGCACACATCCAGAGATAAACTCCCCCTCAGAAACCAAATTTCAAGAAATCGAGCCGTGGCAATGCTTGCACACACATGTGATTATGCGCAGAGGTCCACCCTACCAGCCAACCTCAGATCTCAACGCAGGAACACATGAATGCACATACATTTGCACACATCCAGAGATAAACTCCCCCTCAGAAACCAAATTTCAAGAAATCGAGCCGTGGCAATGCTTGCACACACATGTGATTATGCGCAGAGGTCCACCCTATGAGCCAACCTCAGATCTCAACGCAGGAACACATGAATGCACATACATTTGCACACATCCAGAGATAAACTCCCCCTCAGAAACCAAATTTCAAGAAATTGAGCCGTGGCAATGCTTGCACACACATGTGATTATGCGCAGAGGTCCACCCTATGAGCCAACCTCAGATCTCAACGCAGGAACACATGAATGCACATACATTTGCACACATCCAGAGATAAACTCACCCCAAAGAATCCAAATTCCAAGAAATCGAGCCGTGGCAATGTTTGCACACACATGTGATTATGCGCAGAGGTACACCCTACCAGCCAACCTCAGATCTCCACGCAAGCACACATGAATGCACATACATTTGCACACATCCAGAGATAAACTCACCCCAAAGAATCCAAATTCCAAGAAATCGAGCCGTGGTAATGCTTGCACACACATGTGATTATGCGCAGAAGTCCACTCTACCAGCCAACCTCAGATCTCAGCGCAGGAACACATGAATGCACATACATTTGCACACATCCAGAAATAAACTCCCCAAGAGAAACCAAATTCCAAGAAATCGAGCCGTGGTAATGCTTGCACACACATGTGATTATGCGCAGAGGTCCACTCTACCAGCCAACCTCAGATCTCCACGCAAGCACACATGAATGCACATACATTTGCACACATCCAGAGATAAACTCACCCCAACGAATCCAAATTCCAAGAAATCGAGCCGTGGCAATGCTTGCACACACATGTGATTATGCGCAGAGGTCCACCCCACCAGCCAACCTCAGATCTCAACGCAGGAACACATGAATGCACATACATTTGCACACATCCAGAGATAAACTCCCCCTCAGAAACCAAATTTCAAGAAATCGAGCCGTGGCAATGCTTGCACACACATGTGATTATGCGCAGAGGTCCACCCTATGAGCCAACCTCAGATCTCAACGCAGGAACACATGAATGCACATACATTTGCACACATCCAGAGATAAACTCACCCCAAAGAATCCAAATTCCAAGAAATCGAGCCGTGGCAATGTTTGCACACACATGTGATTATGCGCAGAGGTCCACCCTACCAGCCAACCTCAGATCTCCACGCAAGCACACATGAATGCACATACATTTGCACACATCCAGAGATAAACTCCCCCTCAGAAACCAAATTCCAAGAAATCGAGCCTTGGCAATGCTTGCACACACATGTTATTATTCGCAGAGGTCAACCCTATGAGCCAACCTCAGATCTCCACGCAAGCACACATGAATGCACATACATTTGCACACATCCAGAGATAAACTCACCCCAAAGAATCCAAATTCCAAGAAATCGAGCCGTGGTAATGCTTGCACACACATGTGATTATGCGCAGAAGTCCACTCTACCAGCCAACCTCAGATCTCAGCGCAGGAACACATGAATGCACATACATTTGCACACATCCAGAAATAAACTCCCCAAGACAAACCAAATTCCAAGAAATCGAGCCGTGGTAATGCTTGCACACACATGTGATTATGCGCAGAGGTCCACTCTACCAGCCAACCTCAGATCTCCACGCAAGCACACATGAATGCACATACATTTGCACACATCCAGAGATAAACTCACCCCAACGAATCCAAATTCCAAGAAATCGAGCCGTGGCAATGCTTGCACACACATGTGATTATGCGCAGAGGTCCACCCCACCAGCCAACCTCAGATCTCAACGCAGGAACACATGAATGCACATACATTTGCACACATCCAGAGATAAACTCCCCCTCAGAAACCAAATTCCAAGAAATCGAGCCGTGGCAATGCTTGCACACACATGTGATTATGCGCAGAGGTCCACCCTATGAGCCAACCTCAGATCTCCACGCAGGCACACATGAATGCACATACATTTGCACACATCCAGAGATAAACTCCCCCTCAGAAACCAAATTCCAAGAAATCGAGCCGTGGCAATGTTTGCACACACATGTGATTATGCGCAGAGGTCCACCCTACCAGCCAACCTCAGATCTCAACGCAGGAACACATGAATGCACATACATTTGCACACATCCAGAGATAAACTCCCCAACAGAAACCAAATTCCAAGAAATCGAGCCGTGGCAATGCTTGCACACACATGTGATTATGCGCAGAGGTCCACTCTACCAGCCAACCTCAGATCTCCACGCAAGCACACATGAATGCACATACATTTGCACACATCCAGAGATAAACTCACCCCAAAGAATCCAAATTCCAAGAAATCAAGCCGTGGTAATGCTTGCACACACATGTGATTATGCGCAGAAGTCCACTCTACCAGCCAACCTCAGATCTCAGCGCAGGAACACATGAATGCACATACATTTGCACACATCCAGAAATAAACTCCCCAAGAGAAACCAAATTCCAAGAAATCGAGCCGTGGTAATGCTTGCACACACATGTGATTATGCGCAGAGGTCCACTCTACCAGCCAACCTCAGATCTCCACGCAAGCACACATGAATGCACATACATTTGCACACATCCAGAGATAAACTCACCCCAACGAATCCAAATTCCAAGAAATCGAGCCGTGGCAATGCTTGCACACACATGTGATTATGCGCAGAGGTCCACCCCACCAGCCAACCTCAGATCTCAACGCAGGAACACATGAATGCACATACATTTGCACACATCCAGAGATAAACTCCCCCTCAGAAACCAAATTCCAAGAAATCGAGCCGTGGCAATGCTTGCACACACATGTGATTATGCGCAGAGGTCCACCCTATGAGCCAACCTCAGATCTCCACGCAGGAACACATGAATGCACATACATTTGCACACATCCAGAGATAAACTCCCCCTCAGAAACCAAATTTCAAGAAATCGAGCCGTGGCAATGCTTGCACACACATGTGATTATGCGCAGAGGTCCACCCTATGAGCCAACCTCAGATCTCAACGCAGGAACACATGAATGCACATACATTTGCACACATCCAGAGATAAACTCCCCCTCAGAAACCAAATTTCAAGAAATCGAGCCGTGGCAATGCTTGCACACACATGTGATTATGCGCAGAGGTCCACCCTATGAGCCAACCTCAGATCTCAACGCAGGAACACATGAATGCACATACATTTGCACACATCCAGAGATAAACTCACCCCAAAGAATCCAAATTCCAAGAAATCGAGCCTTGGCAATGCTTGCACACACATGTTATTATTTGCAGAGGTCAACCCTATGAGCCAACCTCAGATCTCCACGCAAGCACACATGAATGCACATACATTTGCACACATCCAGAGATAAACTCACCCCAACGAATCCAAATTCCAAGAAATCGAGCCGTGGCAATGCTTGCACACACATGTGATTATGCGCAGAGGTCCACCCCACCAGCCAACCTCAGATCTCAACGCAGGCACACATGAATGCACATACATTTGCACACATCCAGAGATAAACTCCCCCTCAGAAACCAAATTCCAAGAAATCGAGCCGTGGCAATGCTTGCACACACATGTGATTATGCGCAGAGGTCCACCCTATGAGCCAACCTCAGATCTCCACGCAGGCACACATGAATGCACATACATTTGCACACATCCAGAGATAAACTCCCCCTCAGAAACCAAATTCCAAGAAATCGAGCCGTGGCAATGCTTGCACACACATGTGATTATGCGCAGAGGTACACCCTACCAGCCAACCTCAGATCTACACGCAGGCACACATGAATGCACATACATTTGCACACATCCAGAGATAAACTCACCCCAAAGAATCCAAATTCCAAGAAATCGAGCCGTGGCAATGCTTGCACACACATGTGATTATGCGCAGAAGTCCACTCTACCAGCCAACCTCAGATCTCAGCGCAGGAACACATGAATGCACATACATTTGCACACATCCAGAAATAAACTCCCCAAGAGAAACCAAATTCCAAGAAATCGAGCCGTGGTAATGCTTGCACACACATGTGATTATGCGCAGAGGTCCACTCTACCAGCCAACCTCAGATCTCCACGCAAGCACACATGAATGCACATACATTTGCACACATCCAGAGATAAACTCACCCCAACGAATCCAAATTCCAAGAAATCGAGCCGTGGCAATGCTTGCACACACATGTGATTATGCGCAGAGGTCCACCCCACCAGCCAACCTCAGATCTCAACGCAGGAACACATGAATGCACATACATTTGCACACATCCAGAGATAAACTCCCCCTCAGAAACCAAATTCCAAGAAATCGAGCCGTGGCAATGCTTGCACACACATGTGATTATGCGCAGAGGTCCACCCTATGAGCCAACCTCAGATCTCCACGCAGGCACACATGAATGCACATACATTTGCACACATCCAGAGATAAACTCCCCCTCAGAAACCAAATTCCAAGAAATCGAGCCGTGGCAATGTTTGCACACACATGTGATTATGCGCAGAGGTCCACCCTACCAGCCAACCTCAGATCTACACGCAGGCACACATGAATGCACATACATTTGCACACATCCAGAGATAAACTCACCCCAACGAATCCAAATTCCAAGAAATCGAGCCGTGGCAATGCTTGCACACACATGTGATTATGCGCAGAGGTCCACCCTACCAGCCAACCTCAGATCTCAACGCAGGAACACATGAATGCACATACATTTGCACACATCCAGAGATAAACTCCCCAACAGAAACCAAATTCCAAGAAATCGAGCCGTGGCAATGCTTGCACACACATGTGATTATGCGCAGAGGTCCACTCTACCAGCCAACCTCAGATCTCCACGCAAGCACACATGAATGCACATACATTTGCACACATCCAGAGATAAACTCACCCCAAAGAATCCAAATTCCAAGAAATCGAGCCGTGGTAATGCTTGCACACACATGTGATTATGCGCAGAAGTCCACTCTACCAGCCAACCTCAGATCTCAGCGCAGGAACACATGAATGCACATACATTTGCACACATCCAGAAATAAACTCCCCAAGAGAAACCAAATTCCAAGAAATCGAGCCGTGGCAATGCTTGCACACACATGTGATTATGCGCAGAGGTCCACCCTATGAGCCAACCTCAGATCTCCACGCAGGCACACATGAATGCACATACATTTGCACACATCCAGAGATAAACTCCCCCTCAGAAACCAAATTCCAAGAAATCGAGCCGTGGCAATGCTTGCACACACATGTGATTATGCGCAGAGGTACACCCTACCAGCCAACCTCAGATCTACACGCAGGCACACATGAATGCACATACATTTGCACACATCCAGAGATAAACTCACCCCAAAGAATCCAAATTCCAAGAAATCGAGCCGTGGCAATGCTTGCACACACATGTGATTATGCGCAGAGGTCCACCCTACCAGCCAACCTCAGATCTCAACGCAGGAACACATGAATGCACATACATTTGCACACATCCAGAGATAAACTCCCCAACAGAAACCAAATTCCAAGAAATCGAGCCGTGGCAATGCTTGCACACACATGTGATTATGCGCAGAGGTCCACTCTACCAGCCAACCTCAGATCTCCACGCAAGCACACATGAATGCACATACATTTGCACACATCCAGAGATAAACTCACCCCAAAGAATCCAAATTCCAAGAAATCGAGCCGTGGTAATGCTTGCACACACATGTGATTATGCGCAGAAGTCCACTCTACCAGCCAACCTCAGATCTCAGCGCAGGAACACATGAATGCACATACATTTGCACACATCCAGAAATAAACTCCCCAAGAGAAACCAAATTCCAAGAAATCGAGCCGTGGTAATGCTTGCACACACATGTGATTATGCGCAGAGGTCCACTCTACCAGCCAACCTCAGATCTCCACGCAAGCACACATGAATGCACATACATTTGCACACATCCAGAGATAAACTCACCCCAACGAATCCAAATTCCAAGAAATCGAGCCGTGGCAATGCTTGCACACACATGTGATTATGCGCAGAGGTCCACCCCACCAGCCAACCTCAGATCTCAACGCAGGAACACATGAATGCACATACATTTGCACACATCCAGAGATAAACTCCCCCTCAGAAACCAAATTCCAAGAAATCGAGCCGTGGCAATGCTTGCACACACATGTGATTATGCGCAGAGGTCCACCCTATGAGCCAACCTCAGATCTCCACGCAGGAACACATGAATGCACATACATTTGCACACATCCAGAGATAAACTCCCCCTCAGAAACCAAATTTCAAGAAACCGAGCCGTGGCAATGCTTGCACACACATGTGATTATGCGCAGAGGTCCACCCTATGAGCCAACCTCAGATCTCAACGCAGGAACACATGAATGCACATACATTTGCACACATCCAGAGATAAACTCCCCCTCAGAAACCAAATTTCAAGAAATCGAGCCGTGGCAATGCTTGCACACACATGTGATTATGCGCAGAGGTCCACCCTATGAGCCAACCTCAGATCTCAACGCAGGAACACATGAATGCACATACATTTGCACACATCCAGAGATAAACTCACCCCAAAGAATCCAAATTCCAAGAAATCGAGCCTTGGCAATGCTTGCACACACATGTTATTATTTGCAGAGGTCAACCCTATGAGCCAACCTCAGATCTCCACGCAAGCACACATGAATGCACATACATTTGCACACATCCAGAGATAAACTCACCCCAACGAATCCAAATTCCAAGAAATCGAGCCGTGGCAATGCTTGCACACACATGTGATTATGCGCAGAGGTCCACCCCACCAGCCAACCTCAGATCTCAACGCAGGCACACATGAATGCACATACATTTGCACACATCCAGAGATAAACTCCCCCTCAGAAACCAAATTCCAAGAAATCGAGCCGTGGCAATGCTTGCACACACATGTGATTATGCGCAGAGGTCCACCCTATGAGCCAACCTCAGATCTCCACGCAGGCACACATGAATGCACATACATTTGCACACATCCAGAGATAAACTCCCCCTCAGAAACCAAATTCCAAGAAATCGAGCCGTGGCAATGCTTGCACACACATGTGATTATGCGCAGAGGTACACCCTACCAGCCAACCTCAGATCTACACGCAGGCACACATGAATGCACATACATTTGCACACATCCAGAGATAAACTCACCCCAAAGAATCCAAATTCCAAGAAATCGAGCCGTGGCAATGCTTGCACACACATGTGATTATGCGCAGAAGTCCACTCTACCAGCCAACCTCAGATCTCAGCGCAGGAACACATGAATGCACATACATTTGCACACATCCAGAAATAAACTCCCCAAGAGAAACCAAATTCCAAGAAATCGAGCCGTGGTAATGCTTGCACACACATGTGATTATGCGCAGAGGTCCACTCTACCAGCCAACCTCAGATCTCCACGCAAGCACACATGAATGCACATACATTTGCACACATCCAGAGATAAACTCACCCCAACGAATCCAAATTCCAAGAAATCGAGCCGTGGCAATGCTTGCACACACATGTGATTATGCGCAGAGGTCCACCCCACCAGCCAACCTCAGATCTCAACGCAGGAACACATGAATGCACATACATTTGCACACATCCAGAGATAAACTCCCCCTCAGAAACCAAATTCCAAGAAATCGAGCCGTGGCAATGCTTGCACACACATGTGATTATGCGCAGAGGTCCACCCTATGAGCCAACCTCAGATCTCCACGCAGGCACACATGAATGCACATACATTTGCACACATCCAGAGATAAACTCCCCCTCAGAAACCAAATTCCAAGAAATCGAGCCGTGGCAATGTTTGCACACACATGTGATTATGCGCAGAGGTCCACCCTACCAGCCAACCTCAGATCTACACGCAGGCACACATGAATGCACATACATTTGCACACATCCAGAGATAAACTCACCCCAACGAATCCAAATTCCAAGAAATCGAGCCGTGGCAATGCTTGCACACACATGTGATTATGCGCAGAGGTCCACCCTACCAGCCAACCTCAGATCTCAACGCAGGAACACATGAATGCACATACATTTGCACACATCCAGAGATAAACTCCCCAACAGAAACCAAATTCCAAGAAATCGAGCCGTGGCAATGCTTGCACACACATGTGATTATGCGCAGAGGTCCACTCTACCAGCCAACCTCAGATCTCCACGCAAGCACACATGAATGCACATACATTTGCACACATCCAGAGATAAACTCACCCCAAAGAATCCAAATTCCAAGAAATCGAGCCGTGGTAATGCTTGCACACACATGTGATTATGCGCAGAAGTCCACTCTACCAGCCAACCTCAGATCTCAGCGCAGGAACACATGAATGCACATACATTTGCACACATCCAGAAATAAACTCCCCAAGAGAAACCAAATTCCAAGAAATCGAGCCGTGGTAATGCTTGCACACACATGTGATTATGCGCAGAGGTCCACTCTACCAGCCAACCTCAGATCTCCACGCAAGCACACATGAATGCACATACATTTGCACACATCCAGAGATAAACTCACCCCAACGAATCCAAATTCCAAGAAATCGAGCCGTGGCAATGCTTGCACACACATGTGATTATGCGCAGAGGTCCACCCCACCAGCCAACCTCAGATCTCAACGCAGGAACACATGAATGCACATACATTTGCACACATCCAGAGATAAACTCCCCCTCAGAAACCAAATTCCAAGAAATCGAGCCGTGGCAATGCTTGCACACACATGTGATTATGCGCAGAGGTCCACCCTGTGAGCCAACCTCAGATCTCCACGCAGGCACACATGAATGCACATACATTTGCACACATCCAGAGATAAACTCCCCCTCAGAAACCAAATTCCAAGAAATCGAGCCGTGGCAATGCTTGCACACACATGTGATTATGCGCAGAGGTCCACCCTATGAGCCAACCTCAGATCTCAACGCAGGAACACATGAATGCACATACATTTGCACACATCCAGAGATAAACTCCCCCTCAGAAACCAAATTTCAAGAAATCGAGCCGTGGCAATGCTTGCACACACATGTGATTATGCGCAGAGGTCCACCCTACCAGCCAACCTCAGATCTCAACGCAGGAACACATGAATGCACATACATTTGCACACATCCAGAGATAAACTCCCCCTCAGAAACCAAATTTCAAGAAATCGAGCCGTGGCAATGCTTGCACACACATGTGATTATGCGCAGAGGTCCACCCTATGAGCCAACCTCAGATCTCAACGCAGGAACACATGAATGCACATACATTTGCACACATCCAGAGATAAACTCCCCCTCAGAAACCAAATTTCAAGAAATCGAGCCGTGGCAATGCTTGCACACACATGTGATTATGCGCAGAGGTCCACCCTATGAGCCAACCTCAGATCTCAACGCAGGAACACATGAATGCACATACATTTGCACACATCCAGAGATAAACTCACCCCAAAGAATCCAAATTCCAAGAAATCGAGCCTTGGCAATGCTTGCACACACATGTTATTATTTGCAGAGGTCAACCCTATGAGCCAACCTCAGATCTCCACGCAAGCACACATGAATGCACATACATTTGCACACATCCAGAGATAAACTCACCCCAACGAATCCAAATTCCAAGAAATCGAGCCGTGGCAATGCTTGCACACACATGTGATTATGCGCAGAGGTCCACCCCACCAGCCAACCTCAGATCTCAACGCAGGAACACATGAATGCACATACATTTGCACACATCCAGAGATAAACTCCCCCTCAGAAACCAAATTCCAAGAAATCGAGCCGTGGCAATGCTTGCACACACATGTGATTATGCGCAGAGGTCCACCCTATGAGCCAACCTCAGATCTCCACGCAGGCACACATGAATGCACATACATTTGCACACATCCAGAGATAAACTCCCCCTCAGAAACCAAATTCCAAGAAATCGAGCCGTGGCAATGCTTGCACACACATGTGATTATGCGCAGAGGTCCACCCTACCAGCCAACCTCAGATCTACACGCAGGCACACATGAATGCACATACATTTGCACACATCCAGAAATAAACTCCCCCAGAGAAACCAAATTCCAAGATATCCAGCCGTGGCAATGCTTGCACACACATGTGATTATGCGCAGAGGTCCACCCTACCAGCCAACCTCAGATCTCAACGCAGGAACACATGAATGCACATACATTTGCACACATCCAGAGATAAACTCACCCCAAAGAAACCAAATTCCAAGAAATCGAGCCGTGGCAATGTTTGCACACACATGTGATTATGCGCAGAGGTCCACCCTACCAGCCAACCTCAGATCTCAACGCAGGCACACATGAATGCACATACATTTGCACACATCCAGAGATAAACTCCCCCTCAGAAACCAAATTCCAAGAAATCGAGCCGTGGCAATGTTTGCACACACATGTGATTATGCGCAGAGGTCCACCCTACCAGCCCACCTCAGATCTCCACGCAAGCACACATGAATGCACATACATTTGCACACATCCAGAAATAAACTCCCCCAGAGAAACCAAATTCCAAGATATCCAGCCGTGGCAATGCTTGCACACACATGTGATTATGCGCAGAGGTCCACCCTACCAGCCAACCTCAGATCTCAACGCAGGAACACATGAATGCACATACATTTGCACACATCCAGAGATAAACTCACCCCAAAGAATCCAAATTCCAAGAAATCGAGCCGTGGCAATGTTTGCACACACATGTGATTATGCGCAGAGGTACACCCTACCAGCCAACCTCAGATCTCCACGCAAGCACACATGAATGCACATACATTTGCACACATCCAGAGATAAACTCCCCCTCAGAAACCAAATTCCAAGAAATCGAGCCTTGGCAATGCTTGCACACACATGTTATTATTCGCAGAGGTCAACCCTATGAGCCAACCTCAGATCTCCACGCAAGCACACATGAATGCACATACATTTGCACACATCCAGAGATAAACTCACCCCAACGAATCCAAATTCCAAGAAATCGAGCCGTGGCAATGCTTGCACACACATGTGATTATGCGCAGAGGTCCACCCCACCAGCCAACCTCAGATCTCAACGCAGGAACACATGAATGCACATACATTTGCACACATCCAGAGATAAACTCCCCCTCAGAAACCAAATTCCAAGAAATCGAGCCGTGGCAATGCTTGCACACACATGTGATTATGCGCAGAGGTCCACCCTATGAGCCAACCTCAGATCTCCACGCAGGCACACATGAATGCACATACATTTGGACACATCCAGAGATAAACTCCCCAACAGAAACCAAATTCCAAGAAATCGAGCCGTGGCAATGCTTGCACACACATGTGATTATGCGCAGAGGTCCACCCTATGAGCCAACCTCAGATCTCAGCGCAGGAACACATGAATGCACATACATTTGGACACATCCAGAAATAAACTCCCGAAGAGAAACCAAATTCCAAGAAATCCAGCCGTGGCAATGCTTGCACACACATGTGATTATGCGCAGAGGTCCACCCTACCAGCCAACCTCAGATCTCAACGCAGGAACACATGAATGCACATACATTTGCACACATCCAGAAATAAACTCCCCCTCAGAAACCAAATTCCAAGATATCCAGAAATGGAAATGTTTACACACACATGTGATTATGCGCAGAGGTCCACCCTACCAGCCAACCTCAGAGCTCAACGCAAGAACACATGAATGCACATACATTTGCACAAATTCAGAGATAAACTCCCCCTCAGAAACCAAATTCCAAGATATCCAGAAATGGAAATGTTTACACACACATGTGATTATGCGCAGAGGTACACCCTACCAGCCAACCTCAGATCTCAGCGCAGGAACACATGAATGCACATACATTTGCACACATCCAGAAATAAACTCCCCAAGAGAAACCAAATTCCAAGATATCCAGCCGTGGCAATGCTTGCACACACGTGATTATGCGCAGAGGTCCACCCTACCAGCCAACCTCAGATCTCCACGCAAGCACACATGAATGCACATACATTTGCACACATCCAGAGATAAACTCACCCCAAAGAATCCAAATTCCAAGAAATCGAGCCGTGGCAATGCTTGCACATACATGTGATTATGCGCAGAGGTCCACCCTACCAGCCAACCTCAGATCTCCACGCAAGCACACATGAATGCACATACATTTGCACACATCCAGAGATAAACTCAGCCCAACGAATCCAAATTCCAAGAAATCGAGCCGTGGCAATGCTTGCACACACATGTGATTATGCGCAGAGGTCAACCCTACCAGCCAACCTCAGATCTCAACGCAGGAACACTTGAATGCACATACATTTGCACACATCCAGAGATAAACTCCCCCTCAGAAACCAAATTTCAAGAAATCGAGCCGTGGCAATGCTTGCACACACATGTGATTATGCGCAGAGGTCCACCCTATGAGCCAACCTCAGATCTCAACGCAGGAACACATGAATGCACATACATTTGCACACATCCAGAGATAAACTCACCCCAAAGAATCCAAATTCCAAGAAATCGAGCCGTGGCAATGTTTGCACACACATGTGATTATGCGCAGAGGTACACCCTACCAGCCAACCTCAGATCTCCACGCAAGCACACATGAATGCACATACATTTGCACACATCCAGAGATAAACTCCCCCTCAGAAACCAAATTCCAAGAAATCGAGCCTTGGCAATGCTTGCACACACATGTTATTATTCGCAGAGGTCAACCCTATGAGCCAACCTCAGATCTCCACGCAAGCACACATGAATGCACATACATTTGCACACATCCAGAGATAAACTCACCCCAAAGAATCCAAATTCCAAGAAATCGAGCCGTGGTAATGCTTGCACACACATGTGATTATGCGCAGAAGTCCACTCTACCAGCCAACCTTAGATCTCAGCGCAGGAACACATGAATGCACATACATTTGCACACATCCAGAAATAAACTCCCCAAGAGAAACCAAATTCCAAGAAATCGAGCCGTGGTAATGCTTGCACACACATGTGATTATGCGCAGAGGTCCACTCTACCAGCCAACCTCAGATCTCCACGCAAGCACACATGAATGCACATACATTTGCACACATCCAGAGATAAACTCACCCCAACGAATCCAAATTCCAAGAAATCGATCCGTGGCAATGCTTGCACACACATGTGATTATGCGCAGAGGTCCACCCTACCAGCCAACCTCAGATCTCAACGCAGGAACACATGAATGCACATACATTTGCACACATCCAGAGATAAACTCCCCCTCAGAAACCAAATTCCAAGAAATCGAGCCGTGGCAATGCTTGCACACACATGTGATTATGCGCAGAGGTCCACCATACCAGCCAACCTCAGATCTCCACGCAAGCACACATGAATGCACATACATTTGCACACATCCAGAGATAAACTCCCCCTCAGAAACCAAATTCCAAGAAATCGAGCCGTGGCAATACTTGCACACACATGTGATTATGCGCAGAGGTCTACCCTACCAGCCAACCTCAGAGCTCAACGCAAGAACACATGAATGCACATACATTTGCACACATTCAGAGATAAACTCACCCCAAAGAATCCAAATTCCAAGAAATCGAGCCGTGGCAATGCTTGCACACACATGTGATTATGCGCAGAGGTCCACCCTACCAGCCAACCTCAGAGCTCAACGCAAGAACACATGAATGCACATACATTTGCACACATTCAGAGATAAACTCCCCCTCAGAAACCAAATTCCAAGATATCCAGAAATGGAAATGTTTGCACACACATGTGATTATGTGCAGAGGTCCACCCTACCAGCCAACCTCAGATCTCCACGCAAGCACACATGAATGCACAAACATTTGCACACATCCAGAGATAAACTCCCCCTCAGAAACCAAATTTCAAGAAATCGAGCCGTGGCAATGCTTGCACACACATGTGATTATGCGCAGAGGTCCACCCTACCAGCCAACCTCAGATCTCAGCGCAGGAACACATGAATGCACATACATTTGGACACATCCAGAAATAAACTCCCGAAGAGAAACCAAATTCCAAGAAATCCAGCCGTGGCAATGCTTGCACACACATGTGATTATGCGCAGAGGTCCACCCTACCAGCCAACCTCAGATCTCAACGCAGGAACACATGAATGCACATACATTTGCACACATCCAGAAATAAACTCCCCCAGAGAAACCAAATTCCAAGATATCCAGAAATGGAAATGTTTACACACACATGTGATTATGCGCAGAGGTCCACCCTACCAGCCAACCTCAGAGCTCAACGCAAGAACACATGAATGCACATACATTTGCACACATTCAGAGATAAACTCCCCCTCAGAAACCAAATTCCAAGATATCCAGAAATGGAAATGTTTGCACAGACATGTGATTATGCGCAGAGGTCCACCCTACCAGCCAACCTCAGATCTACACGCAGGCACACATGAATGCACATACATTTGCACACATCCAGAGATAAACTCCCCTCAGAAACCAAATTCCAAGAAATCGAGCCGTGGCAATGCTTGCACACACGTGATTATGCGCAGAGGTCCACCCTACCAGCCAACCTCAGATCTCAACGCAGGAACACATGAATGCACATACATTTGCACACATCCAGAGATAAACTCACCCCAACGAATCCAAATTCCAAGAAATCGAGCCGTGGCAATGCTTGCACACACATGTGATTATGCGCAGAGGTCCACCCCACCAGCCAACCTCAGATCTCAACGCAGGAACACATGAATGCACATACATTTGCACACATCCAGAGATAAACTCCCCCTCAGAAACCAAATTCCAAGAAATCGAGCCGTGGCAATGCTTGCACACACATGTGATTATGCGCAGAGGTCCACCCTATGAGCCAACCTCAGATCTCCACGCAGGCACACATGAATGCACATACATTTGCACACATCCAGAGATAAACTCCCCCTCAGAAACCAAATTCCAAGAAATCGAGCCGTGGCAATGTTTGCACACACATGTGATTATGCGCAGAGGTCCACCCTACCAGCCAACCTCAGATCTACACGCAGGCACACATGAATGCACATACATTTGCACACATCCAGAGATAAACTCCCCTTCAGAAACCAAATTCCAAGAAATCGAGCCGTGGCAATGCTTGCACACACATGTGATTATGCGCAGAGGTCCACTCTACCAGCCAACCTCAGATCTCCACGCAAGCACACATGAATGCACATACATTTGCACACATCCAGAGATAAACTCACCCCAAAGAATCCAAATTCCAAGAAATCGAGCCGTGGTAATGCTTGCACACACATGTGATTATGCGCAGAAGTCCACTCTACCAGCCAACCTCAGATCTCAGCGCAGGAACACATGAATGCACATACATTTGCACACATCCAGAAATAAACTCCCCAAGAGAAACCAAATTCCAAGAAATCGAGCCGTGGTAATGCTTGCACACACATGTGATTATGCGCAGAGGTCCACTCTACCAGCCAACCTCAGATCTCCACGCAAGCACACATGAATGCACATACATTTGCACACATCCAGAGATAAACTCACCCCAACGAATCCAAATTCCAAGAAATCGAGCCGTGGCAATGCTTGCACACACATGTGATTATGCGCAGAGGTCCACCCCACCAGCCAACCTCAGATCTCAACGCAGGAACACATGAATGCACATACATTTGCACACATCCAGAGATAAACTCCCCCTCAGAAACCAAATTCCAAGAAATCGAGCCGTGGCAATGCTTGCACACACATGTGATTATGCGCAGAGGTCCACCCTATGAGCCAACCTCAGATCTCCACGCAGGCACACATGAATGCACATACATTTGCACACATCCAGAGATAAACTCACCCCAACGAATCCAAATTCCAAGAAATCGAGCCGTGGCAATGCTTGCACACACATGTGATTATGCACAGAGGTCCACCCTACCAGCCAACCTCAGATCTCAACGCAGGAACACATGAATGCACATACATTTGCACACATCCAGAGATAAACTCCCCAACAGAAACCAAATTCCAAGAAATCGAGCCGTGGCAATGCTTGCACACACATGTGATTATGCGCAGAGGTCCACCCTACCAGCCAACCTCAGATCTCCACGCAAGCACAGATGAATGCACATACATTTGCACACATCCAGAGATAAACTCACCCCAAAGAAACCAAATTCCAAGAAATCCAGCCGTGGCAATGTTTGCACACACATGTGATTATGCGCAGAGGTCCACCCTACCAGCCAACCTCAGATCTCAACGCAGGCACACATGAATGCACATACATTTGCACACATCCAGAGATAAACTCCCCCTCAGAAACCAAATTCCAAGAAATCGAGCCGTGGCAATGTTTGCACACACATGTGATTATGCGCAGAGGTCCACCCTACCAGCCCACCTCAGATCTCCACGCAAGCACACATGAATGCACATACATTTGCACACATCCAGAAATAAACTCCCCCAGAGAAACCAAATTCCAAGATATCCAGCCGTGGCAATGCTTGCACACACATGTGATTATGCGCAGAGGTCCACCCTACCAGCCAACCTCAGATCTCAACGCAGGCACACATGAATGCACATACATTTGCACACATCCAGAGATAAACTCCCCCTCAGAAACCAAATTTCAAGAAATCCAGCCGTGGCAATGTTTGCACACACATGTGATTATGCGCAGAGGTCCACCCTACCAGCCAACCTCAGATCTCAACGCAGGAACACATGAATGCACATACATTTGCACACATCCAGAGATAAACTCCCCCTCAGAAACCAAATTTCAAGAAATCGAGCCGTGGCAATGCTTGCACACACATGTGATTATGCGCAGAGGTCCACCCTATGAGCCAACCTCAGATCTCAAGGCAGGAACACATGAATGCACATACATTTGCACACATCCAGAGATAAACTCCCCCTCAGAAACCAAATTCCAAGAAATCGAGCCGTGGCAATGCTTGCACACACATGTGATTATGCGCAGAGGTCCACTCTACCAGCCAACCTCAGATCTCCACACAAGCACACATGAATGCACATACATTTGCACACATCCAGAGATAAACTCACCCCAAAGAATCCAAATTCCAAGAAATCGAGCCGTGGTAATGCTTGCACACACATGTGATTATGCGCAGAGGTCCACTCTACCAGCCAACCTCAGATCTCCACGCAAGCACACATGAATGCACATACATTTGCACACATCCAGAGATAAACTCACCCCAACGAATCCAAATTCCAAGAAATCGAGCCGTGGCAATGCTTGCACACACATGTGATTATGCGCAGAGGTCCACCCCACCAGCCAACCTCAGATCTCAACGCAGGAACACATGAATGCACATACATTTGCACACATCCAGAGATAAACTCCCCCTCAGAAACCAAATTCCAAGAAATCGAGCCGTGGCAATGCTTGCACACACATGTGATTATGCGCAGAGGTCCACCCTATGAGCCAACCTCAGATCTCCACGCAGGCACACATGAATGCACATACATTTGCACACATCCAGAGATAAACTCACCCCAACGAATCCAAATTCCAAGAAATCGAGCCGTGGCAATGCTTGCACACACATGTGATTATGCGCAGAGGTCCACCCTACCAGCCAACCTCAGATCTCAACGCAGGAACACATGAATGCACATACATTTGCACACATCCAGAAATAAACTCCCCCAGAGAAACCAAATTCCAAGATATCCAGCCGTGGCAATGCTTGCACACACATGTGATTATGCGCAGAGGTCCACCCTACCAGCCAACCTCAGATCTCCACGCAAGCACACATGAATGCACATACATTTGCACACATCCAGAGATAAACTCACCCCAAAGAATCCAAATTCCAAGAAATCGAGCCGTGGTAATGCTTGCACACACATGTGATTATGCGCAGAAGTCCACTCTACCAGCCAACCTTAGATCTCAGCGCAGGAACACATGAATGCACATACATTTGCACACATCCAGAAATAAACTCCCCAAGAGAAACCAAATTCCAAGAAATCGAGCCGTGGTAATGCTTGCACACACATGTGATTATGCGCAGAGGTCCACTCTACCAGCCAACCTCAGATCTCCACGCAAGCACACATGAATGCACATACATTTGCACACATCCAGAGATAAACTCACCCCAACGAATCCAAATTCCAAGAAATCGATCCGTGGCAATGCTTGCACACACATGTGATTATGCGCAGAGGTCCACCCTACCAGCCAACCTCAGATCTCAACGCAGGAACACATGAATGCACATACATTTGCACACATCCAGAGATAAACTCCCCCTCAGAAACCAAATTCCAAGAAATCGAGCCGTGGCAATGCTTGCACACACATGTGATTATGCGCAGAGGTCCACCATACCAGCCAACCTCAGATCTCCACGCAAGCACACATGAATGCACATACATTTGCACACATCCAGAGATAAACTCCCCCTCAGAAACCAAATTCCAAGAAATCGAGCCGTGGCAATACTTGCACACACATGTGATTATGCGCAGAGGTCTACCCTACCAGCCAACCTCAGAGCTCAACGCAAGAACACATGAATGCACATACATTTGCACACATTCAGAGATAAACTCACCCCAAAGAATCCAAATTCCAAGAAATCGAGCCGTGGCAATGCTTGCACACACATGTGATTATGCGCAGAGGTCCACCCTACCAGCCAACCTCAGAGCTCAACGCAAGAACACATGAATGCACATACATTTGCACACATTCAGAGATAAACTCCCCCTCAGAAACCAAATTCCAAGATATCCAGAAATGGAAATGTTTGCACACACATGTGATTATGTGCAGAGGTCCACCCTACCAGCCAACCTCAGATCTCCACGCAAGCACACATGAATGCACAAACATTTGCACACATCCAGAGATAAACTCCCCCTCAGAAACCAAATTTCAAGAAATCGAGCCGTGGCAATGCTTGCACACACATGTGATTATGCGCAGAGGTCCACCCTACCAGCCAACCTCAGATCTCAGCGCAGGAACACATGAATGCACATACATTTGGACACATCCAGAAATAAACTCCCGAAGAGAAACCAAATTCCAAGAAATCCAGCCGTGGCAATGCTTGCACACACATGTGATTATGCGCAGAGGTCCACCCTACCAGCCAACCTCAGATCTCAACGCAGGAACACATGAATGCACATACATTTGCACACATCCAGAAATAAACTCCCCCAGAGAAACCAAATTCCAAGATATCCAGAAATGGAAATGTTTACACACACATGTGATTATGCGCAGAGGTCCACCCTACCAGCCAACCTCAGAGCTCAACGCAAGAACACATGAATGCACATACATTTGCACACATTCAGAGATAAACTCCCCCTCAGAAACCAAATTCCAAGATATCCAGAAATGGAAATGTTTGCACAGACATGTGATTATGCGCAGAGGTCCACCCTACCAGCCAACCTCAGATCTACACGCAGGCACACATGAATGCACATACATTTGCACACATCCAGAGATAAACTCCCCTCAGAAACCAAATTCCAAGAAATCGAGCTGTGGCAATGCTTGCACACACATGTGATTATGCGCAGAGGTCCACCCTACCAGCCAACCTCAGATCTCAGCGCAGGAACACATGAATGCACATACATTTGCACACATCCAGAAATAAACTCCCCAAGAGAAACCAAATTCCAAGATATCCAGCCGTGGCAATGCTTGCACACACGTGATTATGCGCAGAGGTCCACCCTACCAGCCAACCTCAGATCTCAACGCAGGAACACATGAATGCACATACATTTGCACACATCCAGAGATAAACTCACCCCAACGAATCCAAATTCCAAGAAATCGAGCCGTGGCAATGCTTGCACACACATGTGATTATGCGCAGAGGTCCACCCCACCAGCCAACCTCAGATCTCAACGCAGGAACACATGAATGCACATACATTTGCACACATCCAGAGATAAACTCCCCCTCAGAAACCAAATTCCAAGAAATCGAGCCGTGGCAATGCTTGCACACACATGTGATTATGCGCAGAGGTCCACCCTATGAGCCAACCTCAGATCTCCACGCAGGCACACATGAATGCACATACATTTGCACACATCCAGAGATAAACTCCCCCTCAGAAACCAAATTCCAAGAAATCGAGCCGTGGCAATGTTTGCACACACATGTGATTATGCGCAGAGGTCCACCCTACCAGCCAACCTCAGATCTACACGCAGGCACACATGAATGCACATACATTTGCACACATCCAGAGATAAACTCCCCTTCAGAAACCAAATTCCAAGAAATCGAGCCGTGGCAATGCTTGCACACACATGTGATTATGCGCAGAGGTCCACTCTACCAGCCAACCTCAGATCTCCACGCAAGCACACATGAATGCACATACATTTGCACACATCCAGAGATAAACTCACCCCAAAGAATCCAAATTCCAAGAAATCGAGCCGTGGTAATGCTTGCACACACATGTGATTATGCGCAGAAGTCCACTCTACCAGCCAACCTCAGATCTCAGCGCAGGAACACATGAATGCACATACATTTGCACACATCCAGAAATAAACTCCCCAAGAGAAACCAAATTCCAAGAAATCGAGCCGTGGTAATGCTTGCACACACATGTGATTATGCGCAGAGGTCCACTCTACCAGCCAACCTCAGATCTCCACGCAAGCACACATGAATGCACATACATTTGCACACATCCAGAGATAAACTCACCCCAACGAATCCAAATTCCAAGAAATCGAGCCGTGGCAATGCTTGCACACACATGTGATTATGCGCAGAGGTCCACCCCACCAGCCAACCTCAGATCTCAACGCAGGAACACATGAATGCACATACATTTGCACACATCCAGAGATAAACTCCCCCTCAGAAACCAAATTCCAAGAAATCGAGCCGTGGCAATGCTTGCACACACATGTGATTATGCGCAGAGGTCCACCCTATGAGCCAACCTCAGATCTCCACGCAGGCACACATGAATGCACATACATTTGCACACATCCAGAGATAAACTCACCCCAACGAATCCAAATTCCAAGAAATCGAGCCGTGGCAATGCTTGCACACACATGTGATTATGCACAGAGGTCCACCCTACCAGCCAACCTCAGATCTCAACGCAGGAACACATGAATGCACATACATTTGCACACATCCAGAGATAAACTCCCCAACAGAAACCAAATTCCAAGAAATCGAGCCGTGGCAATGCTTGCACACACATGTGATTATGCGCAGAGGTCCACCCTACCAGCCAACCTCAGATCTCCACGCAAGCACAGATGAATGCACATACATTTGCACACATCCAGAGATAAACTCACCCCAAAGAAACCAAATTCCAAGAAATCCAGCCGTGGCAATGTTTGCACACACATGTGATTATGCGCAGAGGTCCACCCTACCAGCCAACCTCAGATCTCAACGCAGGCACACATGAATGCACATACATTTGCACACATCCAGAGATAAACTCCCCCTCAGAAACCAAATTCCAAGAAATCGAGCCGTGGCAATGTTTGCACACACATGTGATTATGCGCAGAGGTCCACCCTACCAGCCCACCTCAGATCTCCACGCAAGCACACATGAATGCACATACATTTGCACACATCCAGAAATAAACTCCCCCAGAGAAACCAAATTCCAAGATATCCAGCCGTGGCAATGCTTGCACACACATGTGATTATGCGCAGAGGTCCACCCTACCAGCCAACCTCAGATCTCAACGCAGGCACACATGAATGCACATACATTTGCACACATCCAGAGATAAACTCCCCCTCAGAAACCAAATTTCAAGAAATCCAGCCGTGGCAATGTTTGCACACACATGTGATTATGCGCAGAGGTCCACCCTACCAGCCAACCTCAGATCTCAACGCAGGAACACATGAATGCACATACATTTGCACACATCCAGAGATAAACTCCCCCTCAGAAACCAAATTTCAAGAAATCGAGCCGTGGCAATGCTTGCACACACATGTGATTATGCGCAGAGGTCCACCCTATGAGCCAACCTCAGATCTCAAGGCAGGAACACATGAATGCACATACATTTGCACACATCCAGAGATAAACTCCCCCTCAGAAACCAAATTCCAAGAAATCGAGCCGTGGCAATGCTTGCACACACATGTGATTATGCGCAGAGGTCCACTCTACCAGCCAACCTCAGATCTCCACACAAGCACACATGAATGCACATACATTTGCACACATCCAGAGATAAACTCACCCCAAAGAATCCAAATTCCAAGAAATCGAGCCGTGGTAATGCTTGCACACACATGTGATTATGCGCAGAGGTCCACTCTACCAGCCAACCTCAGATCTCCACGCAAGCACACATGAATGCACATACATTTGCACACATCCAGAGATAAACTCACCCCAACGAATCCAAATTCCAAGAAATCGAGCCGTGGCAATGCTTGCACACACATGTGATTATGCGCAGAGGTCCACCCCACCAGCCAACCTCAGATCTCAACGCAGGAACACATGAATGCACATACATTTGCACACATCCAGAGATAAACTCCCCCTCAGAAACCAAATTCCAAGAAATCGAGCCGTGGCAATGCTTGCACACACATGTGATTATGCGCAGAGGTCCACCCTATGAGCCAACCTCAGATCTCCACGCAGGCACACATGAATGCACATACATTTGCACACATCCAGAGATAAACTCACCCCAACGAATCCAAATTCCAAGAAATCGAGCCGTGGCAATGCTTGCACACACATGTGATTATGCGCAGAGGTCCACCCTACCAGCCAACCTCAGATCTCAACGCAGGAACACATGAATGCACATACATTTGCACACATCCAGAAATAAACTCCCCCAGAGAAACCAAATTCCAAGATATCCAGCCGTGGCAATGCTTGCACACACATGTGATTATGCGCAGAGGTCCACCCTACCAGCCAACCTCAGGTCTCAACGCAGGAACACATGAATGCACATACATTTGGACACATCCAGAAATAAACTCCCCAAGAGACCAAATTCCAAGAAATCCAGCCGTGGCAATGTTTGCACACACATGTGATTATGCGCAGAGGTCCACCCTACCAGCCAACCTCAGATCTCAACGCAGGAACACATGAATGCACATACATTTGCACACATCCAGAGATAAACTCCCCCTCAGAAACCAAATTTCAAGAAATCGAGCCGTGGCAATGCTTGCACACACATGTGATTATGCGCAGAGGTCCACCCTATGAGCCAACCTCAGATCTCAACGCAGGAACACATGAATGCACATACATTTGCACACATCCAGAGATAAACTCACCCCAAAGAATCCAAATTCCAAGAAATCGAGCCGTGGCAATGTTTGCACACACATGTGATTATGCGC
The DNA here is from genome assembly GCF_057381845.1 of Rhamphochromis longiceps. NCBI lineage: Eukaryota > Metazoa > Chordata > Actinopteri > Cichliformes > Cichlidae > Rhamphochromis > Rhamphochromis longiceps. The sequence continues at coordinate 1,992,825 of NC_140567.1, forward strand.
AGAGGTACACCCTACCAGCCAACCTCAGATCTCCACGCAAGCACACATGAATGCACATACATTTGCACACATCCAGAGATAAACTCCCCCTCAGAAACCAAATTCCAAGAAATCGAGCCTTGGCAATGCTTGCACACACATGTTATTATTCGCAGAGGTCAACCCTATGAGCCAACCTCAGATCTCCACGCAAGCACACATGAATGCACATACATTTGCACACATCCAGAGATAAACTCACCCCAAAGAATCCAAATTCCAAGAAATCGAGCCGTGGTAATGCTTGCACACACATGTGATTATGCGCAGAGGTCCACTCTACCAGCCAACCTCAGATCTCCACGCAAGCACACATGAATGCACATACATTTGCACACATCCAGAGATAAACTCACCCCAACGAATCCAAATTCCAAGAAATCGAGCCGTGGCAATGCTTGCACACACATGTGATTATGCGCAGAGGTCCACCCCACCAGCCAACCTCAGATCTCCACGCAAGCACACATGAATGCACATACATTTGCACACATCCAGAGATAAACTCACCCCAAAGAATCCAAATTCCAAGAAATCGAGCCGTGGTAATGCTTGCACACACATGTGATTATGCGCAGAAGTCCACTCTACCAGCCAACCTCAGATCTCAGCGCAGGAACACATGAATGCACATACATTTGCACACATCCAGAAATAAACTCCCCAAGAGAAACCAAATTCCAAGAAATCGAGCCGTGGTAATGCTTGCACACACATGTGATTATGCGCAGAGGTCCACTCTACCAGCCAACCTCAGATCTCCACGCAAGCACACATGAATGCACATACATTTGCACACATCCAGAGATAAACTCACCCCAACGAATCCAAATTCCAAGAAATCGAGCCGTGGCAATGCTTGCACACACATGTGATTATGCGCAGAGGTCCACCCCACCAGCCAACCTCAGATCTCAACGCAGGAACACATGAATGCACATACATTTGCACACATCCAGAGATAAACTCCCCCTCAGAAACCAAATTCCAAGAAATCGAGCCGTGGCAATGCTTGCACACACATGTGATTATGCGCAGAGGTCCACCCTATGAGCCAACCTCAGATCTCCACGCAGGCACACATGAATGCACATACATTTGCACACATCCAGAGATAAACTCACCCCAACGAATCCAAATTCCAAGAAATCGAGCCGTGGCAATGCTTGCACACACATGTGATTATGCACAGAGGTCCACCCTACCAGCCAACCTCAGATCTCAACGCAGGAACACATGAATGCACATACATTTGCACACATCCAGAGATAAACTCCCCAACAGAAACCAAATTCCAAGAAATCGAGCCGTGGCAATGCTTGCACACACATGTGATTATGCGCAGAGGTCCACCCTACCAGCCAACCTCAGATCTCCACGCAAGCACAGATGAATGCACATACATTTGCACACATCCAGAGATAAACTCACCCCAAAGAAACCAAATTCCAAGAAATCCAGCCGTGGCAATGTTTGCACACACATGTGATTATGCGCAGAGGTCCACCCTACCAGCCAACCTCAGATCTCAACGCAGGCACACATGAATGCACATACATTTGCACACATCCAGAGATAAACTCCCCCTCAGAAACCAAATTCCAAGAAATCGAGCCGTGGCAATGTTTGCACACACATGTGATTATGCGCAGAGGTCCACCCTACCAGCCCACCTCAGATCTCCACGCAAGCACACATGAATGCACATACATTTGCACACATCCAGAAATAAACTCCCCCAGAGAAACCAAATTCCAAGATATCCAGCCGTGGCAATGCTTGCACACACATGTGATTATGCGCAGAGGTCCACCCTACCAGCCAACCTCAGATCTCAACGCAGGCACACATGAATGCACATACATTTGCACACATCCAGAGATAAACTCCCCCTCAGAAACCAAATTTCAAGAAATCCAGCCGTGGCAATGTTTGCACACACATGTGATTATGCGCAGAGGTCCACCCTACCAGCCAACCTCAGATCTCAACGCAGGAACACATGAATGCACATACATTTGCACACATCCAGAGATAAACTCCCCCTCAGAAACCAAATTTCAAGAAATCGAGCCGTGGCAATGCTTGCACACACATGTGATTATGCGCAGAGGTCCACCCTATGAGCCAACCTCAGATCTCAAGGCAGGAACACATGAATGCACATACATTTGCACACATCCAGAGATAAACTCCCCCTCAGAAACCAAATTCCAAGAAATCGAGCCGTGGCAATGCTTGCACACACATGTGATTATGCGCAGAGGTCCACTCTACCAGCCAACCTCAGATCTCCACACAAGCACACATGAATGCACATACATTTGCACACATCCAGAGATAAACTCACCCCAAAGAATCCAAATTCCAAGAAATCGAGCCGTGGTAATGCTTGCACACACATGTGATTATGCGCAGAGGTCCACTCTACCAGCCAACCTCAGATCTCCACGCAAGCACACATGAATGCACATACATTTGCACACATCCAGAGATAAACTCACCCCAACGAATCCAAATTCCAAGAAATCGAGCCGTGGCAATGCTTGCACACACATGTGATTATGCGCAGAGGTCCACCCCACCAGCCAACCTCAGATCTCAACGCAGGAACACATGAATGCACATACATTTGCACACATCCAGAGATAAACTCCCCCTCAGAAACCAAATTCCAAGAAATCGAGCCGTGGCAATGCTTGCACACACATGTGATTATGCGCAGAGGTCCACCCTATGAGCCAACCTCAGATCTCCACGCAGGCACACATGAATGCACATACATTTGCACACATCCAGAGATAAACTCACCCCAACGAATCCAAATTCCAAGAAATCGAGCCGTGGCAATGCTTGCACACACATGTGATTATGCGCAGAGGTCCACCCTACCAGCCAACCTCAGATCTCAACGCAGGAACACATGAATGCACATACATTTGCACACATCCAGAAATAAACTCCCCCAGAGAAACCAAATTCCAAGATATCCAGCCGTGGCAATGCTTGCACACACATGTGATTATGCGCAGAGGTCCACCCTACCAGCCAACCTCAGGTCTCAACGCAGGAACACATGAATGCACATACATTTGGACACATCCAGAAATAAACTCCCCAAGAGACCAAATTCCAAGAAATCCAGCCGTGGCAATGTTTGCACACACATGTGATTATGCGCAGAGGTCCACCCTACCAGCCAACCTCAGATCTCAACGCAGGAACACATGAATGCACATACATTTGCACACATCCAGAGATAAACTCCCCCTCAGAAACCAAATTTCAAGAAATCGAGCCGTGGCAATGCTTGCACACACATGTGATTATGCGCAGAGGTCCACCCTATGAGCCAACCTCAGATCTCAACGCAGGAACACATGAATGCACATACATTTGCACACATCCAGAGATAAACTCACCCCAAAGAATCCAAATTCCAAGAAATCGAGCCGTGGCAATGTTTGCACACACATGTGATTATGCGCAGAGGTACACCCTACCAGCCAACCTCAGATCTCCACGCAAGCACACATGAATGCACATACATTTGCACACATCCAGAGATAAACTCCCCCTCAGAAACCAAATTCCAAGAAATCGAGCCTTGGCAATGCTTGCACACACATGTTATTATTCGCAGAGGTCAACCCTATGAGCCAACCTCAGATCTCCACGCAAGCACACATGAATGCACATACATTTGCACACATCCAGAGATAAACTCACCCCAAAGAATCCAAATTCCAAGAAATCGAGCCGTGGTAATGCTTGCACACACATGTGATTATGCGCAGAGGTCCACTCTACCAGCCAACCTCAGATCTCCACGCAAGCACACATGAATGCACATACATTTGCACACATCCAGAGATAAACTCACCCCAACGAATCCAAATTCCAAGAAATCGAGCCGTGGCAATGCTTGCACACACATGTGATTATGCGCAGAGGTCCACCCCACCAGCCAACCTCAGATCTCAACGCAGGAACACATGAATGCACATACATTTGCACACATCCAGAGATAAACTCCCCCTCAGAAACCAAATTCCAAGAAATCGAGCCGTGGCAATGCTTGCACACACATGTGATTATGCGCAGAGGTCCACCCTATGAGCCAACCTCAGATCTCCACGCAGGCACACATGAATGCACATACATTTGCACACATCCAGAGATAAACTCACCCCAACGAATCCAAATTCCAAGAAATCGAGCCGTGGCAATGCTTGCACACACATGTGATTATGCGCAGAGGTCCACCCTACCAGCCAACCTCAGATCTCAACGCAGGAACACATGAATGCACATACATTTGCACACATCCAGAGATAAACTCCCCAACAGAAACCAAATTCCAAGAAATCGAGCCGTGGCAATGCTTGCACACACATGTGATTATGCGCAGAGGTCCACCCTACCAGCCAACCTCAGATCTCCACGCAAGCACACATGAATGCACATACATTTGCACACATCCAGAAATAAACTCCCCCAGAGAAACCAAATTCCAAGATATCCAGCCGTGGCAATGCTTGCACACACATGTGATTATGCGCAGAGGTCCACCCTACCAGCCAACCTCAGGTCTCAACGCAGGAACACATGAATGCACATACATTTGGACACATCCAGAAATAAACTCCCCAAGAGACCAAATTCCAAGAAATCCAGCCGTGGCAATGCTTGCACACACATGTGATTATGCGCAGAGGTCCACCCTACCAGCCAACCTAAGAGCTCAACGCAAGAACACATGAATGCACATACATTTGCACACATCCAGAGATAAACTCACCCCAAAGAAACCAAATTCCAAGAAATCCAGCCGTGGCAATGTTTGCACACACATGTGATTATGCGCAGAGGTCCACTCTACCAGCCAACCTCAGATCTCAACGCAGGCACACATGAATGCACATACATTTGCACACATCCAGAGATAAACTCCCCAACAGAAACCAAATTCCAAGAAATCGAGCCGTGGTAATGCTTGCACACACATGTGATTATGCGCAGAGGTCCACTCTACCAGCCAACCTCAGATCTCCACGCAAGCACACATGAATGCACATACATTTGCACACATCCAGAGATAAACTCACCCCAACGAATCCAAATTCCAAGAAATCGAGCCGTGGCAATGCTTGCACACACATGTGATTATGCGCAGAGGTCCACCCCACCAGCCAACCTCAGATCTCAACGCAGGAACACATGAATGCACATACATTTGCACACATCCAGAGATAAACTCCCCCTCAGAAACCAAATTCCAAGAAATCGAGCCGTGGCAATGCTTGCACACACATGTGATTATGCGCAGAGGTCCACCCTATGAGCCAACCTCAGATCTCCACGCAGGCACACATGAATGCACATACATTTGCACACATCCAGAGATAAACTCACCCCAACGAATCCAAATTCCAAGAAATCGAGCCGTGGCAATGCTTGCACACACATGTGATTATGCACAGAGGTCCACCCTACCAGCCAACCTCAGATCTCAACGCAGGAACACATGAATGCACATACATTTGCACACATCCAGAGATAAACTCCCCAACAGAAACCAAATTCCAAGAAATCGAGCCGTGGCAATGCTTGCACACACATGTGATTATGCGCAGAGGTCCACCCTACCAGCCAACCTCAGATCTCCACGCAAGCACAGATGAATGCACATACATTTGCACACATCCAGAGATAAACTCACCCCAAAGAAACCAAATTCCAAGAAATCCAGCCGTGGCAATGTTTGCACACACATGTGATTATGCGCAGAGGTCCACCCTACCAGCCAACCTCAGATCTCAACGCAGGCACACATGAATGCACATACATTTGCACACATCCAGAGATAAACTCCCCCTCAGAAACCAAATTCCAAGAAATCGAGCCGTGGCAATGTTTGCACACACATGTGATTATGCGCAGAGGTCCACCCTACCAGCCCACCTCAGATCTCCACGCAAGCACACATGAATGCACATACATTTGCACACATCCAGAAATAAACTCCCCCAGAGAAACCAAATTTCAAGAAATCCAGCCGTGGCAATGTTTGCACACACATGTGATTATGCGCAGAGGTCCACCCTACCAGCCAACCTCAGATCTCAACGCAGGAACACATGAATGCACATACATTTGCACACATCCAGAGATAAACTCCCCCTCAGAAACCAAATTTCAAGAAATCGAGCCGTGGCAATGCTTGCACACACATGTGATTATGCGCAGAGGTCCACCCTATGAGCCAACCTCAGATCTCAAGGCAGGAACACATGAATGCACATACATTTGCACACATCCAGAGATAAACTCCCCCTCAGAAACCAAATTCCAAGAAATCGAGCCGTGGCAATGCTTGCACACACATGTGATTATGCGCAGAGGTCCACTCTACCAGCCAACCTCAGATCTCCACACAAGCACACATGAATGCACATACATTTGCACACATCCAGAGATAAACTCACCCCAAAGAATCCAAATTCCAAGAAATCGAGCCGTGGTAATGCTTGCACACACATGTGATTATGCGCAGAGGTCCACTCTACCAGCCAACCTCAGATCTCCACGCAAGCACACATGAATGCACATACATTTGCACACATCCAGAGATAAACTCACCCCAACGAATCCAAATTCCAAGAAATCGAGCCGTGGCAATGCTTGCACACACATGTGATTATGCGCAGAGGTCCACCCCACCAGCCAACCTCAGATCTCAACGCAGGAACACATGAATGCACATACATTTGCACACATCCAGAGATAAACTCCCCCTCAGAAACCAAATTCCAAGAAATCGAGCCGTGGCAATGCTTGCACACACATGTGATTATGCGCAGAGGTCCACCCTATGAGCCAACCTCAGATCTCCACGCAGGCACACATGAATGCACATACATTTGCACACATCCAGAGATAAACTCACCCCAACGAATCCAAATTCCAAGAAATCGAGCCGTGGCAATGCTTGCACACACATGTGATTATGCGCAGAGGTCCACCCTACCAGCCAACCTCAGATCTCAACGCAGGAACACATGAATGCACATACATTTGCACACATCCAGAAATAAACTCCCCCAGAGAAACCAAATTCCAAGATATCCAGCCGTGGCAATGCTTGCACACACATGTGATTATGCGCAGAGGTCCACCCTACCAGCCAACCTCAGGTCTCAACGCAGGAACACATGAATGCACATACATTTGGACACATCCAGAAATAAACTCCCCAAGAGACCAAATTCCAAGAAATCCAGCCGTGGCAATGTTTGCACACACATGTGATTATGCGCAGAGGTCCACCCTACCAGCCAACCTCAGATCTCAACGCAGGAACACATGAATGCACATACATTTGCACACATCCAGAGATAAACTCCCCCTCAGAAACCAAATTTCAAGAAATCGAGCCGTGGCAATGCTTGCACACACATGTGATTATGCGCAGAGGTCCACCCTATGAGCCAACCTCAGATCTCAACGCAGGAACACATGAATGCACATACATTTGCACACATCCAGAGATAAACTCACCCCAAAGAATCCAAATTCCAAGAAATCGAGCCGTGGCAATGTTTGCACACACATGTGATTATGCGCAGAGGTACACCCTACCAGCCAACCTCAGATCTCCACGCAAGCACACATGAATGCACATACATTTGCACACATCCAGAGATAAACTCCCCCTCAGAAACCAAATTCCAAGAAATCGAGCCTTGGCAATGCTTGCACACACATGTTATTATTCGCAGAGGTCAACCCTATGAGCCAACCTCAGATCTCCACGCAAGCACACATGAATGCACATACATTTGCACACATCCAGAGATAAACTCACCCCAAAGAATCCAAATTCCAAGAAATCGAGCCGTGGTAATGCTTGCACACACATGTGATTATGCGCAGAGGTCCACTCTACCAGCCAACCTCAGATCTCCACGCAAGCACACATGAATGCACATACATTTGCACACATCCAGAGATAAACTCACCCCAACGAATCCAAATTCCAAGAAATCGAGCCGTGGCAATGCTTGCACACACATGTGATTATGCGCAGAGGTCCACCCCACCAGCCAACCTCAGATCTCAACGCAGGAACACATGAATGCACATACATTTGCACACATCCAGAGATAAACTCCCCCTCAGAAACCAAATTCCAAGAAATCGAGCCGTGGCAATGCTTGCACACACATGTGATTATGCGCAGAGGTCCACCCTATGAGCCAACCTCAGATCTCCACGCAGGCACACATGAATGCACATACATTTGCACACATCCAGAGATAAACTCACCCCAACGAATCCAAATTCCAAGAAATCGAGCCGTGGCAATGCTTGCACACACATGTGATTATGCGCAGAGGTCCACCCTACCAGCCAACCTCAGATCTCAACGCAGGAACACATGAATGCACATACATTTGCACACATCCAGAGATAAACTCCCCAACAGAAACCAAATTCCAAGAAATCGAGCCGTGGCAATGCTTGCACACACATGTGATTATGCGCAGAGGTCCACCCTACCAGCCAACCTCAGATCTCCACGCAAGCACACATGAATGCACATACATTTGCACACATCCAGAAATAAACTCCCCCAGAGAAACCAAATTCCAAGATATCCAGCCGTGGCAATGCTTGCACACACATGTGATTATGCGCAGAGGTCCACCCTACCAGCCAACCTCAGGTCTCAACGCAGGAACACATGAATGCACATACATTTGGACACATCCAGAAATAAACTCCCCAAGAGACCAAATTCCAAGAAATCCAGCCGTGGCAATGCTTGCACACACATGTGATTATGCGCAGAGGTCCACCCTACCAGCCAACCTAAGAGCTCAACGCAAGAACACATGAATGCACATACATTTGCACACATCCAGAGATAAACTCACCCCAAAGAAACCAAATTCCAAGAAATCCAGCCGTGGCAATGTTTGCACACACATGTGATTATGCGCAGAGGTCCACTCTACCAGCCAACCTCAGATCTCAACGCAGGCACACATGAATGCACATACATTTGCACACATCCAGAGATAAACTCCCCCTCAGAAACCAAATTCCAAGAAATCGAGCCGTGGCAATGTTTGCACACACATGTGATTATGCGCAGAGGTCCACCCTACCAGCCCACCTCAGATCTCCACGCAAGCACACATGAATGCACATACATTTGCACACATCCAGAAATAAACTCCCCCAGAGAAACCAAATTCCAAGATATCCAGCCGTGGCAATGCTTGCACACACATGTGATTATGCGCAGAGGTCCACCCTATGAGCCAATCTCAGATCTCCACGCAAGCACACATGAATGCACGTACATTTGCACACATCCAGAGATAAACTCCCCCTCAGAAACCAAATTCCAAGAAATCGAGCTGTGGCAATGCTTGCACACACATGTGATTATGCGCAGAGGTCCACCCTACCAGCCAACCTCAGATCTCAACGCAGGAACACATGAATGCACATACATTTGCACACATCCAGAGATAAACTCCCCAACAGAAACCAAATTCCAAGAAATCGAGCCGTGGCAATGCTTGCACACACATGTGATTATGCGCAGAGGTCCACTCTACCAGCCAACCTCAGATCTCCACGCAAGCACACATGAATGCACATACATTTGCACACATCCAGAAATAAACTCCCCCAGAGAAACCAAATTCCAAGATATCCAGCCGTGGCAATGCTTGCACACACATGTGATTATGCGCAGAGGTCCACCCTACCATCCAACCTCAGGTCTCAACGCAGGAACACATGAATGCACATACATTTGGACACATCCAGAAATAAACTCCCCAAGAGACCAAATTCTAAGAAATCCAGCCGTGGCAATGCTTGCACACACATGTGATTATGCGCAGAGGTCCACCCTACCAGCCAACCTCAGATCTCAACGCAGGAACACATGAATGCACATACATTTGCACACATCCAGAGATAAACTCACCCCAAAGAAACCAAATTCCAAGAAATCCAGCCGTGGCAATGTTTGCACACACATGTGATTATGCGCAGAGGTCCACCCTACCAGCCAACCTCAGATCTCAACGCAGGCACACATGAATGCACATACATTTGCACACATCCAGAGATAAACTCCCCCTCAGAAACCAAATTCCAAGAAATCGAGCCGTGGCAATGTTTGCACACACATGTGATTATGCGCAGAGGTCCACCCTACCAGCCCACCTCAGATCTCCACGCAAGCACACATGAATGCACATACATTTGCACACATCCAGAAATAAACTCCCCCAGAGAAACCAAATTCCAAGATATCCAGCCGTGGCAATGCTTGCACACACATGTGATTATGCGCAGAGGTCCACCCTACCAGCCAACCTCAGATCTCAACGCAGGCACACATGAATGCACATACATTTGCACACATCCAGAGATAAACTCCCCCTCAGAAACCAAATTTCAAGAAATCGAGCCGTGGCAATGCTTGCACACACATGTGATTATGTGCAGAGGTCCACCCTACCAGCCAACCTCAGATCTACACGCAGGCACACATGAATGCACATACATTTGGACACATCCAGAAATAAACTCCCCAAGAGAAACCAAATTCCAAGAAATCCAGCCGTGGCAATGCTTGCACACACATGTGATTATGCGCAGAGGTCCACCCTACCAGCCAACCTAAGAGCTCAACGCAAGAACACATGAATGCACATACATTTGCACACATTCAGAGATAAACTCCCCCTCAGAAACCAAATTCCAAGATATCCAGAAATGGAAATGTTTGCACACACATGTGATTATGCGCAGAGGTCCACCCTACCAGCCAACCTCAGATCTACACGCAGGCACACATGAATGCACATATATTTGCACACATCCAGAGATAAACTCCCCCTCAGAAACCAAATTCCAAGAAATCGAGCCGTGGCAATGCTTGCACACACATGTGATTATGCGCAGAGGTCCACCCTACCAGCCAACCTCAGATCTCCACGCAAGCACACATGAATGCACATACATTTGCACACATCCAGAGATAAACTCCCCTTCAGAAACCAAATTCCAAGAAATCGAGCCTTGGCAATGCTTGCACACACATGTTATTATTCGCAGAGGTCAACCCTATGAGCCAACCTCAGATCTCCACGCAAGCACACATGAATGCACATACATTTGCACACATCCAGAGATAAACTCCCCAAGAGAAACCAAATTCCAAGATATCCAGCCGTGGCAATGCTTGCACACACATGTGATTATGCGCAGAGGTCCACCCTACCAGCCAACCTCAGATCTCCACGCAGGCACACATGAATGCACATACATTTGCACACATCCAGAGATAAACTCAGCCCAACGAATCCAAATTCCAAGAAATCGAGCCGTGGCAATGCTTGCACACACATGTGATTATGCGCAGAGGTCCACCCTATGAGCCAACCTCAGATCTCAACGCAGGAACACATGAATGCACATACATTTGCACACATCCAGAGATAAACTCCCCCTCAGAAACCAAATTTCAAGAAATCGAGCCGTGGCAATGCTTGCACACACATGTGATTATGCGCAGAGGTCCACCCTACCAGCCAACCTCAGATCTCAACGCAGGAACACATGAATGCACATACATTTGCACACATCCAGAGATAAACTCCCCCTCAGAAACCAAATTTCAAGAAATCGAGCCGTGGCAATGCTTGCACACACATGTGATTATGCGCAGAGGTCCACCCTATGAGCCAACCTCAGATCTCAACGCAGGAACACATGAATGCACATACATTTGCACACATCCAGAGATAAACTCACCCCAAAGAATCCAAATTCCAAGAAATCGAGCCGTGGCAATGTTTGCACACACATGTGATTATGCGCAGAGGTACACCCTACCAGCCAACCTCAGATCTCCACGCAAGCACACATGAATGCACATACATTTGCACACATCCAGAGATAAACTCACCCCAAAGAAACCAAATTCCAAGAAATCGAGCCGTGGCAATGCTTGCACACACATGTTATTATTCGCAGAGGTCAACCCTATGAGCCAACCTCAGATCTCCACGCAAGCACACATGAATGCACATACATTTGCACACATCCAGAGATAAACTCACCCCAAAGAATCCAAATTCCAAGAAATCCAGCCGTGGTAATGCTTGCACACACATGTGATTATGCGCAGAGGTCCACTCTACCAGCCAACCTCAGATCTCAGCGCAGGAACACATGAATGCACATACATTTGCACACATCCAGAAATAAACTCCCCCAGAGAAACCAAATTCCAAGAAATCGAGCCGTGGTAATGCTTGCACACACATGTGATTATGCGCAGAGGTCCACTCTACCAGCCAACCTCAGATCTCAACGCAAGCACACATGAATGCACATACATTTGCACACATCCAGAGATAAACTCACCCCAACGAATCCAAATTTCAAGAAATCGAGCCGTGGCAATGCTTGCACACACATGTGATTATGCGCAGAGGTCCACCCTACCAGCCAACCTCAGATCTCAACGCAGGAACACATGAATGCACATACATTTGCACACATCCAGAGATAAACTCCCCCTCAGAAACCAAATTCCAAGAAATCGAGCCGTGGCAATGCTTGCACACACATGTGATTATGCGCAGAGGTCCACCCTATGAGCCAACCTCAGATCTCCACGCAAGCACACATGAATGCACATACATTTGCACACATCCAGAGATAAACTCCCCCTCAGAAACCACATTCCAAGAAATCGAGCCGTGGCAATACTTGCACACACATGTGATTATGCGCAGAGGTCCACCCTACCAGCCAACCTCAGAGCTCAACGCAAGAACACATGAATGCACATACATTTGCACACATTCAGAGATAAACTCACCCCAAAGAATCCAAATTCCAAGAAATCGAGCCGTGGCAATGCTTGCACACACATGTGATTATGCGCAGAGGTCCACCCTACCAGCCAACCTCAGAGCTCAACGCAAGAACACATGAATGCACATACATTTGCACACATTCAGAGATAAACTCCCCCTCAGAAACCAAATTCCAAGATATCCAGAAATGGAAATGTTTACACACATGTGATTATGCGCAGAGGTCCACCCTACCAGCCAACCTCAGATCTCCACGCAAGCACACATGAATGCACAAACATTTGCACACATCCAGAGATAAACTCCCCCTCAGAAACCAAATTTCAAGAAATCGAGCCGTGGCAATGCTTGCACACACATGTGATTATGCGCAGAGGTCCACCCTACCAGCCAACCTCAGATCTCAGCGCAGGAACACATGAATGCACATACATTTGGACACATCCAGAAATAAACTCCCGAAGAGAAACCAAATTCCAAGAAATCCAGCCGTGGCAATGCTTGCACACACATGTGATTATGCGCAGAGGTCCACCCTACCAGCCAACCTCAGATCTCAACGCAGGAACACATGAATGCACATACATTTGCACACATCCAGAAATAAACTCCCCCAGAGAAACCAAATTCCAAGATATCCAGAAATGGAAATGTTTACACACACATGTGATTATGCGCAGAGGTCCACCCTACCAGCCAACCTCAGAGCTCAACGCAAGAACACATGAATGCACATACATTTGCACAAATTCAGAGATAAACTCCCCCTCAGAAACCAAATTCCAAGATATCCAGAAATGGAAATGTTTGCACACACATGTGATTATGCGCAGAGGTCCACCCTACCAGCCAACCTCAGATCTACACGCAGGCACACATGAATGCACATACATTTGCACACATCCAGAGATAAACTCCCCTCAGAAACCAAATTCCAAGAAATCGAGCTGTGGCAATGCTTGCACACACATGTGATTATGCGCAGAGGTCCACCCTACCAGCCAACCTCAGATCTCAGCGCAGGAACACATGAATGCACATACATTTGCACACATCCAGAAATAAACTCCCCAAGAGAAACCAAATTCCAAGATATCCAGCCGTGGCAATGCTTGCACACACGTGATTATGCGCAGAGGTCCACCCTACCAGCCAACCTCAGATCTCCACGCAAGCACACATGAATGCACATACATTTGCACACATCCAGAGATAAACTCACCCCAAAGAATCCAAATTCCAAGAAATCGAGCCGTGGCAATGCTTGCACATACATGTGATTATGCGCAGAGGTCCACCCTACCAGCCAACCTCAGATCTCCACGCAAGCACACATGAATGCACATACATTTGCACACATCCAGAGATAAACTCAGCCCAACGAATCCAAATTCCAAGAAATCGAGCCGTGGCAATGCTTGCACACACATGTGATTATGCGCAGAGGTCCACCCTACCAGCCAACCTCAGATCTCCACGCAAGCACACATGAATGCACATACATTTGCACACATCCAGAGATAAACTCCCCCTCAGAAACCAAATTTCAAGAAATCGAGCCGTGGCAATGCTTGCACACACATGTGATTATGCGCAGAGGTCCACCCTATGAGCCAACCTCAGATCTCAACGCAGGAACACATGAATGCACATACATTTGCACACATCCAGAGATAAACTCACCCCAAAGAATCCAAATTCCAAGAAATCGAGCCGTGGCAATGTTTGCACACACATGTGATTATGCGCAGAGGTACACCCTACCAGCCAACCTCAGATCTCCACGCAAGCACACATGAATGCACATACATTTGCACACATCCAGAGATAAACTCCCCCTCAGAAACCAAATTCCAAGAAATCGAGCCTTGGCAATGCTTGCACACACATGTTATTATTCGCAGAGGTCAACCCTATGAGCCAACCTCAGATCTCCACGCAAGCACACATGAATGCACATACATTTGCACACATCCAGAGATAAACTCACCCCAAAGAATCCAAATTCCAAGAAATCGAGCCGTGGTAATGCTTGCACACACATGTGATTATGCGCAGAAGTCCACTCTACCAGCCAACCTTAGATCTCAGCGCAGGAACACATGAATGCACATACATTTGCACACATCCAGAAATAAACTCCCCAAGAGAAACCAAATTCCAAGAAATCGAGCCGTGGTAATGCTTGCACACACATGTGATTATGCGCAGAGGTCCACTCTACCAGCCAACCTCAGATCTCCACGCAAGCACACATGAATGCACATACATTTGCACACATCCAGAGATAAACTCACCCCAACGAATCCAAATTCCAAGAAATCGAGCCGTGGCAATGCTTGCACACACATGTGATTATGCGCAGAGGTCCACCCTACCAGCCAACCTCAGATCTCAACGCAGGAACACATGAATGCACATACATTTGCACACATCCAGAGATAAACTCCCCCTCAGAAACCAAATTCCAAGAAATCGAGCCGTGGCAATGCTTGCACACACATGTGATTATGCGCAGAGGTCCACCCTATGAGCCAACCTCAGATCTCCACGCAGGCACACATGAATGCACATACATTTGCACACATCCAGAGATAAACTCCCCCTCAGAAACCAAATTCCAAGAAATGGAGCCGTGGCAATGCTTGCACACACATGTGATTATGCGCAGAGGTCCACCCTACCAGCCAACCTCAGATCTACACGCAGGCACACATGAATGCACATACATTTGCACACATCCAGAGATAAACTCACCCCAACGAATCCAAATTCCAAGAAATCGAGCCGTGGCAATGCTTGCACACACATGTGATTATGCGCAGAGGTCCACCCTACCAGCCAACCTCAGATCTCAACGCAGGAACACATGAATGCACATACATTTGCACACATCCAGAGATAAACTCCCCAACAGAAACCAAATTCCAAGAAATCGAGCCGTGGCAATGCTTGCACACACATGTGATTATGCGCAGAGGTCCACCCTACCAGCCAACCTCAGATCTCCACGCAAGCACACATGAATGCACATACATTTGCACACATCCAGAGATAAACTCCCCCTCAGAAACCAAATTCCAAGAAATCGAGCCGTGGCAATACTTGCACACACATGTGATTATGCGCAGAGGTCTACCCTACCAGCCAACCTCAGAGCTCAACGCAAGAACACATGAATGCACATACATTTGCACACATTCAGAGATAAACTCACCCCAAAGAATCCAAATTCCAAGAAATCGAGCCGTGGCAATGCTTGCACACACATGTGATTATGCGCAGAGGTCCACCCTACCAGCCAACCTCAGAGCTCAACGCAAGAACACATGAATGCACATACATTTGCACACATTCAGAGATAAACTCCCCCTCAGAAACCAAATTCCAAGATATCCAGAAATGGAAATGTTTGCACACACATGTGATTATGCGCAGAGGTCCACCCTACCAGCCAACCTCAGATCTCCACGCAAGCACACATGAATGCACAAACATTTGCACACATCCAGAGATAAACTCCCCCTCAGAAACCAAATTTCAAGAAATCGAGCCGTGGCAATGCTTGCACACACATGTGATTATGCGCAGAGGTCCACCCTACCAGCCAACCTCAGAGCTCAACGCAAGAACACATGAATGCACATACATTTGCACAAATTCAGAGATAAACTCCCCCTCAGAAACCAAATTCCAAGATATCCAGAAATGGAAATGTTTGCACACACATGTGATTATGCGCAGAGGTCCACCCTACCAGCCAACCTCAGATCTACACGCAGGCACACATGAATGCACATACATTTGCACACATCCAGAGATAAACTCCCCTCAGAAACCAAATTCCAAGAAATCGAGCTGTGGCAATGCTTGCACACACATGTGATTATGCGCAGAGGTCCACCCTACCAGCCAACCTCAGATCTCAGCGCAGGAACACATGAATGCACATACATTTGCACACATCCAGAAATAAACTCCCCAAGAGAAACCAAATTCCAAGATATCCAGCCGTGGCAATGCTTGCACACACGTGATTATGCGCAGAGGTCCACCCTACCAGCCAACCTCAGATCTCCACGCAAGCACACATGAATGCACATACATTTGCACACATCCAGAGATAAACTCACCCCAAAGAATCCAAATTCCAAGAAATCGAGCCGTGGCAATGCTTGCACATACATGTGATTATGCGCAGAGGTCCACCCTACCAGCCAACCTCAGATCTCCACGCAAGCACACATGAATGCACATACATTTGCACACATCCAGAGATAAACTCAGCCCAACGAATCCAAATTCCAAGAAATCGAGCCGTGGCAATGCTTGCACACACATGTGATTATGCGCAGAGGTCCACCCTACCAGCCAACCTCAGATCTCCACGCAAGCACACATGAATGCACATACATTTGCACACATCCAGAGATAAACTCCCCCTCAGAAACCAAATTTCAAGAAATCGAGCCGTGGCAATGCTTGCACACACATGTGATTATGCGCAGAGGTCCACCCTATGAGCCAACCTCAGATCTCAACGCAGGAACACATGAATGCACATACATTTGCACACATCCAGAGATAAACTCACCCCAAAGAATCCAAATTCCAAGAAATCGAGCCGTGGCAATGTTTGCACACACATGTGATTATGCGCAGAGGTACACCCTACCAGCCAACCTCAGATCTCCACGCAAGCACACATGAATGCACATACATTTGCACACATCCAGAGATAAACTCCCCCTCAGAAACCAAATTCCAAGAAATCGAGCCTTGGCAATGCTTGCACACACATGTTATTATTCGCAGAGGTCAACCCTATGAGCCAACCTCAGATCTCCACGCAAGCACACATGAATGCACATACATTTGCACACATCCAGAGATAAACTCACCCCAAAGAATCCAAATTCCAAGAAATCGAGCCGTGGTAATGCTTGCACACACATGTGATTATGCGCAGAAGTCCACTCTACCAGCCAACCTTAGATCTCAGCGCAGGAACACATGAATGCACATACATTTGCACACATCCAGAAATAAACTCCCCAAGAGAAACCAAATTCCAAGAAATCGAGCCGTGGTAATGCTTGCACACACATGTGATTATGCGCAGAGGTCCACTCTACCAGCCAACCTCAGATCTCCACGCAAGCACACATGAATGCACATACATTTGCACACATCCAGAGATAAACTCACCCCAACGAATCCAAATTCCAAGAAATCGAGCCGTGGCAATGCTTGCACACACATGTGATTATGCGCAGAGGTCCACCCTACCAGCCAACCTCAGATCTCAACGCAGGAACACATGAATGCACATACATTTGCACACATCCAGAGATAAACTCCCCCTCAGAAACCAAATTCCAAGAAATCGAGCCGTGGCAATGCTTGCACACACATGTGATTATGCGCAGAGGTCCACCCTATGAGCCAACCTCAGATCTCCACGCAGGCACACATGAATGCACATACATTTGCACACATCCAGAGATAAACTCCCCCTCAGAAACCAAATTCCAAGAAATCGAGCCGTGGCAATGCTTGCACACACATGTGATTATGCGCAGAGGTCCACCCTACCAGCCAACCTCAGATCTACACGCAGGCACACATGAATGCACATACATTTGCACACATCCAGAGATAAACTCACCCCAACGAATCCAAATTCCAAGAAATCGAGCCGTGGCAATGCTTGCACACACATGTGATTATGCGCAGAGGTCCACCCTACCAGCCAACCTCAGATCTCCACGCAAGCACACATGAATGCACATACATTTGCACACATCCAGAGATAAACTCCCCCTCAGAAACCAAATTCCAAGAAATCGAGCCGTGGCAATACTTGCACACACATGTGATTATGCGCAGAGGTCTACCCTACCAGCCAACCTCAGAGCTCAACGCAAGAACACATGAATGCACATACATTTGCACACATTCAGAGATAAACTGCCCCTCAGAAACCAAATTCCAAGATATCCAGAAATGGAAATGTTTGCACACACATGTGATTATGCGCAGAGGTCCACCCTACCAGCCAACCTCAGATCTCCACGCAAGCACACATGAATGCACAAACATTTGCACACATCCAGAGATAAACTCCCCCTCAGAAACCAAATTTCAAGAAATCGAGCCGTGGCAATGCTTGCACACACATGTGATTATGCGCAGAGGTCCACCCTACCAGCCAACCTCAGATCTCAGCGCAGGAACACATGAATGCACATACATTTGGACACATCCAGAAATAAACTCCCGAAGAGAAACCAAATTCCAAGAAATCCAGCCGTGGCAATGCTTGCACACACATGTGATTATGCGCAGAGGTCCACCCTACCAGCCAACCTCAGATCTCAACGCAGGAACACATGAATGCACATACATTTGCACACATCCAGAAATAAACTCCCCCAGAGAAACCAAATTCCAAGATATCCAGAAATGGAAATGTTTACACACACATGTGATTATGCGCAGAGGTCCACCCTACCAGCCAACCTCAGAGCTCAACGCAAGAACACATGAATGCACATACATTTGCACACATTCAGAGATAAACTCCCCCTCAGAAACCAAATTCCAAGATATCCAGAAATGGAAATGTTTGCACAGACATGTGATTATGCGCAGAGGTCCACCCTACCAGCCAACCTCAGATCTACACGCAGGCACACATGAATGCACATACATTTGCACACATCCAGAGATAAACTCCCCTCAGAAACCAAATTCCAAGAAATCGAGCTGTGGCAATGCTTGCACACACATGTGATTATGCGCAGAGGTCCACCCTACCAGCCAACCTCAGATCTCAGCGCAGGAACACATGAATGCACATACATTTGCACACATCCAGAAATAAACTCCCCAAGAGAAACCAAATTCCAAGATATCCAGCCGTGGCAATGCTTGCACACACGTGATTATGCGCAGAGGTCCACCCTACCAGCCAACCTCAGATCTCAACGCAGGAACACATGAATGCACATACATTTGCACACATCCAGAGATAAACTCCCCCAGAGAAACCAAATTCCAAGAAATCGAGCCGTGGCAATGCTTGCACATACATGTGATTATGCGCAGAGGTCCACCCTACCAGCCAACCTCAGATCTACACGCAGGCACACATGAATGCACATACATTTGCACACATCCAGAGAAAAACTCAGCCCAACGAATCCAAATTCCAAGAAATCGAGCCGTGGCAATGCTTGCACACACATGTGATTATGCGCAGAGGTCCACCCTATGAGCCAACCTCAGATCTCAACGCAGGAACACATGAATGCACATACATTTGCACACATCCAGAGATAAACTCCCCCTCAGAAACCAAATTTCAAGAAATCGAGCCGTGGCAATGCTTGCACACACATGTGATTATGCGCAGAGGTCCACCCTACCAGCCAACCTCAGATCTCAACGCAGGAACACATGAATGCACATACATTTGCACACATCCAGAGATAAACTCCCCCTCAGAAACCAAATTTCAAGAAATCGAGCCGTGGCAATGCTTGCACACACATGTGATTATGCGCAGAGGTCCACCCTATGAGCCAACCTCAGATCTCAACGCAGGAACACATGAATGCACATACATTTGCACACATCCAGAGATAAACTCCCCCTCAGAAACCAAATTTCAAGAAATTGAGCCGTGGCAATGCTTGCACACACATGTGATTATGCGCAGAGGTCCACCCTATGAGCCAACCTCAGATCTCAACGCAGGAACACATGAATGCACATACATTTGCACACATCCAGAGATAAACTCACCCCAAAGAATCCAAATTCCAAGAAATCGAGCCGTGGCAATGTTTGCACACACATGTGATTATGCGCAGAGGTACACCCTACCAGCCAACCTCAGATCTCCACGCAAGCACACATGAATGCACATACATTTGCACACATCCAGAGATAAACTCCGCCTCAGAAACCAAATTCCAAGAAATCGAGCCTTGGCAATGCTTGCACACACATGTTATTATTCGCAGAGGTCAACCCTATGAGCCAACCTCAGATCTCCACGCAAGCACACATGAATGCACATACATTTGCACACATCCAGAGATAAACTCACCCCAAAGAATCCAAATTCCAAGAAATCGAGCCGTGGTAATGCTTGCACACACATGTGATTATGCGCAGAAGTCCACTCTACCAGCCAACCTCAGATCTCAGCGCAGGAACACATGAATGCACATACATTTGCACACATCCAGAAATAAACTCCCCAAGAGAAACCAAATTCCAAGAAATCGAGCCGTGGTAATGCTTGCACACACATGTGATTATGCGCAGAGGTCCACTCTACCAGCCAACCTCAGATCTCCACGCAAGCACACATGAATGCACATACATTTGCACACATCCAGAGATAAACTCACCCCAACGAATCCAAATTCCAAGAAATCGAGCCGTGGCAATGCTTGCACACACATGTGATTATGCGCAGAGGTCCACCCCACCAGCCAACCTCAGATCTCAACGCAGGAACACATGAATGCACATACATTTGCACACATCCAGAGATAAACTCCCCCTCAGAAACCAAATTTCAAGAAATCGAGCCGTGGCAATGCTTGCACACACATGTGATTATGCGCAGAGGTCCACCCTATGAGCCAACCTCAGATCTCAGCGCAGGAACACATGAATGCACATACATTTGCACACATCCAGAAATAAACTCCCCAAGAGAAACCAAATTCCAAGATATCCAGCCGTGGCAATGCTTGCACACACGTGATTATGCGCAGAGGTCCACCCTACCAGCCAACCTCAGATCTCAACGCAGGAACACATGAATGCACATACATTTGCACACATCCAGAGATAAACTCCCCCAGAGAAACCAAATTCCAAGAAATCGAGCCGTGGCAATGCTTGCACACACATGTGATTATGCGCAGAGGTCCACCCTACCAGCCAACCTCAGATCTCCACGCAAGCACACATGAATGCACATACATTTGCACACATCCAGAGATAAACTCACCCCAAAGAATCCAAATTCCAAGAAATCGAGCCGTGGCAATGCTTGCACATACATGTGATTATGCGCAGAGGTCCACCCTACCAGCCAACCTCAGATCTACACGCAGGCACACATGAATGCACATACATTTGCACACATCCAGAGAAAAACTCAGCCCAACGAATCCAAATTCCAAGAAATCGAGCCGTGGCAATGCTTGCACACACATGTGATTATGCGCAGAGGTCCACCCTATGAGCCAACCTCAGATCTCAACGCAGGAACACATGAATGCACATACATTTGCACACATCCAGAGATAAACTCCCCCTCAGAAACCAAATTTCAAGAAATCGAGCCGTGGCAATGCTTGCACACACATGTGATTATGCGCAGAGGTCCACCCTACCAGCCAACCTCAGATCTCAACGCAGGAACACATGAATGCACATACATTTGCACACATCCAGAGATAAACTCCCCCTCAGAAACCAAATTTCAAGAAATCGAGCCGTGGCAATGCTTGCACACACATGTGATTATGCGCAGAGGTCCACCCTATGAGCCAACCTCAGATCTCAACGCAGGAACACATGAATGCACATACATTTGCACACATCCAGAGATAAACTCCCCCTCAGAAACCAAATTTCAAGAAATTGAGCCGTGGCAATGCTTGCACACACATGTGATTATGCGCAGAGGTCCACCCTATGAGCCAACCTCAGATCTCAACGCAGGAACACATGAATGCACATACATTTGCACACATCCAGAGATAAACTCACCCCAAAGAATCCAAATTCCAAGAAATCGAGCCGTGGCAATGTTTGCACACACATGTGATTATGCGCAGAGGTACACCCTACCAGCCAACCTCAGATCTCCACGCAAGCACACATGAATGCACATACATTTGCACACATCCAGAGATAAACTCCGCCTCAGAAACCAAATTCCAAGAAATCGAGCCTTGGCAATGCTTGCACACACATGTTATTATTCGCAGAGGTCAACCCTATGAGCCAACCTCAGATCTCCACGCAAGCACACATGAATGCACATACATTTGCACACATCCAGAGATAAACTCACCCCAAAGAATCCAAATTCCAAGAAATCGAGCCGTGGTAATGCTTGCACACACATGTGATTATGCGCAGAAGTCCACTCTACCAGCCAACCTCAGATCTCAGCGCAGGAACACATGAATGCACATACATTTGCACACATCCAGAAATAAACTCCCCAAGAGAAACCAAATTCCAAGAAATCGAGCCGTGGTAATGCTTGCACACACATGTGATTATGCGCAGAGGTCCACTCTACCAGCCAACCTCAGATCTCCACGCAAGCACACATGAATGCACATACATTTGCACACATCCAGAGATAAACTCACCCCAACGAATCCAAATTCCAAGAAATCGAGCCGTGGCAATGCTTGCACACACATGTGATTATGCGCAGAGGTCCACCCCACCAGCCAACCTCAGATCTCAACGCAGGAACACATGAATGCACATACATTTGCACACATCCAGAGATAAACTCCCCCTCAGAAACCAAATTTCAAGAAATCGAGCCGTGGCAATGCTTGCACACACATGTGATTATGCGCAGAGGTCCACCCTATGAGCCAACCTCAGATCTCAACGCAGGAACACATGAATGCACATACATTTGCACACATCCAGAGATAAACTCACCCCAAAGAATCCAAATTCCAAGAAATCGAGCCGTGGCAATGTTTGCACACACATGTGATTATGCGCAGAGGTACACCCTACCAGCCAACCTCAGATCTCCACGCAAGCACACATGAATGCACATACATTTGCACACATCCAGAGATAAACTCCCCCTCAGAAACCAAATTCCAAGAAATCGAGCCTTGGCAATGCTTGCACACACATGTTATTATTCGCAGAGGTCAACCCTATGAGCCAACCTCAGATCTCCACGCAAGCACACATGAATGCACATACATTTGCACACATCCAGAGATAAACTCACCCCAAAGAATCCAAATTCCAAGAAATCGAGCCGTGGTAATGCTTGCACACACATGTGATTATGCGCAGAAGTCCACTCTACCAGCCAACCTCAGATCTCAGCGCAGGAACACATGAATGCACATACATTTGCACACATCCAGAAATAAACTCCCCAAGAGAAACCAAATTCCAAGAAATCGAGCCGTGGTAATGCTTGCACACACATGTGATTATGCGCAGAGGTCCACTCTACCAGCCAACCTCAGATCTCCACGCAAGCACACATGAATGCACATACATTTGCACACATCCAGAGATAAACTCACCCCAACGAATCCAAATTCCAAGAAATCGAGCCGTGGCAATGCTTGCACACACATGTGATTATGCGCAGAGGTCCACCCCACCAGCCAACCTCAGATCTCAACGCAGGAACACATGAATGCACATACATTTGCACACATCCAGAGATAAACTCCCCCTCAGAAACCAAATTCCAAGAAATCGAGCCGTGGCAATGCTTGCACACACATGTGATTATGCGCAGAGGTCCACCCTATGAGCCAACCTCAGATCTCCACGCAGGCACACATGAATGCACATACATTTGCACACATCCAGAGATAAACTCCCCCTCAGAAACCAAATTTCAAGAAATCGAGCCGTGGCAATGCTTGCACACACATGTGATTATGCGCAGAGGTACACCCTACCAGCCAACCTCAGATCTACACGCAGGCACACATGAATGCACATACATTTGCACACATCCAGAGATAAACTCACCCCAAAG
The DNA here is from genome assembly GCF_057381845.1 of Rhamphochromis longiceps. Taxonomy (NCBI): domain Eukaryota; kingdom Metazoa; phylum Chordata; class Actinopteri; order Cichliformes; family Cichlidae; genus Rhamphochromis; species Rhamphochromis longiceps. The sequence goes on from NC_140567.1 coordinate 2,017,587, forward strand.
AATCCAAATTCCAAGAAATCGAGCCGTGGCAATGCTTGCACACACATGTGATTATGCGCAGAGGTCCACCCTACCAGCCAACCTCAGATCTCAACGCAGGAACACATGAATGCACATACATTTGCACACATCCAGAGATAAACTCCCCAACAGAAACCAAATTCCAAGAAATCGAGCCGTGGCAATGCTTGCACACACATGTGATTATGCGCAGAGGTCCACTCTACCAGCCAACCTCAGATCTCCACGCAAGCACACATGAATGCACATACATTTGCACACATCCAGAGATAAACTCACCCCAAAGAATCCAAATTCCAAGAAATCGAGCCGTGGTAATGCTTGCACACACATGTGATTATGCGCAGAAGTCCACTCTACCAGCCAACCTCAGATCTCAGCGCAGGAACACCTGAATGCACATACATTTGCACACATCCAGAAATAAACTCCCCAAGAGAAACCAAATTCCAAGAAATCGAGCCGTGGTAATGCTTGCACACACATGTGATTATGCGCAGAGGTCCACTCTACCAGCCAACCTCAGATCTCCACGCAAGCACACATGAATGCACATACATTTGCACACATCCAGAGATAAACTCACCCCAACGAATCCAAATTCCAAGAAATCGAGCCGTGGCAATGCTTGCACACACATGTGATTATGCGCAGAGGTCCACCCCACCAGCCAACCTCAGATCTCAACGCAGGAACACATGAATGCACATACATTTGCACACATCCAGAGATAAACTCCCCCTCAGAAACCAAATTCCAAGAAATCGAGCCGTGGCAATGCTTGCACACACATGTGATTATGCGCAGAGGTCCACCCTATGAGCCAACCTCAGATCTCCACGCAGGAACACATGAATGCACATACATTTGCACACATCCAGAGATAAACTCCCCCTCAGAAACCAAATTTCAAGAAATCGAGCCGTGGCAATGCTTGCACACACATGTGATTATGCGCAGAGGTCCACCCTATGAGCCAACCTCAGATCTCAACGCAGGAACACATGAATGCACATACATTTGCACACATCCAGAGATAAACTCCCCCTCAGAAACCAAATTTCAAGAAATCGAGCCGTGGCAATGCTTGCACACACATGTGATTATGCGCAGAGGTCCACCCTATGAGCCAACCTCAGATCTCAACGCAGGAACACATGAATGCACATACATTTGCACACATCCAGAGATAAACTCACCCCAAAGAATCCAAATTCCAAGAAATCGAGCCTTGGCAATGCTTGCACACACATGTTATTATTTGCAGAGGTCAACCCTATGAGCCAACCTCAGATCTCCACGCAAGCACACATGAATGCACATACATTTGCACACATCCAGAGATAAACTCACCCCAACGAATCCAAATTCCAAGAAATCGAGCCGTGGCAATGCTTGCACACACATGTGATTATGCGCAGAGGTCCACCCCACCAGCCAACCTCAGATCTCAACGCAGGCACACATGAATGCACATACATTTGCACACATCCAGAGATAAACTCCCCCTCAGAAACCAAATTCCAAGAAATCGAGCCGTGGCAATGCTTGCACACACATGTGATTATGCGCAGAGGTCCACCCTATGAGCCAACCTCAGATCTCCACGCAGGCACACATGAATGCACATACATTTGCACACATCCAGAGATAAACTCCCCCTCAGAAACCAAATTCCAAGAAATCGAGCCGTGGCAATGCTTGCACACACATGTGATTATGCGCAGAGGTACACCCTACCAGCCAACCTCAGATCTACACGCAGGCACACATGAATGCACATACATTTGCACACATCCAGAGATAAACTCACCCCAAAGAATCCAAATTCCAAGAAATCGAGCCGTGGCAATGCTTGCACACACATGTGATTATGCGCAGAAGTCCACTCTACCAGCCAACCTCAGATCTCAGCGCAGGAACACATGAATGCACATACATTTGCACACATCCAGAAATAAACTCCCCAAGAGAAACCAAATTCCAAGAAATCGAGCCGTGGTAATGCTTGCACACACATGTGATTATGCGCAGAGGTCCACTCTACCAGCCAACCTCAGATCTCCACGCAAGCACACATGAATGCACATACATTTGCACACATCCAGAGATAAACTCACCCCAACGAATCCAAATTCCAAGAAATCGAGCCGTGGCAATGCTTGCACACACATGTGATTATGCGCAGAGGTCCACCCCACCAGCCAACCTCAGATCTCAACGCAGGAACACATGAATGCACATACATTTGCACACATCCAGAGATAAACTCCCCCTCAGAAACCAAATTCCAAGAAATCGAGCCGTGGCAATGCTTGCACACACATGTGATTATGCGCAGAGGTCCACCCTATGAGCCAACCTCAGATCTCCACGCAGGCACACATGAATGCACATACATTTGCACACATCCAGAGATAAACTCCCCCTCAGAAACCAAATTCCAAGAAATCGAGCCGTGGCAATGTTTGCACACACATGTGATTATGCGCAGAGGTCCACCCTACCAGCCAACCTCAGATCTACACGCAGGCACACATGAATGCACATACATTTGCACACATCCAGAGATAAACTCACCCCAACGAATCCAAATTCCAAGAAATCGAGCCGTGGCAATGCTTGCACACACATGTGATTATGCGCAGAGGTCCACCCTACCAGCCAACCTCAGATCTCAACGCAGGAACACATGAATGCACATACATTTGCACACATCCAGAGATAAACTCCCCAACAGAAACCAAATTCCAAGAAATCGAGCCGTGGCAATGCTTGCACACACATGTGATTATGCGCAGAGGTCCACTCTACCAGCCAACCTCAGATCTCCACGCAAGCACACATGAATGCACATACATTTGCACACATCCAGAGATAAACTCACCCCAAAGAATCCAAATTCCAAGAAATCGAGCCGTGGTAATGCTTGCACACACATGTGATTATGCGCAGAAGTCCACTCTACCAGCCAACCTCAGATCTCAGCGCAGGAACACATGAATGCACATACATTTGCACACATCCAGAAATAAACTCCCCAAGAGAAACCAAATTCCAAGAAATCGAGCCGTGGTAATGCTTGCACACACATGTGATTATGCGCAGAGGTCCACTCTACCAGCCAACCTCAGATCTCCACGCAAGCACACATGAATGCACATACATTTGCACACATCCAGAGATAAACTCACCCCAACGAATCCAAATTCCAAGAAATCGAGCCGTGGCAATGCTTGCACACACATGTGATTATGCGCAGAGGTCCACCCCACCAGCCAACCTCAGATCTCAACGCAGGAACACATGAATGCACATACATTTGCACACATCCAGAGATAAACTCCCCCTCAGAAACCAAATTCCAAGAAATCGAGCCGTGGCAATGCTTGCACACACATGTGATTATGCGCAGAGGTCCACCCTATGAGCCAACCTCAGATCTCCACGCAGGCACACATGAATGCACATACATTTGCACACATCCAGAGATAAACTCCCCCTCAGAAACCAAATTCCAAGAAATCGAGCCGTGGCAATGCTTGCACACACATGTGATTATGCGCAGAGGTCCACCCTATGAGCCAACCTCAGATCTCAACGCAGGAACACATGAATGCACATACATTTGCACACATCCAGAGATAAACTCCCCCTCAGAAACCAAATTCCAAGAAATCGAGCCGTGGCAATACTTGCACACACATGTGATTATGCGCAGAGGTCTACCCTACCAGCCAACCTCAGAGCTCAACGCAAGAACACATGAATGCACATACATTTGCACACATTCAGAGATAAACTGCCCCTCAGAAACCAAATTCCAAGATATCCAGAAATGGAAATGTTTGCACACACATGTGATTATGCGCAGAGGTCCACCCTACCAGCCAACCTCAGATCTCCACGCAAGCACACATGAATGCACAAACATTTGCACACATCCAGAGATAAACTCCCCCTCAGAAACCAAATTTCAAGAAATCGAGCCGTGGCAATGCTTGCACACACATGTGATTATGCGCAGAGGTCCACCCTACCAGCCAACCTCAGATCTCAGCGCAGGAACACATGAATGCACATACATTTGGACACATCCAGAAATAAACTCCCGAAGAGAAACCAAATTCCAAGAAATCCAGCCGTGGCAATGCTTGCACACACATGTGATTATGCGCAGAGGTCCACCCTACCAGCCAACCTCAGATCTCAACGCAGGAACACATGAATGCACATACATTTGCACACATCCAGAAATAAACTCCCCCAGAGAAACCAAATTCCAAGATATCCAGAAATGGAAATGTTTACACACACATGTGATTATGCGCAGAGGTCCACCCTACCAGCCAACCTCAGAGCTCAACGCAAGAACACATGAATGCACATACATTTGCACACATTCAGAGATAAACTCCCCCTCAGAAACCAAATTCCAAGATATCCAGAAATGGAAATGTTTGCACAGACATGTGATTATGCGCAGAGGTCCACCCTACCAGCCAACCTCAGATCTACACGCAGGCACACATGAATGCACATACATTTGCACACATCCAGAGATAAACTCCCCTCAGAAACCAAATTCCAAGAAATCGAGCTGTGGCAATGCTTGCACACACATGTGATTATGCGCAGAGGTCCACCCTACCAGCCAACCTCAGATCTCAGCGCAGGAACACATGAATGCACATACATTTGCACACATCCAGAAATAAACTCCCCAAGAGAAACCAAATTCCAAGATATCCAGCCGTGGCAATGCTTGCACACACGTGATTATGCGCAGAGGTCCACCCTACCAGCCAACCTCAGATCTCAACGCAGGAACACATGAATGCACATACATTTGCACACATCCAGAGATAAACTCCCCCAGAGAAACCAAATTCCAAGAAATCGAGCCGTGGCAATGCTTGCACACACATGTGATTATGCGCAGAGGTCCACCCTACCAGCCAACCTCAGATCTCCACGCAAGCACACATGAATGCACATACATTTGCACACATCCAGAGATAAACTCACCCCAAAGAATCCAAATTCCAAGAAATCGAGCCGTGGCAATGCTTGCACATACATGTGATTATGCGCAGAGGTCCACCCTACCAGCCAACCTCAGATCTACACGCAGGCACACATGAATGCACATACATTTGCACACATCCAGAGAAAAACTCAGCCCAACGAATCCAAATTCCAAGAAATCGAGCCGTGGCAATGCTTGCACACACATGTGATTATGCGCAGAGGTCCACCCTATGAGCCAACCTCAGATCTCAACGCAGGAACACATGAATGCACATACATTTGCACACATCCAGAGATAAACTCCCCCTCAGAAACCAAATTTCAAGAAATCGAGCCGTGGCAATGCTTGCACACACATGTGATTATGCGCAGAGGTCCACCCTACCAGCCAACCTCAGATCTCAACGCAGGAACACATGAATGCACATACATTTGCACACATCCAGAGATAAACTCCCCCTCAGAAACCAAATTTCAAGAAATCGAGCCGTGGCAATGCTTGCACACACATGTGATTATGCGCAGAGGTCCACCCTATGAGCCAACCTCAGATCTCAACGCAGGAACACATGAATGCACATACATTTGCACACATCCAGAGATAAACTCCCCCTCAGAAACCAAATTTCAAGAAACTGAGCCGTGGCAATGCTTGCACACACATGTGATTATGCGCAGAGGTCCACCCTATGAGCCAACCTCAGATCTCAACGCAGGAACACATGAATGCACATACATTTGCACACATCCAGAGATAAACTCACCCCAAAGAATCCAAATTCCAAGAAATCGAGCCGTGGCAATGTTTGCACACACATGTGATTATGCGCAGAGGTACACCCTACCAGCCAACCTCAGATCTCCACGCAAGCACACATGAATGCACATACATTTGCACACATCCAGAGATAAACTCCGCCTCAGAAACCAAATTCCAAGAAATCGAGCCTTGGCAATGCTTGCACACACATGTTATTATTCGCAGAGGTCAACCCTATGAGCCAACCTCAGATCTCCACGCAAGCACACATGAATGCACATACATTTGCACACATCCAGAGATAAACTCACCCCAAAGAATCCAAATTCCAAGAAATCGAGCCGTGGTAATGCTTGCACACACATGTGATTATGCGCAGAAGTCCACTCTACCAGCCAACCTCAGATCTCAGCGCAGGAACACATGAATGCACATACATTTGCACACATCCAGAAATAAACTCCCCAAGAGAAACCAAATTCCAAGAAATCGAGCCGTGGTAATGCTTGCACACACATGTGATTATGCGCAGAGGTCCACTCTACCAGCCAACCTCAGATCTCCACGCAAGCACACATGAATGCACATACATTTGCACACATCCAGAGATAAACTCACCCCAACGAATCCAAATTCCAAGAAATCGAGCCGTGGCAATGCTTGCACACACATGTGATTATGCGCAGAGGTCCACCCCACCAGCCAACCTCAGATCTCAACGCAGGAACACATGAATGCACATACATTTGCACACATCCAGAGATAAACTCCCCCTCAGAAACCAAATTTCAAGAAATCGAGCCGTGGCAATGCTTGCACACACATGTGATTATGCGCAGAGGTCCACCCTATGAGCCAACCTCAGATCTCAGCGCAGGAACACATGAATGCACATACATTTGCACACATCCAGAAATAAACTCCCCAAGAGAAACCAAATTCCAAGATATCCAGCCGTGGCAATGCTTGCACACACGTGATTATGCGCAGAGGTCCACCCTACCAGCCAACCTCAGATCTCAACGCAGGAACACATGAATGCACATACATTTGCACACATCCAGAGATAAACTCCCCCAGAGAAACCAAATTCCAAGAAATCGAGCCGTGGCAATGCTTGCACACACATGTGATTATGCGCAGAGGTCCACCCTACCAGCCAACCTCAGATCTCCACGCAAGCACACATGAATGCACATACATTTGCACACATCCAGAGATAAACTCACCCCAAAGAATCCAAATTCCAAGAAATCGAGCCGTGGCAATGCTTGCACATACATGTGATTATGCGCAGAGGTCCACCCTACCAGCCAACCTCAGATCTACACGCAGGCACACATGAATGCACATACATTTGCACACATCCAGAGAAAAACTCAGCCCAACGAATCCAAATTCCAAGAAATCGAGCCGTGGCAATGCTTGCACACACATGTGATTATGCGCAGAGGTCCACCCTATGAGCCAACCTCAGATCTCAACGCAGGAACACATGAATGCACATACATTTGCACACATCCAGAGATAAACTCCCCCTCAGAAACCAAATTTCAAGAAATCGAGCCGTGGCAATGCTTGCACACACATGTGATTATGCGCAGAGGTCCACCCTACCAGCCAACCTCAGATCTCAACGCAGGAACACATGAATGCACATACATTTGCACACATCCAGAGATAAACTCCCCCTCAGAAACCAAATTTCAAGAAATCGAGCCGTGGCAATGCTTGCACACACATGTGATTATGCGCAGAGGTCCACCCTATGAGCCAACCTCAGATCTCAACGCAGGAACACATGAATGCACATACATTTGCACACATCCAGAGATAAACTCCCCCTCAGAAACCAAATTTCAAGAAATTGAGCCGTGGCAATGCTTGCACACACATGTGATTATGCGCAGAGGTCCACCCTATGAGCCAACCTCAGATCTCAACGCAGGAACACATGAATGCACATACATTTGCACACATCCAGAGATAAACTCACCCCAAAGAATCCAAATTCCAAGAAATCGAGCCGTGGCAATGTTTGCACACACATGTGATTATGCGCAGAGGTACACCCTACCAGCCAACCTCAGATCTCCACGCAAGCACACATGAATGCACATACATTTGCACACATCCAGAGATAAACTCCGCCTCAGAAACCAAATTCCAAGAAATCGAGCCTTGGCAATGCTTGCACACACATGTTATTATTCGCAGAGGTCAACCCTATGAGCCAACCTCAGATCTCCACGCAAGCACACATGAATGCACATACATTTGCACACATCCAGAGATAAACTCACCCCAAAGAATCCAAATTCCAAGAAATCGAGCCGTGGTAATGCTTGCACACACATGTGATTATGCGCAGAAGTCCACTCTACCAGCCAACCTCAGATCTCAGCGCAGGAACACATGAATGCACATACATTTGCACACATCCAGAAATAAACTCCCCAAGAGAAACCAAATTCCAAGAAATCGAGCCGTGGTAATGCTTGCACACACATGTGATTATGCGCAGAGGTCCACTCTACCAGCCAACCTCAGATCTCCACGCAAGCACACATGAATGCACATACATTTGCACACATCCAGAGATAAACTCACCCCAACGAATCCAAATTCCAAGAAATCGAGCCGTGGCAATGCTTGCACACACATGTGATTATGCGCAGAGGTCCACCCCACCAGCCAACCTCAGATCTCAACGCAGGAACACATGAATGCACATACATTTGCACACATCCAGAGATAAACTCCCCCTCAGAAACCAAATTTCAAGAAATCGAGCCGTGGCAATGCTTGCACACACATGTGATTATGCGCAGAGGTCCACCCTATGAGCCAACCTCAGATCTCAACGCAGGAACACATGAATGCACATACATTTGCACACATCCAGAGATAAACTCACCCCAAAGAATCCAAATTCCAAGAAATCGAGCCGTGGCAATGTTTGCACACACATGTGATTATGCGCAGAGGTACACCCTACCAGCCAACCTCAGATCTCCACGCAAGCACACATGAATGCACATACATTTGCACACATCCAGAGATAAACTCCCCCTCAGAAACCAAATTCCAAGAAATCGAGCCTTGGCAATGCTTGCACACACATGTTATTATTCGCAGAGGTCAACCCTATGAGCCAACCTCAGATCTCCACGCAAGCACACATGAATGCACATACATTTGCACACATCCAGAGATAAACTCACCCCAAAGAATCCAAATTCCAAGAAATCGAGCCGTGGTAATGCTTGCACACACATGTGATTATGCGCAGAAGTCCACTCTACCAGCCAACCTCAGATCTCAGCGCAGGAACACATGAATGCACATACATTTGCACACATCCAGAAATAAACTCCCCAAGAGAAACCAAATTCCAAGAAATCGAGCCGTGGTAATGCTTGCACACACATGTGATTATGCGCAGAGGTCCACTCTACCAGCCAACCTCAGATCTCCACGCAAGCACACATGAATGCACATACATTTGCACACATCCAGAGATAAACTCACCCCAACGAATCCAAATTCCAAGAAATCGAGCCGTGGCAATGCTTGCACACACATGTGATTATGCGCAGAGGTCCACCCCACCAGCCAACCTCAGATCTCAACGCAGGAACACATGAATGCACATACATTTGCACACATCCAGAGATAAACTCCCCCTCAGAAACCAAATTCCAAGAAATCGAGCCGTGGCAATGCTTGCACACACATGTGATTATGCGCAGAGGTCCACCCTATGAGCCAACCTCAGATCTCCACGCAGGCACACATGAATGCACATACATTTGCACACATCCAGAGATAAACTCCCCCTCAGAAACCAAATTCCAAGAAATCGAGCCGTGGCAATGCTTGCACACACATGTGATTATGCGCAGAGGTACACCCTACCAGCCAACCTCAGATCTACACGCAGGCACACATGAATGCACATACATTTGCACACATCCAGAGATAAACTCACCCCAAAGAATCCAAATTCCAAGAAATCGAGCCGTGGCAATGCTTGCACACACATGTGATTATGCGCAGAGGTCCACCCTACCAGCCAACCTCAGATCTCAACGCAGGAACACATGAATGCACATACATTTGCACACATCCAGAGATAAACTCCCCAACAGAAACCAAATTCCAAGAAATCGAGCCGTGGCAATGCTTGCACACACATGTGATTATGCGCAGAGGTCCACTCTACCAGCCAACCTCAGATCTCCACGCAAGCACACATGAATGCACATACATTTGCACACATCCAGAGATAAACTCACCCCAAAGAATCCAAATTCCAAGAAATCGAGCCGTGGTAATGCTTGCACACACATGTGATTATGCGCAGAAGTCCACTCTACCAGCCAACCTCAGATCTCAGCGCAGGAACACATGAATGCACATACATTTGCACACATCCAGAAATAAACTCCCCAAGAGAAACCAAATTCCAAGAAATCGAGCCGTGGTAATGCTTGCACACACATGTGATTATGCGCAGAGGTCCACTCTACCAGCCAACCTCAGATCTCCACGCAAGCACACATGAATGCACATACATTTGCACACATCCAGAGATAAACTCACCCCAACGAATCCAAATTCCAAGAAATCGAGCCGTGGCAATGCTTGCACACACATGTGATTATGCGCAGAGGTCCACCCCACCAGCCAACCTCAGATCTCAACGCAGGAACACATGAATGCACATACATTTGCACACATCCAGAGATAAACTCCCCCTCAGAAACCAAATTCCAAGAAATCGAGCCGTGGCAATGCTTGCACACACATGTGATTATGCGCAGAGGTCCACCCTATGAGCCAACCTCAGATCTCCACGCAGGAACACATGAATGCACATACATTTGCACACATCCAGAGATAAACTCCCCCTCAGAAACCAAATTTCAAGAAATCGAGCCGTGGCAATGCTTGCACACACATGTGATTATGCGCAGAGGTCCACCCTATGAGCCAACCTCAGATCTCAACGCAGGAACACATGAATGCACATACATTTGCACACATCCAGAGATAAACTCCCCCTCAGAAACCAAATTTCAAGAAATCGAGCCGTGGCAATGCTTGCACACACATGTGATTATGCGCAGAGGTCCACCCTATGAGCCAACCTCAGATCTCAACGCAGGAACACATGAATGCACATACATTTGCACACATCCAGAGATAAACTCACCCCAAAGAATCCAAATTCCAAGAAATCGAGCCTTGGCAATGCTTGCACACACATGTTATTATTTGCAGAGGTCAACCCTATGAGCCAACCTCAGATCTCCACGCAAGCACACATGAATGCACATACATTTGCACACATCCAGAGATAAACTCACCCCAACGAATCCAAATTCCAAGAAATCGAGCCGTGGCAATGCTTGCACACACATGTGATTATGCGCAGAGGTCCACCCCACCAGCCAACCTCAGATCTCAACGCAGGCACACATGAATGCACATACATTTGCACACATCCAGAGATAAACTCCCCCTCAGAAACCAAATTCCAAGAAATCGAGCCGTGGCAATGCTTGCACACACATGTGATTATGCGCAGAGGTCCACCCTATGAGCCAACCTCAGATCTCCACGCAGGCACACATGAATGCACATACATTTGCACACATCCAGAGATAAACTCCCCCTCAGAAACCAAATTCCAAGAAATCGAGCCGTGGCAATGCTTGCACACACATGTGATTATGCGCAGAGGTACACCCTACCAGCCAACCTCAGATCTACACGCAGGCACACATGAATGCACATACATTTGCACACATCCAGAGATAAACTCACCCCAAAGAATCCAAATTCCAAGAAATCGAGCCGTGGCAATGCTTGCACACACATGTGATTATGCGCAGAAGTCCACTCTACCAGCCAACCTCAGATCTCAGCGCAGGAACACATGAATGCACATACATTTGCACACATCCAGAAATAAACTCCCCAAGAGAAACCAAATTCCAAGAAATCGAGCCGTGGTAATGCTTGCACACACATGTGATTATGCGCAGAGGTCCACTCTACCAGCCAACCTCAGATCTCCACGCAAGCACACATGAATGCACATACATTTGCACACATCCAGAGATAAACTCACCCCAACGAATCCAAATTCCAAGAAATCGAGCCGTGGCAATGCTTGCACACACATGTGATTATGCGCAGAGGTCCACCCCACCAGCCAACCTCAGATCTCAACGCAGGAACACATGAATGCACATACATTTGCACACATCCAGAGATAAACTCCCCCTCAGAAACCAAATTCCAAGAAATCGAGCCGTGGCAATGCTTGCACACACATGTGATTATGCGCAGAGGTCCACCCTATGAGCCAACCTCAGATCTCCACGCAGGCACACATGAATGCACATACATTTGCACACATCCAGAGATAAACTCCCCCTCAGAAACCAAATTCCAAGAAATCGAGCCGTGGCAATGTTTGCACACACATGTGATTATGCGCAGAGGTCCACCCTACCAGCCAACCTCAGATCTACACGCAGGCACACATGAATGCACATACATTTGCACACATCCAGAGATAAACTCACCCCAACGAATCCAAATTCCAAGAAATCGAGCCGTGGCAATGCTTGCACACACATGTGATTATGCGCAGAGGTCCACCCTACCAGCCAACCTCAGATCTCAACGCAGGAACACATGAATGCACATACATTTGCACACATCCAGAGATAAACTCCCCAACAGAAACCAAATTCCAAGAAATCGAGCCGTGGCAATGCTTGCACACACATGTGATTATGCGCAGAGGTCCACTCTACCAGCCAACCTCAGATCTCCACGCAAGCACACATGAATGCACATACATTTGCACACATCCAGAGATAAACTCACCCCAAAGAATCCAAATTCCAAGAAATCGAGCCGTGGTAATGCTTGCACACACATGTGATTATGCGCAGAAGTCCACTCTACCAGCCAACCTCAGATCTCAGCGCAGGAACACATGAATGCACATACATTTGCACACATCCAGAAATAAACTCCCCAAGAGAAACCAAATTCCAAGAAATCGAGCCGTGGTAATGCTTGCACACACATGTGATTATGCGCAGAGGTCCACTCTACCAGCCAACCTCAGATCTCCACGCAAGCACACATGAATGCACATACATTTGCACACATCCAGAGATAAACTCACCCCAACGAATCCAAATTCCAAGAAATCGAGCCGTGGCAATGCTTGCACACACATGTGATTATGCGCAGAGGTCCACCCCACCAGCCAACCTCAGATCTCAACGCAGGAACACATGAATGCACATACATTTGCACACATCCAGAGATAAACTCCCCCTCAGAAACCAAATTCCAAGAAATCGAGCCGTGGCAATGCTTGCACACACATGTGATTATGCGCAGAGGTCCACCCTATGAGCCAACCTCAGATCTCCACGCAGGCACACATGAATGCACATACATTTGCACACATCCAGAGATAAACTCCCCCTCAGAAACCAAATTCCAAGAAATCGAGCCGTGGCAATGCTTGCACACACATGTGATTATGCGCAGAGGTCCACCCTATGAGCCAACCTCAGATCTCAACGCAGGAACACATGAATGCACATACATTTGCACACATCCAGAGATAAACTCCCCCTCAGAAACCAAATTTCAAGAAATCGAGCCGTGGCAATGCTTGCACACACATGTGATTATGCGCAGAGGTCCACCCTACCAGCCAACCTCAGATCTCAACGCAGGAACACATGAATGCACATACATTTGCACACATCCAGAGATAAACTCCCCCTCAGAAACCAAATTTCAAGAAATCGAGCCGTGGCAATGCTTGCACACACATGTGATTATGCGCAGAGGTCCACCCTATGAGCCAACCTCAGATCTCAACGCAGGAACACATGAATGCACATACATTTGCACACATCCAGAGATAAACTCCCCCTCAGAAACCAAATTCCAAGAAATCGAGCCGTGGCAATGCTTGCACACACATGTGATTATGCGCAGAGGTCCACCCTATGAGCCAACCTCAGATCTCCACGCAGGCACACATGAATGCACATACATTTGCACACATCCAGAGATAAACTCCCCCTCAGAAACCAAATTCCAAGAAATCGAGCCGTGGCAATGCTTGCACACACATGTGATTATGCGCAGAGGTCCACCCTACCAGCCAACCTCAGATCTACACGCAGGCACACATGAATGCACATACATTTGCACACATCCAGAAATAAACTCCCCCAGAGAAACCAAATTCCAAGATATCCAGCCGTGGCAATGCTTGCACACACATGTGATTATGCGCAGAGGTCCACCCTACCAGCCAACCTCAGATCTCAACGCAGGAACACATGAATGCACATACATTTGCACACATCCAGAGATAAACTCACCCCAAAGAAACCAAATTCCAAGAAATCGAGCCGTGGCAATGTTTGCACACACATGTGATTATGCGCAGAGGTCCACCCTACCAGCCAACCTCAGATCTCAACGCAGGCACACATGAATGCACATACATTTGCACACATCCAGAGATAAACTCCCCCTCAGAAACCAAATTCCAAGAAATCGAGCCGTGGCAATGTTTGCACACACATGTGATTATGCGCAGAGGTCCACCCTACCAGCCCACCTCAGATCTCCACGCAAGCACACATGAATGCACATACATTTGCACACATCCAGAAATAAACTCCCCCAGAGAAACCAAATTCCAAGATATCGAGCCGTGGCAATGCTTGCACACACATGTGATTATGCGCAGAGGTCCACCCTACCAGCCAACCTCAGATCTCAACGCAGGAACACATGAATGCACATACATTTGCACACATCCAGAGATAAACTCACCCCAAAGAATCCAAATTCCAAGAAATCGAGCCGTGGCAATGTTTGCACACACATGTGATTATGCGCAGAGGTACACCCTACCAGCCAACCTCAGATCTCCACGCAAGCACACATGAATGCACATACATTTGCACACATCCAGAGATAAACTCCCCCTCAGAAACCAAATTCCAAGAAATCGAGCCTTGGCAATGCTTGCACACACATGTTATTATTCGCAGAGGTCAACCCTATGAGCCAACCTCAGATCTCCACGCAAGCACACATGAATGCACATACATTTGCACACATCCAGAGATAAACTCACCCCAACGAATCCAAATTCCAAGAAATCGAGCCGTGGCAATGCTTGCACACACATGTGATTATGCGCAGAGGTCCACCCCACCAGCCAACCTCAGATCTCAACGCAGGAACACATGAATGCACATACATTTGCACACATCCAGAGATAAACTCCCCCTCAGAAACCAAATTCCAAGAAATCGAGCCGTGGCAATGCTTGCACACACATGTGATTATGCGCAGAGGTCCACCCTATGAGCCAACCTCAGATCTCCACGCAGGCACACATGAATGCACATACATTTGGACACATCCAGAGATAAACTCCCCAACAGAAACCAAATTCCAAGAAATCGAGCCGTGGCAATGCTTGCACACACATGTGATTATGCGCAGAGGTCCACCCTATGAGCCAACCTCAGATCTCAGCGCAGGAACACATGAATGCACATACATTTGGACACATCCAGAAATAAACTCCCGAAGAGAAACCAAATTCCAAGAAATCCAGCCGTGGCAATGCTTGCACACACATGTGATTATGCGCAGAGGTCCACCCTACCAGCCAACCTCAGATCTCAACGCAGGAACACATGAATGCACATACATTTGCACACATCCAGAAATAAACTCCCCCAGAGAAACCAAATTCCAAGATATCCAGAAATGGAAATGTTTACACACACATGTGATTATGCGCAGAGGTCCACCCTACCAGCCAACCTCAGAGCTCAACGCAAGAACACATGAATGCACATACATTTGCACAAATTCAGAGATAAACTCCCCCTCAGAAACCAAATTCCAAGATATCCAGAAATGGAAATGTTTGCACACACATGTGATTATGCGCAGAGGTCCACCCTACCAGCCAACCTCAGATCTACACGCAGGCACACATGAATGCACATACATTTGCACACATCCAGAGATAAACTCCCCTCAGAAACCAAATTCCAAGAAATCGAGCTGTGGCAATGCTTGCACACACATGTGATTATGCGCAGAGGTCCACCCTACCAGCCAACCTCAGATCTCAGCGCAGGAACACATGAATGCACATACATTTGCACACATCCAGAAATAAACTCCCCAAGAGAAACCAAATTCCAAGATATCCAGCCGTGGCAATGCTTGCACACACGTGATTATGCGCAGAGGTCCACCCTACCAGCCAACCTCAGATCTCCACGCAAGCACACATGAATGCACATACATTTGCACACATCCAGAGATAAACTCACCCCAAAGAATCCAAATTCCAAGAAATCGAGCCGTGGCAATGCTTGCACATACATGTGATTATGCGCAGAGGTCCACCCTACCAGCCAACCTCAGATCTCCACGCAAGCACACATGAATGCACATACATTTGCACACATCCAGAGATAAACTCAGCCCAACGAATCCAAATTCCAAGAAATCGAGCCGTGGCAATGCTTGCACACACATGTGATTATGCGCAGAGGTCCACCCTACCAGCCAACCTCAGATCTCAACGCAGGAACACTTGAATGCACATACATTTGCACACATCCAGAGATAAACTCCCCCTCAGAAACCAAATTTCAAGAAATCGAGCCGTGGCAATGCTTGCACACACATGTGATTATGCGCAGAGGTCCACCCTATGAGCCAACCTCAGATCTCAACGCAGGAACACATGAATGCACATACATTTGCACACATCCAGAGATAAACTCACCCCAAAGAATCCAAATTCCAAGAAATCGAGCCGTGGCAATGTTTGCACACACATGTGATTATGCGCAGAGGTACACCCTACCAGCCAACCTCAGATCTCCACGCAAGCACACATGAATGCACATACATTTGCACACATCCAGAGATAAACTCCCCCTCAGAAACCAAATTCCAAGAAATCGAGCCTTGGCAATGCTTGCACACACATGTTATTATTCGCAGAGGTCAACCCTATGAGCCAACCTCAGATCTCCACGCAAGCACACATGAATGCACATACATTTGCACACATCCAGAGATAAACTCACCCCAAAGAATCCAAATTCCAAGAAATCGAGCCGTGGTAATGCTTGCACACACATGTGATTATGCGCAGAAGTCCACTCTACCAGCCAACCTTAGATCTCAGCGCAGGAACACATGAATGCACATACATTTGCACACATCCAGAAATAAACTCCCCAAGAGAAACCAAATTCCAAGAAATCGAGCCGTGGTAATGCTTGCACACACATGTGATTATGCGCAGAGGTCCACTCTACCAGCCAACCTCAGATCTCCACGCAAGCACACATGAATGCACATACATTTGCACACATCCAGAGATAAACTCACCCCAACGAATCCAAATTCCAAGAAATCGATCCGTGGCAATGCTTGCACACACATGTGATTATGCGCAGAGGTCCACCCTACCAGCCAACCTCAGATCTCAACGCAGGAACACATGAATGCACATACATTTGCACACATCCAGAGATAAACTCCCCCTCAGAAACCAAATTCCAAGAAATCGAGCCGTGGCAATGCTTGCACACACATGTGATTATGCGCAGAGGTCCACCCTATGAGCCAACCTCAGATCTCCACGCAGGCACACATGAATGCACATACATTTGCACACATCCAGAGATAAACTCCCCCTCAGAAACCAAATTCCAAGAAATCGAGCCGTGGCAATGCTTGCACACACATGTGATTATGCGCAGAGGTCCACCATACCAGCCAACCTCAGATCTCCACGCAAGCACACATGAATGCACATACATTTGCACACATCCAGAGATAAACTCCCCCTCAGAAACCAAATTCCAAGAAATCGAGCCGTGGCAATACTTGCACACACATGTGATTATGCGCAGAGGTCTACCCTACCAGCCAACCTCAGAGCTCAACGCAAGAACACATGAATGCACATACATTTGCACACATTCAGAGATAAACTCACCCCAAAGAATCCAAATTCCAAGAAATCGAGCCGTGGCAATGCTTGCACACACATGTGATTATGCGCAGAGGTCCACCCTACCAGCCAACCTCAGAGCTCAACGCAAGAACACATGAATGCACATACATTTGCACACATTCAGAGATAAACTCCCCCTCAGAAACCAAATTCCAAGATATCCAGAAATGGAAATGTTTGCACACACATGTGATTATGTGCAGAGGTCCACCCTACCAGCCAACCTCAGATCTCCACGCAAGCACACATGAATGCACAAACATTTGCACACATCCAGAGATAAACTCCCCCTCAGAAACCAAATTTCAAGAAATCGAGCCGTGGCAATGCTTGCACACACATGTGATTATGCGCAGAGGTCCACCCTACCAGCCAACCTCAGATCTCAGCGCAGGAACACATGAATGCACATACATTTGGACACATCCAGAAATAAACTCCCGAAGAGAAACCAAATTCCAAGAAATCCAGCCGTGGCAATGCTTGCACACACATGTGATTATGCGCAGAGGTCCACCCTACCAGCCAACCTCAGATCTCAACGCAGGAACACATGAATGCACATACATTTGCACACATCCAGAAATAAACTCCCCCAGAGAAACCAAATTCCAAGATATCCAGAAATGGAAATGTTTACACACACATGTGATTATGCGCAGAGGTCCACCCTACCAGCCAACCTCAGAGCTCAACGCAAGAACACATGAATGCACATACATTTGCACACATTCAGAGATAAACTCCCCCTCAGAAACCAAATTCCAAGATATCCAGAAATGGAAATGTTTGCACAGACATGTGATTATGCGCAGAGGTCCACCCTACCAGCCAACCTCAGATCTACACGCAGGCACACATGAATGCACATACATTTGCACACATCCAGAGATAAACTCCCCTCAGAAACCAAATTCCAAGAAATCGAGCTTTGGCAATGCTTGCACACACATGTGATTATGCGCAGAGGTCCACCCTACCAGCCAACCTCAGATCTCAGCGCAGGAACACATGAATGCACATACATTTGCACACATCCAGAAATAAACTCCCCAAGAGAAACCAAATTCCAAGATATCCAGCCGTGGCAATGCTTGCACACACATGATTATGCGCAGAGGTCCACCCTACCAGCCAACCTCAGATCTCAACGCAGGAACACATGAATGCACATACATTTGCACACATCCAGAGATAAACTCACCCCAACGAATCCAAATTCCAAGAAATCGAGCCGTGGCAATGCTTGCACACACATGTGATTATGCGCAGAGGTCCACCCCACCAGCCAACCTCAGATCTCAACGCAGGAACACATGAATGCACATACATTTGCACACATCCAGAGATAAACTCCCCCTCAGAAACCAAATTCCAAGAAATCGAGCCGTGGCAATGCTTGCACACACATGTGATTATGCGCAGAGGTCCACCCTATGAGCCAACCTCAGATCTCCACGCAGGCACACATGAATGCACATACATTTGCACACATCCAGAGATAAACTCCCCCTCAGAAACCAAATTCCAAGAAATCGAGCCGTGGCAATGTTTGCACACACATGTGATTATGCGCAGAGGTCCACCCTACCAGCCAACCTCAGATCTACACGCAGGCACACATGAATGCACATACATTTGCACACATCCAGAGATAAACTCCCCTTCAGAAACCAAATTCCAAGAAATCGAGCCGTGGCAATGCTTGCACACACATGTGATTATGCGCAGAGGTCCACTCTACCAGCCAACCTCAGATCTCCACGCAAGCACACATGAATGCACATACATTTGCACACATCCAG
Source organism: Rhamphochromis longiceps (assembly GCF_057381845.1). Taxonomy (NCBI): domain Eukaryota; kingdom Metazoa; phylum Chordata; class Actinopteri; order Cichliformes; family Cichlidae; genus Rhamphochromis; species Rhamphochromis longiceps. The sequence goes on from NC_140567.1 coordinate 2,037,337, forward strand.
AGATAAACTCACCCCAAAGAATCCAAATTCCAAGAAATCGAGCCGTGGTAATGCTTGCACACACATGTGATTATGCGCAGAAGTCCACTCTACCAGCCAACCTCAGATCTCAGCGCAGGAACACATGAATGCACATACATTTGCACACATCCAGAAATAAACTCCCCAAGAGAAACCAAATTCCAAGAAATCGAGCCGTGGTAATGCTTGCACACACATGTGATTATGCGCAGAGGTCCACTCTACCAGCCAACCTCAGATCTCCACGCAAGCACACATGAATGCACATACATTTGCACACATCCAGAGATAAACTCACCCCAACGAATCCAAATTCCAAGAAATCGAGCCGTGGCAATGCTTGCACACACATGTGATTATGCGCAGAGGTCCACCCCACCAGCCAACCTCAGATCTCAACGCAGGAACACATGAATGCACATACATTTGCACACATCCAGAGATAAACTCCCCCTCAGAAACCAAATTCCAAGAAATCGAGCCGTGGCAATGCTTGCACACACATGTGATTATGCGCAGAGGTCCACCCTATGAGCCAACCTCAGATCTCCACGCAGGCACACATGAATGCACATACATTTGCACACATCCAGAGATAAACTCCCCCTCAGAAACCAAATTCCAAGAAATCGAGCCGTGGCAATGCTTGCACACACATGTGATTATGCGCAGAGGTCCACCCTATGAGCCAACCTCAGATCTCAACGCAGGAACACATGAATGCACATACATTTGCACACATCCAGAGATAAACTCCCCCTCAGAAACCAAATTTCAAGAAATCGAGCCGTGGCAATGCTTGCACACACATGTGATTATGCGCAGAGGTCCACCCTACCAGCCAACCTCAGATCTCAACGCAGGAACACATGAATGCACATACATTTGCACACATCCAGAGATAAACTCCCCCTCAGAAACCAAATTTCAAGAAATCGAGCCGTGGCAATGCTTGCACACACATGTGATTATGCGAAGAGGTCCACCCTATGAGCCAACCTCAGATCTCAACGCAGGAACACATGAATGCACATACATTTGCACACATCCAGAGATAAACTCCCCCTCAGAAACCAAATTTCAAGAAATCGAGCCGTGGCAATGCTTGCACACACATGTGATTATGCGCAGAGGTCCACCCTATGAGCCAACCTCAGATCTCAACGCAGGAACACATGAATGCACATACATTTGCACACATCCAGAGATAAACTCACCCCAAAGAATCCAAATTCCAAGAAATCGAGCCTTGGCAATGCTTGCACACACATGTTATTATTTGCAGAGGTCAACCCTATGAGCCAACCTCAGATCTCCACGCAAGCACACATGAATGCACATACATTTGCACACATCCAGAGATAAACTCACCCCAACGAATCCAAATTCCAAGAAATCGAGCCGTGGCAATGCTTGCACACACATGTGATTATGCGCAGAGGTCCACCCCACCAGCCAACCTCAGATCTCAACGCAGGAACACATGAATGCACATACATTTGCACACATCCAGAGATAAACTCCCCCTCAGAAACCAAATTCCAAGAAATCGAGCCGTGGCAATGCTTGCACACACATGTGATTATGCGCAGAGGTCCACCCTATGAGCCAACCTCAGATCTCCACGCAGGCACACATGAATGCACATACATTTGCACACATCCAGAGATAAACTCCCCCTCAGAAACCAAATTCCAAGAAATCGAGCCGTGGCAATGCTTGCACACACATGTGATTATGCGCAGAGGTCCACCCTACCAGCCAACCTCAGATCTACACGCAGGCACACATGAATGCACATACATTTGCACACATCCAGAAATAAACTCCCCCAGAGAAACCAAATTCCAAGATATCCAGCCGTGGCAATGCTTGCACACACATGTGATTATGCGCAGAGGTCCACCCTACCAGCCAACCTCAGATCTCAACGCAGGAACACATGAATGCACATACATTTGCACACATCCAGAGATAAACTCACCCCAAAGAAACCAAATTCCAAGAAATCGAGCCGTGGCAATGTTTGCACACACATGTGATTATGCGCAGAGGTCCACCCTACCAGCCAACCTCAGATCTCAACGCAGGCACACATGAATGCACATACATTTGCACACATCCAGAGATAAACTCCCCCTCAGAAACCAAATTCCAAGAAATCGAGCCGTGGCAATGTTTGCACACACATGTGATTATGCGCAGAGGTCCACCCTACGAGCCCACCTCAGATCTCCACGCAAGCACACATGAATGCACATACATTTGCACACATCCAGAAATAAACTCCCCCAGAGAAACCAAATTCCAAGATATCCAGCCGTGGCAATGCTTGCACACACATGTGATTATGCGCAGAGGTCCACCCTACCAGCCAACCTCAGATCTCAACGCAGGAACACATGAATGCACATACATTTGCACACATCCAGAGATAAACTCACCCCAAAGAATCCAAATTCCAAGAAATCGAGCCGTGGCAATGTTTGCACACACATGTGATTATGCGCAGAGGTACACCCTACCAGCCAACCTCAGATCTCCACGCAAGCACACATGAATGCACATACATTTGCACACATCCAGAGATAAACTCCCCCTCAGAAACCAAATTCCAAGAAATCGAGCCTTGGCAATGCTTGCACACACATGTTATTATTCGCAGAGGTCAACCCTATGAGCCAACCTCAGATCTCCACGCAAGCACACATGAATGCACATACATTTGCACACATCCAGAGATAAACTCACCCCAACGAATCCAAATTCCAAGAAATCGAGCCGTGGCAATGCTTGCACACACATGTGATTATGCGCAGAGGTCCACCCCACCAGCCAACCTCAGATCTCAACGCAGGAACACATGAATGCACATACATTTGCACACATCCAGAGATAAACTCCCCCTCAGAAACCAAATTCCAAGAAATCGAGCCGTGGCAATGCTTGCACACACATGTGATTATGCGCAGAGGTCCACCCTATGAGCCAACCTCAGATCTCCACGCAGGCACACATGAATGCACATACATTTGCACACATCCAGAGATAAACTCCCCAACAGAAACCAAATTCCAAGAAATCGAGCCGTGGCAATGCTTGCACACACATGTGATTATGCGCAGAGGTCCACCCTATGAGCCAACCTCAGATCTCAGCGCAGGAACACATGAATGCACATACATTTGGACACATCCAGAAATAAACTCCCGAAGAGAAACCAAATTCCAAGAAATCCAGCCGTGGCAATGCTTGCACACACATGTGATTATGCGCAGAGGTCCACCCTACCAGCCAACCTCAGATCTCAACGCAGGAACACATGAATGCACATACATTTGCACACATCCAGAAATAAACTCCCCCAGAGAAACCAAATTCCAAGATATCCAGAAATGGAAATGTTTACACACACATGTGATTATGCGCAGAGGTCCACCCTACCAGCCAACCTCAGAGCTCAACGCAAGAACACATGAATGCACATACATTTGCACAAATTCCGAGATAAACTCCCCCTCAGAAACCAAATTCCAAGATATCCAGAAATGGAAATGTTTGCACACACATGTGATTATGCGCAGAGGTCCACCCTACCAGCCAACCTCAGATCTACACGCAGGCACACATGAATGCACATACATTTGCACACATCCAGAGATAAACTCCCCTCAGAAACCAAATTCCAAGAAATCGAGCTGTGGCAATGCTTGCACACACATGTGATTATGCGCAGAGGTCCACCCTACCAGCCAACCTCAGATCTCAGCGCAGGAACACATGAATGCACATACATTTGCACACATCCAGAAATAAACTCCCCAAGAGAAACCAAATTCCAAGATATCCAGCCGTGGCAATGCTTGCACACACGTGATTATGCGCAGAGGTCCACCCTACCAGCCAACCTCAGATCTCCACGCAAGCACACATGAATGCACATACATTTGCACACATCCAGAGATAAACTCACCCCAAAGAATCCAAATTCCAAGAAATCGAGCCGTGGCAATGCTTGCACATACATGTGATTATGCGCAGAGGTCCACCCTACCAGCCAACCTCAGATCTCCACGCAAGCACACATGAATGCACATACATTTGCACACATCCAGAGATAAACTCAGCCCAACGAATCCAAATTCCAAGAAATCGAGCCGTGGCAATGCTTGCACACACATGTGATTATGCGCAGAGGTCCACCCTACCAGCCAACCTCAGATCTCAACGCAGGAACACTTGAATGCACATACATTTGCACACATCCAGAGATAAACTCCCCCTCAGAAACCAAATTCCAAGAAATCGAGCCGTGGCAATACTTGCACACACATGTGATTATGCGCAGAGGTCTACCCTACCAGCCAACCTCAGAGCTCAACGCAAGAACACATGAATGCACATACATTTGCACACATTCAGAGATAAACTCACCCCAAAGAATCCAAATTCCAAGAAATCGAGCCGTGGCAATGCTTGCACACACATGTGATTATGCGCAGAGGTCCACCCTACCAGCCAACCTCAGAGCTCAACGCAAGAACACATGAATGCACATACATTTGCACACATTCAGAGATAAACTCCCCCTCAGAAACCAAATTCCAAGATATCCAGAAATGGAAATGTTTGCACACACATGTGATTATGTGCAGAGGTCCACCCTACCAGCCAACCTCAGATCTCCACGCAAGCACACATGAATGCACAAACATTTGCACACATCCAGAGATAAACTCCCCCTCAGAAACCAAATTTCAAGAAATCGAGCCGTGGCAATGCTTGCACACACATGTGATTATGCGCAGAGGTCCACCCTACCAGCCAACCTCAGATCTCAGCGCAGGAACACATGAATGCACATACATGTGGACACATCCAGAAATAAACTCCCGAAGAGAAACCAAATTCCAAGAAATCCAGCCGTGGCAATGCTTGCACACACATGTGATTATGCGCAGAGGTCCACCCTACCAGCCAACCTCAGATCTCAACGCAGGAACACATGAATGCACATACATTTGCACACATCCAGAAATAAACTCCCCCAGAGAAACCAAATTCCAAGATATCCAGAAATGGAAATGTTTACACACACATGTGATTATGCGCAGAGGTCCACCCTACCAGCCAACCTCAGAGCTCAACGCAAGAACACATGAATGCACATACATTTGCACACATTCAGAGATAAACTACCCCTCAGAAACCAAATTCCAAGATATCCAGAAATGGAAATGTTTGCACAGACATGTGATTATGCGCAGAGGTCCACCCTACCAGCCAACCTCAGATCTACACGCAGGCACACATGAATGCACATACATTTGCACACATCCAGAGATAAACTCCCCTCAGAAACCAAATTCCAAGAAATCGAGCTGTGGCAATGCTTGCACACACATGTGATTATGCGCAGAGGTCCACCCTACCAGCCAACCTCAGATCTCAGCGCAGGAACACATGAATGCACATACATTTGCACACATCCAGAAATAAACTCCCCAAGAGAAACCAAATTCCAAGATATCCAGCCGTGGCAATGCTTGCACACACGTGATTATGCGCAGAGGTCCACCCTACCAGCCAACCTCAGATCTCAACGCAGGAACACATGAATGCACATACATTTGCACACATCCAGAGATAAACTCCCCCAGAGAAACCAAATTCCAAGAAATCGAGCCGTGGCAATGCTTGCACACACATGTGATTATGCGCAGAGGTCCACCCTACCAGCCAACCTCAGATCTCCACGCAAGCACACATGAATGCACATACATTTGCACACATCCAGAGATAAACTCACCCCAAAGAATCCAAATTCCAAGAAATCGAGCCGTGGCAATGCTTGCACATACATGTGATTATGCGCAGAGGTCCACCCTACCAGCCAACCTCAGATCTACACGCAGGCACACATGAATGCACATACATTTGCACACATCCAGAGATAAACTCAGCCCAACGAATCCAAATTCCAAGAAATCGAGCCGTGGCAATGCTTGCACACACATGTGATTATGCGCAGAGGTCCACCCTATGAGCCAACCTCAGATCTCAACGCAGGAACACATGAATGCACATACATTTGCACACATCCAGAGATAAACTCCCCCTCAGAAACCAAATTTCAAGAAATCGAGCCGTGGCAATGCTTGCACACACATGTGATTATGCGCAGAGGTCCACCCTACCAGCCAACCTCAGATCTCAACGCAGGAACACATGAATGCACATACATTTGCACACATCCAGAGATAAACTCCCCCTCAGAAACCAAATTTCAAGAAATCGAGCCGTGGCAATGCTTGCACACACATGTGATTATGCGCAGAGGTCCACCCTATGAGCCAACCTCAGATCTCAACGCAGGAACACATGAATGCACATACATTTGCACACATCCAGAGATAAACTCCCCCTCAGAAACCAAATTTCAAGAAATCGAGCCGTGGCAATGCTTGCACACACATGTGATTATGCGCAGAGGTCCACCCTATGAGCCAACCTCAGATCTCAACGCAGGAACACATGAATGCACATACATTTGCACACATCCAGAGATAAACTCACCCCAAAGAATCCAAATTCCAAGAAATCGAGCCGTGGCAATGTTTGCACACACATGTGATTATGCGCAGAGGTACACCCTACCAGCCAACCTCAGATCTCCACGCAAGCACACATGAATGCACATACATTTGCACACATCCAGAGATAAACTCCCCCTCAGAAACCAAATTCCAAGAAATCGAGCCTTGGCAATGCTTGCACACACATGTTATTATTCGCAGAGGTCAACCCTATGAGCCAACCTCAGATCTCCACGCAAGCACACATGAATGCACATACATTTGCACACATCCAGAGATAAACTCACCCCAAAGAATCCAAATTCCAAGAAATCGAGCCGTGGTAATGCTTGCACACACATGTGATTATGCGCAGAAGTCCACTCTACCAGCCAACCTCAGATCTCAGCGCAGGAACACATGAATGCACATACATTTGCACACATCCAGAAATAAACTCCCCAAGAGAAACCAAATTCCAAGAAATCGAGCCGTGGTAATGCTTGCACACACATGTGATTATGCGCAGAGGTCCACTCTACCAGCCAACCTCAGATCTCCACGCAAGCACACATGAATGCACATACATTTGCACACATCCAGAGATAAACTCACCCCAACGAATCCAAATTCCAAGAAATCGAGCCGTGGCAATGCTTGCACACACATGTGATTATGCGCAGAGGTCCACCCCACCAGCCAACCTCAGATCTCAACGCAGGAACACATGAATGCACATACATTTGCACACATCCAGAGATAAACTCCCCCTCAGAAACCAAATTTCAAGAAATCGAGCCGTGGCAATGCTTGCACACACATGTGATTATGCGCAGAGGTCCACCCTATGAGCCAACCTCAGATCTCAACGCAGGAACACATGAATGCACATACATTTGCACACATCCAGAGATAAACTCACCCCAAAGAATCCAAATTCCAAGAAATCGAGCCGTGGCAATGTTTGCACACACATGTGATTATGCGCAGAGGTACACCCTACCAGCCAACCTCAGATCTCCACGCAAGCACACATGAATGCACATACATTTGCACACATCCAGAGATAAACTCCCCCTCAGAAACCAAATTCCAAGAAATCGAGCCTTGGCAATGCTTGCACACACATGTTATTATTCGCAGAGGTCAACCCTATGAGCCAACCTCAGATCTCCACGCAAGCACACATGAATGCACATACATTTGCACACATCCAGAGATAAACTCACCCCAAAGAATCCAAATTCCAAGAAATCGAGCCGTGGTAATGCTTGCACACACATGTGATTATGCGCAGAAGTCCACTCTACAAGCCAACCTCAGATCTCAGCGCAGGAACACATGAATGCACATACATTTGCACACATCCAGAAATAAACTCCCCAAGAGAAACCAAATTCCAAGAAATCGAGCCGTGGTAATGCTTGCACACACATGTGATTATGCGCAGAGGTCCACTCTACCAGCCAACCTCAGATCTCCACGCAAGCACACATGAATGCACATACATTTGCACACATCCAGAGATAAACTCACCCCAACGAATCCAAATTCCAAGAAATCGAGCCGTGGCAATGCTTGCACACACATGTGATTATGCGCAGAGGTCCACCCCACCAGCCAACCTCAGATCTCAACGCAGGAACACATGAATGCACATACATTTGCACACATCCAGAGATAAACTCCCCCTCAGAAACCAAATTCCAAGAAATCGAGCCGTGGCAATGCTTGCACACACATGTGATTATGCGCAGAGGTCCACCCTATGAGCCAACCTCAGATCTCCACGCAGGCTCACATGAATGCACATACATTTGCACACATCCAGAGATAAACTCCCCCTCAGAAACCAAATTCCAAGAAATCGAGCCGTGGCAATGCTTGCACACACATGTGATTATGCGCAGAGGTCCACCCTACCAGCCAACCTCAGATCTACACGCAGGCACACATGAATGCACATACATTTGCACACATCCAGAGATAAACTCACCCCAACGAATCCAAATTCCAAGAAATCGAGCCGTGGCAATGCTTGCACACACATGTGATTATGCGCAGAGGTCCACCCTACCAGCCAACCTCAGATCTCAACGCAGGAACACATGAATGCACATACATTTGCACACATCCAGAGATAAACTCCCCAACAGAAACCAAATTCCAAGAAATCGAGCCGTGGCAATGCTTGCACACACATGTGATTATGCGCAGAGGTCCACCCTACCAGCCAACCTCAGATCTCCACGCAAGCACACATGAATGCACATACATTTGCACACATCCAGAGATAAACTCACCCCAAACAATCCAAATTCCAAGAAATCGAGCCGTGGCAATGCTTGCACACACATGTGATTATGCGCAGAAGTCCACTCTACCAGCCAACCTCAGATCTCAGCGCAGGAACACATGAATGCACATACATTTGCACACATCCAGAAATAAACTCCCCAAGAGAAACCAAATTCCAAGAAATCGAGCCGTGGTAATGCTTGCACACACATGTGATTATGCGCAGAGGTCCACTCTACCAGCCAACCTCAGATCTCCACGCAAGCACACATGAATGCACATACATTTGCACACATCCAGAGATAAACTCACCCCAACGAATCCAAATTCCAAGAAATCGAGCCGTGGCAATGCTTGCACACACATGTGATTATGCGCAGAGGTCCACCCCACCAGCCAACCTCAGATCTCAACGCAGGAACACATGAATGCACATACATTTGCACACATCCAGAGATAAACTCCCCCTCAGAAACCAAATTCCAAGAAATCGAGCCGTGGCAATGCTTGCACACACATGTGATTATGCGCAGAGGTCCACCCTATGAGCCAACCTCAGATCTCCACGCAGGCACACATGAATGCACATACATTTGCACACATCCAGAGATAAACTCCCCCTCAGAAACCAAATTCCAAGAAATCGAGCCGTGGCAATGCTTGCACACACATGTGATTATGCGCAGAGGTCCACCCTACCAGCCAACCTCAGATCTACACGCAGGCACACATGAATGCACATACATTTGCACACATCCAGAGATAAACTCACCCCAACGAATCCAAATTCCAAGAAATCGAGCCGTGGCAATGCTTGCACACACATGTGATTATGCGCAGAGGTCCACCCTACCAGCCAACCTCAGATCTCAACGCAGGAACACATGAATGCACATACATTTGCACACATCCAGAGATAAACTCCCCAACAGAAACCAAATTCCAAGAAATCGAGCCGTGGCAATGCTTGCACACACATGTGATTATGCGCAGAGGTCCACCCTACCAGCCAACCTCAGATCTCCACGCAAGCACACATGAATGCACATACATTTGCACACATCCAGAGATAAACTCACCCCAAACAATCCAAATTCCAAGAAATCGAGCCGTGGCAATGCTTGCACACACATGTGATTATGCGCAGAAGTCCACTCTACCAGCCAACCTCAGATCTCAGCGCAGGAACACATGAATGCACATACATTTGCACACATCCAGAAATAAACTCCCCAAGAGAAACCAAATTCCAAGAAATCGAGCCGTGGTAATGCTTGCACACACATGTGATTATGCGCAGAGGTCCACTCTACCAGCCAACCTCAGATCTCCACGCAAGCACACATGAATGCACATACATTTGCACACATCCAGAGATAAACTCACCCCAACGAATCCAAATTCCAAGAAATCGAGCCGTGGCAATGCTTGCACACACATGTGATTATGCGCAGAGGTCCACCCCACCAGCCAACCTCAGATCTCAACGCAGGAACACATGAATGCACATACATTTGCACACATCCAGAGATAAACTCCCCCTCAGAAACCAAATTCCAAGAAATCGAGCCGTGGCAATGCTTGCACACACATGTGATTATGCGCAGAGGTCCACCCTATGAGCCAACCTCAGATCTCCACGCAGGCACACATGAATGCACATACATTTGCACACATCCAGAGATAAACTCCCCCTCAGAAACCAAATTCCAAGAAATCGAGCCGTGGCAATGCTTGCACACACATGTGATTATGCGCAGAGGTCCACCCTACCAGCCAACCTCAGATCTACACGCAGGCACACATGAATGCACATACATTTGCACACATCCAGAGATAAACTCACCCCAACGAATCCAAATTCCAAGAAATCGAGCCGTGGCAATGCTTGCACACACATGTGATTATGCGCAGAGGTCCACCCTACCAGCCAACCTCAGATCTCAACGCAGGAACACATGAATGCACATACATTTGCACACATCCAGAGATAAACTCCCCAACAGAAACCAAATTCCAAGAAATCGAGCCGTGGCAATGCTTGCACACACATGTGATTATGCGCAGAGGTCCACTCTACCAGCCAACCTCAGATCTCCACGCAAGCACACATGAATGCACATACATTTGCACACATCCAGAGATAAACTCACCCCAAAGAATCCAAATTCCAAGAAATCGAGCCGTGGTAATGCTTGCACACACATGTGATTATGCGCAGAAGTCCACTCTACCAGCCAACCTCAGATCTCAGCGCAGGAACACATGAATGCACATACATTTGCACACATCCAGAAATAAACTCCCCAAGAGAAACCAAATTCCAAGAAATCGAGCCGTGGTAATGCTTGCACACACATGTGATTATGCGCAGAGGTCCACTCTACCAGCCAACCTCAGATCTCCACGCAAGCACACATGAATGCACATACATTTGCACACATCCAGAGATAAACTCACCCCAACGAATCCAAATTCCAAGAAATCGAGCCGTGGCAATGCTTGCACACACATGTGATTATGCGCAGAGGTCCACCCCACCAGCCAACCTCAGATCTCAACGCAGGAACACATGAATGCACATACATTTGCACACATCCAGAGATAAACTCCCCCTCAGAAACCAAATTCCAAGAAATCGAGCCGTGGCAATGCTTGCACACACATGTGATTATGCGCAGAGGTCCACCCTATGAGCCAACCTCAGATCTCCACGCAGGCACACATGAATGCACATACATTTGCACACATCCAGAGATAAACTCCCCCTCAGAAACCAAATTCCAAGAAATCGAGCCGTGGCAATGCTTGCACACACATGTGATTATGCGCAGAGGTCCACCCTATGAGCCAACCTCAGATCTCAACGCAGGAACACATGAATGCACATACATTTGCACACATCCAGAGATAAACTCCCCCTCAGAAACCAAATTTCAAGAAATCGAGCCGTGGCAATGCTTGCACACACATGTGATTATGCGCAGAGGTCCACCCTACCAGCCAACCTCAGATCTCAACGCAGGAACACATGAATGCACATACATTTGCACACATCCAGAGATAAACTCCCCCTCAGAAACCAAATTTCAAGAAATCGAGCCGTGGCAATGCTTGCACACACATGTGATTATGCGCAGAGGTCCACCCTATGAGCCAACCTCAGATCTCAACGCAGGAACACATGAATGCACATACATTTGCACACATCCAGAGATAAACTCCCCCTCAGAAACCAAATTTCAAGAAATCGAGCCGTGGCAATGCTTGCACACACATGTGATTATGCGCAGAGGTCCACCCTATGAGCCAACCTCAGATCTCAACGCAGGAACACATGAATGCACATACATTTGCACACATCCAGAGATAAACTCACCCCAAAGAATCCAAATTCCAAGAAATCGAGCCGTGGCAATGTTTGCACACACATGTGATTATGCGCAGAGGTACACCCTACCAGCCAACCTCAGATCTCCACGCAAGCACACATGAATGCACATACATTTGCACACATCCAGAGATAAACTCCCCCTCAGAAACCAAATTCCAAGAAATCGAGCCTTGGCAATGCTTGCACACACATGTTATTATTCGCAGAGGTCAACCCTATGAGCCAACCTCAGATCTCCACGCAAGCACACATGAATGCACATACATTTGCACACATCCAGAGATAAACTCACCCCAACGAATCCAAATTCCAAGAAATCGAGCCGTGGCAATGCTTGCACACACATGTGATTATGCGCAGAGGTCCACCCCACCAGCCAACCTCAGATCTCAACGCAGGAACACATGAATGCACATACATTTGCACACATCCAGAGATAAACTCCCCCTCAGAAACCAAATTCCAAGAAATCGAGCCGTGGCAATGCTTGCACACACATGTGATTATGCGCAGAGGTCCACCCTATGAGCCAACCTCAGATCTCCACGCAGGCACACATGAATGCACATACATTTGCACACATCCAGAGATAAACTCCCCCTCAGAAACCAAATTCCAAGAAATCGAGCCGTGGCAATGCTTGCACACACATGTGATTATGCGCAGAGGTCCACCCTACCAGCCAACCTCAGATCTACACGCAGGCACACATGAATGCACATACATTTGCACACATCCAGAGATAAACTCCCCAACAGAAACCAAATTCCAAGAAATCGAGCCGTGGCAATGCTTGCACACACATGTGATTATGCGCAGAGGTCCACCCTACCAGCCAACCTCAGATCTCCACGCAAGCACAGATGAATGCACATACATTTGCACACATCCAGAAATAAACTCCCCCAGAGAAACCAAATTCCAAGATATCCAGCCGTGGCAATGCTTGCACACACATGTGATTATGCGCAGAGGTCCACCCTACCAGCCAACCTCAGATCTCAACGCAGGAACACATGAATGCACATACATTTGCACACATCCAGAGATAAACTCACCCCAAAGAAACCAAATTCCAAGAAATCGAGCCGTGGCAATGTTTGCACACACATGTGATTATGCGCAGAGGTCCACCCTACCAGCCAACCTCAGATCTCAACGCAGGCACACATGAATGCACATACATTTGCACACATCCAGAGATAAACTCCCCCTCAGAAACCAAATTCCAAGAAATCGAGCCGTGGCAATGTTTGCACACACATGTGATTATGCGCAGAGGTCCACCCTACCAGCCCACCTCAGATCTCCACGCAAGCACACATGAATGCACATACATTTGCACACATCCAGAAATAAACTCCCCCAGAGAAACCAAATTCCAAGATATCCAGCCGTGGCAATGCTTGCACACACATGTGATTATGCGCAGAGGTCCACCCTACCAGCCAACCTCAGATCTCAACGCAGGAACACATGAATGCACATACATTTGCACACATCCAGAGATAAACTCACCCCAAAGAATCCAAATTCCAAGAAATCGAGCCGTGGCAATGTTTGCACACACATGTGATTATGCGCAGAGGTACACCCTACCAGCCAACCTCAGATCTCCACGCAAGCACACATGAATGCACATACATTTGCACACATCCAGAGATAAACTCCCCCTCAGAAACCAAATTCCAAGAAATCGAGCCTTGGCAATGCTTGCACACACATGTTATTATTCGCAGAGGTCAACCCTATGAGCCAACCTCAGATCTCCACGCAAGCACACATGAATGCACATACATTTGCACACATCCAGAGATAAACTCACCCCAACGAATCCAAATTCCAAGAAATCGAGCCGTGGCAATGCTTGCACACACATGTGATTATGCGCAGAGGTCCACCCCACCAGCCAACCTCAGATCTCAACGCAGGAACACATGAATGCACATACATTTGCACACATCCAGAGATAAACTCCCCCTCAGAAACCAAATTCCAAGAAATCGAGCCGTGGCAATGCTTGCACACACATGTGATTATGCGCAGAGGTCCACCCTATGAGCCAACCTCAGATCTCCACGCAGGCACACATGAATGCACATACATTTGCACACATCCAGAGATAAACTCCCCAACAGAAACCAAATTCCAAGAAATCGAGCCGTGGCAATGCTTGCACACACATGTGATTATGCGCAGAGGTCCACCCTACCAGCCAACCTCAGGTCTCAACGCAGGAACACATGAATGCACATACATTTGGACACATCCAGAAATAAACTCCCCAAGAGACCAAATTCCAAGAAATCCAGCCGTGGCAATGCTTGCACACACATGTGATTATGCGCAGAGGTCCACCCTACCAGCCAACCTCAGATCTCAACGCAGGAACACATGAATGCACATACATTTGCACACATCCAGAGATAAACTCACCCCAAAGAAACCAAATTCCAAGAAATCCAGCCGTGGCAATGTTTGCACACACATGTGATTATGCGCAGAGGTCCACTCTACCAGCCAACCTCAGATCTCAACGCAGGCACACATGAATGCACATACATTTGCACACATCCAGAGATAAACTCCCCCTCAGAAACCAAATTCCAAGAAATCGAGCCGTGGCAATGTTTGCACACACATGTGATTATGCGCAGAGGTCCACCCTACCAGCCCACCTCAGATCTCCACGCAAGCACACATGAATGCACATACATTTGCACACATCCAGAAATAAACTCCCCCAGAGAAACCAAATTCCAAGATATCCAGCCGTGGCAATGCTTGCACACACATGTGATTATGCGCAGAGGTCCACCCTACCAGCCAACCTCAGATCTCAACGCAGGCACACATGAATGCACATACATTTGCACACATCCAGAGATAAACTCCCCCTCAGAAACCAAATTTCAAGAAATCGAGCCGTGGCAATGCTTGCACACACATGTGATTATGTGCAGAGGTCCACCCTACCAGCCAACCTCAGATCTACACGCAGGCACACATGAATGCACATACATTTGGACACATCCAGAAATAAACTCCCCAAGAGAAACCAAATTCCAAGAAATCCAGCCGTGGCAATGCTTGCACACACATGTGATTATGCGCAGAGGTCCACCCTACCAGCCAACCTAAGAGCTCAACGCAAGAACACATGAATGCACATACATTTGCACACATTCAGAGATAAACTCCCCCTCAGAAACCAAATTCCAAGATATCCAGAAATGGAAATGTTTGCACACACATGTGATTATGCGCAGAGGTCCACCCTACCAGCCCACCTCAGATCTCTACACGCAGGCACACATGAATGCACATACATTTGCACACATCCAGAGATAAACTCCCCGAAGAGAAACCAAATTCCAAGAAATCGAGCTGTGGCAATGCTTGCACACACATGTGATTATGCGCAGAGGTCCACCCTACCAGCCAACCTCAGATCTCAACGCAGGAACACATGAATGCACATACATTTGCACACATCCAGAGATAAACTCCCCAACAGAAACCAAATTCCAAGAAATCGAGCCGTGGCAATGCTTGCACACACATGTGATTATGCGCAGAGGTCCACCCTACCAGCCAACCTCAGATCTCCACGCAAGCACACCTGAATGCACATACATTTGCACACATCCAGAAATAAACTCCCCCAGAGAAACCAAATTCCAAGATATCCAGCCGTGGCAATGCTTGCACACACATGTGATTATGCGCAGAGGTCCACCCTACCAGCCAACCTCAGATCTCAACGCAGGAACACATGAATGCACATACATTTGGACACATCCAGAAATAAACTCCCCAAGAGACCAAATTCTAAGAAATCCAGCCGTGGCAATGCTTGCACACACATGTGATTATGCGCAGAGGTCCACCCTACCAGCCAACCTCAGATCTCAACGCAGGAACACATGAATGCACATACATTTGCACACATCCAGAGATAAACTCACCCCAAAGAAACCAAATTCCAAGAAATCCAGCCGTGGCAATGTTTGCACACACATGTGATTATGCTCAGAGGTCCACCCTACCAGCCAACCTCAGATCTCAACGCAGGCACACATGAATGCACATACATTTGCACACATCCAGAGATAAACTCCCCAACAGAAACCAAATTCCAAGAAATCGAGCCGTGGCAATGTTTGCACACACATGTGATTATGCGCAGAGGTCCACCCTACCAGCCCACCTCAGATCTCCACGCAAGCACACATGAATGCACATACATTTGCACACATCCAGAAATAAACTCCCCCAGAGAAACCAAATTCCAAGATATCCAGCCGTGGCAATGCTTGCACACACATGTGATTATGCGCAGAGGTCCACCCTACCAGCCAACCTCAGATCTCAACGCAGGCACACATGAATGCACATACATTTGCACACATCCAGAGATAAACTCCCCCTCAGAAACCAAATTTCAAGAAATCGAGCCGTGGCAATGCTTGCACACACATGTGATTATGTGCAGAGGTCCACCCTACCAGCCAACCTCAGATCTACACGCAGGCACCCATGAATGCACATACATTTGGACACATCCAGAAATAAACTCCCCAAGAGAAACCAAATTCCAAGAAATCCAGCCGTGGCAATGCTTGCACACACATGTGATTATGCGCAGAGGTCCACCCTACCAGCCAACCTAAGAGCTCAACGCAAGAACACATGAATGCACATACATTTGCACACATTCAGAGATAAACTCCCCCTCAGAAACCAAATTCCAAGATATCCAGAAATGGAAATGTTTGCACACACATGTGATTATGCGCAGAGGTCCACCCTACCAGCCCACCTCAGATCTCTACACTCAGGCACACATGAATGCACATACATTTGCACACATCCAGAGATAAACTCCCCCTCAGAAACCAAATTCCAAGAAATCGAGCTGTGGCAATGCTTGCACACACATGTTATTATTCGCAGAGGTCCACCCTACCAGCCAACCTCAGATCTCCACGCAAGCACACATGAATGCACATACATTTGCACACATCCAGAGATAAACTCACACCAAAGAAACCAAATTCCAAGAAATCGAGCCGTGGCAATGCTTGCACACACATGTGATTATGCGCAGAGGTCCACCCTACCAGCCAACCTCAGATCTACACGCAGGCACACATGAATGCACATACATTTGCACACATCCAGAGATAAACTCAGCCCAACGAATCCAAATTCCAAGAAATCGAGCCGTGGCAATGCTTGCACACACATGTGATTATGCGCAGAGGTCCACCCTATGAGCCAACCTCAGATCTCAACGCAGGAACACATGAATGCACATACATTTGCACACATCCAGAGATAAACTCCCCCTCAGAAACCAAATTTCAAGAAATCGAGCCGTGGCAATGCTTGCACACACATGTGATTATGCGCAGAGGTCCACCCTATGAGCCAACCTCAGATCTCAACGCAGGAACACATGAATGCACATACATTTGCACACATCCAGAGATAAACTCACCCCAAAGAATCCAAATTCCAAGAAATCGAGCCGTGGCAATGTTTGCACACACATGTGATTATGCGCAGAGGTACACCCTACCAGCCAACCTCAGATCTCCACGCAAGCACACATGAATGCACATACATTTGCACACATCCAGAGATAAACTCACCCCAAAGAAACCAAATTCCAAGAAATCGAGCCTTGGCAATGCTTGCACACACATGTTATTATTCGCAGAGGTCAACCCTATGAGCCAACCTCAGATCTCCACGCAAGCACACATGAATGCACATACATTTGCACACATCCAGAGATAAACTCACCCCAAAGAATCCAAATTCCAAGAAATCCAGCCGTGGTAATGCTTGCACACACATGTGATTATGCGCAGAGGTCCACTCTACCAGCCAACCTCAGATCTCAGCGCAGGAACACATGAATGCACATACATTTGCACACATCCAGAAATAAACTCCCCCAGAGAAACCAAATTCCAAGAAATCGAGCCGTGGTAATGCTTGCACACACATGTGATTATGCGCAGAGGTCCACTCTACCAGCCAACCTCAGATCTCCACGCAAGCACACATGAATGCACATACATTTGCACACATCCAGAGATAAACTCACCCCAACGAATCCAAATTTCAAGAAATCGAGCCGTGGCAATGCTTGCACACACATGTGATTATGCGCAGAGGTCCACCCTACCAGCCAACCTCAGATCTCAACGCAGGAACACATGAATGCACATACATTTGCACACATCCAGAGATAAACTCCCCCTCAGAAACCAAATTCCAAGAAATCGAGCCGTGGCAATGCTTGCACACACATGTGATTATGCGCAGAGGTCCACCCTACCAGCCAACCTCAGATCTCCACGCAAGCACACATGAATGCACATACATTTGCACACATCCAGAGATAAACTCCCCCTCAGAAACCAAATTCCAAGAAATCGAGCCGTGGCAATACTTGCACACACATGTGATTATGCGCAGAGGTCCACCCTACCAGCCAACCTCAGAGCTCAACGCAAGAACACATGAATGCACATACATTTGCACACATTCAGAGATAAACTCACCCCAAAGAATCCAAATTCCAAGAAATCGAGCCGTGGCAATGCTTGCACACACATGTGATTATGCGCAGAGGTCCACCCTACCAGCCAACCTCAGAGCTCAACGCAAGAACACATGAATGCACATACATTTGCACACATTCAGAGATAAACTCCCCCTCAGAAACCAAATTCCAAGATATCCAGAAATGGAAATGTTTGCACACACATGTGATTATGCGCAGAGGTCCACCCTACCAGCCAACCTCAGATCTCCACGCAAGCACACATGAATGCACAAACATTTGCACACATCCAGAGATAAACTCCCCCTCAGAAACCAAATTTCAAGAAATCGAGCCGTGGCAATGCTTGCACACACATGTGATTATGCGCAGAGGTCCACCCTACCAGCCAACCTCAGATCTCAGCGCAGGAACACATGAATGCACATACATTTGGACACATCCAGAAATAAACTCCCGAAGAGAAACCAAATTCCAAGAAATCCAGCCGTGGCAATGCTTGCACACACATGTGATTATGCGCAGAGGTCCACCCTACCAGCCAACCTCAGATCTCAACGCAGGAACACATGAATGCACATACATTTGCACACATCCAGAAATAAACTCCCCCAGAGAAACCAAATTCCAAGATATCCAGAAATGGAAATGTTTACACACACATGTGATTATGCGCAGAGGTCCACCCTACCAGCCAACCTCAGAGCTCAACGCAAGAACACATGAATGCACATACATTTGCAAAAATTCAGAGATAAACTCCCCCTCAGAAACCAAATTCCAAGATATCCAGAAATGGAAATGTTTGCACACACATGTGATTATGCGCAGAGGTCCACCCTACCAGCCAACCTCAGATCTACACGCAGGCACACATGAATGCACATACATTTGCACACATCCAGAGATAAACTCCCCTCAGAAACCAAATTCCAAGAAATCGAGCTGTGGCAATGCTTGCACACACATGTGATTATGCGCAGAGGTCCCCCCTACCAGCCAACCTCAGATCTCAGCGCAGGAACACATGAATGCACATACATTTGCACACATCCAGAAATAAACTCCCCAAGAGAAACCAAATTCCAAGATATCCAGCCGTGGCAATGCTTGCACACACGTGTTTATGCGCAGAGGTCCACCCTACCAGCCAACCTCAGATCTCAACGCAGGAACACATGAATGCACATACATTTGCACACATCCAGAGATAAACTCCCCCAGAGAAACCAAATTCCAAGAAATCGAGCCGTGGCAATGCTTGCACACACATGTGATTATGCGCAGAGGTCCACCCTACCAGCCAACCTCAGATCTCCACGCAAGCACACATGAATGCACATACATTTGCACACATCCAGAGATAAACTCACCCCAAAGAATCCAAATTCCAAGAAATCGAGCCGTGGCAATGCTTGCACATACATGTGATTATGCGCAGAGGTCCACCCTACCAGCCAACCTCAGATCTACACGCAGGCACACATGAATGCACATACATTTGCACACATCCAGAGATAAACTCACCCCAACGAATCCAAATTCCAAGAAATCGAGCCGTGGCAATGCTTGCACACACATGTGATTATGCGCAGAGGTCCACCCTACCAGCCAACCTCAGATCTACACGCAAGCACACATGAATGCACAAACATTGGCACACATCCAGAGATAAACTCCCCCTCAGAAACCAAATTTCAAGAAATCGAGCCGTGGCAATGCTTGCACACACATGTGATTATGCGCAGAGGTCCACCCTACCAGCCAACCTCAGATCTCAGCGCAGGAACACATGAATGCACATACATTTGGACACATCCAGAAATAAACTCCCGAAGAGAAACCAAATTCCAAGAAATCCAGCCGTGGCAATGCTTGCACACACATGTGATTATGCGCAGAGGTCCACCCTACCAGCCAACCTCAGATCTCAACGCAGGAACACATGAATGCACATACATTTGCACACATCCAGAAATAAACTCCCCCAGAGAAACCAAATTCCAAGATATCCAGAAATGGAAATGTTTACACACACATGTGATTATGCGCAGAGGTCCACCCTACCAGCCAACCTCAGAGCTCAACGCAAGAACACATGAATGCACATACATTTGCAAAAATTCAGAGATAAACTCCCCCTCAGAAACCAAATTCCAAGATATCCAGAAATGGAAATGTTTGCACACACATGTGATTATGCGCAGAGGTCCACCCTACCAGCCAACCTCAGATCTACACGTAGGCACACATGAATGCACATACATTTGCACACATCCAGAGATAAACTCCCCTCAGAAACCAAATTCCAAGAAATCGAGCTGTGGCAATGCTTGCACACACATGTGATTATGCGCAGAGGTCCCCCCTACCAGCCAACCTCAGATCTCAGCGCAGGAACACATGAATGCACATACATTTGCACACATCCAGAAATAAACTCCCCAAGAGAAACCAAATTCCAAGATATCCAGCCGTGGCAATGCTTGCACACACGTGATTATGCGCAGAGGTCCACCCTACCAGCCAACCTCAGATCTACACGCAGGCACACATGAATGCACATACATTTGCACACATCCAGAGATAAACTCACCCCAACGAATCCAAATTCCAAGAAATCGAGCCGTGGCAATGCTTGCACACACATGTGATTATGCGCAGAGGTCCACCCTACCAGCCAACCTCAGATCTCAACGCAGGCACACATGAATGCACATACATTTGCACACATCCAGAAATAAACTCCCCCAGAGAAACCAAATTCCAAGAAATCGAGCCGTGGCAATGCTTGCACACACATGTGATTATGCGCAGAGGTCCACCCTACCAGCCAACCTCAGATCTCCACGCAAGCACACATGAATGCACATACATTTGCACACATCCAGAAATAAACTCCCCCAGAGAAACCAAATTCCAAGATATCCAGCCGTGGCAATGCTTGCACACACATGTGATTATGCGCAGAGGTCCACCCTACCAGCCAACCTCAGGTCTCAACGCAGGAACACATGAATGCACATACATTTGGACACATCCAGAAATAAACTCCCCAAGAGACCAAATTCCAAGAAATCCAGCCGTAGCAATGCTTGCACACACATGTGATTATGCGCAGAGGTCCACCCTACCAGCCAACCTCAGATCTCAACGCAGGAACACATGAATGCACATACATTTGCACACATCCAGAGATAAACTCACCCCAAAGAAACCAAATTCCAAGAAATCCAGCCGTGGCAATGTTTGCACACACATGTGATTATGCGCAGAGGTCCACCCTACCAGCCAACCTCAGATCTCTACACGCAGGCACACATGAATGCACATACATTTGCACACATCCAGAGATAAACTCCCCCTCAGAAACCAAATTCCAAGAAATCGAGCTGTGGCAATGCTTGCACACACATGTGATTATGCGCAGAGGTCCACCCTACCAGCCAACCTCAGATCTCAACGCAGGAACACATGAATGCACATACATTTGCACACATCCAGAGATAAACTCCCCAACAGAAACCAAATTCCAAGAAATCGAGCCGTGGCAATGCTTGCACACACATGTGATTATGCGCAGAGGTCCACCCTACCAGCCAACCTCAGATCTCCACGCAAGCACACATGAATGCACATACATTTGCACACATCCAGAGATAAACTCCCCCTCAGAAACCAAATTCCAAGAAATCGAGCTGTGGCAATGCTTGCACATACATGTGATTATGCGCAGAGGTCCACCCTACCAGCCAACCTCAGATCTCAACGCAGGAACACATGAATGCACATACATTTGCACACATCCAGAAATAAACTCCCCCAGAGAAACCAAATTCCAAGATATCCAGCCGTGGCAATGCTTGCACACACATGTGATTATGCGCAGAGGTCCACCCTACCAGCCAACCTCAGGTCTCAACGCAGGAACACATGAATGCACATACATTTGCACACATTCAGAGATAAACTCCCCCTCAGAAACCAAATTCCAAGATATCCAGAAATGGAAATGTTTGCACACACATGTGATTATGCGCAGAGGTCCACCCTACCAGCCCACCTCAGATCTCTACACTCAGGCACACATGAATGCACATACATTTGCACACATCCAGAGATAAACTCCCCCTCAGAAACCAAATTCCAAGAAATCGAGCTGTGGCAATGCTTGCACACACATGTTATTATTCGCAGAGGTCCACCCTACCAGCCAACCTCAGATCTCCACGCAAGCACACATGAATGCACATACATTTGCACACATCCAGAGATAAACTCACACCAAAGAAACCACATTCCAAGAAATCGAGCCGTGGCAATGCTTGCACATACATGTGATTATGCGCAGAGGTCCACCCTACCAGCCAACCTCAGATCTACACGCAGGCACACATGAATGCACATATATTTGCACACATCCAGAGATAAACTCCCCCTCAGAAACCAAATTCCAAGAAATCGAGCCGTGGCAATGCTTGCACACACATGTGATTATGCGCAGAGGTCCACCCTACCAGCCAACCTCAGATCTCCACGCAAGCACACATGAATGCACATACATTTGCACACATCCAGAGATAAACTCCCCTTCAGAAACCAAATTCCAAGAAATCGAGCCTTGGCAATGCTTGCACACACATGTTATTATTCGCAGAGGTCAACCCTATGAGCCAACCTCAGATCTCCACGCAAGCACACATGAATGCACATACATTTGCAGACATCCAGAAATAAACTCCCCAAGAGAAACCAAATTCCAAGATATCCAGCCGTGGCAATGCTTGCACACACATGTGATTATGCGCAGAGGTCCACCCTACCAGCCAACCTCAGATCTACACGCAGGCACACATGAATGCACATACATTTGCACACATCCAGAGATAAACTCCCCAACAGAAACCAAATTCCAAGAAATCGAGCCGTGGCAATGCTTGCACACACATGTGATTATGCGCAGAGGTCCACCCTACCAGCCAACCTCAGATCTCCACGCAAGCACACATGAATGCACATACATTTGCACACATCCAGAGATAAACTCCCCCTCAGAAACCAAATTCCAAGAAATCGAGCTGTGGCAATGCTTGCACACACATGTGATTATGCGCAGAGGTCCACCCTACCAGCCAACCTCAGATCTCAACGCAGGAACACATGAATGCACATACATTTGCACACATCCAGAAATAAACTCCCCCAGAGAAACCAAATTCCAAGATATCCAGCCGTGGCAATGCTTGCACACACATGTGATTATGCGCAGAGGTCCACCCTACCAGCCAACCTCAGGTCTCAACGCAGGAACACATGAATGCACATACATTTGCACACATCCAGAGATAAACTCCCCCTCAGAAACCAAATTCCAAGATATCCAGAAATGGAAATGTTTGCACACACATGTGATTATGCGCAGAGGTCCACCCTACCAGCCCACCTCAGATCTCTACACTCAGGCACACATGAATGCACATACATTTGCACACATCCAGAGATAAACTCCCCCTCAGAAACCAAATTCCAAGAAATCGAGCTGTGGCAATGCTTGCACACACATGTTATTATTCGCAGAGGTCCACCCTACCAGCCAACCTCAGATCTCCACGCAAGCACACATGAATGCACATACATTTGCACACATCCAGAGATAAACTCACACCAAAGAAACCACATTCCAAGAAATCGAGCCGTGGCAATGCTTGCACATACATGTGATTATGCGCAGAGGTCCACCCTACCAGCCAACCTCAGATCTACACGCAGGCACACATGAATGCACATATATTTGCACACATCCAGAGATAAACTCCCCCTCAGAAACCAAATTCCAAGAAATCGAGCCGTGGCAATGCTTGCACACACATGTGATTATGCGCAGAGGTCCACCCTACCAGCCAACCTCAGATCTCCACGCAAGCACACATGAATGCACATACATTTGCACACATCCAGAGATAAACTCCCCCTCAGAAACCAAATTTCAAGAAATCGAGCCGTGGCAATGCTTGCACACACATGTGATTATGCGCAGAGGTCCACCCTATGAGCCAACCTCAGATCTCAACGCAGGAACACATGAATGCACATACATTTGCACACATCCAGAGATAAACTCACCCCAAAGAATCCAAATTCCAAGAAATCGAGCCGTGGCAATGCTTGCACATACATGTGATTATGCGCAGAGGTCCACCCTACCAGCCAACCTCAGATCTACACGCAGGCACACATGAATGCACATACATTTGCACACATCCAGAGATAAACCCCCCTTCAGAAACCAAATTCCAAGAAATCGAACCGTGGCAATGCTTGCACACACATGTGATTATGCGCAGAGGTCCACCCTACCAGCCAACCTCAGATCTCAGCGCAGGAACAGCTGAATGCACATACATTTGCACACATCCAGAAACAAACTCCCCAAGAGAAACCAAATTCCAAGATATCCAGCCGTGGCAATGTTTGCACACACATGTGATTATGCGCAGAGGTCCACCCTACCAGCCAACCTCAGATCTCAACGCAGGAACACATGAATGCACATACATTTGCACACATCCAGAGATAAACTCCCCCTCAGAAACCAAATTTCAAGAAATTGAGCCGTGGCAATTCTTGAACATACATGTGATTATGCGCAGAGGTCCACCCTACCAGCCAACCTCAGATCTCCACGCAAGCACAGATGAATGCACATACATTTGCACACATCCAGAAGTAAACTCCCCAAGAGAAACCAAATTCCAAGATATCCAGCCGTGGCAATGCTTGCACACACATGTGATTATGCGCAGAGGTCCACCCTACCAGCCAAACTCAGATCTCAACGCAGGAACACATGAATGCACATACATTTGGACACATCCAGAAATAAACTCCCCCAGAGAAACCAAATTCCAAGATATCCAGAAATGGAAATGTGATTATGCGCAGAGGTCCACCCTACCAGCCAACCTCAGATCTCCACGCAGAATTGGAAATGTGATTATGCGCAGAGGTACACCCTACCAGCCAACCTCAGATCTCCACGCAAGCACACATGAATGCACATACATTTGCACACATCCAGTGATAAACTCACCCCAAAGAATCCAAATTCCAAGAAATCGAGCCGTGGCAATGCTTGCACATACATGTGATTATGCACAGAGGTCCACCCTACCAGCCAACCTCAGAGCTCAACGCAAGAACACATGAATGCACATACATTTGCACACATTCAGAGATAAACTCCCCCTCAGAAACCAAATTCCAAGATATCCAGAAATGGAAATGTTTGCACACACATGTGATTATGCGCAGAGGTCCACCCTACCAGCCAACCTCAGATCTACACGCAGGCACACATGAATGCACATACATTTGCACACATCCAGAGATAAACTCCCCCTCAGAAACCAAATTCCAAGAAATCGAGCTGTGGCAATGCTTGCACACACATGTGATTATGCGCAGAGGTCCACCCTACCAGCCAACCTCAGATCTCCACGCAAGCACACATGAATGCACAAACATTTGCACACATCCAGAAATAAACTCCCCCAGAGAAACCAAATTCCAAGATATCCAGAAATGGAAATGTTTGCACACACATGTGATTATGCGCAGAGGTCCACCCTACCAGCCAACCTCAGATCTCAACGCAGGAACACATGAATGCACATACATTTGCACACATTCAGAGATAAACTCCCCAACAGAAACCAAATTCCAAGATATCCAGAAATGGAAATGTTTGCACACACATGTGATTATGCGCAGAGGTCCACCCTACCAGCCAACCTCAGATCTCAACGCAGGAACACATGAATGCACATACATTTGCACACATCCAGAGATAAACTCACCCCAAAGAAACCAAATTCCAAGAAATCGAGCCGTGGCAATGTTTGCACACACATGTGATTATGCGCAGAGGTCCACCCTACCAGCCAACCTCAGATCTACACGCAGGCACACATGAATGCACATACATTTGCACACATCCAGAGATAAACTCCCCTTCAGAAACCAAATTCCAAGAAATCCAGCCGTGGCAATGCTTGCACACACATGTGATTATGCGCAGAGGTCCACCCTACCAGCCAACCTCAGAGCTCAACGCAAGAACACATGAATGCACATACATTTGCACACATTCAGAGATAAACTCCCCCTCAGAAACCAAATTCCAAGATATCCAGAAATGGAAATGTTTGCACACACATGTGATTATGCGCAGAGGTCCACCCTACCAGCCAACCTCAGATCTACACGCAGGCACACATGAATGCACATACATTTGCACACATCCAGAGATAAACCCCCCTTCAGAAACCAAATTCCAAGAAATCGAGCCGTGGCAATGCTTGCACACACATGTGATTATGCGCAGAGGTCCACCCTACCAGCCAACCTCAGATCTCCACGCAAGCACAGATGAATGCACATACATTTGCACACATCCAGAGATAAACTCCCCAACAGAAACCAAATTCCAAGAAATCCAGCCGTGGCAATGCTTGCACACACATGTGATTATGCGCAGAGGTCCACCCTACCAGCCAACCTCAGATCTCCACGCAAGCACAGATGAATGCACATACATTTGCACACATCCAAAGATAAACTCCCCAACAGAAACCAAATTCCAAGAAATCCAGCCGTGGCAATGCTTGCACACACATGTGATTATGCGCAGAGGTCCACCCTACCAGCCAACCTCAGATCTCAACGCAGGAACACATGAATGCACATACATTTGCACACATTCAGAGATAAACTCCCCCAGAGAAACCAAATTCCAAGAAATCGAGCCGTGGCAATGCTTGCACACACATGTGATTATGCGCAGAGGTCCACCCTACCAGCCAACCTCAGATCTCAACGCAGGAACACATGAATGCACATACATTTGGACACATCCAGAAATAAACTCCCCAAGAGAAACCAAATTCCAAGAAATCCAGCCGTGGCAATGCTTGGACACACATGTGATTATGCGCAGAGGTCCACCCTACCAGCCAACCTCAGATCTACACGCAGGCACACATGAATGCACATACATTTGCACACATCCAGAGATAAACTCCCCTTCAGAAACCAAATTCCAAGAAATCGAGCCGTGGCAATGCTTGCACACACATGTGATTATGCGCAGAGGTCCACCCTACCAGCCAACCTCAGATCTACACGCAGGCACACATGAATGCACATACATTTGCACACATCCAGAGATAAACTCCCCTTCAGAAACCAAATTCCAAGAAATCGAGCCGTGGCAATGCTTGCACACACATGTGATTATGCGCAGAGGTCCACCCTACCAGCCAACCTCAGATCTCCACGCAAGCACGCATGAATGCACATACATTTGCACACATGCAGAGATAAACTCACCCCAAAGAATCCAAATTCCAAGAAATCGAGCCGTGGCAATGCTTGCACATACATGTGATTATGCGCAGAGGTCCACCCTACCAGCCAACCTCAGATCTCAGCGCAGGAACACATGAATGCACATACATTTGGACACATCCAGAAATAAACTCCCCAAGAGAAACCAAATTCCAAGATATCCAGCCGTGGCAATGCTTGCACACACATGTGATTATGCGCAGAGGTCCACCCTACCAGCCAACCTCAGATCTCAACGCAGGAACACATGAATGCACATACATTTGGACACATCCAGAAATAAACTCCCCAAGAGAAACCAAATTCCAAGAAATCCAGCTGTGGCAATGCTTGCACACACATGTGATTATGCGCAGAGGTCCACCCTACCAGCCAACCTCAGATCTCAACGCAGGAACACATGAATGCACATACATTTGCACACATCCAGAGATAAACTCCCCTTCAGAAACCAAATTCCAAGAAATCGAGCCGTGGCAATGCTTGCACACACATGTGATTATGCGCAGAGGTCCACCCTACCAGCCAACCTCAGATCTCCACGCAAGCACACATGAATGCACATACATTTGCACACATGCAGAGATAAACTCACCCCAAAGAATCCAAATTCCAAGAAATCGAGCCGTGGCAATGCTTGCACATACATGTGATTATGCGCAGAGGTCCACCCTACCAGCCAACCTCAGATCTCAACGCAAGAACACATGAATGCACATACATTTGCACACATTCAGAGATAAACTCCACCTCAGAAACCAAATTCCAAGGTATCCAGAAATGGAAATGTTTGCACACACATGTGATTATGCGCAGAGGTCCACCCTACCAGCCAACCTCAGATCTACACGCAGGCACACATGAATGCACATACATTTGCACACATCCAGAGATAAACTCCCCCTCAGAAACCAAATTCCAAGAAATCGAGCTGTGGCAATGCTTGCACACACATGTGATTATGCGCAGAGGTCCACCCTACCAGCCAACCTCAGATCTCCACGCAAGAACACATGAATGCACATACATTTGCACACATCCAGAGATAAACTCCCCCTCAGAAACCAAATTCCAAGAAATCGAGCTGTGGCAATGCTTGCACACACATGTGATTATGCGCAGAGGTCCACCCTACCAGCCAACCTCAGATCTCCACGCAAGAACACATGAATGCACATACATTTGCACACATCCAGAGATAAACTTCCCCTCAGAAACCAAATTCCAAGAAATCGAGCTGTGGCAATGCTTGCACACACATGTGATTATGCGCAGAGGTCCACCCTACCAGCCAACCTCAGATCTCCACGCAAGAACACATGAATGCACAAACATTTGCACACATCCAGAAATAAACTCCCCCAGAGAAACCAAATTCCAAGACATCCAGCCGTGGCAATGCTTGCATACACATGTGATTATGCGCAGAGGTCCACCCTACCAGCCAACCTCAGATGTCAACGCAGGAACACATGAATGCACATACATTTGCACACATCCAGAAATAAACTCCCCCAGAGAAACCAGATTCCAAGATATCCAGAAATGGAAATGTTTGCACACACATGTGATTATGCGCAGAGGTCCACCCTACCAGCCAACCTCAGATCTCAACGCAGGAACACATGAATTCACATACATTTGCACACATCCAGAAATAAACTCCCCCAGAGAAACCAAATTCCAAGATATCCAGCCGTGGCAATGCTTGCACACACATGTGATTATGCGCAGAGGTCCACCCTATGAGCCAATCTCAGATCTCCACGCAAGCACAGATGAATGCACGTACATTTGCACACATCCAGAGATAAACTCCCCAACAGAAACCAAATTCCAAGAAATCGAGCCGTGGCAATGCTTGCACACACATGTGATTATGCGCAGAGGTCCACCCTACCAGCCAACCTCAGATCTCAACGCAAGAACACATGAATGCACATACATTTGCACACATTCAGAGATAAACTCCACCTCAGAAACCAAATTCCAAGATATCCAGAAATGGAAATGTTTGCACACACATGTGATTATGCGCAGAGGTCCACCCTACGAGCCAACCTCACATCTCAACGCAGGAACACATGAATGCACATACATTTTCACACATTCAGAGATAAACTCGCCCTCAGAAACCAAATTCCAAGATATCCAGAAATGGAAATGTTTGCACACACATGTGATTATGCGCAGAGTTCCACCCTACCAGCCAACCTCAGATCTCAGAGCAGGAACACATGAATGCACATACATTTGGACACATCCAGAAATAAACTCCCCAAGAGAAACCAAATTCCAAGATATCCAGCCGTGGCAATGCTTGCACACACATGTGATTATGCGCAGAGGTCCACCCTACCAGCCAACCTCAGATCTCAACGCAGGAACACATGAATGCACATACATTTGCACACATCCAGAGATAAACTCCCCTTCAGAAACCAAATTCCAAGAAATCGAGCCGTGGCAATGCTTGCACACACATGTGATTATGCGCAGAGGTCCACCCTACCAGCCAACCTCAGATCTCCACGCAAGCACACATGAATGCACATACATTTGCACACATGCAGAGATAAACTCACCCCAAAGAATCCAAATTCCAAGAAAACCAGCCGTGGCAATGCTTGCACATACATGTGATTATGCGCAGAGGTCCACCCTACCAGCCAACCTCAGATCTCAACGCAAGAACACATGAATGCACATACATTTGCACACATCCAGAGATAAACTCCCTCTCAGAAACCAAATTCCAAGAAATCGAGCTGTGGCAATGCTTGCACACACATGTGATTATGCGCAGAGGTCCACCCTACCAGCCAACCTCAGATCTCCACGCAAGCAGACATGAATGCACAAACATTTGCACACATCCAGAAATAAACTCCCCCAGAGAAACCAAATTCCAAGATATCCAGCCGTGGCAATGCTTGCACACACATGTGATTATGCGCAGAGGTCCACCCTACCAGCAAACCTCAGATCTCAACGCAGGAACACATGAATGCACATACATTTGCACACATCCAGTGATAAACTCACTCCAAAGAAACCAAATTCCAAGATATCCAGAAATGGAAATGTTTGCACACACATGTGATTATGCGCAGAGGTCCACCCTACCAGCCAACCTCAGATCTCTACACGCAGGCACACATGAATGCACATACATTTGCACACATCCAGAGATAAACTCCCCCTCAGAAACCAAATTCCAAGAAATCGAGCTGTGGCAATGCTTGCACACACATGTGATTATGCGCAGAGGTCCACCCTACCAGCCAACCTCAGATCTCAACGCAGGAACACATGAATGCACATACATTTGCACACATCCAGAGATAAACTCCCCAACAGAAACCAAATTCCAAGAAATCGAGCCGTGGCAATGCTTGCACACACATGTGATTATGCGCAGAGGTCCACCCTACCAGCCAACCTCAGATCTCCACGCAAGCACACATGAATGCACATACATTTGCACACATCCAGAGATAAACTCCCCCTCAGAAACCAAATTCCAAGAAATCGAGCTGTGGCAATGCTTGCACATACATGTGATTATGCGCAGAGGTCCACCCTACCAGCCAACCTCAGATCTCAACGCAGGAACACATGAATGCACATACATTTGCACACATCCAGAAATAAACTCCCCCAGAGAAACCAAATTCCAAGATATCCAGCCGTGGCAATGCTTGCACACACATGTGATTATGCGCAGAGGTCCACCCTACCAGCCAACCTCAGGTCTCAACGCAGGAACACATGAATGCACATACATTTGCACACATTCAGAGATAAACTCCCCCTCAGAAACCAAATTCCAAGATATCCAGAAATGGAAATGTTTGCACACACATGTGATTATGCGCAGAGGTCCACCCTACCAGCCCACCTCAGATCTCTACACTCAGGCACACATGAATGCACATACATTTGCACACATCCAGAGATAAACTCCCCCTCAGAAACCAAATTCCAAGAAATCGAGCTGTGGCAATGCTTGCACACACATGTTATTATTCGCAGAGGTCCACCCTACCAGCCAACCTCAGATCTCCACGCAAGAACACATGAATGCACATACATTTGCACACATCCAGAGATAAACTCCCCCTCAGAAACCAAATTCCAAGAAATCGAGCTGTGGCAATGCTTGCACACACATGTGATTATGCGCAGAGGTCCACCCTACCAGCCAACCTCAGATCTCCACGCAAGAACACATGAATGCACATACATTTGCACACATCCAGAGATAAACTTCCCCTCAGAAACCAAATTCCAAGAAATCGAGCTGTGGCAATGCTTGCACACACATGTGATTATGCGCAGAGGTCCACCCTACCAGCCAACCTCAGATCTCCACGCAAGAACACATGAATGCACAAACATTTGCACACATCCAGAAATAAACTCCCCCAGAGAAACCAAATTCCAAGACATCCAGCCGTGGCAATGCTTGCATACACATGTGATTATGCGCAGAGGTCCACCCTACCAGCCAACCTCAGATGTCAACGCAGGAACACATGAATGCACATACATTTGCACACATCCAGAAATAAACTCCCCCAGAGAAACCAAATTCCAAGATATCCAGAAATGGAAATGTTTGCACACACATGTGATTATGCGCAGAGGTCCACCCTACCAGCCAACCTCAGATCTCAACGCAGGAACACATGAATTCACATACATTTGCACACATCCAGAAATAAACTCCCCCAGAGAAACCAAATTCCAAGATATCCAGCCGTGGCAATGCTTGCACACACATGTGATTATGCGCAGAGGTCCACCCTATGAGCCAATCTCAGATCTCCACGCAAGCACAGATGAATGCACGTACATTTGCACACATCCAGAGATAAACTCCCCAACAGAAACCAAATTCCAAGAAATCGAGCCGTGGCAATGCTTGCACACACATGTGATTATGCGCAGAGGTCCACCCTACCAGCCAACCTCAGATCTCAACGCAAGAACACATGAATGCACATACATTTGCACACATTCAGAGATAAACTCCACCTCAGAAACCAAATTCCAAGATATCCAGAAATGGAAATGTTTGCACACACATGTGATTATGCGCAGAGGTCCACCCTACGAGCCAACCTCACATCTCAACGCAGGAACACATGAATGCACATACATTTTCACACATTCAGAGATAAACTCGCCCTCAGAAACCAAATTCCAAGATATCCAGAAATGGAAATGTTTGCACACACATGTGATTATGCGCAGAGTTCCACCCTACCAGCCAACCTCAGATCTCAGTGCAGGAACACATGAATGCACATACATTTGGACACATCCAGAAATAAACTCCCCAAGAGAAACCAAATTCCAAGATATCCAGCCGTGGCAATGCTTGCACACACATGTGATTATGCGCAGAGGTCCACCCTACCAGCCAACCTCAGATCTCAACGCAGGAACACATGAATGCACATACATTTGGACACATCCAGAAATAAACTCCCCAAGAGAAACCAAATTCCAAGAAATCCAGCCGTGGCAATGCTTGCACACACATGTGATTATGCGCAGAGGTCCACCCTACCAGCCAACCTCAGATCTCAACGCAGGAACACATGAATGCACATACATTTGCACACATCCAGAGATAAACTCCCCTTCAGAAACCAAATTCCAAGAAATCGAGCCGTGGCAATGCTTGCACACACATGTGATTATGCGCAGAGGTCCACCCTACCAGCCAACCTCAGATCTCCACGCAAGCACACATGAATGCACATACATTTGCACACATCCAGAGATAAACTCCCTCTCAGAAACCAAATTCCAAGAAATCGAGCTGTGGCAATGCTTGCACACACATGTGATTATGCGCAGAGGTCCACCCTACCAGCCAACCTCAGATCTCCACGCAAGCAGACATGAATGCACAAACATTTGCACACATCCAGAAATAAACTCCCCCAGAGAAACCAAATTCCAAGATATCCAGCCGTGGCAATGCTTGCACACACATGTGATTATGCGCAGAGGTCCACCCTACCAGCAAACCTCAGATCTCAACGCAGGAACACATGAATGCACATACATTTGCACACATCCAGTGATAAACTCACTCCAAAGAAACCAAATTCCAAGATATCCAGAAATGGAAATGTTTGCACACACATGTGATTATGCGCAGAGGTCCACCCTACCAGCCAACCTCAGATCTCTACACGCAGGCACACATGAATGCACATACATTTGCACACATCCAGAGATAAACTCCCCCTCAGAAACCAAATTCCAAGAAATCGAGCTGTGGCAATGCTTGCACACACATGTGATTATGCGCAGAGGTCCACCCTACCAGCCAACCTCAGATCTCAACGCAGGAACACATGAATGCACATACATTTGCACACATCCAGAGATAAACTCCCCAACAGAAACCAAATTCCAAGAAATCGAGCCGTGGCAATGCTTGCACACACATGTGATTATGCGCAGAGGTCCACCCTACCAGCCAACCTCAGATCTCCACGCAAGCACACATGAATGCACATACATTTGCACACATCCAGAGATAAACTCCCCCTCAGAAACCAAATTCCAAGAAATCGAGCTGTGGCAATGCTTGCACATACATGTGATTATGCGCAGAGGTCCACCCTACCAGCCAACCTCAGATCTCAACGCAGGAACACATGAATGCACATACATTTGCACACATCCAGAAATAAACTCCCCCAGAGAAACCAAATTCCAAGATATCCAGCCGTGGCAATGCTTGCACACACATGTGATTATGCGCAGAGGTCCACCCTACCAGCCAACCTCAGGTCTCAACGCAGGAACACATGAATGCACATACATTTGCACACATTCAGAGATAAACTCCCCCTCAGAAACCAAATTCCAAGATATCCAGAAATGGAAATGTTTGCACACACATGTGATTATGCGCAGAGGTCCACCCTACCAGCCCACCTCAGATCTCTACACTCAGGCACACATGAATGCACATACATTTGCACACATCCAGAGATAAACTCCCCCTCAGAAACCAAATTCCAAGAAATCGAGCTGTGGCAATGCTTGCACACACATGTTATTATTCGCAGAGGTCCACCCTACCAGCCAACCTCAGATCTCCACGCAAGAACACATGAATGCACATACATTTGCACACATCCAGAGATAAACTCCCCCTCAGAAACCAAATTCCAAGAAATCGAGCTGTGGCAATGCTTGCACACACATGTGATTATGCGCAGAGGTCCACCCTACCAGCCAACCTCAGATCTCCACGCAAGAACACATGAATGCACATACATTTGCACACATCCAGAGATAAACTTCCCCTCAGAAACCAAATTCCAAGAAATCGAGCTGTGGCAATGCTTGCACACACATGTGATTATGCGCAGAGGTCCACCCTACCAGCCAACCTCAGATCTCCACGCAAGAACACATGAATGCACAAACATTTGCACACATCCAGAAATAAACTCCCCCAGAGAAACCAAATTCCAAGACATCCAGCCGTGGCAATGCTTGCATACACATGTGATTATGCGCAGAGGTCCACCCTACCAGCCAACCTCAGATGTCAACGCAGGAACACATGAATGCACATACATTTGCACACATCCAGAAATAAACTCCCCCAGAGAAACCAAATTCCAAGATATCCAGAAATGGAAATGTTTGCACACACATGTGATTATGCGCAGAGGTCCACCCTACCAGCCAACCTCAGATCTCAACGCAGGAACACATGAATTCACATACATTTGCACACATCCAGAAATAAACTCCCCCAGAGAAACCAAATTCCAAGATATCCAGCCGTGGCAATGCTTGCACACACATGTGATTATGCGCAGAGGTCCACCCTATGAGCCAATCTCAGATCTCCACGCAAGCACAGATGAATGCACGTACATTTGCACACATCCAGAGATAAACTCCCCAACAGAAACCAAATTCCAAGAAATCGAGCCGTGGCAATGCTTGCACACACATGTGATTATGCGCAGAGGTCCACCCTACCAGCCAACCTCAGATCTCAACGCAAGAACACATGAATGCACATACATTTGCACACATTCAGAGATAAACTCCACCTCAGAAACCAAATTCCAAGATATCCAGAAATGGAAATGTTTGCACACACATGTGATTATGCGCAGAGGTCCACCCTACGAGCCAACCTCACATCTCAACGCAGGAACACATGAATGCACATACATTTTCACACATTCAGAGATAAACTCGCCCTCAGAAACCAAATTCCAAGATATCCAGAAATGGAAATGTTTGCACACACATGTGATTATGCGCAGAGTTCCACCCTACCAGCCAACCTCAGATCTCAGTGCAGGAACACATGAATGCACATACATTTGGACACATCCAGAAATAAACTCCCCAAGAGAAACCAAATTCCAAGATATCCAGCCGTGGCAATGCTTGCACACACATGTGATTATGCGCAGAGGTCCACCCTACCAGCCAACCTCAGATCTCAACGCAGGAACACATGAATGCACATACATTTGGACACATCCAGAAATAAACTCCCCAAGAGAAACCAAATTCCAAGAAATCCAGCCGTGGCAATGCTTGCACACACATGTGATTATGCGCAGAGGTCCACCCTACCAGCCAACCTCAGATCTCAACGCAGGAACACATGAATGCACATACATTTGCACACATCCAGAGATAAACTCCCCTTCAGAAACCAAATTCCAAGAAATCGAGCCGTGGCAATGCTTGCACACACATGTGATTATGCGCAGAGGTCCACCCTACCAGCCAACCTCAGATCTCCACGCAAGCACACATGAATGCACATACATTTGCACACATGCAGAGATAAACTCACCCCAAAGAATCCAAATTCCAAGAAATCGAGCTGTGGCAATGCTTGCACACACATGTGATTATGCGCAGAGGTCCACCCTACCAGCCAACCTCAGATCTCCACGCAAGCAGACATGAATGCACAAACATTTGCACACATCCAGAAATAAACTCCCCCAGAGAAACCAAATTCCAAGATATCCAGCCGTGGCAATGCTTGCACACACATGTGATTATGCGCAGAGGTCCACCCTACCAGCAAACCTCAGATCTCAACGCAGGAACACATGAATGCACATACATTTGCACACATCCAGTGATAAACTCACTCCAAAGAAACCAAATTCCAAGATATCCAGAAATGGAAATGTTTGCACACACATGTGATTATGCGCAGAGGTACACCCTACCAGCCAACCTCAGATCTACACGCAGGAACACATGAATGCACATACATTTGCACACATCCAGAGATAATCTCCCCCTCAGAAACCAAATTCCAAGAAATCGAGCCGTGGCAATGTTTGCACACACATGTGATTATGCGCAGAGGTCCACCCTACCAGCCAACCTCAGATCTCTACACGCAGGCACACATGAATGCACATACATTTGCACACATCCAGAGATAAACTCCCCCTCAGAAACCAAATTCCAAGAAATCGAGCTGTGGCAATGCTTGCACACACATGTGATTATGCGCAGAGGTCCACCCTACCAGCCAACCTCAGATCTCCACGCAAGCACACATGAATGCACATACATTTGCACACATCCAGAGATAAACTCCCCCTCAGAAACCAAATTCCAAGAAATCGAGCTGTGGCAATGCTTGCACATACATGTGATTATGCGCAGAGGTCCACCCTACCAGCCAACCTCAGATCTCAACGCAGGAACACATGAATGCACATACATTTGCACACATCCAGAAATAAACTCCCCCAGAGAAACCAAATTCCAAGATATCCAGCCGTGGCAATGCTTGCACACACATGTGATTATGCGCAGAGGTCCACCCTACCAGCCAACCTCAGGTCTCAACGCAGGAACACATGAATGCACATACATTTGCACACATTCAGAGATAAACTCCCCCTCAGAAACCAAATTCCAAGATATCCAGAAATGGAAATGTTTGCACACACATGTGATTATGCGCAGAGGTCCACCCTACCAGCCCACCTCAGATCTCTACACTCAGGCACACATGAATGCACATACATTTGCACACATCCAGAGATAAACTCCCCCTCAGAAACCAAATTCCAAGAAATCGAGCTGTGGCAATGCTTGCACACACATGTTATTATTCGCAGAGGTCCACCCTACCAGCCAACCTCAGATCTCGACGCAAGCACACATGAATGCACATACATTTGCACACATCCAGAGATAAACTCACACCAAAGAAACCACATTCCAAGAAATCGAGCCGTGGCAATGCTTGCACATACATGTGATTATGCGCAGAGGTCCACCCTACCAGCCAACCTCAGATCTACACGCAGGCACACATGAATGCACATATATTTGCACACATCCAGAGATAAACTCCCCCTCAGAAACCAAATTCCAAGAAATCGAGCCGTGGCAATGCTTGCACACACATGTGATTATGCGCAGAGGTCCACCCTACCAGCCAACCTCAGATCTCCACGCAAGCACACATGAATGCACATACATTTGCACACATCCAGAGATAAACTCCCCTTCAGAAACCAAATTCCAAGAAATCGAGCCTTGGCAATGCTTGCACACACATGTTATTATTCGCAGAGGTCAACCCTATGAGCCAACCTCAGATCTCCACGCAAGCACACATGAATTCACATACATTTGCAGACATCCAGAAATAAACTCCCCCTCAGAAACCAAATTCCAAGAAATCGAGCCGTGGCAATGCTTGCACACACATGTGATTATGCGCAGAGGTCCACCCTACCAGCCAACCTCAGATCTCCACGCAAGCACACATGAATGCACATACATTTGCACACATCCAGAGATAAACTCCCCTTCAGAAACCAAATTCCAAGAAATCGAGCCTTGGCAATGCTTGCACACACATGTTATTATTCGCAGAGGTCAACCCTATGAGCCAACCTCAGATCTCCACGCAAGCACACATGAATGCACATACATTTGCAGACATCCAGAAATAAACTCCCCAAGAGAAACCAAATTCCAAGATATCCAGCCGTGGCAATGCTTGCACACACATGTGATTATGCGCAGAGGTCCACCCTACCAGCCAACCTCAGATCTACACGCAGGCACACATGAATGCACATACATTTGCACACATCCAGAGATAAACTCCCCAACAGAAACCAAATTCCAAGAAATCGAGCCGTGGCAATGCTTGCACACACATGTGATTATGCGCAGAGGTCCACCCTACCAGCCAACCTCAGATCTCCACGCAAGCACACATGAATGCACATACATTTGCACACATCCAGAGATAAACTCCCCCTCAGAAACCAAATTCCAAGAAATCGAGCTGTGGCAATGCTTGCACACACATGTGATTATGCGCAGAGGTCCACCCTACCAGCCAACCTCAGATCTCAACGCAGGAACACATGAATGCACATACATTTGCACACATCCAGAAATAAACTCCCCCAGAGAAACCAAATTCCAAGATATCCAGCCGTGGCAATGCTTGCACACACATGTGATTATGCGCAGAGGTCCACCCTACCAGCCAACCTC
Source organism: Rhamphochromis longiceps (assembly GCF_057381845.1). Taxonomy (NCBI): domain Eukaryota; kingdom Metazoa; phylum Chordata; class Actinopteri; order Cichliformes; family Cichlidae; genus Rhamphochromis; species Rhamphochromis longiceps. The sequence goes on from NC_140567.1 coordinate 2,077,178, forward strand.
AGGTCTCAACGCAGGAACACATGAATGCACATACATTTGCACACATTCAGAGATAAACTCCCCCTCAGAAACCAAATTCCAAGATATCCAGAAATGGAAATGTTTGCACACACATGTGATTATGCGCAGAGGTCCACCCTACCAGCCAACCTCAGATCTCTACACGCAGGCACACATGAATGCACATACATTTGCACACATCCAGAGATAAACTCCCCCTCAGAAACCAAATTCCAAGAAATCGAGCTGTGGCAATGCTTGCACACACATGTGATTATGCGCAGAGGTCCACCCTACCAGCCAACCTAGGATCTCAACGCAGGAACACATGAATGCACATACATTTGCACACATCCAGAGATAAACTCCCCAACAGAAACCAAATTCCAAGAAATCGAGCCGTGGCAATGCTTGCACACACATGTGATTATGCGCAGAGGTCCACCCTACCAGCCAACCTCAGATCTCCACGCAAGCACACATGAATGCACATACATTTGCACACATCCAGAGATAAACTCCCCCTCAGAAACCAAATTCCAAGAAATCGAGCTGTGGCAATGCTTGCACATACATGTGATTATGCGCAGAGGTCCACCCTACCAGCCAACCTCAGATCTCAACGCAGGAACACATGAATGCACATACATTTGCACACATCCAGAAATAAACTCCCCCAGAGAAACCAAATTCCAAGATATCCAGCCGTGGCAATGCTTGCACACACATGTGATTATGCGCAGAGGTCCACCCTACCAGCCAACCTCAGGTCTCAACGCAGGAACACATGAATGCACATACATTTGCACACATTCAGAGATAAACTCCCCCTCAGAAACCAAATTCCAAGATATCCAGAAATGGAAATGTTTGCACACACATGTGATTATGCGCAGAGGTCCACCCTACCAGCCCACCTCAGATCTCTACACTCAGGCACACATGAATGCACATACATTTGCACACATCCAGAGATAAACTCCCCCTCAGAAACCAAATTCCAAGAAATCGAGCTGTGGCAATGCTTGCACACACATGTTATTATTCGCAGAGGTCCACCCTACCAGCCAACCTCAGATCTCCACGCAAGAACACATGAATGCACATACATTTGCACACATCCAGAGATAAACTCCCCCTCAGAAACCAAATTCCAAGAAATCGAGCTGTGGCAATGCTTGCACACACATGTGATTATGCGCAGAGGTCCACCCTACCAGCCAACCTCAGATCTCCACGCAAGAACACATGAATGCACATACATTTGCACACATCCAGAGATAAACTTCCCCTCAGAAACCAAATTCCAAGAAATCGAGCTGTGGCAATGCTTGCACACACATGTGATTATGCGCAGAGGTCCACCCTACCAGCCAACCTCAGATCTCCACGCAAGAACACATGAATGCACAAACATTTGCACACATCCAGAAATAAACTCCCCCAGAGAAACCAAATTCCAAGACATCCAGCCGTGGCAATGCTTGCATACACATGTGATTATGCGCAGAGGTCCACCCTACCAGCCAACCTCAGATGTCAACGCAGGAACACATGAATGCACATACATTTGCACACATCCAGAAATAAACTCCCCCAGAGAAACCAAATTCCAAGATATCCAGAAATGGAAATGTTTGCACACACATGTGATTATGCGCAGAGGTCCACCCTACCAGCCAACCTCAGATCTCAACGCAGGAACACATGAATTCACATACATTTGCACACATCCAGAAATAAACTCCCCCAGAGAAACCAAATTCCAAGATATCCAGCCGTGGCAATGCTTGCACACACATGTGATTATGCGCAGAGGTCCACCCTATGAGCCAATCTCAGATCTCCACGCAAGCACAGATGAATGCACGTACATTTGCACACATCCAGAGATAAACTCCCCAACAGAAACCAAATTCCAAGAAATCGAGCCGTGGCAATGCTTGCACACACATGTGATTATGCGCAGAGGTCCACCCTACCAGCCAACCTCAGATCTCAACGCAAGAACACATGAATGCACATACATTTGCACACATTCAGAGATAAACTCCACCTCAGAAACCAAATTCCAAGATATCCAGAAATGGAAATGTTTGCACACACATGTGATTATGCGCAGAGGTCCACCCTACGAGCCAACCTCACATCTCAACGCAGGAACACATGAATGCACATACATTTTCACACATTCAGAGATAAACTCGCCCTCAGAAACCAAATTCCAAGATATCCAGAAATGGAAATGTTTGCACACACATGTGATTATGCGCAGAGTTCCACCCTACCAGCCAACCTCAGATCTCAGTGCAGGAACACATGAATGCACATACATTTGGACACATCCAGAAATAAACTCCCCAAGAGAAACCAAATTCCAAGATATCCAGCCGTGGCAATGCTTGCACACACATGTGATTATGCGCAGAGGTCCACCCTACCAGCCAACCTCAGATCTCAACGCAGGAACACATGAATGCACATACATTTGGACACATCCAGAAATAAACTCCCCAAGAGAAACCAAATTCCAAGAAATCCAGCCGTGGCAATGCTTGCACACACATGTGATTATGCGCAGAGGTCCACCCTACCAGCCAACCTCAGATCTCAACGCAGGAACACATGAATGCACATACATTTGCACACATCCAGAGATAAACTCCCCTTCAGAAACCAAATTCCAAGAAATCGAGCCGTGGCAATGCTTGCACACACATGTGATTATGCGCAGAGGTCCACCCTACCAGCCAACCTCAGATCTCCACGCAAGCACACATGAATGCACATACATTTGCACACATGCAGAGATAAACTCACCCCAAAGAATCCAAATTCCAAGAAATCGAGCTGTGGCAATGCTTGCACACACATGTGATTATGCGCAGAGGTCCACCCTACCAGCCAACCTCAGATCTCCACGCAAGCAGACATGAATGCACAAACATTTGCACACATCCAGAAATAAACTCCCCCAGAGAAACCAAATTCCAAGATATCCAGCCGTGGCAATGCTTGCACACACATGTGATTATGCGCAGAGGTCCACCCTACCAGCAAACCTCAGATCTCAACGCAGGAACACATGAATGCACATACATTTGCACACATCCAGTGATAAACTCACTCCAAAGAAACCAAATTCCAAGATATCCAGAAATGGAAATGTTTGCACACACATGTGATTATGCGCAGAGGTACACCCTACCAGCCAACCTCAGATCTACACGCAGGAACACATGAATGCACATACATTTGCACACATCCAGAGATAATCTCCCCCTCAGAAACCAAATTCCAAGAAATCGAGCCGTGGCAATGTTTGCACACACATGTGATTATGCGCAGAGGTCCACCCTACCAGCCAACCTCAGATCTCTACACGCAGGCACACATGAATGCACATACATTTGCACACATCCAGAGATAAACTCCCCCTCAGAAACCAAATTCCAAGAAATCGAGCTGTGGCAATGCTTGCACACACATGTGATTATGCGCAGAGGTCCACCCTACCAGCCAACCTCAGATCTCCACGCAAGCACACATGAATGCACATACATTTGCACACATCCAGAGATAAACTCCCCCTCAGAAACCAAATTCCAAGAAATCGAGCTGTGGCAATGCTTGCACATACATGTGATTATGCGCAGAGGTCCACCCTACCAGCCAACCTCAGATCTCAACGCAGGAACACATGAATGCACATACATTTGCACACATCCAGAAATAAACTCCCCCAGAGAAACCAAATTCCAAGATATCCAGCCGTGGCAATGCTTGCACACACATGTGATTATGCGCAGAGGTCCACCCTACCAGCCAACCTCAGGTCTCAACGCAGGAACACATGAATGCACATACATTTGCACACATTCAGAGATAAACTCCCCCTCAGAAACCAAATTCCAAGATATCCAGAAATGGAAATGTTTGCACACACATGTGATTATGCGCAGAGGTCCACCCTACCAGCCCACCTCAGATCTCTACACTCAGGCACACATGAATGCACATACATTTGCACACATCCAGAGATAAACTCCCCCTCAGAAACCAAATTCCAAGAAATCGAGCTGTGGCAATGCTTGCACACACATGTTATTATTCGCAGAGGTCCACCCTACCAGCCAACCTCAGATCTCGACGCAAGCACACATGAATGCACATACATTTGCACACATCCAGAGATAAACTCACACCAAAGAAACCACATTCCAAGAAATCGAGCCGTGGCAATGCTTGCACATACATGTGATTATGCGCAGAGGTCCACCCTACCAGCCAACCTCAGATCTACACGCAGGCACACATGAATGCACATATATTTGCACACATCCAGAGATAAACTCCCCCTCAGAAACCAAATTCCAAGAAATCGAGCCGTGGCAATGCTTGCACACACATGTGATTATGCGCAGAGGTCCACCCTACCAGCCAACCTCAGATCTCCACGCAAGCACACATGAATGCACATACATTTGCACACATCCAGAGATAAACTCCCCTTCAGAAACCAAATTCCAAGAAATCGAGCCTTGGCAATGCTTGCACACACATGTTATTATTCGCAGAGGTCAACCCTATGAGCCAACCTCAGATCTCCACGCAAGCACACATGAATGCACATACATTTGCAGACATCCAGAAATAAACTCCCCCTCAGAAACCAAATTCCAAGAAATCGAGCCGTGGCAATGCTTGCACACACATGTGATTATGCGCAGAGGTCCACCCTACCAGCCAACCTCAGATCTCCACGCAAGCACACATGAATGCACATACATTTGCACACATCCAGAGATAAACTCCCCTTCAGAAACCAAATTCCAAGAAATCGAGCCTTGGCAATGCTTGCACACACATGTTATTATTCGCAGAGGTCAACCCTATGAGCCAACCTCAGATCTCCACGCAAGCACACATGAATGCACATACATTTGCAGACATCCAGAAATAAACTCCCCAAGAGAAACCAAATTCCAAGATATCCAGCCGTGGCAATGCTTGCACACACATGTGATTATGCGCAGAGGTCCACCCTACCAGCCAACCTCAGATCTACACGCAGGCACACATGAATGCACATACATTTGCACACATCCAGAGATAAACTCCCCAACAGAAACCAAATTCCAAGAAATCGAGCCGTGGCAATGCTTGCACACACATGTGATTATGCGCAGAGGTCCACCCTACCAGCCAACCTCAGATCTCCACGCAAGAACACATGAATGCACATACATTTGCACACATCCAGAGATAAACTCCCCCTCAGAAACCAAATTCCAAGAAATCGAGCTGTGGCAATGCTTGCACACACATGTGATTATGCGCAGAGGTCCACCCTACCAGCCAACCTCAGATCTCAACGCAGGAACACATGAATGCACATACATTTGCACACATCCAGAAATAAACTCCCCCAGAGAAACCAAATTCCAAGATATCCAGCCGTGGCAATGCTTGCACACACATGTGATTATGCGCAGAGGTCCACCCTACCAGCCAACCTCAGGTCTCAACGCAGGAACACATGAATGCACATACATTTGCACACATTCAGAGATAAACTCCCCCTCAGAAACCAAATTCCAAGATATCCAGAAATGGAAATGTTTGCACACACATGTGATTATGCGCAGAGGTCCACCCTACCAGCCCACCTCAGATCTCTACACTCAGGCACACATGAATGCACATACATTTGCACACATCCAGAGATAAACTCCCCCTCAGAAACCAAATTCCAAGAAATCGAGCTGTGGCAATGCTTGCACACACATGTTATTATTCGCAGAGGTCCACCCTACCAGCCAACCTCAGATCTCCACGCAAGCACACATGAATGCACATACATTTGCACACATCCAGAGATAAACTCACCCCAAAGAATCCAAATTCCAAGAAATCGAGCCGTGGCAATGTTTGCACACACATGTGATTATGCGCAGAGGTCCACCCTACCAGCCAACCTCAGATCTCCACGCAAGCACACATGAATGCACATACATTTGCACACATCCAGAGATAAACTCACCCCAAAGAATCCAAATTCCAAGAAATCGAGCCGTGGCAATGCTTGCACATACATGTGATTATGCGCAGAGGTCCACCCTACCAGCCAACCTCAGATCTACACGCAGGCACACATGAATGCACATACATTTGCACACATCCAGAGATAAACCCCCCTTCAGAAACCAAATTCCAAGAAATCGAACCGTGGCAATGCTTGCACACACATGTGATTATGCGCAGAGGTCCACCCTACCAGCCAACCTCAGATCTCAGCGCAGGAACAGATGAATGCACATACATTTGCACACATCCAGAAACAAACTCCCCAAGAGAAACCAAATTCCAAGATATCCAGCCGTGGCAATGTTTGCACACACATGTGATTATGCGCAGAGGTCCACCCTACCAGCCAACCTCAGATCTCAACGCAGGAACACATGAATGCACATACATTTGCACACATCCAGAGATAAACTCCCCCTCAGAAACCAAATTTCAAGAAATTGAGCCGTGGCAATTCTTGAACATACATGTGATTATGCGCAGAGGTCCACCCTACCAGCCAACCTCAGATCTCCACGCAAGCACAGATGAATGCACATACATTTGCACACATCCAGAAGTAAACTCCCCAAGAGAAACCAAATTCCAAGATATCCAGCCTTGGCAATGCTTGCACACACATGTGATTATGCGCAGAGGTCCACCCTACCAGCCAAACTCAGATCTCAACGCAGGAACACATGAATGCACATACATTTGGACACATCCAGAAATAAACTCCCCCAGAGAAACCAAATTCCAAGATATCCAGAAATGGAAATGTGATTATGCGCAGAGGTCCACCCTACCAGCCAACCTCAGATCTCCACGCAGAAATGGAAATGTGATTATGCGAAGAGATACACCCTACCAGCCAACCTCAGATCTCCACGCAAGCACACATGAATGCACATACATTTGCACACATCCAGTGATAAACTCACCCCAAAGAATCCAAATTCCAAGAAATCGAGCCGTGGCAATGCTTGCACATACATGTGATTATGCGCAGAGGTCCACCCTACCAGCCAACCTCAGAGCTCAACGCAAGAACACATGAATGCACATACATTTGCACACATTCAGAGATAAACTCCCCCTCAGAAACCAAATTCCAAGATATCCAGAAATGGAAATGTTTGCACACACATGTGATTATGCGCAGAGGTCCACCCTACCAGCCAACCTCAGATCTACACGCAGGCACACATGAATGCACATACATTTGCACACATCCAGAGATAAACTCCCCCTCAGAAACCAAATTCCAAGAAATCGAGCTGTGGCAATGCTTGCACACACATGTGATTATGCGCAGAGGTCCACCCTACCAGCCAACCTCAGATCTCCACGCAAGCACACATGAATGCACAAACATTTGCACACATCCAGAAATAAACTCCCCCAGAGAAACCAAATTCCAAGATATCCAGAAATGGAAATGTTTGCACACACATGTGATTATGCGCAGAGGTCCACCCTACCAGCCAACCTCAGATCTCAACGCAGGAACACATGAATGCACATACATTTGCACACATTCAGAGATAAACTCCCCAACAGAAACCAAATTCCAAGATATCCAGAAATGGAAATGTTTGCACACACATGTGATTATGCGCAGAGGTCCACCCTACCAGCCAACCTCAGATCTCAACGCAGGAACACATGAATGCACATACATTTGCACACATCCAGAGATAAACTCACCCCAAAGAAACCAAATTCCAAGAAATCGAGCCGTGGCAATGTTTGCACACACATGTGATTATGCGCAGAGGTCCACCCTACCAGCCAACCTCAGATCTACACGCAGGCACACATGAATGCACATACATTTGCACACATCCAGAGATAAACTCCCCTTCAGAAACCAAATTCCAAGAAATCCAGCCGTGGCAATGCTTGCACACACATGTGATTATGCGCAGAGGTCCACCCTACCAGCCAACCTCAGAGCTCAACGCAAGAACACATGAATGCACATACATTTGCACACATTCAGAGATAAACTCCCCCTCAGAAACCAAATTCCAAGATATCCAGAAATGGAAATGTTTGCACACACATGTGATTATGCGCAGAGGTCCACCCTACCAGCCAACCTCAGATCTACACGCAGGCACACATGAATGCACATACATTTGCACACATCCAGAGATAAACCCCCCTTCAGAAACCAAATTCCAAGAAATCGAGCCGTGGCAATGCTTGCACACACATGTGATTATGCGCAGAGGTCCACCCTACCAGCCAACCTCAGATCTCAGCGCAGGAACACATGAATGCACATACATTTGCACACATCCAGAAACAAACTCCCCAAGAGAAACCAAATTCCAAGATATCCAGCCGTGGCAATGTTTGCACACACATGTGATTATGCGCAGAGGTCCACCCTACCAGCCAACCTCAGATCTCCACGCAAGCACAGATGAATGCACATACATTTGCACACATCCAGAGATAAACTCCCCAACAGAAACCAAATTCCAAGAAATCCAGCCGTGGCAATGCTTGCACACACATGTGATTATGCGCAGAGGTCCACCCTACCAGCCAACCTCAGATCTCCACGCAAGCACAGATGAATGCACATACATTTGCACACATCCAAAGATAAACTCCCCAACAGAAACCAAATTCCAAGAAATCCAGCCGTGGCAATGCTTGCACACACATGTGATTATGCGCAGAGGTCCACCCTACCAGCCAACCTCAGATCTCAACGCAGGAACACATGAATGCACATACATTTGCACACATTCAGAGATAAACTCCCCCAGAGAAACCAAATTCCAAGAAATCGAGCCGTGGCAATGCTTGCACACACATGTGATTATGCGCAGAGGTCCACCCTACCAGCCAACCTCAGATCTCAACGCAGGAACACATGAATGCACATACATTTGGACACATCCAGAAATAAACTCCCCAAGAGAAACCAAATTCCAAGAAATCCAGCCGTGGCAATGCTTGGACACACATGTGATTATGCGCAGAGGTCCACCCTACCAGCCAACCTCAGATCTACACGCAGGCACACATGAATGCACATACATTTGCACACATCCAGAGATAAACTCCCCTTCAGAAACCAAATTCCAAGAAATCGAGCCGTGGCAATGCTTGCACACACATGTGATTATGCGCAGAGGTCCACCCTACCAGCCAACCTCAGATCTACACGCAGGCACACATGAATGCACATACATTTGCACACATCCAGAGATAAACTCCCCTTCAGAAACCAAATTCCAAGAAATCGAGCCGTGGCAATGCTTGCACACACATGTGATTATGCGCAGAGGTCCACCCTACCAGCCAACCTCAGATCTCCACGCAAGCACGCATGAATGCACATACATTTGCACACATGCAGAGATAAACTCACCCCAAAGAATCCAAATTCCAAGAAATCGAGCCGTGGCAATGCTTGCACATACATGTGATTATGCGCAGAGGTCCACCCTACCAGCCAACCTCAGATCTCAACGCAAGAACACATGAATGCACATACATTTGCACACATTCAGAGATAAACTCCACCTCAGAAACCAAATTCCAAGATATCCAGAAATGGAAATGTTTGCACACACATGTGATTATGCGCAGAGGTCCACCCTACGAGCCAACCTCACATCTCAACGCAGGAACACATGAATGCACATACATTTTCACACATTCAGAGATAAACTCGCCCTCAGAAACCAAATTCGAAGATATCCAGAAATGGAAATGTTTGCACACACATGTGATTATGCGCAGAGGTCCACCCTACCAGCCAACCTCAGATCTCAGCACAGGAACACATGAATGCACATACATTTGGACACATCCAGAAATAAACTCCCCAAGAGAAACCAAATTCCAAGATATCCAGAAATGGAAATGTTTGCACACACATGTGATTATGCGCAGAGGTCCACCCTACCAGCCAACCTCAGATCTACACGCAGGCACACATGAATGCACATACATTTGCACACATCCAGAGATAAACTCCCCCTCAGAAACCAAATTCCAAGAAATCGAGCTGTGGCAATGCTTGCACACACATGTGATTATGCGCAGAGGTCGACCCTACCAGCCAACCTCAGATCTCCACGCAAGAACACATGAATGCACATACATTTGCACACATCCAGAGATAAACTCCCCCTCAGAAACCAAATTCCAAGAAATCGAGCTGTGGCAATGCTTGCACACACATGTGATTATGCGCAGAGGTCGACCCTACCAGCCAACCTCAGATCTCCACGCAAGAACACATGAATGCACATACATTTGCACACATCCAGAGATAAACTTCCCCTCAGAAACCAAATTCCAAGAAATCGAGCTGTGGCAATGCTTGCACACACATGTGATTATGCGCAGAGGTCCACCCTACCAGCCAACCTCAGATCTCCACGCAAGAACACATGAATGCACAAACATTTGCACACATCCAGAAATAAACTCCCCCAGAGAAACCAAATTCCAAGACATCCAGCCGTGGCAATGCTTGCATACACATGTGATTATGCGCAGAGGTCCACCCTACCAGCCAACCTCAGATGTCAACGCAGGAACACATGAATGCACATACATTTGCACACATCCAGAAATAAACTCCCCCAGAGAAACCAAATTCCAAGATATCCAGAAATGGAAATGTTTGCACACACATGTGATTATGCGCAGAGGTCCACCCTACCAGCCAACCTCAGATCTCAACGCAGGAACACATGAATTCACATACATTTGCACACATCCAGAAATAAACTCCCCCAGAGAAACCAAATTCCAAGAAATCGAGCCGTGGCAATGCTTGCACACACATGTGATTATGCGCAGAGGTCCACCCTACCAGCCAACCTCAGATCTCAACGCAAGAACACATGAATGCACATACATTTGCACACATTCAGAGATAAACTCCACCTCAGAAACCAAATTCCAAGATATCCAGAAATGGAAATGTTTGCACACACATGTGATTATGCGCAGAGGTCCACCCTACGAGCCAACCTCACATCTCAACGCAGGAACACATGAATGCACATACATTTTCACACATTCAGAGATAAACTCGCCCTCAGAAACCAAATTCCAAGATATCCAGAAATGGAAATGTTTGCACACACATGTGATTATGCGCAGAGTTCCACCCTACCAGCCAACCTCAGATCTCAGTGCAGGAACACATGAATGCACATACATTTGGACACATCCAGAAATAAACTCCCCAAGAGAAACCAAATTCCAAGATATCCAGCCGTGGCAATGCTTGCACACACATGTGATTATGCGCAGAGGTCCACCCTACCAGCCAACCTCAGATCTCAACGCAGGAACACATGAATGCACATACATTTGGACACATCCAGAAATAAACTCCCCAAGAGAAACCAAATTCCAAGAAATCCAGCCGTGGCAATGCTTGCACACACATGTGATTATGCGCAGAGGTCCACCCTACCAGCCAACCTCAGATCTCAACGCAGGAACACATGAATGCACATACATTTGCACACATCCAGAGATAAACTCCCCTTCAGAAACCAAATTCCAAGAAATCGAGCCGTGGCAATGCTTGCACACACATGTGATTATGCGCAGAGGTCCACCCTACCAGCCAACCTCAGATCTCCACGCAAGCACACATGAATGCACATACATTTGCACACATGCAGAGATAAACTCACCCCAAAGAATCCAAATTCCAAGAAATCCAGCCGTGGCAATGCTTGCACATACATGTGATTATGCGCAGAGGTCCACCCTACCAGCCAACCTCAGATCTCAACGCAAGAACACATGAATGCACATACATTTGCACACATCCAGAGATAAACTCCCTCTCAGAAACCAAATTCCAAGAAATCGAGCTGTGGCAATGCTTGCACACACATGTGATTATGCGCAGAGGTCCACCCTACCAGCCAACCTCAGATCTCCACGCAAGCAGACATGAATGCACAAACATTTGCACACATCCAGAAATAAACTCCCCCAGAGAAACCAAATTCCAAGATATCCAGCCGTGGCAATGCTTGCACACACATGTGATTATGCGCAGAGGTCCACCCTACCAGCAAACCTCAGATCTCAACGCAGGAACACATGAATGCACATACATTTGCACACATCCAGTGATAAACTCACTCCAAAGAAACCAAATTCCAAGATATCCAGAAATGGAAATGTTTGCACACACATGTGATTATGCGCAGAGGTACACCCTACCAGCCAACCTCAGATCTACACGCAGGAACACATGAATGCACATACATTTGCACACATCCAGAGATAATCTCCCCCTCAGAAACCAAATTCCAAGAAATCGAGCCGTGGCAATGTTTGCACACACATGTGATTATGCGCAGAGGTCCACCCTACCAGCCAACCTCAGATCTCAACGCAGGAACACATGAATGCACATACATTTGCACACATCCAGAGATAAACTCCCCCTCAGAAACCAAATTTCAAGAAATCGAGCCGTGGCAATGCTTGCACACACATGTGATTATGCGCAGAGGTCCACCCTATGAGCCAACCTCAGATCTCCACGCAAGCACAGATGAATGCACATACATTTGCACACATCCAGAGATAAACTCCCCAACAGAAACCAAATTCCAAGAAATCGAGCCGTGGCAATGCTTGCACACACATGTGATTATGCGCAGAGGTCCACCCTACGAGCCAACCTCAGATCTCAACGCAGGAACACATGAATGCACATACATTTGCACACATCCAGAAATAAACTCCCCCAGAGAAACCAAATTCCAAGATATCCAGCCGTGGCAATGCTTGCACACACGTGATTATGCGCAGAGGTCCACCCTACCAGCCAACCTCAGATCTCAACGCAGGAACACATGAATGCACATACATTTGCACACATCCAGAGATAAACTCCCCCAGAGAAACCAAATTCCAAGAAATCGAGCCGTGGCAATGCTTGCACACACATGTGATTATGCGCAGAGGTCCACCCTACCAGCCAACCTCAGATCTCCACGCAAGGACACATGAATGCACATACATTTGCACACATCCAGAGATAAACTCACCCCAAAGAATCCAAATTCCAAGAAATCGAGCCGTGGCAATGCTTGCACATACATGTGATTATGCGCAGAGGTCCACCCTACCAGCCAACCTCAGATCTACACGCAGGCACACATGAATGCACATACATTTGCACACATCCAGAGATGAACCCCCCTTCAGAAACCAAATTCCAAGAAATCGAACCGTGGCAATGCTTGCACACACATGTGATTATGCGCAGAGGTCCACCCTACCAGCCAACCTCAGATCTCAGCGCAGGAACACATGAATGCACATACATTTGCACACATCCAGAAACAAACTCCCCAAGAGAAACCAAATTCCAAGATATCCAGCCGTGGCAATGTTTGCACACACATGTGATTATGCGTAGAGGTCCACCCTACCAGCCAACCTCAGATCTCAACGCAGGAACACATGAATGCACATACATTTGCACACATCCAGAGATAAACTCCCCCTCAGAAACCAAATTTCAAGAAATCGAGCCGTGGCAATTCTTGAACATACATGTGATTATGCGCAGAGGTCCACCCTACCAGCCAACCTCAGATCTCCACGCAAGCACAGATGAATGCACATACATTTGCACACATCCAGAAGTAAACTCCCCAAGAGAAACCAAATTCCAAGATATCCAGCCGTGGCAATGCTTGCACACACATGTGATTATGCGCAGAGGTCCACCCTACCAGCCAACCTCAGATCTCAACGCAGGAACACATGAATGCACATACATTTGGACACATCCAGAAATAAACTCCCCCAGAGAAATCAAATTCAAAGATATCCAGAAATGGAAATGTGATTATGCGCAGAGGTCCACCCTACCAGCCAACCTCAGATCTCCACGCAAGCACACATGAATGCACATACATTTGCACACATCCAGAGATAAACTCCCCCTCAGAAACCAAATTCCAAGAAATCCAGCCGTGGCAATACTTGCACACACATGTGATTATGCGCAGAGGTCCACCCTACCAGCCAACCTCAGAGCTCAACGCAAGAACACATGAATGCACATACATTTGCACACATTCAGAGATAAACTCCCCCTCAGAAACCAAATTCCAAGATATCCAGAAATGGAAATGTTTGCACACACATGTGATTATGCGCAGAGGTCCACCCTACCAGCCAACCTCAGATCTACACGCAGGCACACATGAATGCACATACATTTGCACACATCCAGAGATAAACTCCCCAAGAGAAACCAAATTCCAAGAAATCGAGCCGTGGCAATGCTTGCACACACATGTGATTATGCGCAGAGGTCCACCCTACCAGCCAACCTCTGATCTCAGCGCAGGAACACATGAATGCACATACATTTGCACACATCCAGAAATAAACTCCCCCTCAGAAACCAAATTCCAAGAAATCGAGCCGTGGCAATGCTTGCACACACATGTGATTATGCGCAGAGGTACACCCTACCAGCCAACCTCAGATCTCCACGCAGGCACACATGAATGCACATACATTTGCACACATCCAGAGATAAACTCCCCCTCAGAAACCAAATTCCAAGAAATCGAGCCGTGGCAATGTTTGCACACACATGTGATTATGCGCAGAGGTCCACCCTATCAGCCCACCTCAGATCTCCACGCAAGCACACATGAATGCACATACATTTGCACACATCCAGAAATAAACTCCCCCAGAGAAACCAAATTCCAAGATATCCAGCCGTGGCAATGCTTGCACACACATGTGATTATGCGCAGAGGTCCACCCTATGAGCCAATCTCAGATCTCCACGCAAGCACACATGAATGCACGTACATTTGCACACATCCAGAGATAAACTCCCCAACAGAAACCAAATTCCAAGAAATCGAGCCGTGGCAATGCTTGCACACACATGTGATTATGCGCAGAGGTCCACCCTACCAGCCAACCTCAGAGCTCAACGCAAGAACACATGAATGCACATACATTTGCACACATTCAGAGATAAACTCCACCTCAGAAACCAAATTCCAAGATATCCAGAAATGGAAATGTTTGCACACACATGTGATTATGCGCAGAGGTGCACCCTACCAGCCAACCTCAGATCTCCACGCAAGCACACATGAATGCACATACATTTGCACACATCCAGAAATAAACTCCCCCAGAGAAACCAAATTCCAAGACATCCAGCCGTGGCAATGCTTGCATACACATGTGATTATGCGCAGAGGTCCACCCTACCAGCCAACCTCAGATCTCAACGCAGGAACACATGAATGCACATACATTTGCACACATCCAGAAATAAACTCCCCCAGAGAAACCAAATTCCAAGATATCCAGAAATGGAAATGTTTGCAGACACATGTGATTATGCGCAGAGGTCCACCCTACCAGCCAACCTCAGATCTACACGCAGGCACACATGAATGCACATACATTTGCACACATCCAGAGATAAACTCCCCTTCAGAAACCAAATTCCAAGAAATCGAGCCGTGGCAATGCTTGCACACACATGTGATTATGCGCAGAGGTCCACCCTACCAGCCAACCTCAGATCTCCATGCAAGCACAGATGAATGCACATACATTTGCACACATCCAGAGATAAACTCCCCCTCAGAAACCAAATTTCAAGAAATCGAGCCGTGGCAATGCTTGCACACACATGTGATTATGCGCAGAGGTCCACCCTACCAGCCAACCTCAGATCTCAGCGCAGGATCACATGAATGCACATACATTTGCACACATCCAGAGATAAACTCGCCAACAGAAACCAAATTCCAAGATATCCAGAAATGTAAATGTTTGCACACACGTGTGATTATGCGCAGAGGTCCACCCTACCAGCCCACCTCAGATCTCCACGCAAGCACACATGAATGCACATACATTTGCACACATCCAGAGATAAACTCCCCCTCAGAAACCAAATTCCAAGAAATCCAGCCGTGGCAATGCTTGCACACACATGTGATTATGCGCAGAGGTCCACCCTACCATCCAACCTCAGATCTCAGCGCAGGAACACATGAATGCACATACATTTGCACACATCCAGAAATAAACTCCCCAACAGAAACCAAATTCCAAGAAATCGTTCCGTGGCAATGCTTGCACACACATGTGATTATGCGCAGAGGTCCACCCTACCAGCCCACCTCAGATCTCCACGCAAGCACACATGAATGCACATACATTTGCACACATCCAGAGATAAACTCCCCAACAGAAACCAAATTCCAAGAAATCCAGCCGTGGCAATGCTTGCACACACATGTGATTATGCGCATAGGTCCACCCTACCATCCAACCTCAGATTTCAGCGCAGGAACACATGAATGCACATACATTTGCACACATCCAGAAATAAACTCCCCCAGAGAAACCAAATTCCAAGATATCCAGAAATGGAAATGTTTGCACACACATGTGATTATGCGCAGAGGTACACCCTACCAGCCAACCTCAGATCTACACGCAGGCACACATGAATGCACATACATTTGCACACATCCAGAAATAAACTCCCCCAGAGAAACCAAATTCCAGGATATACAGCCGTGGCAATGCTTGCACACACATGTGATTATGCGCAGAGGTCCACCCTATGAGCCAATCTCAGATCTCCACGCAAGCACAGATGAATGCACATACATTTGCACACATCCAGAGATAAACTCCCCAACAGAAACCAAATTCCAAGAAATCGAGCCGTGGCAATGCTTGCACACACATGTGATTATGCGCAGAGGTACACCCTACCAGCCAACCTCAGATCTACACGCAGGCACACATGAATGCACATACATTTGCACACATCCAGAAATAAACTCCCCCAGAGAAACCAAATTCCAGGATATACAGCCGTGGCAATGCTTGCACACACATGTGATTATGCGCAGAGGTCCACCCTATGAGCCAATCTCAGATCTCCACGCAAGCACAGATGAATGCACATACATTTGCACACATCCAGAGATAAACTCCCCTTCAGAAACCAAATTCCAAGAAATCGAGCCGTGGCAATGCTTGCACACACATGTGATTATGCGCAGAGGTCCACCCTACCAGCCAACCTCAGATCTCCATGCAAGCACAGATGAATGCACATACATTTGCACACATCCAGAGATAAACTCCCCCTCAGAAACCAAATTTCAAGAAATCGAGCCGTGGCAATGCTTGCACACACATGTGATTATGCGCAGAGGTCCACCCTACCAGCCAACCTCAGATCTCAGCGCAGGAACACATGAATGCACATACATTTGCACACATCCAGAGATAAACTCCCCCTCAGAAACCAAATTTCAAGAAATCGAGCCGTGGCAATGCTTGCACACACATGTGATTATGCGCAGAGGTCCACCCTACCAGCCAACCTCAGATCTCAGCGCAGGAACACATGAATGCACATACATTTGCACACATCCAGAGATAAACTCGCCAAGAGAAACCAAATTCCAAGATATCCAGAAATGTAAATGTTTGCACACACGTGTGATTATGCGCAGAGGTCCACCCTACCAGCCAACCTCAGATCTCCATGCAAGCACAGATGAATGCACATACATTTGCACACATCAAGAGATAAACTCCCCTTCAGAAACCAAATTTCAAGAAATCGAGCCGTGGCAATGCTTGCACACACATGTGATTATGCGCAGAGGTCCACCCTACCAGCCAACCTCAGATCTCAGCGCAGGAACACATGAATGCACATACATTTGCACACATCCAGAGATAAACTCGCCAAGAGAAACCAAATTCCAAGATATCCAGAAATGTAAATGTTTGCACACACGTGTGATTATGCGCAGAGGTCCACCCTACCAGCCCACCTCAGATCTCCACGCAAGCACACATGAATGCACATACATTTGCACACATCCAGAGATAAACTCCCCCTCAGAAACCAAATTCCAAGAAATCCAGCCGTGGCAATGCTTGCACACACATGTGATTATGCGCAGAGGTCCACCCTACCAGCCCACCTCAGATCTCAGCGCAGGAACACATGAATGCACATACATTTGCACACATCCAGAGATAAACTCGCCAAGAGAAACCAAATTCCAAGATATCCAGAAATGTAAATGTTTGCACACACGTGTGATTATGCGCAGAGGTCCACCCTACCAGCCAACCTCAGATCTCCATGCAAGCACAGATGAATGCACATACATTTGCAGACATCCAGAGATAAACTCCCCTTCAGAAACCAAATTTCAAGAAATCGAGCCGTGGCAATGCTTGCACACACATGTGATTATGCGCAGAGGTCCACCCTACCAGCCAACCTCAGATCTCAGCGCAGGAACACATGAATGCACATACATTTGCACACATCCAGAGATAAACTCGCCAAGAGAAACCAAATTCCAAGATATCCAGAAATGTAAATGTTTGCACACACGTGTGATTATGCGCAGAGGTCCACCCTACCAGCCCACCTCAGATCTCCACGCAAGCACACATGAATGCACATACATTTGCACACATCCAGAGATAAACTCCCCAACAGAAACCAAATTCCAAGAAATCCAGCCGTGGCAATGCTTGCACACACATGTGATTATGCGCATAGGTCCACCCTACCATCCAACCTCAGATTTCAGCGCAGGAACACATGAATGCACATACATTTGCACACATCCAGAGATAAACTCCCCCTCAGAAACCAAATTCCAAGAAATCGAGCTGTGGCAATGCTTGCACACACATGTGATTATGCGCAGAGGTCCACCCTACCAGCCAACCTCAGATCTCCACGCAAGCACACATGAATGCACAAACATTTGCACACATCCAGAAATAAACTCCCCCAGAGAAACCAAATTCCAAGAAATCGAGTTGTGGCAATGCTTGCACACACATGTGATTATGCGCAGAGGTCCACCCTACCAGCCAACCTCAGATCTCAACGCAGGAACACATGAATGCACATACATTTGCACACATCCAGAGATAAACTCCCCCAGAGAAACCAAATTCCAAGAAATCGAGCCATGGCAATGCTTGCACACACATGTGATTATGCGCAGAGGTCCACCCTACCAGCCAACCTCAGATCTCCACGCAAGCACACATGAATGCACATACATTTGCACACATCCAGAGATAAACTCACCCCAAAGAATCCAAATTCCAAGAAATCGAGCCGTGGCAATGCTTGCACATACATGTGATTATGCGCAGAGGTCCACCCTACCAGCCAACCTCAGATCTACACGCAGGCACACATGAATGCACATACATTTGCACACATCCAGAGATAAACCCCCCTTCAGAAACCAAATTCCAAGAAATCGAACCGTGGCAATGCTTGCACACACATGTGATTATGCGCAGAGGTCCACCCTACCAGCCAACCTCAGATCTCAACGCAGGAACACATGAATGCACATACATTTGCACACATCCAGAGATAAACTCGCCAAGAGAAACCAAATTCCAAGATATCCAGAAATGTAAATGTTTGCACACACGTGTGATTATGCGCAGAGGTCCACCCTACCAGCCCACCTCAGATCTCCACGCAAGCACACATGAATGCACATACATTTGCACACATCCAGAGATAAACTCCCCCTCAGAAACCAAATTCCAAGAAATCCAGCCGTGGCAATGCTTGCACATACATGTGATTATGCGCAGAGGTCCACCCTACCAGCCAACCTCAGATCTACACGCAGGCACACATGAATGCACATACATTTGCACACATCCAGAGATAAACCCCCCTTCAGAAACCAAATTCCAAGAAATCGAACCGTGGCAATGCTTGCACACACATGTGATTATGCGCAGAGGTCCACCCTACCAGCCAACCTCAGATCTCAACGCAGGAACACATGAATGCACATACATTTGCACACATCCAGAGATAAACTCGCCAAGAGAAACCAAATTCCAAGATATCCAGAAATGTAAATGTTTGCACACACGTGTGATTATGCGCAGAGGTCCACCCTACCAGCCAACCTCAGAGCTCAACGCAAGAACACATGAATGCACATACATTTGCACACATTCAGAGATAAACTCGCCCTCAGAAACCAAATTCCAAGATATCCAGAAATGGAAATGTTTGCACACACATGTGATTATGCGCAGAGGTCCACCCTACCAGCCAACCTCAGATCTACACGCAGGCACACATGAATGCACATACATTTGCACACATCCAGAAATAAACTCCCCAAGAGAAACCAAATTCCAAGATATCCAGCCGTGGCAATGCTTGCACACACGTGATTATGCGCAGAGGTCCACCCTACCAGCCAACCTCAGATCTCAACGCAGGAACACATGAATGCACATACATTTGCACACATCCAGAGATAAACTCCCCCAGAGAAACCAAATTCCAAGAAATCGAGCCGTGGCAATGCTTGCACACACATGTGATTATGCGCAGAGGTCCACCCTACCAGCCAACCTCAGATCTCCACGCAAGCACACATGAATGCACATACATTTGCACACATCCAGAGATAAACTCACCCCAAAGAATCCAAATTCCAAGAAATCGAGCCGTGGCAATGTTTGCACATACATGTGATTATGCGCAGAGGTCCACCCTACCAGCCAACCTCAGATCTCAACGCAGGAACACATGAATGCACATACATTTGGACACATCCAGAAATAAATTCCCCCAGAGAAAGCAAATTCCAAGATATCCAGAAATGGAAATGTGATTATGCGCAGAGGTCCACCCTACCAGCCAACCTCAGATCTCCACGCAAGCACACATGAATGCACATACATTTGCACACATCCAGAGATAAACTCCCCCTCAGAAACCAAATTCCAAGAAATCCAGCCGTGGCAATGCTTGCACACACATGTGATTATGCGCAGAGGTCCACCCTACCAGCCAACCTCAGAGCTCAACGCAAGAACATATGAATGCACATACATTTGCACACATTCAGAGATAAACGCCCCTTCAGAAACCAAATTCCAAGATATCCAGAAATGGAAATGTTTGCACACACATGTGATTATGCGCAGAGTTCCACCCTACCAGCCAACCTCAGATCTACACGCAGGCACACATGAATGCACATATATTTGCACACATCCAGAGATAAACCCCCCTTCAGAAACCAAATTCCAAGAAATCGAACCGTGGCAATGCTTGCACACACATGTGATTATGCGCAGAGGTCCACCCTACCAGCCAACCTCAGATCTCAGCGCAGGAACACATGAATGCACATACATTTGCACACATCCAGAAACAAACTCCCCAAGAGAAACCAAATTCCAAGATATCCAGCCGTGGCAATGTTTGCACACACGTGTGATTATGCGCAGAGGTACACCCTACCAGCCCACACAGATCTCCACGCAAGCACAGATGAATGCACATACATTTGCACACATCCAGAGATAAACTCCCCCTCAGAAACCAAATTTCAAGAAATCGAGCCGTGGCAATTCTTGAACATACATGTGATTATGCGCAGAGGTCCACCCTACCAGCCAACCTCAGATCTCCACGCAAGCACAGATGAATGCACATACATTTGCACACATCCAAAGATAAACTCCCCAACAGAAACCAAATTCCAAGAAATCCAGCCGTGGCAATGCTTGCACACACATGTGATTATGCGCAGAGGTCCACCCTACCAGCCAACCTCAGATCTCCACTCAAGCACAGATGAATGCACATACATTTGCACACATCCAAAGATAAACTCCCCAACAGAAACCAAATTCCAAGAAATCCAGCCGTGGCAAAGCTTGCACACACATGTGATTATGCGCAGAGGTCCACCCTACCAGCCAACCTCAGATCTCAACGCAGGAACACATGAATGCACATACATTTGCACACATTCAGAGATAAACTCCCCCAGAGAAACCAAATTCCAAGAAATCGAGCCGTGGCAATGCTTGCACACACATGTGATTATGCGCAGAGGTCCACCCTACCAGCCAACCTCAGATCTCAACGCAGGAACACATGAATGCACATACATTTGGACACATCCAGAAATAAACTCCCGAAGAGAAACCAAATTCCAAGAAATCCAGCCGTGGCAATGCTTGCACACACATGTGATTATGCGCAGAGGTCCACCCTACCAGCCAACCTCAGATCTCAACGCAGGAACACATGAATGCACATACATTTGCACACATCCAGAGATAAACTCCCCTTCAGAAACCAAATTTCAAGAAATCGAGCCGTGGCAATGCTTGCACACACATGTGATTATGCGCAGAGGTCCACCCTACCAGCCAACCTCAGATCTCCACGCAAGCACACATGAATGCACATACATTTGCACACATGCAGAGATAAACTCACCCCAAAGAATCCAAATTCCAAGAAATCGAGCCGTGGCAATGCTTGCACATACATGTGATTATGCGCAGAGGTCCACCCTACCAGCCAACCTCAGATCTCAACGCAAGAACACATGAATGCACATACATTTGCACACATTCAGAGATAAACTCCACCTCAGAAACCAAATTCCAAGAAATCGAGCCGTGGCAATGCTTGCACACACATGTGATTATGCGCAGAGGTCCACCCTACCAGCCAACCTCAGATCTCAGCGCAGGAACACATGAATGCACATACATTTGGACACATCCAGAAATAAACTCCCCAAGAGAAACCAAATTCCAAGATATCCAGCCGTGGCAATGCTTGCACACACATGTGATTATGCGCAGAGGTCCACCCTACCAGCCAACCTCAGATCTCAACGCAGGAACACATGAATGCACATACATTTGCACACATCCAGAGATAAACTCCCCTTCAGAAACCAAATTCCAAGAAATCGAGCCGTGGCAATGCTTGCACACACATGTGATTATGCGCAGAGGTCCACCCTACCAGCCAACCTCAGATCTCAACGCAGGAACACATGAATGCACATACATTTGGACACATCCAGAAAAAAACTCCCGAAGAGAAACCAAATTCCAAGAAATCCAGCCGTGGCAATGCTTGCACACACGTGTGATTATGCGCAGAGGTACACCCTACCAGCCCACACAGATCTCCACGCAAGCACAGATGAATGCACATACATTTGCACACATCCAGAGATAAACTCCCCCTCAGAAACCAAATTTCAAGAAATCGAGCCGTGGCAATTCTTGAACATACATGTGATTATGCGCAGAGGTCCACCCTACCAGCCAACCTCAGATCTCCACGCAAGCACAGATGAATGCACATACATTTGCACACATCCAGAGATAAACTCCCCAACAGAAACCAAATTCCAAGAAATCCAGCCGTGGCAATGCTTGCACACACATGTGATTATGCGCAGAGGTCCACCCTACCAGCCAACCTCAGATCTCCACGCAAGCACAGATGAATGCACATACATTTGCACACATCCAAAGATAAACTCCCCAACAGAAACCAAATTCCAAGAAATCCAGCCGTGGCAATGCTTGCACACACATGTGATTATGCGCAGAGGTCCACCCTACCAGCCAACCTCAGATCTCAACGCAGGAACACATGAATGCACATACATTTGCACATTCAGAGATAAACTCCCCCAGAGAAACCAAATTCCAAGAAATCGAGCCGTGGCAATGCTTGCACACACATGTGATTATGCGCAGAGGTCCACCCTACCAGCCAACCTCAGATCTCAACGCAGGAACACATGAATGCACATACATTTGGACACATCCAGAAATAAACTCCCGAAGAGAAACCAAATTCCAAGAAATCCAGCCGTGGCAATGCTTGCACACACATGTGATTATGCGCAGAGGTCCACCCTACCAGCCAACCTCAGATCTACACGCAGGAACACATGAATGCACATACATTTGCACACATCCAGAGATAAACTCCCCTTCAGAAACCAAATTTCAAGAAATCGAGCCGTGGCAATGCTTGCACACACATGTGATTATGCGCAGAGGTCCACCCTACCAGCCAACCTCAGATCTCCACGCAAGCACACATGAATGCACATACATTTCCACACATGCAGAGATAAACTCACCCCAAAGAATCCAAATTCCAAGAAATCGAGCCGTGGCAATGCTTGCACATACATGTGATTATGCGCAGAGGTCCACCCTACCAGCCAACCTCAGATCTCAGCGCAGG
This sequence comes from Rhamphochromis longiceps, assembly GCF_057381845.1. Taxonomy (NCBI): domain Eukaryota; kingdom Metazoa; phylum Chordata; class Actinopteri; order Cichliformes; family Cichlidae; genus Rhamphochromis; species Rhamphochromis longiceps. Next base: position 2,101,404 of record NC_140567.1, read on the forward strand.
AACACATGAATGCACATACATTTGGACACATCCAGAAATAAACTCCCCAAGAGAAACCAAATTCCAAGATATCCAGCCGTGGCAATGCTTGCACACACATGTGATTATGCGCAGAGGTCCACCCTACCAGCCAACCTCAGATCTCAACGCAGGAACACATGAATGCACATACATTTGGACACATCCAGAAATAAATTCCCCCAGAGAAAGGAAATTCCAAGATATCCAGAAATGGAAATGTGATTATGCGCAGAGGTCCACCCTACCAGCCAACCTCAGATCTCAGCGCAGGAACACATGAATGCACATACATTTGGACACATCCAGAAATAAACTCCCCAAGAGAAACCAAATTCCAAGATATCCAGCCGTGGCAATGCTTGCACACACATGTGATTATGCGCAGAGGTCCACCCTACCAGCCAACCTCAGAGCTCAACGCAAGAACACATGAATGCACATACATTTGCACACATTCAGAGATAAACGCCCCCTCAGAAACCAAATTCTAAGATATCCAGAAATGGAAATGTTTGCACACACATGTGATTATGCGCAGAGTTCCACCCTACCAGCCAACCTCAGATCTCAACGCAGGAACACATGAATGCACATACATTTGGACACATCCAGAAATAAACTCCCCAAGAGAAACCAAATTCCAAGAAATCCAGCCGTGGCAATGCTTGCACACACATGTGATTATGCGCAGAGGTCCACCCTACCAGCCAACCTCAGATCTCAACGCAGGAACACATGAATGCACATACATTTGCACACATCCAGAGATAAACTCCCCTTCAGAAACCAAATTCCAAGAAATCGAGCCGTGGCAATGCTTGCACACACATGTGATTATGCGCAGAGGTCCACCCTACCAGCCAACCTCAGATCTCAACGCAGGAACACATGAATGCACATACATTTGCACACATTCAGAGATAAACTCCCCCAGAGAAACCAAATTCCAAGAAATCGAGCCGTGGCAATGCTTGCACACACATGTGATTATGCGCAGAGGTCCACCCTACCAGCCAACCTCAGATCTCAACGCAGGAACACATGAATGCAGATACATTTGGATACATCCAGAAATAAACTCCCCAAGAGAAACCAAATTCCAAGATATCCAGCCGTGGCAATGCTTGCACACACATGTGATTATGCGCAGAGGTCCACCCTACCAGCCAACCTCAGATCTCAACGCAGGAACACATGAATGCACATACATTTGCACACATCCAAAGATAAACTCCCCAACAGAAACCAAATTCCAAGAAATCCAGCCGTGGCAATGCTTGCACACACATGTGATTATGCGCAGAGGTCCACCCTACCAGCCAACCTCAGATCTCAACGCAGGAACACATGAATGCACATACATTTGCACACATTCAGAGATAAACTCCCCCAGAGAAACCAAATTCCAAGAAATCGAGCCGTGGCAATGCTTGCACACACATGTGATTATGCGCAGAGGTCCACCCTACCAGCCAACCTCAGATCTCAACGCAGGAACACATGAATGCACATACATTTGGACACATCCAGAAATAAACTCCCGAAGAGAAACCAAATTCCAAGAAATCCAGCCGTGGCAATGCTTGCACACACATGTGATTATGCGCAGAGGTCCACCCTACCAGCCAACCTCAGATCTCAACGCAGGAACACATGAATGCACATACATTTGCACACATCCAGAGATAAACTCCCCTTCAGAAACCAAATTTCAAGAAATCGAGCCGTGGCAATGCTTGCACACACATGTGATTATGCGCAGAGGTCCACCCTACCAGCCAACCTCAGATCTCAACGCAGGAACACATGAATGCACATACATTTGCACACATCCAGAGATAAACTCCCCTTCAGAAACCAAATTCCAAGAAATCGAGCCGTGGCAATGCTTGCACACACATGTGATTATGCGCAGAGGTCCACCCTACCAGCCAACCTCAGATCTCCACGCAAGCACACATGAATGCACATACATTTGCACACATTCAGAGATAAACTCCCCAACAGAAACCAAATTCCAAGATATCCAGAAATGGAAATGTTTGCACACACATGTGATTATGCGCAGAGGTACACCCTACCAGCCAACCTCAGATCTCAACGCAGGCACACATGAATGCACATACATTTGCACACATCCAGAGATAAACTCCCCCTCAGAAACCAAATTCCAAGATATCCAGAAATGGAAATGTTTGCACACACATGTGATTATGCGCAGAGGTCCACCCTACCAGCCAACCTCAGATCTCAGCGCAGGAACACATGAATGCACATACATTTGCACACATCCAGAAACAAACTCCCCAAGAGAAACCAAATTCCAAGATATCCAGCCGTGGCAATGTTTGCACACACGTGTGATTATGCGCAGAGGTACACCCTACCAGCCCACACAGATCTCCACGCAAGCACAGATGAATGTACATACATTTGCACACATCCAGAGATAAACTCCCCCTCAGAAACCAAATTTCAAGAAATCGAGCCGTGGCAATTCTTGAACATACATGTGATTATGCGCAGAGGTCCACCCTACCAGCCAACCTCAGATCTCCACGCAAGCACAGATGAATGCACATACATTTGCACACATCCAAAGATAAACTCCCCAACAGAAACCAAATTCCAAGAAATCCAGCCGTGGCAATGCTTGCACACACATGTGATTATGCGCAGAGGTCCACCCTACCAGCCAACCTCAGATCTCCACGCAAGCACAGGTGAATGCACATACATTTGCACACATCCAAAGATAAACTCCCCAACAGAAACCAAATTCCAAGAAATCCAGCCGTGGCAATGCTTGCACACACATGTGATTATGCGCAGAGGTCCACCCTACCAGCCAACCTCAGATCTCAACGCAGGAACACATGAATGCACATACATTTGCACACATTCAGAGATAAACTCCCCCAGAGAAACCAAATTCCAAGAAATCGAGCCGTGGCAATGCTTGCACACACATGTGATTATGCGCAGAGGTCCACCCTACCAGCCAACCTCAGATCTCAACGCAGGAACACATGAATGCACATACATTTGGACACATCCAAAGATAAACTCCCCAACAGAAACCAAATTCCAAGAAATCCAGCCGTGGCAATGCTTGCACACACATGTGATTATGCGCAGAGTTCCACCCTACCAGCCAACCTCAGATCTACACGCAGGCACACATGAATGCACATATATTTGCACACATCCAGAGATAAACCCCCCTTCAGGAACCAAATTCCAAGAAATCGAACCGTGGCAATGCTTGCACACACATGTGATTATGCGCAGAGGTCCACCCTACCAGCCAACCTCAGATCTCAGCGCAGGAACACATGAATGCACATACATTTGCACACATCCAGAAACAAACTCCCCAAGAGAAACCAAATTCCAAGATATCCAGCCGTGGCAATGTTTGCACACACGTGTGATTATGCGCAGAGGTACACCCTACCAGCCCACACAGATCTCCACGCAAGCACAGATGAATGCACATACATTTGCACACATCCAGAGATAAACTCCCCCTCAGAAACCAAATTTCAAGAAATCGAGCCGTGGCAATTCTTGAACATACATGTGATTATGCGCAGAGGTCCACCCTACCAGCCAACCTCAGATCTCCACGCAAGCACAGATGAATGCACATACATTTGCACACATCCAAAGATAAACTCCCCAACAGAAACCAAATTCCAAGAAATCCAGCCGTGGCAATGCTTGCACACACATGTGATTATGCGCAGAGGTCCACCCTACCAGCCAACCTCAGATCTCCACGCAAGCACAGATGAATGCACATACATTTGCACACATCCAAAGATAAACTCCCCAACAGAAACCAAATTCCAAGAAATCCAGCCGTGGCAATGCTTGCACACACATGTGATTATGCGCAGAGGTCCACCCTACCAGCCAACCTCAGATCTCAACGCAGGAACACATGAATGCACATACATTTGCACACATTCAGAGATAAACTCCCCCAGAGAAACCAAATTCCAAGAAATCGAGCCGTGGCAATGCTTGCACACACATGTGATTATGCGCAGAGGTCCACCCTACCAGCCAACCTCAGATCTCAACGCAGGAACACATGAATGCAGATACATTTGGACACATCCAGAAATAAACTCCCCAAGAGAAACCAAATTCCAAGAAATCCAGCCGTGGCAATGCTTGCACACACATGTGATTATGCGCAGAGGTCCACCCTACCAGCCAACCTCAGATCTCAACGCAGGAACACATGAATGCACATACATTTGCACACATCCAGAGATAAACTCCCCTTCAGAAACCAAATTTCAAGAAATCGAGCCGTGGCAATGCTTGCACACACATGTGATTATGCGCAGAGGTCCACCCTACCAGCCAACCTCAGATCTCCACGCAAGCACACATGAATGCACATACATTTGCACACATCCAGAGATAAACTCACCCCAAAGAATCCAAATTCCAAGAAATCGAGCCGTGGCAATGCTTGCACATACATGTGATTATGCGCAGAGGTCCACCCTACCAGCCAACCTCAGATCTCAACGCAGGAACACATGAATGCACATACATTTGCACACATCCAAAGATAAACTCCCCAACACAAACCAAATTCCAAGAAATCCAGCCGTGGCAATGCTTGCACACACATGTGATTATGCGCAGAGGTCCACCCTACCAGCCAAACTCAGATCTCAACGCAGGAACACATGAATGCACATACATTTGCACACATTCAGAGATAAACTCCCCCAGAGAAACCAAATTCCAAGAAATAGAGCCGTGGCAATGCTTGCACACACATGTGATTATGCGCAGAGGTCCACCCTACCAGCCAACCTCAGATCTCAACGCAGGAACACATGAATGCACATACATTTGGACACATCCAGAAATAAACTCCCCAACAGAAACCAAATTCCAAGAAATCCAGCCGTGGCAATGCTTGCACACACATGTGATTATGCGCAGAGGTCCACCCTACCAGCCAACCTCAGATCTCAACGCAGGAACACATGAATGCACATACATTTGCACACATCCAGAGATAAACTCCCCTTCAGAAACCAAATTTCAAGAAATCGAGCCGTGGCAATGCTTGCACACACATGTGATTATGCGCAGAGGTCCACCCTACCAGCCAACCTCAGATCTCCACGCAAGCACACATGAATGCACATACATTTGCACACATGCAGAGATAAACTCACCCCAAAGAATCCAAATTCCAAGAAATCGAGCCGTGGCAATGCTTGCACATACATGTGATTATGCGCAGAGGTCCACCCTACCAGCCAACCTCAGATCTCAGCGCAGGAACACATGAATGCACATACATTTGGACACATCCAGAAATAAACTCCCCAAGAGAAACCAAATTCCAAGATATCCAGCCGTGGCAATGCTTGCACACACATGTGATTATGCGCAGAGGTCCACCCTACCAGCCAACCTCAGATCTCAACGCAGGAACACATGAATGCACATACATTTGGACACATCCAGAAATAAACTCCCCAAGAGAAACCAAATTCCAAGAAATCCAGCCGTGGCAATGCTTGCACACACATGTGATTATGCGCAGAGGTCCACCCTACCAGCCAACCTCAGATCTCAACGCAGGAACACATGAATGCACATACATTTGCACACATCCAGAGATAAACTCCCCTTCAGAAACCAAATTCCAAGAAATCGAGCCGTGGCAATGCTTGCACACACATGTGATTATGCGCAGAGGTCCACCCTACCAGCCAACCTCAGATCTCCACGCAAGCACACATGAATGCACATACATTTGCACACATTCAGAGATAAACTCCCCAACAGAAACCAAATTCCAAGATATCCAGAAATGGAAATGTTTGCACACACATGTGATTATGCGCAGAGGTACACCCTACCAGCCAACCTCAGATCTACACGCAGGCACACATGAATGCACATACATTTGCACACATCCAGAGATAAACTCCCCCTCAGAAACCAAATTCCAAGATATCCAGAAATGGAAATGTTTGCACACACATGTGATTATGCGCAGAGGTCCACCCTACCAGCCAACCTCAGATCTCAGCGCAGGAACACATGAATGCACATACATTTGCACACATCCAGAAACAAACTCCCCAAGAGAAACCAAATTCCAAGATATCCAGCCGTGGCAATGTTTGCACACACGTGTGATTATGCGCAGAGGTACACCCTACCAGCCCACACAGATCTCCACGCAAGCACAGATGAATGCACATACATTTGCACACATCCAGAGATAAACTCCCCCTCAGAAACCAAATTTCAAGAAATCGAGCCGTGGCAATTCTTGAACATACATGTGATTATGCGCAGAGGTCCACCCTACCAGCCAACCTCAGATCTCCACGCAAGCACAGATGAATGCACATACATTTGCACACATCCAAAGATAAACTCCCCAACAGAAACCAAATTCCAAGAAATCCAGCCGTGGCAATGCTTGCACACACATGTGATTATGCGCAGAGGTCCACCCTACCAGCCAACCTCAGATCTCCACGCAAGCACAGATGAATGCACATACATTTGCACACATCCAAAGATAAACTCCCCAACAGAAACCAAATTCCAAGAAATCCAGCCGTGGCAATGCTTGCACACACATGTGATTATGCGCAGAGGTCCACCCTACCAGCCAACCTCAGATCTCAACGCAGGAACACATGAATGCACATACATTTGCACACATTCAGAGATAAACTCCCCCAGAGAAACCAAACTCCAAGAAATCGAGCCGTGGCAATGCTTGCACACACATGTGATTATGCGCAGAGGTCCACCCTACCAGCCAACCTCAGATCTCAACGCAGGAACACATGAATGCACATACATTTGGACACATCCAGAAATAAACTCCCCAAGAGAAACCAAATTCCAAGAAATCCAGCCGTGGCAATGCTTGCACACACATGTGATTATGCGCAGAGGTCCACCCTACCAGCCAACCTCAGATCTCAACGCAGGAACACATGAATGCACATACATTTGCACACATCCAGAGATAAACTCCCCTTCAGAAACCAAATTCCAAGAAATCGAGCCGTGGCAATGCTTGCACACACATGTGATTATGCGCAGAGGTCCACCCTACCAGCCAACCTCAGATCTCCACGCAAGCACACATGAATGCACATACATTTGCACACATGCAGAGATAAACTCACCCCAAAGAATCCAAATTCCAAGAAATCGAGCCGTGGCAATGCTTGCACATACATGTGATTATGCGCAGAGGTCCACCCTACCAGCCAACCTCAGATCTCAACGCAAGAACACATGAATGCACATACATTTGCACACATTCAGAGATAAACTCCCCAACAGAAACCAAATTCCAAGATATCCAGAAATGGAAATGTTTGCACACACATGTGATTATGCGCAGAGGTCCACCCTACCAGCCAACCTCAGATCTACACGCAGGCACACATGAATGCACATACATTTGCACACATCCAGAGATAAACTCCCCCTCAGAAACCAAATTCCAAGAAATCGAGCTGTGGCAATGCTTGCACACACATGTGATTATGCGCAGAGGTCCACCCTACCAGCCAACCTCAGATCTCCACGCAGGCACACATGAATGCACAAACATTTGCACACATCCAGAAATAAACTCCCCCAGAGAAACCAAATTCCAAGATATCCAGAAATGGAAATGTTTGCACACACATGTGATTATGCGCAGAGGTCCACCCTACCAGCCAACCTCAGATCTCATCGCAGGAACACATGAATGCACATACATTTGCACACATCCAGAGATAAACTCACCCCAAAGAAACCAAATTCCAAGAAATCAAGCCGTGGCAATGTTTGCACACACATGTGATTATGCGCAGAGGTCCACCCTACCAGCCCACCTCAGATCTCCACGCAAGCACACATGAATGCACATACATTTGCACACATCCAGAAATAAACTCCCCCAGAGAAACCAAATTCCAAGATATCCAGCCGTGGCAATGCTTGCACACACATGTGATTATGCGCAGAGGTCCACCCTATGAGCCAATCTCAGATCTCCACGCAAGCACAGATGAATGCACGTACATTTGCACACATCCATAGATAAACTCACCCCAAACTAAACCAAATTCCAAGAAATCGAGCCGTGGCAATGTTTGCACACACATGTGATTATGCGCAGAGGTCCACCCTACCAGCCAACCTCAGATCTACACGCAGGCACACATGAATGCACATACATTTGCACACATCCAGAGATAAACTCCCCCTCAGAAACCAAATTCCAAGAAATCGAGCCGTGGCAATGCTTGCACACACATGTGATTATGCGCAGAGGTCCACCCTACCAGCCAACCTCAGATCTCCACGCAAGCACACATGAATGCACATACATTTGCACACATTCAGAGATAAACTCCCCAACAGAAACCAAATTCCAAGATATCCAGAAATGGAAATGTTTGCACACACATGTGATTATGCGCAGAGGTACACCCTACCAGCCAACCTCAGATCTACACGCAGGCACACATGAATGCACATACATTTGCACACATCCAGAGATAAACTCCCCCTCAGAAACCAAATTCCAAGATATCCAGAAATGGAAATGTTTGCACACACATGTGATTATGCGCAGAGGTCCACCCTACCAGCCAACCTCAGATCTCAGCGCAGGAACACATGAATGCACATACATTTGCACACATCCAGAAACAAACTCCCCAAGAGAAACCAAATTCCAAGATATCCAGCCGTGGCAATGTTTGCACACACGTGTGATTATGCGCAGAGGTACACCCTACCAGCCCACACAGATCTCCACGCAAGCACAGATGAATGCACATACATTTGCACACATCCAGAGATAAACTCCCCCTCAGAAACCAAATTTCAAAAAATCGAGCCGTGGCAATTCTTGAACATACATGTGATTATGCGCAGAGGTCCACCCTACCAGCCAACCTCAGATCTCCACGCAAGCACAGATGAATGCACATACATTTGCACACATCCAAAGATAAACTCCCCAACAGAAACCAAATTCCAAGAAATCCAGCCGTGGCAATGCTTGCACACACATGTGATTATGCGCAGAGGTCCACCCTACCAGCCAACCTCAGATCTCCACGCAAGCACAGATGAATGCACATACATTTGCACACATCCAAAGATAAACTCCCCAACAGAAACCAAATTCCAAGAAATCCAGCCGTGGCAATGCTTGCACACACATGTGATTATGCGCAGAGGTCCACCCTACCAGCCAACCTCAGATCTCAACGCAGGAACACATGAATGCACATACATTTGCACACATTCAGAGATAAACTCCCCCAGAGAAACCAAACTCCAAGAAATCGAGCCGTGGCAATGCTTGCACACACATGTGATTATGCGCAGAGGTCCACCCTACCAGCCAACCTCAGATCTCAACGCAGGAACACATGAATGCACATACATTTGGACACATCCAGAAATAAACTCCCCAAGAGAAACCAAATTCCAAGAAATCCAGCCGTGGCAATGCTTGCACACACATGTGATTATGCGCAGAGGTCCACCCTACCAGCCAACCTCAGATCTCAACGCAGGAACACATGAATGCACATACATTTGCACACATCCAGAGATAAACTCCCCTTCAGAAACCAAATTCCAAGAAATCGAGCCGTGGCAATGCTTGCACACACATGTGATTATGCGCAGAGGTCCACCCTACCAGCCAACCTCAGATCTCCACGCAAGCACACATGAATGCACATACATTTGCACACATGCAGAGATAAACTCACCCCAAAGAATCCAAATTCCAAGAAATCGAGCCGTGGCAATGCTTGCACATACATGTGATTATGCGCAGAGGTCCACCCTACCAGCCAACCTCAGATCTCAACGCAAGAACACATGAATGCACATACATTTGCACACATTCAGAGATAAACTCCCCAACAGAAACCAAATTCCAAGATATCCAGAAATGGAAATGTTTGCACACACATGTGATTATGCGCAGAGGTCCACCCTACCAGCCAACCTCAGATCTACACGCAGGCACACATGAATGCACATACATTTGCACACATCCAGAGATAAACTCCCCCTCAGAAACCAAATTCCAAGAAATCGAGCTGTGGCAATGCTTGCACACACATGTGATTATGCGCAGAGGTCCACCCTACCAGCCAACCTCAGATCTCCACGCAGGCACACATGAATGCACAAACATTTGCACACATCCAGAAATAAACTCCCCCAGAGAAACCAAATTCCAAGATATCCAGAAATGGAAATGTTTGCACACACATGTGATTATGCGCAGAGGTCCACCCTACCAGCCAACCTCAGATCTCATCGCAGGAACACATGAATGCACATACATTTGCACACATCCAGAGATAAACTCACCCCAAAGAAACCAAATTCCAAGAAATCAAGCCGTGGCAATGTTTGCACACACATGTGATTATGCGCAGAGGTCCACCCTACCAGCCCACCTCAGATCTCCACGCAAGCACACATGAATGCACATACATTTGCACACATCCAGAAATAAACTCCCCCAGAGAAACCAAATTCCAAGATATCCAGCCGTGGCAATGCTTGCACACACATGTGATTATGCGCAGAGGTCCACCCTATGAGCCAATCTCAGATCTCCACGCAAGCACAGATGAATGCACGTACATTTGCACACATCCATAGATAAACTCACCCCAAACTAAACCAAATTCCAAGAAATCGAGCCGTGGCAATGTTTGCACACACATGTGATTATGCGCAGAGGTCCACCCTACCAGCCAACCTCAGATCTACACGCAGGCACACATGAATGCACATACATTTGCACACATCCAGAGATAAACTCCCCCTCAGAAACCAAATTCCAAGAAATCGAGCTGTGGCAATGCTTGCACACACATGTGATTATGCGCAGAGGTCCACCCTACCAGCCAACCTCAGATCTCAACGCAGGAACACATGAATGCACATACATTTGCAGACATCCAGAAATAAACTCCCCCAGAGAAACCAAATTCCAAGATATCCAGAAATGGAAATGTTTGCACACACATGTGATTATGCGCAGAGGTCCACCCTACCAGCCAACCTCAGATCTCAACGCAGGAACACATGAATGCACACACATTTGCACACATTCAGAGATAAACTCCCCAACAGAAACCAAATTCCAAGATATCCAGAAATGAAAATGTTTGCACACACATGTGATTATGCGCAGAGGTCCACCCTACCAGCCAACCTCAGATCTCAACGCAGGAACACATGAATGCACATACATTTGCACACATCCAGAGATAAACTCACCCCAAAGAAACCAAATTCCAAGAAATCGAGCCGTGGCAATGTTTGCACACACATGTGATTATGCGCAGAGGTCCACCCTACCAGCCAACCTCAGATCTCAACGCAGGCACACATGAATGCACATACATTTGCACACATCCAGAGATAAACTCCCCCTCAGAAACCAAATTCCAAGAAATCGAGCCGTGGCAATTCTTGAACATACATGTGATTATGCGCAGAGGTCCACCCTACCAGCCAACCTCAGATCTCCACGCAAGCACAGATGAATGCACATACATTTGCACACATCCAAAGATAAACTCCCCAACAGAAACCAAATTCCAAGAAATCCAGCCGTGGCAATGCTTGCACACACATGTGATTATGCGCAGAGGTCCACCCTACCAGCCAACCTCAGATCTCCACGCAAGCACACATGAATGCACATACATTTGCACACATGCAGAGATAAACTCACCCCAAAGAATCCAAATTCCAAGAAATCGAGCCGTGGCAATGCTTGCACATACATGTGATTATGCGCAGAGGTCCACCCTACCAGCCAACCTCAGATCTCAACGCAGGAACACATGAATGCACATACATTTGCACACATCCAAAGATAAACTCCCCAACAGAAACCAAATTCCAAGAAATCCAGCCGTGGCAATGCTTGCACACACATGTGATTATGCGCAGAGGTCCACCCTACCAGCCAAACTCAGATCTCAACGCAGGAACACATGAATGCACATACATTTGCACACATTCAGAGATAAACTCCCCCAGAGAAACCAAATTCCAAGAAATCGAGCCGTGGCAATGCTTGCACACACATGTGATTATGCGCAGAGGTCCACCCTACCAGCCAACCTCAGATCTCAACGCAGGAACACATGAATGCACATACATTTGGACACATCCAGAAATAAACTCCCGAAAAGAAACCAAATTCCAAGAAATCCAGCCGTGGCAATGCTTGCACACACATGTGATTATGCGCAGAGGTCCACCCTACCAGCCAACCTCAGATCTCAACGCAGGAACACATGAATGCACATACATTTGCACACATCCAGAGATAAACTCCCCTTCAGAAACCAAATTTCAAGAAATCGAGCCGTGGCAATGCTTGCACACACATGTGATTATGCGCAGAGGTCCACCCTACCAGCCAACCTCAGATCTCCACGCAAGCACACATGAATGCACATACATTTGCACACATGCAGAGATAAACTCACCCCAAAGAATCCAAATTCCAAGAAATCGAGCCGTGGCAATGCTTGCACATACATGTGATTATGCGCAGAGGTCCACCCTACCAGCCAACCTCAGATCTCAGCGCAGGAACACATGAATGCACATACATTTGGACACATCCAGAAATAAACTCCCCAAGAGAAACCAAATTCCAAGATATCCAGCCGTGGCAATGCTTGCACACACATGTGATTATGCGCAGAGGTCCACCCTACCAGCCAACCTCAGATCTCAACGCAGGAACACATGAATGCACATACATTTGGACACATCCAGAAATAAACTCCCCAAGAGAAACCAAATTCCAAGAAATCCAGCCGTGGCAATGCTTGCACACACATGTGATTATGCGCAGAGGTCCACCCTACCAGCCAACCTCAGATCTCAACGCAGGAACACATGAATGCACATACATTTGCACACATCCAGAGATAAACTCCCCTTCAGAAACCAAATTCCAAGAAATCGAGCCGTGGCAATGCTTGCACACACATGTGATTATGCGCAGAGGTCCACCCTACCAGCCAACCTCAGATCTCCACGCAAGCACACATGAATGCACATACATTTGCACACATTCAGAGATAAACTCCCCAACAGAAACCAAATTCCAAGATATCCAGAAATGGAAATGTTTGCACACACATGTGATTATGCGCAGAGGTACACCCTACCAGCCAACCTCAGATCTACACGCAGGCACACATGAATGCACATACATTTGCACACATCCAGAGATAAACTCCCCCTCAGAAACCAAATTCCAAGATATCCAGAAATGGAAATGTTTGCACACACATGTGATTATGCGCAGAGGTCCACCCTACCAGCCAACCTCAGATCTCAGCGCAGGAACACATGAATGCACATACATTTGCACACATCCAGAAACAAACTCCCCAAGAGAAACCAAATTCCAAGATATCCAGCCGTGGCAATGTTTGCACACACGTGTGATTATGCGCAGAGGTACACCCTACCAGCCCACACAGATCTCCACGCAAGCACAGATGAATGCACATACATTTGCACACATCCAGAGATAAACTCCCCCTCAGAAACCAAATTTCAAGAAATCGAGCCGTGGCAATTCTTGAACATACATGTGATTATGCGCAGAGGTCCACCCTACCAGCCAACCTCAGATCTCCACGCAAGCACAGATGAATGCACATACATTTGCACACATCCAAAGATAAACTCCCCAACAGAAACCAAATTCCAAGAAATCCAGCCGTGGCAATGCTTGCACACACATGTGATTATGCGCAGAGGTCCACCCTACCAGCCAACCTCAGATCTCCACGCAAGCACAGATGAATGCACATACATTTGCACACATCCAAAGATAAACTCCCCAACAGAAACCAAATTCCAAGAAATCCAGCCGTGGCAATGCTTGCACACACATGTGATTATGCGCAGAGGTCCACCCTACCAGCCAACCTCAGATCTCAACGCAGGAACACATGAATGCACATACATTTGCACACATTCAGAGATAAACTCCCCCAGAGAAACCAAATTCCAAGAAATCGAGCCGTGGCAATGCTTGCACACACATGTGATTATGCGCAGAGGTCCACCCTACCAGCCAACCTCAGATCTCAACGCAGGAACACATGAATGCACATACATTTGGACACATCCAGAAATAAACTCCCCAAGAGAAACCAAATTCCAAGAAATCCAGCCGTGGCAATGCTTGCACACACATGTGATTATGCGCAGAGGTCCACCCTACCAGCCAACCTCAGATCTCAACGCAGGAACACATGAATGCACATACATTTGCACACATCCAGAGATAAACTCCCCTTCAGAAACCAAATTCCAAGAAATCGAGCCGTGGCAATGCTTGCACACACATGTGATTATGCGCAGAGGTCCACCCTACCAGCCAACCTCAGATCTCCACGCAAGCACACATGAATGCACATACATTTGCACACATGCAGAGATAAACTCACCCCAAAGAATCCAAATTCCAAGAAATCGAGCCGTGGCAATGCTTGCACATACATGTGATTATGCGCAGAGGTCCACCCTACCAGCCAACCTCAGATCTCAACGCAAGAACACATGAATGCACATACATTTGCACACATTCAGAGATAAACTCCCCAACAGAAACCAAATTCCAAGATATCCAGAAATGGAAATGTTTGCACACACATGTGATTATGCGCAGAGGTCCACCCTACCAGCCAACCTCAGATCTACACGCAGGCACACATGAATGCACATACATTTGCACACATCCAGAGATAAACTCCCCCTCAGAAACCAAATTCCAAGAAATCGAGCTGTGGCAATGCTTGCACACACATGTGATTATGCGCAGAGGTCCACCCTACCAGCCAACCTCAGATCTCCACGCAGGCACACATGAATGCACAAACATTTGCACACATCCAGAAATAAACTCCCCCAGAGAAACCAAATTCCAAGATATCCAGAAATGGAAATGTTTGCACACACATGTGATTATGCGCAGAGGTCCACCCTACCAGCCAACCTCAGATCTCATCGCAGGAACACATGAATGCACATACATTTGCACACATCCAGAGATAAACTCACCCCAAAGAAACCAAATTCCAAGAAATCAAGCCGTGGCAATGTTTGCACACACATGTGATTATGCGCAGAGGTCCACCCTACCAGCCCACCTCAGATCTCCACGCAAGCACACATGAATGCACATACATTTGCACACATCCAGAAATAAACTCCCCCAGAGAAACCAAATTCCAAGATATCCAGCCGTGGCAATGCTTGCACACACATGTGATTATGCGCAGAGGTCCACCCTATGAGCCAATCTCAGATCTCCACGCAAGCACAGATGAATGCACGTACATTTGCACACATCCATAGATAAACTCACCCCAAACTAAACCAAATTCCAAGAAATCGAGCCGTGGCAATGTTTGCACACACATGTGATTATGCGCAGAGGTCCACCCTACCAGCCAACCTCAGATCTACACGCAGGCACACATGAATGCACATACATTTGCACACATCCAGAGATAAACTCCCCCTCAGAAACCAAATTCCAAGAAATCGAGCTGTGGCAATGCTTGCACACACATGTGATTATGCGCAGAGGTCCACCCTACCAGCCAACCTCAGATCTCAACGCAGGAACACATGAATGCACATACATTTGCAGACATCCAGAAATAAACTCCCCCAGAGAAACCAAATTCCAAGATATCCAGAAATGGAAATGTTTGCACACACATGTGATTATGCGCAGAGGTCCACCCTACCAGCCAACCTCAGATCTCAACGCAGGAACACATGAATGCACACACATTTGCACACATTCAGAGATAAACTCCCCAACAGAAACCAAATTCCAAGATATCCAGAAATGAAAATGTTTGCACACACATGTGATTATGCGCAGAGGTCCACCCTACCAGCCAACCTCAGATCTCAACGCAGGAACACATGAATGCACATACATTTGCACACATCCAGAGATAAACTCACCCCAAAGAAACCAAATTCCAAGAAATCGAGCCGTGGCAATGTTTGCACACACATGTGATTATGCGCAGAGGTCCACCCTACCAGCCAACCTCAGATCTCAACGCAGGCACACATGAATGCACATACATTTGCACACATCCAGAGATAAACTCCCCCTCAGAAACCAAATTCCAAGAAATCGAGCCGTGGCAATTCTTGAACATACATGTGATTATGCGCAGAGGTCCACCCTACCAGCCAACCTCAGATCTCCACGCAAGCACAGATGAATGCACATACATTTGCACACATCCAAAGATAAACTCCCCAACAGAAACCAAATTCCAAGAAATCCAGCCGTGGCAATGCTTGCACACACATGTGATTATGCGCAGAGGTCCACCCTACCAGCCAACCTCAGATCTCCACGCAAGCACAGATGAATGCACATACATTTGCACACATCCAAAGATAAACTCCCCAACAGAAACCAAATTCCAAGAAATCCAGCCGTGGCAATGCTTGCACACACATGTGATTATGCGCAGAGGTCCACCCTACCAGCCAACCTCAGATCTCAACGCAGGAACACATGAATGCACATACATTTGCACACATTCAGAGATAAACTCCCCCAGAGAAACCAAATTCCAAGAAATCGAGCCGTGGCAATGCTTGCACACACATGTGATTATGCGCAGAGGTCCACCCTACCAGCCAACCTCAGATCTCAACGCAGGAACACATGAATGCAGATACATTTGGACACATCCAGAAATAAACTCCCGAAGAGAAACCAAATTCCAAGAAATCCAGCCATGGCAATGCTTGCACACACATGTGATTATGCGCAGAGGTCCACCCTACCAGCCAACCTCAGATCTCAACGCAGGAACACATGAATGCACATACATTTGCACACATCCAGAGATAAACTCCCCTTCAGAAACCAAATTTCAAGAAATCGAGCCGTGGCAATGCTTGCACACACATGTGATTATGCGCAGAGGTCCACCCTACCAGCCAACCTCAGATCTCCACGCAAGAACACATGAATGCACATACATTTGCACACATGCAGAGATAAACTCACCCCAAAGAATCCAAATTCCAAGAAATCGAGCCGTGGCAATGCTTGCACATACATGTGATTATGCGCAGAGGTCCACCCTACCAGCCAACCTCAGATCTCAACGCAGGAACACATGAATGCACATACATTTGCACACATCCAAAGATAAACTCCCCAACAGAAACCAAATTCCAAGAAATCCAGCCGTGGCAATGCTTGCACACACATGTGATTATGCGCAGAGGTCCACCCTACCAGCCAAACTCAGATCTCAACGCAGGAACACATGAATGCACATACATTTGCACACATTCAGAGATAAACTCCCCCAGAGAAACCAAATTCCAAGAAATCGAGCCGTGGCAATGCTTGCACACACATGTGATTATGCGCAGAGGTCCACCCTACCAGCCAACCTCAGATCTCAACGCAGGAACACATGAATGCACATACATTTGGACACATCCAGAAATAAACTCCCGAAAAGAAACCAAATTCCAAGAAATCCAGCCGTGGCAATGCTTGCACACACATGTGATTATGCGCAGAGGTCCACCCTACCAGCCAACCTCAGATCTCAACGCAGGAACACATGAATGCACATACATTTGCACACATCCAGAGATAAACTCCCCTTCAGAAACCAAATTTCAAGAAATCGAGCCGTGGCAATGCTTGCACACACATGTGATTATGCGCAGAGGTCCACCCTACCAGCCAACCTCAGATCTCCACGCAAGCACACATGAATGCACATACATTTGCACACATGCAGAGATAAACTCACCCCAAAGAATCCAAATTCCAAGAAATCGAGCCGTGGCAATGCTTGCACATACATGTGATTATGCGCAGAGGTCCACCCTACCAGCCAACCTCAGATCTCAGCGCAGGAACACATGAATGCACATACATTTGGACACATCCAGAAATAAACTCCCCAAGAGAAACCAAATTCCAAGATATCCAGCCGTGGCAATGCTTGCACACACATGTGATTATGCGCAGAGGTCCACCCTACCAGCCAACCTCAGATCTCAACGCAGGAACACATGAATGCACATACATTTGGACACATCCAGAAATAAACTCCCCAAGAGAAACCAAATTCCAAGAAATCCAGCCGTGGCAATGCTTGCACACACATGTGATTATGCGCAGAGGTCCACCCTACCAGCCAACCTCAGATCTCAACGCAGGAACACATGAATGCACATACATTTGCACACATCCAGAGATAAACTCCCCTTCAGAAACCAAATTCCAAGAAATTGAGCCGTGGCAATGCTTGCACACACATGTGATTATGCGCAGAGGTCCACCCTACCAGCCAACCTCAGATCTCCACGCAAGCACACATGAATGCGCATACATTTGCACACATTCAGAGATAAACTCCCCAACAGAAACCAAATTCCAAGATATCCAGAAATGGAAATGTTTGCACACACATGTGATTATGCGCAGAGGTACACCCTACCAGCCAACCTCAGATCTACACGCAGGCACACATGAATGCACATACATTTGCACACATCCAGAGATAAACTCCCCCTCAGAAACCAAATTCCAAGATATCCAGAAATGGAAATGTTTGCACACACATGTGATTATGCGCAGAGGTCCACCCTACCAGCCAACCTCAGATCTCAGCGCAGGAACACATGAATGCACATACATTTGCACACATCCAGAAACAAACTCCCCAAGAGAAACCAAATTCCAAGATATCCAGCCGTGGCAATGTTTGCACACACGTGTGATTATGCGCAGAGGTACACCCTACCAGCCCACACAGATCTCCACACAAGCACAGATGAATGCACATACATTTGCACACATCCAGAGATAAACTCCCCCTCAGAAACCAAATTTCAAGAAATCGAGCCGTGGCAATTCTTGAACATACATGTGATTATGCGCAGAGGTCCACCCTACCAGCCAACCTCAGATCTCCACGCAAGCACAGATGAATGCACATACATTTGCACACATCCAAAGATAAACTCCCCAACAGAAACCAAATTCCAAGAAATCCAGCCGTGGCAATGCTTGCACACACATGTGATTATGCGCAGAGGTCCACCCTACCAGCCAACCTCAGATCTCCACGCAAGCACAGATGAATGCACATACATTTGCACACATCCAAAGATAAACTCCCCAACAGAAACCAAATTCCAAGAAATCCAGCCGTGGCAATGCTTGCACACACATGTGATTATGCGCAGAGGTCCACCCTACCAGCCAACCTCAGATCTCAACGCAGGAACACATGAATGCACATACATTTGCACACATTCAGAGATAAACTCCCCCAGAGAAACCAAATTCCAAGAAATCGAGCCGTGGCAATGCTTGCACACACATGTGATTATGCGCAGAGGTCCACCCTACCAGCCAACCTCAGATCTCAACGCAGGAACACATGAATGCACATACATTTGGACACATCCAGAAATAAACTCCCCAAGAGAAACCAAATTCCAAGAAATCCAGCCGTGGCAATGCTTGCACACACATGTGATTATGCGCAGAGGTCCACCCTACCAGCCAACCTCAGATCTCAACGCAGGAACACATGAATGCACATACATTTGCACACATCCAAAGATAAACTCCCCAACAGAAACCAAATTCCAAGAAATCCAGCCGTGGCAATGCTTGCACACACATGTGATTATGCGCAGAGGTCCACCCTACCAGCCAACCTCAGATCTCCACGCAAGCACAGATGAATGCACATACATTTGCACACATCCAAAGATAAACTCCCCAACAGAAACCAAATTCCAAGAAATCCAGCCGTGGCAATGCTTGCACACACATGTGATTATGCGCAGAGGTCCACCCTACCAGCCAACCTCAGATCTCAACGCAGGAACACATGAATGCACATACATTTGCACACATTCAGAGATAAACTCCCCCAGAGAAACCAAATTCCAAGAAATCGAGCCGTGGCAATGCTTGCACACACATGTGATTATGCGCAGAGGTCCACCCTACCAGCCAACCTCAGATCTCAACGCAGGAACACATGAATGCAGATACATTTGGACACATCCAGAAATAAACTCCCGAAGAGAAACCAAATTCCAAGAAATCCAGCCATGGCAATGCTTGCACACACATGTGATTATGCGCAGAGGTCCACCCTACCAGCCAACCTCAGATCTCAACGCAGGAACACATGAATGCACATACATTTGCACACATCCAGAGATAAACTCCCCTTCAGAAACCAAATTTCAAGAAATCGAGCCGTGGCAATGCTTGCACACACATGTGATTATGCGCAGAGGTCCACCCTACCAGCCAACCTCAGATCTCCACGCAAGCACACATGAATGCACATACATTTGCACACATGCAGAGATAAACTCACCCCAAAGAATCCAAATTCCAAGAAATCGAGCCGTGGCAATGCTTGCACATACATGTAATTATGCGCAGAGGTCCACCCTACCAGCCAACCTCAGATCTCAACGCAGGAACACATGAATGCACATACATTTGCACACATCCAAAGATAAACTCCCCAACAGAAACCAAATTCCAAGAAATCCAGCCGTGGCAATGCTTGCACACACATGTGATTATGCGCAGAGGTCCACCCTACCAGCCAAACTCAGATCTCCACGCAGGAACACATGAATGCACATACATTTGCACACATTCAGAGATAAACTCCCCCAGAGAAACCAAATTCCAAGAAATCGAGCCGTGGCAATGCTTGCACACACATGTGATTATGCGCAGAGGTCCACCCTACCAGCCAACCTCAGATCTCAACGCAGGAACACATGAATGCACATACATTTGGACACATCCAGAAATAAACTCCCGAAAAGAAACCAAATTCCAAGAAATCCAGCCGTGGCAATGCTTGCACACACATGTGATTATGCGCAGAGGTCCACCCTACCAGCCAACCTCAGATCTCAACGCAGGAACACATGAATGCACATACATTTGCACACATCCAGAGATAAACTCCCCTTCAGAAACCAAATTTCAAGAAATCGAGCCGTGGCAATGCTTGCACACACATGTGATTATGCGCAGAGGTCCACCCTACCAGCCAACCTCAGATCTCCACGCAAGCACACATGAATGCACATACATTTGCACACATGCAGAGATAAACTCACCCCAAAGAATCCAAATTCCAAGAAATCGAGCCGTGGCAATGCTTGCACATACATGTGATTATGCGCAGAGGTCCACCCTACCAGCCAACCTCAGATCTCAGCGCAGGAACACATGAATGCACATACATTTGGACACATCCAGAAATAAACTCCCCAAGAGAAACCAAATTCCAAGAAATCGAGCCGTGGCAATGCTTGCACACACATGTGATTATGCGCAGAGGTCCACCCTACCAGCCAACCTCAGATCTCAACGCAGGAACACATGAATGCACATACATTTGGACACATCCAGAAATAAACTCCCCAAGAGAAACCAAATTCCAAGAAATCCAGCCGTGGCAATGCTTGCACACACATGTGATTATGCGCAGAGGTCCACCCTACCAGCCAACCTCAGATCTCAACGCAGGAACACATGAATGCACATACATTTGCACACATCCAGAGATAAACTCCCCTTCAGAAACCAAATTCCAAGAAATCGAGCCGTGGCAATGCTTGCACACACATGTGATTATGCGCAGAGGTCCACCCTACCAGCCAACCTCAGATCTCCACGCAAGCACACATGAATGCACATACATTTGCACACATGCAGAGATAAACTCACCCCAAAGAATCCAAATTCCAAGAAATCGAGCCGTGGCAATGCTTGCACATACATGTGATTATGCGCAGAGGTCCACCCTACCAGCCAACCTCAGATCTCAACGCAAGAACACATGAATGCACATACATTTGCACACATTCAGAGATAAACTCCCCAACAGAAACCAAATTCCAAGATATCCAGAAATGGAAATGTTTGCACACACATGTGATTATGCGCAGAGGTCCACCCTACCAGCCAACCTCAGATCTACACGCAGGCACACATGAATGCACATACATTTGCACACATCCAGAGATAAACTCCCCCTCAGAAACCAAATTCCAAGAAATCGAGCTGTGGCAATGCTTGCACACACATGTGATTATGCGCAGAGGTCCACCCTACCAGCCAACCTCAGATCTCCACGCAGGCACACATGAATGCACAAACATTTGCACACATCCAGAAATAAACTCCCCCAGAGAAACCAAATTCCAAGATATCCAGAAATGGAAATGTTTGCACACACATGTGATTATGCGCAGAGGTCCACCCTACCAGCCAACCTCAGATCTCATCGCAGGAACACATGAATGCACATACATTTGCACACATCCAGAGATAAACTCACCCCAAAGAAACCAAATTCCAAGAAATCAAGCCGTGGCAATGTTTGCACACACATGTGATTATGCGCAGAGGTCCACCCTACCAGCCCACCTCAGATCTCCACGCAGGCACACATGAATGCACGTACATTTGCACACATCCAGAAATAAACTCCCCCAGAGAAACCAAATTCCAAGATATCCAGCCGTGGCAATGCTTGCACACACATGTGATTATGCGCAGAGGTCCACCCTATGAGCCAATCTCAGATCTCCACGCAAGCACAGATGAATGCACGTACATTTGCACACATCCATAGATAAACTCACCCCAAACTAAACCAAATTCCAAGAAATCGAGCCGTGGCAATGTTTGCACACACATGTGATTATGCGCAGAGGTCCACCCTACCAGCCAACCTCAGATCTACACGCAGGCACACATGAATGCACATACATTTGCACACATCCAGAGATAAACTCCCCCTCAGAAACCAAATTCCAAGAAATCGAGCTGTGGCAATGCTTGCACACACATGTGATTATGCGCAGAGGTCCACCCTACCAGCCAACCTCAGATCTCAACGCAGGAACACATGAATGCACATACATTTGCAGACATCCAGAAATAAACTCCCCCAGAGAAACCAAATTCCAAGATATCCAGAAATGGAAATGTTTGCACACACATGTGATTATGCGCAGAGGTCCACCCTACCAGCCAACCTCAGATCTCAACGCAGGAACACATGAATGCACACACATTTGCACACATTCAGAAATAAACTCCCCAACAGAAACCAAATTCCAAGATATCCAGAAATGAAAATGTTTGCACACACATGTGATTATGCGCAGAGGTCCACCCTACCAGCCAACCTCAGATCTCAACGCAGGAACACATGAATGCACATACATTTGCACACATCCAGAGATAAACTCACCCCAAAGAAACCAAATTCCAAGAAATCGAGCCGTGGCAATGTTTGCACACACATGTGATTATGCGCAGAGGTCCACCCTACCAGCCAACCTCAGATCTCAACGCAGGCACACATGAATGCACATACATTTGCACACATCCAGAGATAAACTCCCCCTCAGAAACCAAATTCCAAGAAATCCAGCCGTGGCAATGCTTGCACACACATGTGATTATGCGCAGAGGTCCACCCTACCAGCCAACCTCAGAGCTCAACGCAAGAACACATGAATGCACATACATTTGCACACATTCAGAGATAAACTCCCCCTCAGAAACCAAATTCCAAGATATCCAGAAATGGAAATG
Source organism: Rhamphochromis longiceps (assembly GCF_057381845.1). NCBI lineage: Eukaryota > Metazoa > Chordata > Actinopteri > Cichliformes > Cichlidae > Rhamphochromis > Rhamphochromis longiceps. The sequence goes on from NC_140567.1 coordinate 2,125,213, forward strand.
TTTGCACACACATGTGATTATGCGCAGAGGTCCACCCTACCAGCCAACCTCAGATCTACACGCAGGCACACATGAATGCACATACATTTGCACAAATCCAGAGATAAACCCCCCTTCAGAAACCAAATTCCAAGAAATCGAACCGTGGCAATGCTTGAACACACATGTGATTATGCGCAGAGGTCCACCCTACCAGCCAACCTCAGATCTCAACGCAGGAACACATGAATGCACATACATTTGCACACATCCAGAGATAAACTCCCCTTCAGAAACCAAATTCCAAGAAATCGAGCCGTGGCAATGCTTGCACACACATGTGATTATGCGCAGAGGTACACCCTACCAGCCCACACAGATCTCCACGCAAGCACAGATGAATGCACATACATTTGCACACATCCAGAGATAAACTCCCCAACAGAAACCAAATTCCAAGAAATCCAGCCGTGGCAATGCTTGCACACACATGTGATTATGCGCAGAGGTCCACCCTACCAGCCAACCTCAGATCTCAACGCAGGAACACATGAATGCACATACATTTGCACACATTCAGAGATAAACTCCCCCAGAGAAACCAAATTCCAAGAAATCGAGCCGTGGCAATGCTTGCACACACATGTGATTATGCGCAGAGGTCCACCCTACCAGCCAACCTCAGATCTCAACGCAGGAACACATGAATGCACATACATTTGGACACATCCAGAAATAAACTCCCGAAGAGAAACCAAATTCCAAGAAATCCAGCCGTGGCAATGCTTGCACACACATGTGATTATGCGCAGAGGTCCACCCTACCAGCCAACCTCAGATCTCAACGCAGGAACACATGAATGCACATACATTTGCACACATCCAGAGATAAACTCCCCTTCAGAAACCAAATTTCAAGAAATCGAGCCGTGGCAATGCTTGCACACACATGTGATTATGCGCAGAGGTCCACCCTACCAGCCAACCTCAGATCTCCACGCAAGCACACATGAATGCACATACATTTGCACACATGCAGAGATAAACTCACCCCAAAGAATCCAAATTCCAAGAAATCGAGCCGTGGCAATGCTTGCACATACATGTGATTATGCGCAGAGGTCCACCCTACCAGCCAACCTCAGATCTCAACGCAAGAACACATGAATGCACATACATTTGCACACATTCAGAGAGAAACTCCCCCAGAGAAACCAAATTCCAAGAAATCGAGCCGTGGCAATGCTTGCACACACATGTGATTATGCGCAGAGGTCCACCCTACCAGCCAACCTCAGATCTCAGCGCAGGAACACATGAATGCACATACATTTGGACACATCCAGAAATAAACTCCCCAAGAGAAACCAAATTCCAAGATATCCAGCCGTGGCAATGCTTGCACACACATGTGATTATGCGCAGAGGTCCACCCTACCAGCCAACCTCAGATCTCAACGCAGGAACACATGAATGCACATACATTTGGACACATCCAGAAATAAATTCCCCAAGAGAAACCAAATTCCAAGAAATCCAGCCGTCGCAATGCTTGCACACACATGTGATTATGCGCAGAGGTCCACCCTACCAGCCAACCTCAGATCTCAACGCAGGAACACATGAATGCACATACATTTGCAGACATCCAGAAATAAACTCCCCCAGAGAAACCAAATTCCAAGATATCCAGAAATGGAAATGTTTGCACACACATGTGATTATGCGCAGAGGTCCACCCTACCAGCCAACCTCAGATCTCAACGCAGGAACACATGAATGCACACACATTTGCACACATTCAGAGATAAACTCCCCAACAGAAACCAAATTCCAAGATATCTAGAAATGGAAATGTTTGCACACACATGTGATTATGTGCAGAGGTCCACCCTACCAGCCAACCTCAGATCTCAACGCAGGAACACATGAATGCACATACATTTGCACACATCCAGAGATAAACTCACCCCAAAGAAACCAAATTCCAAGAAATCGAGCCGTGGCAATGCTTGCACACACATGTGATTATGCGCAGAGGTCCACCCTACCAGCCAACCTCAGAGCTCAACGCAAGAACACATGAATGCACATACATTTGCACACATCCAGAGATAAACTCCCCTTCAGAAACCAAATTCCAAGAAATCGAGCCGTGGCAATGCTTGCACACACATGTGATTATGCGCAGAGGTACACCCTACCAGCCCACACAGATCTCCACGCAAGCACAGATGAATGCACATACATTTGCACACATCCAGAGATAAACTCCCCCTCAGAAACCAAATTTCAAGAAATCGAGCCGTGGCAATTCTTGAACATACATGTGATTATGCGCAGAGGTCCACCCTACCAGCCAACCTCAGATCTCCACGCAAGCACAGATGAATGCACATACATTTGCACACATCCAAAGATAAACTCCCCAACAGAAACCAAATTCCAAGAAATCCAGCCGTGGCAATGCTTGCACACACATGTGATTATGCGCAGAGGTCCACCCTACCAGCCAACCTCAGATCTCCACGCAAGCACAGATGAATGCACATACATTTCCACACATCCAAAGATAAACTCCCCAACAGAAACCAAATTCCAAGAAATCCAGCCGTGGCAATGCTTGCACACACATGTGATTATGCGCAGAGGTCCACCCTACCAGCCAACCTCAGATCTCAACGCAGGAACACATGAATGCACATACATTTGCACACATTCAGAGATAAACTCCCCCAGAGAAACCAAATTCCAAGAAATCGAGCCGTGGCAATGCTTGCACACACATGTGATTATGCGCAGAGGTCCACCCTACCAGCCAACCTCAGATCTCAACGCAGGAACACATGAATGCACATACATTTGGACACATCCAGAAATAAACTCCCGAAGAGAAACCAAATTCCAAGAAATCCAGCCGTGGCAATGCTTGCACACACATGTGATTATGCGCAGAGGTCCACCCTACCAGCCAACCTCAGATCTCAACGCAGGAACACATGAATGCACATACATTTGCACACATCCAGAGATAAACTCCCCTTCAGAAACCAAATTTCAAGAAATCGAGCCGTGGCAATGCTTGCACACACATGTGATTATGCGCAGAGGTCCACCCTACCAGCCAACCTCAGATCTCAGCGCAGGAACACATGAATGCACATACATTTGCACACATCCAGAGATAAACTCCCCCTCAGAAACCAAATTCCAAGAAATCGAGCCGTGGCAATGTTTGCACACACATGTGATTATGCGCAGAGGTACACCCTACCAGCCAACCTCAGATCTCCACGCAAGCACACATGAATGCACAAACATTTGCACACATCCAGAAATAAACTCCCCCTCAGAAACCAAATTCCAAGACATCCAGCCGTGGCAATGCTTGCATACACATGTGATTATGCGCAGAGGTCCACCCTACCAGCCAACCTCAGATCTCAACGCAGGAACACATGAATGCACATACATTTGCAGACATCCAGAAATAAACTCCCCCAGAGAAACCAAATTCCAAGATATCCAGAAATGGAAATGTTTGCACACACATGTGATTATGCGCAGAGGTCCACCCTACCAGCCAACCTCAGATCTCAACGCAGGAACACATGAATGCACATACATTTGCACACATCCAGAGATAAACTCACCCCAAAGAAACCAAATTCCAAGAAATCGAGCCGTGGCAATGCTTGCACACACATGTGATTATGCGCAGAGGTCCACCCTACCAGCCAACCTCAGATCTCAACGCAGGCACACATGAATGCACATACATTTGCACACATCCAGAGATAAACTCCCCCTCAGAAACCAAATTCCAAGAAATCCAGCCGTGGCAATGCTTGCACACACATGTGATTATGCGCAGAGGTCCACCCTACCAGCCAACCTCAGAGCTCAACGCAAGAACACATGAATGCACATACATTTGCACACATTCAGAGATAAACTCCCCCTCAGAAACCAAATTCCAAGATATCCAGAAATGGAAATGTTTGCACACACATGTGATTATGCGCAGAGGTCCACCCTACCAGCCAACCTCAGATCTACACGCAGGCACACATGAATGCACATACATTTGCACACATCCAGAGATAAACCCCCCTTCAGAAACCAAATTCCAAGAAATCGAACCGTGGCAATGCTTGCACACACATGTGATTATGCGCAGAGGTCCACCCTACCAGCCAACCTCAGATCTCAGCGCAGGAACACATGAATGCACATACATTTGCACACATCCAGAAACAAACTCCCCAAGAGAAACCAAATTCCAAGATATCCAGCCGTGGCAATGTTTGCACACACATGTGATTATGCGCAGAGGTACACCCTACCAGCCCACACATTTCTCCACGCAAGCACAGATGAATGCACATACATTTGGACACATCCAGAAATAAACTCCCCAAGAGAAACCAAATTCCAAGAAATCCAGCCGTGGCAATGCTTGCACATACATGTGATTATGCGCAGAGGTCCACCCTAGCAGCCAACCTCAGATCTCCACGCAAGCACACATGAATGCACATACATTTGCACACATGCAGAAATAAACTCACCCCAAAGAATCCAAATTCCAAGAAATCGAGCCGTGGCAATGCTTGCACATACATGTGATTATGCGCAGAGGTCCACCCTACCAGCCAACCTCAGAGCTCAACGCAAGAACACATGAATGCACATACATTTGCACACATTCAGAGATAAACTCCACCTCAGAAACCAAATTCCAAGATATCCAGAAATGGAAATGTTTGCACACACATGTGATTATGCGCAGAGGTCCACCCTACCAGCCAACCTCAGATCTACACGCAGGCACACATGAATGCACATACATTTGCACACATCCAGAGATAAACTCCCCCTCAGAAACCAAATTCCAAGAAATCGAGCCGTGGCAATGCTTGCACACACATGTGATTATGCGCAGAGGTCCACCCTACCAGCCAACCTCAGATCTCCACGCAAGCACACATGAATGCACAAACATTTGCACACATCCAGAAATAAACTCCCCCAGAGAAACCAAATTCCAAGACATCCAGCCGTGGCAATGCTTGCATACACATGTGATTATGCGCAGAGGTCCACCGTACCAGCCAACCTCAGATCTCAACGCAGGAACACATGAATGCACATACATTTGCACACATCCAGAGATAAACTCACCCCAAAGAAACCAAATTCCAAGAAATCGAGCCGTGGCAATGTTTGCACACACATGTGATTATGCGCAGAGGTCCACCCTACCAGCCAACCTCAGATCTCCACGCAAGCACACATGAATGCACATACATTTGCACACATCCAGAAATAAACTCCCCCAGAGAAACCAAATTCCAAGATATCCAGCCGAGGCAATGCTTGCACACACATGTGATTATGCGCAGAGGTCCACCCTATGAGCCAATCTCAGATCTCCACGCAAGCACAGATGAATGCACATACATTTGCACACATCCAGAGATAAACTCCCCAACAGAAACCAAATTCCAAGAAATCCAGCCGTGGCAATGCTTGCACACACATGTGATTATGCGCAGAGGTCCACCCTACCAGCCAACCTCAGATCTCAACGCAGGAACACATGAATACACATACATTTGCACACATTCAGAGATAAACTCCCCCAGAGAAACCAAATTCCAAGATATCCAGAAATGGAAATGTTTTCACACACATGTGATTATGCGCAGAGGTCCACCCTACCAGCCAACCTCAGATCTCAACGCAGGAACACATGAATGCACATACATTTGCACACATCCAGAGATAAACTCCCCCTCAGAAACCAAATTTCAAGAAATCGAGCCGTGGCAATTCTTGAACATACATGTGATTATGCGCAGAGGTCCACCCTACCAGCCAACCTCAGATCTCCACGCAAGCACAGATGAATGCACATACATTTGCACACATCCAGAAACAAACTCCCCAAGAGAAACCAAATTCCAAGACATCCAGCCGTGGCAATGTTTGCACACACATGTGATTATGCGCAGAGGTCCACCCTACCATCCAACCTCAGATCTCAACGCAGGAACACATGAATGCACATACATTTGCACACATCCAAAGATAAACTCCCCAACAGAAACCAAATTCCAAGATATCCAGCCGTGGCAATGTTTGCACACACATGTGATTATGCGCAGAGGTACACCCTACCAGCCCACACATTTCTCCACGCAAGCACAGATGAATGCACATACATTTGGACACATCCAGAAATAAACTCCCCAAGAGAAACCAAATTCCAAGAAATCCAGCCGTGGCAATGCTTGCACATACATGTGATTATGCGCAGAGGTCCACCCTACCAGCCAACCTCAGATCTCCACGCAAGCACACATGAATGCACATACATTTGCACACATGCAGAAATAAACTCACCCCAAAGAATCCAAATTCCAAGAAATCGAGCCGTGGCAATGCTTGCACATACATGTGATTATGCGCAGAGGTCCACCCTACCAGCCAACCTCAGAGCTCAACGCAAGAACACATGAATGCACATACATTTGCACACATTCAGAGATAAACTCCACCTCAGAAACCAAATTCCAAGATATCCAGAAATGGAAATGTTTGCACACACATGTGATTATGCGCAGAGGTCCACCCTACCAGCCAACCTCAGATCTACACGCAGGCACACATGAATGCACATACATTTGCACACATCCAGAGATAAACTCCCCCTCAGAAACCAAATTCCAAGAAATCGAGCCGTGGCAATGCTTGCACACACATGTGATTATGCGCAGAGGTCCACCCTACCAGCCAACCTCAGATCTCCACGCAAGCACACATGAATGCACAAACATTTGCACACATCCAGAAATAAACTCCCCCAGAGAAACCAAATTCCAAGAAATCGAGCCGTGGCAATGCTTGCACACACATGTGATTATGCGCAGAGGTCCACCCTACCAGCCAACCTCAGATCTCCACGCAAGCACACATGAATGCACATACATTTGCACACATCCAGAGATAAACTCACCCCAAAGAATCCAAATTCCAAGAAATCGAGCCGTGGCAATGCTTGCACATACATGTGATTATGCGCAGAGGTCCACCCTACCAGCCAACCTCAGATCTACACGCAGGCACACATGAATGCACATGAATTTGCACACATCCAGAGATAAACCCCCCTTCAGAAACCAAATTCCAAGAAATCGAACCGTGGCAATGCTTGCACACACATGTGATTATGCGCAGAGGTCCACCCTACCAGCCAACCTCAGATCTCAACACAGGAACACATGAATGCACATACATTTGCACACATCCAGAGATAAACTCGCCAAGAGAAACCAAATTCCAAGATATCCAGAAATGTAAATGTTTGCACACACGTGTGATTATGCGCAGAGGTCCACCCTACCAGCCCACCTCAGATCTCCACGCAAGCACACATGAATGCACATACATTTGCACACATCCAGAGATAAACTCCCCCTCAGAAACCAAATTCCAAGAAATCCAGCCGTGGCAATGCTTGCACACACATGTGATTATGCGCAGAGGTCCACCCTACCATCCAACCTCAGATCTCAGCGCAGGAACACATGAATGCACATACATTTGCACACATCCAGAAATAAACTCCCCAACAGAAACCAAATTCCAAGAAATCGTTCCGTGGCAATGCTTGCACACACATGTGATTATGCGCAGAGGTCCACCCTACCAGCTCACCTCAGATCTCCACGCAAGCACACATGAATGCACATACATTTGCACACATCCAGAGATAAACTCCCCAACAGAAACCAAATTCCAAGAAATCCAGCCGTGGCAATGCTTGCACACACATGTGATTATGCGCAGAGGTCCACCCTACCATCCAACCTCAGATTTCAGCGCAGGAACACATGAATGCACATACATTTGCACACATCCAGAGATAAACTCCCCCAGAGAAACCAAATTCCAAGAAATCCAGCCGTGGCAATGCTTGCACACACGTGATTATGCGCAGAGGTCCACCCTACCAGCCAACCTCAGATCTCAACGCAGGAACACATGAATGCACATACATTTGCACACATCCAGAGATAAACTCCCCAAGAGAAACCAAATTCCAAGAAATCGAGCCGTGGCAATTCTTGAACATACATGTGATTATGCGCAGAGGTCCACCCTACCAGCCAACCTCAGATCTCCACGCAAGCACACATGAATGCACATACATTTGGACACATCCAGAAATAAACTCCCCCAGAGAAACCAAATTCCAAGATATCCAGAAATGGAAATGTGATTATGCGCAGAGGTCCACCCTACCAGCCAACCTCAGATCTCAACGCAGGAACACATGAATGCACATACATTTGCACACATCCAGAGATAAACTCCCCCTCAGAAACCAAATTCCAAGAAATCCAGCCGTGGCAATGCTTGCACACACGTGATTATGCGCAGAGGTCCACCCTACCAGCCAACCTCAGATCTCCACGCAAGCACACATGAATGCACAAACATTTGCACACATCCAGAGATAAACTCCCCCTCAGAAACCAAATTCCAAGAAATCGAGCTGTGGCAATGCTTGCACACACATGTGATTATGCGCAGAGGTCCACCCTACCAGCCAACCTCAGATCTCAACGCAGGAACACATGAATGCACATACATTTGCACACATCCAGTGATAAACTCACCCCAAAGAAACCAAATTCCAAGAAATCCAGCCGTGGCAATGTTTGCACACACATGTGATTATGCGCAGAGGTACACCCTACCAGCCAACCTCAGATCTACACGCAGGAACACATGAATGCACATACATTTGCACACATCCAGAGATAAACTCCCCCTCAGAAACCAAATTCCAAGAAATCGAGCCGTGGCAATGTTTGCACACACATGTGATTATGCGCAGAGGTCCACCCTACCAGCCAACCTCAGATCTCAACGCAGGAACACATGAATGCACATACATTTGCACACATCCAGAGATAAACTCCCCCTCAGAAACCAAATTTCAAGAAATCGAGCCGTGGCAATGCTTGCACACACATGTGATTATGCGCAGAGGTCCACCCTATGAGCCAACCTCAGATCTCCACGCAAGCACAGATGAATGCACATACATTTGCACACATCCAGAGATAAACTCCCCAACAGAAACCAAATTCCAAGAAATCGAGCCGTGGCAATGCTTGCACACACATGTGATTATGCGCAGAGGTCCACCCTACCAGCCAACCTCAGATTTCAGCGCAGGAACACATGAATGCACATACATTTGGAGACATCCAGAAATAAACTCCCGAAGAGAAACCAAATTCCAAGAAATCCAGCCGTGGCAATGCTTGCACACACATGTGATTATGCGCAGAGGTCCACCCTACCAGCCAACCTCAGATCTCAATGCAGGAACACATGAATGCACATACATTTGGACACATCCAGAAATAAACTCCCCCAGAGAAACCAAATTCCAAGATATCCAGAAATGGAAATGTTTGCACACACATGTGATTATGCGCAGAGGTCCACCCTACCAGCCAACCTCAGAGCTCAACGCAAGAACACATGAATGCACATACATTTGCACACATTCAGAGATAAACTCGCCCTCAGAAACCAAATTCCAAGATATCCAGAAATGGAAATGTTTGCACACACATGTGATTATGCGCAGAGGTCCACCCTACCAGCCAACCTCAGATCTACACGCAGGCACACATGAATGCACATACATTTGCACACATCCAGAGATAAACTCACCCCAAAGAATCCAAATTCCAAGAAATCGAGCCGTGGCAATGCTTGCACACACATGTGATTATGCGCAGAGGTCCACCCTACCAGCCAACCTCAGATCTCAGCGCAGGAACACATGAATGCACATACATTTGCACACATCCAGAAACAAACTCCCCAAGAGAAACCAAATTCCAAGATATCCAGCCGTGGCAATGTTTGCACACACATGTGATTATGCGCAGAGGTACACCCTACCAGCCCACACATTTCTCCACGCAAGCACAGATGAATGCACATACATTTGGACACATCCAGAAATAAACTCCCCAAGAGAAACCAAATTCCAAGAAATCCAGCCGTGGCAATGCTTGCACATACATGTGATTATGCGCAGAGGTCCACCCTAGCAGCCAACCTCAGATCTCCACGCAAGCACACATGAATGCACATACATTTGCACACATCCAGAGATAAACTCCCCCAGAGAAACCAAATTCCAAGAAATCCAGCCGTGGCAATGCTTGCACACACGTGATTATGCGCAGAGGTCCACCCTACCAGCCAACCTCAGATCTCAACGCAGGAACACATGAATGCACATACATTTGCACACATCCAGAGATAAACTCCCCAAGAGAAACCAAATTCCAAGAAATCGAGCCGTGGCAATTCTTGAACATACATGTGATTATGCGCAGAGGTCCACCCTACCAGCCAACCTCAGATCTCCACGCAAGCACACATGAATGCACATACATTTGGACACATCCAGAAATAAACTCCCCCAGAGAAACCAAATTCCAAGATATCCAGAAATGGAAATGTGATTATGCGCAGAGGTCCACCCTACCAGCCAACCTCAGATCTCAACGCAGGAACACATGAATGCACATACATTTGCACACATCCAGAGATAAACTCCCCCTCAGAAACCAAATTCCAAGAAATCCAGCCGTGGCAATGCTTGCACACACATGTGATTATGCGCAGAGGTCCACCCTACCAGCCAACCTCAGATCTCCACGCAAGCACACATGAATGCACAAACATTTGCACACATCCAGAGATAAACTCCCCCTCAGAAACCAAATTCCAAGAAATCGAGCTGTGGCAATGCTTGCACACACATGTGATTATGCGCAGAGGTCCACCCTACCAGCCAACCTCAGATCTCAACGCAGGAACACATGAATGCACATACATTTGCACACATCCAGTGATAAACTCACCCCAAAGAAACCAAATTCCAAGAAATCCAGCCGTGGCAATGTTTGCACACACATGTGATTATGCGCAGAGGTACACCCTACCAGCCAACCTCAGATCTACACGCAGGAACACATGAATGCACATACATTTGCACACATCCAGAGATAAACTCCCCCTCAGAAACCAAATTCCAAGAAATCGAGCCGTGGCAATGTTTGCACACACATGTGATTATGCGCAGAGGTCCACCCTACCATCCAACCTCAGATTTCAGCGCAGGAACACATGAATGCACATACATTTGCACACATCCAGAGATAAACTCCCCCTCAGAAACCAAATTCCAAGAAATCGAGCTGTGGCAATGCTTGCACACACATGTGATTATGCGCAGAGGTCCACCCTACCAGCCAACCTCAGATCTACACGCAAGCACACATGAATGCACAAACATTTGCACACATCCAGAAATAAACTCCCCCAGAGAAACCAAATTCCAAGAAATCGAGCCGTGGCAATGCTTGCACACACATGTGATTATGCGCAGAGGTCCACCCTACCAGCCAACCTCAGATCTCCACGCAAGCACACATGAATGCACATACATTTGCACACATCCAGAGATAAACTCACCCCAAAGAATCCAAATTCCAAGAAATCGAGCCGTGGCAATGCTTGCACATACATGTGATTATGCGCAGAGGTCCACCCTACCAGCCAACCTCAGATCTACACGCAGGCACACATGAATGCACATGAATTTGCACACATCCAGAGATAAACCCCCCTTCAGAAACCAAATTCCAAGAAATCGAACCGTGGCAATGCTTGCACACACATGTGATTATGCGCAGAGGTCCACCCTACCAGCCAACCTCAGATCTCAACACAGGAACACATGAATGCACATACATTTGCACACATCCAGAGATAAACTCGCCAAGAGAAACCAAATTCCAAGATATCCAGAAATGTAAATGTTTGCACACACGTGTGATTATGCGCAGAGGTCCACCCTACCAGCCCACCTCAGATCTCCACGCAAGCACACATGAATGCACATACATTTGCACACATCCAGAGATAAACTCCCCCTCAGAAACCAAATTCCAAGAAATCCAGCCGTGGCAATGCTTGCACACACATGTGATTATGCGCAGAGGTCCACCCTACCATCCAACCTCAGATTTCAGCGCAGGAACACATGAATGCACATACATTTGCACACATCCAGAGATAAACTCCCCCAGAGAAACCAAATTCCAAGAAATCCAGCCGTGGCAATGCTTGCACACACGTGATTATGCGCAGAGGTCCACCCTACCAGCCAACCTCAGATCTCAACGCAGGAACACATGAATGCACATACATTTGCACACATCCAGAGATAAACTCCCCAAGAGAAACCAAATTCCAAGAAATCGAGCCGTGGCAATTCTTGAACATACATGTGATTATGCGCAGAGGTCCACCCTACCAGCCAACCTCAGATCTCCACGCAAGCACACATGAATGCACATACATTTGGACACATCCAGAAATAAACTCCCCCAGAGAAACCAAATTCCAAGATATCCAGAAATGGAAATGTGATTATGCGCAGAGGTCCACCCTACCAGCCAACCTCAGATCTCAACGCAGGAACACATGAATGCACATACATTTGCACACATCCAGAGATAAACTCCCCCTCAGAAACCAAATTCCAAGAAATCCAGCCGTGGCAATGCTTGCACACACGTGATTATGCGCAGAGGTCCACCCTACCAGCCAACCTCAGATCTCCACGCAAGCACACATGAATGCACAAACATTTGCACACATCCAGAGATAAACTCCCCCTCAGAAACCAAATTCCAAGAAATCGAGCTGTGGCAATGCTTGCACACACATGTGATTATGCGCAGAGGTCCACCCTACCAGCCAACCTCAGATCTCAACGCAGGAACACATGAATGCACATACATTTGCACACATCCAGTGATAAACTCACCCCAAAGAAACCAAATTCCAAGAAATCCAGCCGTGGCAATGTTTGCACACACATGTGATTATGCGCAGAGGTACACCCTACCAGCCAACCTCAGATCTACACGCAGGAACACATGAATGCACATACATTTGCACACATCCAGAGATAAACTCCCCCTCAGAAACCAAATTCCAAGAAATCGAGCCGTGGCAATGTTTGCACACACATGTGATTATGCGCAGAGGTCCACCCTACCAGCCAACCTCAGATCTCAACGCAGGAACACATGAATGCACATACATTTGCACACATCCAGAGATAAACTCCCCCTCAGAAACCAAATTTCAAGAAATCGAGCCGTGGCAATGCTTGCACACACATGTGATTATGCGCAGAGGTCCACCCTATGAGCCAACCTCAGATCTCCACGCAAGCACAGATGAATGCACATACATTTGCACACATCCAGAGATAAACTCCCCAACAGAAACCAAATTCCAAGAAATCGAGCCGTGGCAATGCTTGCACACACATGTGATTATGCGCAGAGGTCCACCCTACCAGCCAACCTCAGATTTCAGCGCAGGAACACATGAATGCACATACATTTGGAGACATCCAGAAATAAACTCCCGAAGAGAAACCAAATTCCAAGAAATCCAGCCGTGGCAATGCTTGCACACACATGTGATTATGCGCAGAGGTCCACCCTACCAGCCAACCTCAGATCTCAATGCAGGAACACATGAATGCACATACATTTGGACACATCCAGAAATAAACTCCCCCAGAGAAACCAAATTCCAAGATATCCAGAAATGGAAATGTTTGCACACACATGTGATTATGCGCAGAGGTCCACCCTACCAGCCAACCTCAGAGCTCAACGCAAGAACACATGAATGCACATACATTTGCACACATTCAGAGATAAACTCGCCCTCAGAAACCAAATTCCAAGATATCCAGAAATGGAAATGTTTCCACACACATGTGATTATGCGCAGAGGTCCACCCTACCAGCCAACCTCAGATCTACACGCAGGCACACATGAATGCACATACATTTGCACACATCCAGAGATAAACTCACCCCAAAGAATCCAAATTCCAAGAAATCGAGCCGTGGCAATGCTTGCACACACATGTGATTATGCGCAGAGGTCCACCCTACCAGCCAACCTCAGATCTCAGCGCAGGAACACATGAATGCACATACATTTGCACACATCCAGAAACAAACTCCCCAAGAGAAACCAAATTCCAAGATATCCAGCCGTGGCAATGTTTGCACACACATGTGATTATGCGCAGAGGTACACCCTACCAGCCCACACATTTCTCCACGCAAGCACAGATGAATGCACATACATTTGGACACATCCAGAAATAAACTCCCCAAGAGAAACCAAATTCCAAGAAATCCAGCCGTGGCAATGCTTGCACATACATGTGATTATGCGCAGAGGTCCACCCTAGCAGCCAACCTCAGATCTCCACGCAAGCACACATGAATGCACATACATTTGCACACATCCAGAGATAAACTCCCCCAGAGAAACCAAATTCCAAGAAATCCAGCCGTGGCAATGCTTGCACACACGTGATTATGCGCAGAGGTCCACCCTACCAGCCAACCTCAGATCTCAACGCAGGAACACATGAATGCACATACATTTGCACACATCCAGAGATAAACTCCCCAAGAGAAACCAAATTCCAAGAAATCGAGCCGTGGCAATTCTTGAACATACATGTGATTATGCGCAGAGGTCCACCCTACCAGCCAACCTCAGATCTCCACGCAAGCACACATGAATGCACATACATTTGGACACATCCAGAAATAAACTCCCCCAGAGAAACCAAATTCCAAGATATCCAGAAATGGAAATGTGATTATGCGCAGAGGTCCACCCTACCAGCCAACCTCAGATCTCAACGCAGGAACACATGAATGCACATACATTTGCACACATCCAGAGATAAACTCCCCCTCAGAAACCAAATTCCAAGAAATCCAGCCGTGGCAATGCTTGCACACACATGTGATTATGCGCAGAGGTCCACCCTACCAGCCAACCTCAGATCTCCACGCAAGCACACATGAATGCACAAACATTTGCACACATCCAGAGATAAACTCCCCCTCAGAAACCAAATTCCAAGAAATCGAGCTGTGGCAATGCTTGCACACACATGTGATTATGCGCAGAGGTCCACCCTACCAGCCAACCTCAGATCTCAACGCAGGAACACATGAATGCACATACATTTGCACACATCCAGTGATAAACTCACCCCAAAGAAACCAAATTCCAAGAAATCCAGCCGTGGCAATGTTTGCACACACATGTGATTATGCGCAGAGGTACACCCTACCAGCCAACCTCAGATCTACACGCAGGAACACATGAATGCACATACATTTGCACACATCCAGAGATAAACTCCCCCTCAGAAACCAAATTCCAAGAAATCGAGCCGTGGCAATGTTTGCACACACATGTGATTATGCGCAGAGGTCCACCCTACCAGCCAACCTCAGATCTCAACGCAGGAACACATGAATGCACATACATTTGCACACATCCAGAGATAAACTCCCCCTCAGAAACCAAATTTCAAGAAATCGAGCCGTGGCAATGCTTGCACACACATGTGATTATGCGCAGAGGTCCACCCTATGAGCCAACCTCAGATCTCCACGCAAGCACAGATGAATGCACATACATTTGCACACATCCAGAGATAAACTCCCCAACAGAAACCAAATTCCAAGAAATCGAGCCGTGGCAATGCTTGCACACACATGTGATTATGCGCAGAGGTCCACCCTACCAGCCAACCTCAGATTTCAGCGCAGGAACACATGAATGCACATACATTTGGAGACATCCAGAAATAAACTCCCGAAGAGAAACCAAATTCCAAGAAATCCAGCCGTGGCAATGCTTGCACACACATGTGATTATGCGCAGAGGTCCACCCTACCAGCCAACCTCAGATCTCAATGCAGGAACACATGAATGCACATACATTTGGACACATCCAGAAATAAACTCCCCCAGAGAAACCAAATTCCAAGATATCCAGAAATGGAAATGTTTGCACACACATGTGATTATGCGCAGAGGTCCACCCTACCAGCCAACCTCAGAGCTCAACGCAGGAACACATGAATGCACATACATTTGCACACATCCAGAGATAAACTCCCCAACAGAAACCAAATTCCAAGAAATCCAGCCGTGGCAATGCTTGCACACACATGTGATTATTCGCAGAGGTCCACCCTACCAGCCAACCTCAGATCTCAGCGCAGGAACACATGAATGCACATACATTTGCACACATCCAGAGATAAACTCACCCCAAAGAATCCAAATTCCAAGAAATCGAGCCGTGGCAATGCTTGCACACACATGTGATTATGCGCAGAGGTCCACCCTACCAGCCAACCTCAGAGCTCAACGCATGAACACATGAATGCACATACATTTGCACACATCCAGAGATAAACTCCCCAACAGAAACCAAATTCCAAGAAATCCAGCCGTGGCAATGCTTGCACACACATGTGATTATGCGCAGAGGTCCACCCTACCATCCAACCTCAGATTTCAGCGCAGGAACACATGAATGCACATACATTTGCACACATCCAGAGATAAACTCCCCCTCAGAAACCAAATTCCAAGAAATCGAGCTGTGGCAATGCTTGCACACACATGTGATTATGCGCAGAGGTCCACCCCACCAGCCAACCTCAGATCTCAACGCAGGAACACATGAATGCACATACATTTGCACACATCCAGAGATAAACTCCCCCAGAGAAACCAAATTCCAAGAAATCGAGCCGTGGCAATGCTTGCACACACATGTGATTATGCGCAGAGGTCCACCCTACCAGCCAACCTCAGATCTCCACGCAAGCACACATGAATGCACATACATTTGCACACATCCAGAGATAAACTCACCCCAAAGAATCCAAATTCCAAGAAATCGAGCCGTGGCAATGCTTGCACATACATGTGATTATGCGCAGAGGTCCACCCTACCAGCCAACCTCAGAGCTCAACGCAAGAACACATGAATGCACATACATTTGCACACATCCAGAGATAAACTCCCCAACAGAAACCAAATTCCAAGAAATCCAGCCGTGGCAATGCTTGCACACACATGTGATTATGCGCAGAGGTCCACCCTACCATCCAACCTCAGATTTCAGCGCAGGAACACATGAATGCACATACATTTGCACACATCCAGAGATAAACTCCCCCTCAGAAACCAAATTCCAAGAAATCGAGCTGTGGCAATGCTTGCACATACATGTGATTATGCGCAGAGGTCCACCCTACCAGCCAACCTCAGATCTACACGCAAGCACACATGAATGCACAAACATTTGCACACATCCAGAAATAAACTCCCCCAGAGAAACCAAATTCCAAGAAATCGAGCTGTGGCAATGCTTGCACACACATGTGATTATGCGCAGAGGTCCACCCTACCAGCCAACCTCAGATCTCAACGCAGGAACACATGAATGCACATACATTTGCACACATCCAGAGATAAACTCCCCCAGAGAAACCAAATTCCAAGAAATCGAGCCGTGGCAATGCTTGCACACACATGTGATTATGCGCAGAGGTCCACCCTACCAGCCAACCTCAGATCTCCACGCAAGCACACATGAATGCACATACATTTGCACACATCCAGAGATAAACTCACCCCAAAGAATCCAAATTCCAAGAAATCGAGCCGTGGCAATGCTTGCACACACATGTGATTATGCGCAGAGGTCCACCCTACCAGCCAACCTCAGATCTCAGCGCAGGAACACATGAATGCACATACATTTGCACACATCCAGAAACAAACTCCCCAAGAGAAACCAAATTCCAAGATATCCAGCCGTGGCAATGTTTGCACACACATGTGATTATGCGCAGAGGTACACCCTACCAGCCCACACATTTCTCCACGCAAGCACAGATGAATGCACATACATTTGGACACATCCAGAAATAAACTCCCCAAGAGAAACCAAATTCCAAGAAATCCAGCCGTGGCAATGCTTGCACATACATGTGATTATGCGCAGAGGTCCACCCTAGCAGCCAACCTCAGATCTCCACGCAAGCACACATGAATGCACATACATTTGCACACATGCAGAAATAAACTCACCCCAAAGAATCCAAATTCCAAGAAATCGAGCCGTGGCAATGCTTGCACATACATGTGATTATGCGCAGAGGTCCACCCTACCAGCCAACCTCAGATCTCCACGCAAGCACACATGAATGCACAAACATTTGCACACATCCAGAAATAAACTCCCCCAGAGAAACCAAATTCCAAGACATCCAGCCGTGGCAATGCTTGCATACACATGTGATTATGCGCAGAGGTCCACCGTACCAGCCAACCTCAGATCTCAACGCAGGAACACATGAATGCACATACATTTGCACACATCCAGAGATAAACTCACCCCAAAGAAACCAAATTCCAAGAAATCGAGCCGTGGCAATGTTTGCACACACATGTGATTATGCGCAGAGGTCCACCCTACCAGCCAACCTCAGATCTCCACGCAAGCACACATGAATGCACATACATTTGCACACATCCAGAAATAAACTCCCCCAGAGAAACCAAATTCCAAGATATCCAGCCGAGGCAATGCTTGCACACACATGTGATTATGCGCAGAGGTCCACCCTATGAGCCAATCTCAGATCTCCACGCAAGCACAGATGAATGCACATACATTTGCACACATCCAGAGATAAACTCCCCAACAGAAACCAAATTCCAAGAAATCGAGCCGTGGCAATGCTTGCACACACATGTGATTATGCGCAGAGGTCCACCCTACCAGCCAACCTCAGATCTCAACGCAGGAACACATGAATACACATACATTTGCACACATTCAGAGATAAACTCCCCCAGAGAAACCAAATTCCAAGATATCCAGAAATGGAAATGTTTTCACACACATGTGATTATGCGCAGAGGTCCACCCTACCAGCCAACCTCAGATCTCAACGCAGGAACACATGAATGCACATACATTTGCACACATCCAGAGATAAACTCCCCCTCAGAAACCAAATTTCAAGAAATCGAGCCGTGGCAATTCTTGAACATACATGTGATTATGCGCAGAGGTCCACCCTACCAGCCAACCTCAGATCTCCACGCAAGCACAGATGAATGCACATACATTTGCACACATCCAGAAACAAACTCCCCAAGAGAAACCAAATTCCAAGACATCCAGCCGTGGCAATGTTTGCACACACATGTGATTATGCGCAGAGGTCCACCCTACCAGCCAACCTCAGATCTCAACGCAGGAACACATGAATGCACATACATTTGCACACATCCAAAGATAAACTCCCCAACAGAAACCAAATTCCAAGATATCCAGCCGTGGCAATGTTTGCACACACATGTGATTATGCGCAGAGGTACACCCTACCAGCCCACACATTTCTCCACGCAAGCACAGATGAATGCACATACATTTGGACACATCCAGAAATAAACTCCCCAAGAGAAACCAAATTCCAAGAAATCCAGCCGTGGCAATGCTTGCACATACATGTGATTATGCGCAGAGGTCCACCCTACCAGCCAACCTCAGATCTCCACGCAAGCACACATGAATGCACATACATTTGCACACATGCAGAAATAAACTCACCCCAAAGAATCCAAATTCCAAGAAATCGAGCCGTGGCAATGCTTGCACATACATGTGATTATGCGCAGAGGTCCACCCTACCAGCCAACCTCAGAGCTCAACGCAAGAACACATGAATGCACATACATTTGCACACATTCAGAGATAAACTCCACCTCAGAAACCAAATTCCAAGATATCCAGAAATGGAAATGTTTGCACACACATGTGATTATGCGCAGAGGTCCACCCTACCAGCCAACCTCAGATCTACACGCAGGCACACATGAATGCACATACATTTGCACACATCCAGAGATAAACTCCCCCTCAGAAACCAAATTCCAAGAAATCGAGCCGTGGCAATGCTTGCACACACATGTGATTATGCGCAGAGGTCCACCCTACCAGCCAACCTCAGATCTCCACGCAAGCACACATGAATGCACAAACATTTGCACACATCCAGAAATAAACTCCCCCAGAGAAACCAAATTCCAAGACATCCAGCCGTGGCAATGCTTGCATACACATGTGATTATGCGCAGAGGTCCACCGTACCAGCCAACCTCAGATCTCAACGCAGGAACACATGAATGCACATACATTTGCACACATCCAGAGATAAACTCACCCCAAAGAAACCAAATTCCAAGAAATCGAGCCGTGGCAATGTTTGCACACACATGTGATTATGCGCAGAGGTCCACCCTACCAGCCAACCTCAGATCTCCACGCAAGCACACATGAATGCACATACATTTGCACACATCCAGAAATAAACTCCCCCAGAGAAACCAAATTCCAAGATATCCAGCCGAGGCAATGCTTGCACACACATGTGATTATGCGCAGAGGTCCACCCTATGAGCCAATCTCAGATCTCCACGCAAGCACAGATGAATGCACATACATTTGCACACATCCAGAGATAAACTCCCCAACAGAAACCAAATTCCAAGAAATCGAGCCGTGGCAATGCTTGCACACACATGTGATTATGCGCAGAGGTCCACCCTACCAGCCAACCTCAGATCTCAACGGAGGAACACATGAATGCACAAACATTTGGACACATCCAGAAATAAACTCCCCCTCAGAAACCAAATTCCAAGATATCCAGAAATGGAAATGTTTTCACACACATGTGATTATGCGCAGAGGTCCACCCTACCAGCCAACCTCAGATCTCAACGCAGGAACACATGAATGCACATACATTTGCACACATCCAGAGATAAACTCCCCCTCAGAAACCAAATTTCGAGAAATCGAGCCGTGGCAATTCTTGAACATACATGTGATTATGCGCAGAGGTCCACCCTACCAGCCAACCTCAGATCTCCACGCAAGCACAGATGAATGCACATACATTTGCACACATCCAGAAACAAACTCCCCAAGAGAAACCAAATTCCAAGACATCCAGCCGTGGCAATGTTTGCACACACATGTGATTATGCGCAGAGGTCCACCCTACCAGCCAACCTCAGATCTCAACGCAGGAACACATGAATGCACATACATTTGCACACATCCAAAGATAAACTCCCCAAAGAATCCAAATTCCAAGAAATCGAGCCGTGGCAATGCTTGCACACACATGTGATTATGCGCAGAGGTCCACCCTACCAGCCAACCTCAGAGCTCAACGCATGAACACATGAATGCACATACATTTGCACACATCCAGAGATAAACTCCCCAACAGAAACCAAATTCCAAGAAATCCAGCCGTGGCAATGCTTGCACACACATGTGATTATGCGCAGAGGTCCACCCTACCATCCAACCTCAGATTTCAGCGCAGGAACACATGAATGCACATACATTTGCACACATCCAGAGATAAACTCCCCCTCAGAAACCAAATTCCAAGAAATCGAGCTGTGGCAATGCTTGCACACACATGTGATTATGCGCAGAGGTCCACCCTACCAGCCAACCTCAGATCTACACGCAAGCACACATGAATGCACAAACATTTGCACACATCCAGAAATAAACTCCCCCAGAGAAACCAAATTCCAAGAAATCGAGCTGTGGCAATGCTTGCACACACATGTGATTATGCGCAGAGGTCCACCCTACCAGCCAACCTCAGATCTCAACGCAGGAACACATGAATGCACATACATTTGCACACATCCAGAGATAAACTCCCCCAGAGAAACCAAATTCCAAGAAATCGAGCCGTGGCAATGCTTGCACACACATGTGATTATGCGCAGAGGTCCACCCTACCAGCCAACCTCAGATCTCCACGCAAGCACACATGAATGCACATACATTTGCACACATCCAGAGATAAACTCACCCCAAAGAATCCAAATTCCAAGAAATCGAGCCGTGGCAATGCTTGCACATACATGTGATTATGCGCAGAGGTCCACCCTACCAGCCAACCTCAGAGCTCAACGCAAGAACACATGAATGCACATACATTTGCACACATCCAGAGATAAACTCCCCAACAGAAACCAAATTCCAAGAAATCCAGCCGTGGCAATGCTTGCACACACATGTGATTATGCGCAGAGGTCCACCCTACCATCCAACCTCAGATTTCAGCGCAGGAACACATGAATGCACATACATTTGCACACATCCAGAGATAAACTCCCCCTCAGAAACCAAATTCCAAGAAATCGAGCTGTGGCAATGCTTGCACACACATGTGATTATGCGCAGAGGTCCACCCTACCAGCCAACCTCAGATCTACACGCAAGCACACATGAATGCACAAACATTTGCACACATCCAGAAATAAACTCCCCCAGAGAAACCAAATTCCAAGAAATCGAGCCGTGGCAATGCTTGCACACACATGTGATTATGCGCAGAGGTCCACCCTACCAGCCAACCTCAGATCTCCACGCAAGCACACATGAATGCACATACATTTGCACACATCCAGAGATAAACTCACCCCAAAGAATCCAAATTCCAAGAAATCGAGCCGTGGCAATGCTTGCACATACATGTGATTATGCGCAGAGGTCCACCCTACCAGCCAACCTCAGATCTACACGCAGGCACACATGAATGCACATGAATTTGCACACATCCAGAGATAAACCCCCCTTCAGAAACCAAATTCCAAGAAATCGAACCGTGGCAATGCTTGCACACACATGTGATTATGCGCAGAGGTCCACCCTACCAGCCAACCTCAGATCTCAACACAGGAACACATGAATGCACATACATTTGCACACATCCAGAGATAAACTCGCCAAGAGAAACCAAATTCCAAGATATCCAGAAATGTAAATGTTTGCACACACGTGTGATTATGCGCAGAGGTCCACCCTACCAGCCCACCTCAGATCTCCACGCAAGCACACATGAATGCACATACATTTGCACACATCCAGAGATAAACTCCCCCTCAGAAACCAAATTCCAAGAAATCCAGCCGTGGCAATGCTTGCACACACATGTGATTATGCGCAGAGGTCCACCCTACCATCCAACCTCAGATCTCAGCGCAGGAACACATGAATGCACATACATTTGCACACATCCAGAAATAAACTCCCCAACAGAAACCAAATTCCAAGAAATCGTTCCGTGGCAATGCTTGCACACACATGTGATTATGCGCAGAGGTCCACCCTACCAGCTCACCTCAGATCTCCACGCAAGCACACATGAATGCACATACATTTGCACACATCCAGAGATAAACTCCCCAACAGAAACCAAATTCCAAGAAATCCAGCCGTGGCAATGCTTGCACACACATGTGATTATGCGCAGAGGTCCACCCTACCATCCAACCTCAGATTTCAGCGCAGGAACACATGAATGCACATACATTTGCACACATCCAGAAATAAACTCCCCAACAGAAACCAAATTCCAAGAAATCGTTCCGTGGCAATGCTTGCACACACATGTGATTATGCGCAGAGGTCCACCCTACCAGCTCACCTCAGATCTCCACGCAAGCACACATGAATGCACATACATTTGCACACATCCAGAGATAAACTCCCCCAGAGAAACCAAATTCCAAGAAATCCAGCCGTGGCAATGCTTGCACACACGTGATTATGCGCAGAGGTCCACCCTACCAGCCAACCTCAGATCTCAACGCAGGAACACATGAATGCACATACATTTGCACACATCCAGAGATAAACTCCCCAAGAGAAACCAAATTCCAAGAAATCGAGCCGTGGCAATTCTTGAACATACATGTGATTATGCGCAGAGGTCCACCCTACCAGCCAACCTCAGATCTCCACGCAAGCACACATGAATGCACATACATTTGGACACATCCAGAAATAAACTCCCCCAGAGAAACCAAATTCCAAGATATCCAGAAATGGAAATGTGATTATGCGCAGAGGTCCACCCTACCAGCCAACCTCAGATCTCAACGCAGGAACACATGAATGCACATACATTTGCACACATCCAGAGATAAACTCCCCCTCAGAAACCAAATTCCAAGAAATCCAGCCGTGGCAATGCTTGCACACACGTGATTATGCGCAGAGGTCCACCCTACCAGCCAACCTCAGATCTCCACGCAAGCACACATGAATGCACAAACATTTGCACACATCCAGAGATAAACTCCCCCTCAGAAACCAAATTCCAAGAAATCGAGCTGTGGCAATGCTTGCACACACATGTGATTATGCGCAGAGGTCCACCCTACCAGCCAACCTCAGATCTCAACGCAGGAACACATGAATGCACATACATTTGCACACATCCAGTGATAAACTCACCCCAAAGAAACCAAATTCCAAGAAATCCAGCCGTGGCAATGTTTGCACACACATGTGATTATGCGCAGAGGTACACCCTACCAGCCAACCTCAGATCTACACGCAGGAACACATGAATGCACATACATTTGCACACATCCAGAGATAAACTCCCCCTCAGAAACCAAATTCCAAGAAATCGAGCCGTGGCAATGTTTGCACACACATGTGATTATGCGCAGAGGTCCACCCTACCAGCCAACCTCAGATCTCAACGCAGGAACAC
The DNA here is from genome assembly GCF_057381845.1 of Rhamphochromis longiceps. Classification (NCBI taxonomy): domain Eukaryota; kingdom Metazoa; phylum Chordata; class Actinopteri; order Cichliformes; family Cichlidae; genus Rhamphochromis; species Rhamphochromis longiceps. Next base: position 2,149,846 of record NC_140567.1, read on the forward strand.
ATGAATGCACATACATTTGCACACATCCAGAGATAAACTCCCCCTCAGAAACCAAATTTCAAGAAATCGAGCCGTGGCAATGCTTGCACACACATGTGATTATGCGCAGAGGTCCACCCTATGAGCCAACCTCAGATCTCCACGCAAGCACAGATGAATGCACATACATTTGCACACATCCAGAGATAAACTCCCCAACAGAAACCAAATTCCAAGAAATCGAGCCGTGGCAATGCTTGCACACACATGTGATTATGCGCAGAGGTCCACCCTACCAGCCAACCTCAGATTTCAGCGCAGGAACACATGAATGCACATACATTTGGAGACATCCAGAAATAAACTCCCGAAGAGAAACCAAATTCCAAGAAATCCAGCCGTGGCAATGCTTGCACACACATGTGATTATGCGCAGAGGTCCACCCTACCAGCCAACCTCAGATCTCAATGCAGGAACACATGAATGCACATACATTTGGACACATCCAGAAATAAACTCCCCCAGAGAAACCAAATTCCAAGATATCCAGAAATGGAAATGTTTGCACACACATGTGATTATGCGCAGAGGTCCACCCTACCAGCCAACCTCAGAGCTCAACGCAAGAACACATGAATGCACATACATTTGCACACATTCAGAGATAAACTCGCCCTCAGAAACCAAATTCCAAGATATCCAGAAATGGAAATGTTTGCACACACATGTGATTATGCGCAGAGGTCCACCCTACCAGCCAACCTCAGATCTACACGCAGGCACACATGAATGCACATACATTTGCACACATCCAGAGATAAACTCACCCCAAAGAATCCAAATTCCAAGAAATCGAGCCGTGGCAATGCTTGCACACACATGTGATTATGCGCAGAGGTCCACCCTACCAGCCAACCTCAGATCTCAGCGCAGGAACACATGAATGCACATACATTTGCACACATCCAGAAACAAACTCCCCAAGAGAAACCAAATTCCAAGATATCCAGCCGTGGCAATGTTTGCACACACATGTGATTATGCGCAGAGGTACACCCTACCAGCCCACACATTTCTCCACGCAAGCACAGATGAATGCACATACATTTGGACACATCCAGAAATAAACTCCCCAAGAGAAACCAAATTCCAAGAAATCCAGCCGTGGCAATGCTTGCACATACATGTGATTATGCGCAGAGGTCCACCCTAGCAGCCAACCTCAGATCTCCACGCAAGCACACATGAATGCACATACATTTGCACACATCCAGAGATAAACTCCCCCAGAGAAACCAAATTCCAAGAAATCCAGCCGTGGCAATGCTTGCACACACATGTGATTATGCGCAGAGGTCCACCCTACCAGCCAACCTCAGATCTCAACGCAGGAACACATGAATGCACATACATTTGCACACATCCAGAGATAAACTCCCCAAGAGAAACCAAATTCCAAGAAATCGAGCCGTGGCAATTCTTGAACATACATGTGATTATGCGCAGAGGTCCACCCTACCAGCCAACCTCAGATCTCCACGCAAGCACACATGAATGCACATACATTTGGACACATCCAGAAATAAACTCCCCCAGAGAAACCAAATTCCAAGATATCCAGAAATGGAAATGTGATTATGCGCAGAGGTCCACCCTACCAGCCAACCTCAGATCTCAACGCAGGAACACATGAATGCACATACATTTGCACACATCCAGAGATAAACTCCCCCTCAGAAACCAAATTCCAAGAAATCCAGCCGTGGCAATGCTTGCACACACATGTGATTATGCGCAGAGGTCCACCCTACCAGCCAACCTCAGATCTCCACGCAAGCACACATGAATGCACAAACATTTGCACACATCCAGAGATAAACTCCCCCTCAGAAACCAAATTCCAAGAAATCGAGCTGTGGCAATGCTTGCACACACATGTGATTATGCGCAGAGGTCCACCCTACCAGCCAACCTCAGATCTCAACGCAGGAACACATGAATGCACATACATTTGCACACATCCAGTGATAAACTCACCCCAAAGAAACCAAATTCCAAGAAATCCAGCCGTGGCAATGTTTGCACACACATGTGATTATGCGCAGAGGTACACCCTACCAGCCAACCTCAGATCTACACGCAGGAACACATGAATGCACATACATTTGCACACATCCAGAGATAAACTCCCCCTCAGAAACCAAATTCCAAGAAATCGAGCCGTGGCAATGTTTGCACACACATGTGATTATGCGCAGAGGTCCACCCTACCAGCCAACCTCAGATCTCCACGCAAGCACACATGAATGCACATACATTTGCACACATCCAGAGATAAACTCCCCCTCAGAAACCAAATTTCAAGAAATCGAGCCGTGGCAATGCTTGCACACACATGTGATTATGCGCAGAGGTCCACCCTATGAGCCAACCTCAGATCTCCACGCAAGCACAGATGAATGCACATACATTTGCACACATCCAGAGATAAACTCCCCAACAGAAACCAAATTCCAAGAAATCGAGCCGTGGCAATGCTTGCACACACATGTGATTATGCGCAGAGGTCCACCCTACCAGCCAACCTCAGATTTCAGCGCAGGAACACATGAATGCACATACATTTGGAGACATCCAGAAATAAACTCCCGAAGAGAAACCAAATTCCAAGAAATCCAGCCGTGGCAATGCTTGCACACACATGTGATTATGCGCAGAGGTCCACCCTACCAGCCAACCTCAGATCTCAACGCAGGAACACATGAATGCACATACATTTGGACACATCCAGAAATAAACTCCCCCAGAGAAACCAAATTCCAAGATATCCAGAAATGGAAATGTTTGCACACACATGTGATTATGCGCAGAGGTCCACCCTACCAGCCAACCTCAGAGCTCAACGCAAGAACACATGAATGCACATACATTTGCACACATTCAGAGATAAACTCGCCCTCAGAAACCAAATTCCAAGATATCCAGAAATGGAAATGTTTGCACACACATGTGATTATGCGCAGAGGTCCACCCTACCAGCCAACCTCAGATCTACACGCAGGCACACATGAATGCACATACATTTGCACACATCCAGAGATAAACTCACCCCAAAGAATCCAAATTCCAAGAAATCGAGCCGTGGCAATGCTTGCACACACATGTGATTATGCGCAGAGGTCCACCCTACCAGCCAACCTCAGATCTCAGCGCAGGAACACATGAATGCACATACATTTGCACACATCCAGAAACAAACTCCCCAAGAGAAACCAAATTCCAAGATATCCAGCCGTGGCAATGTTTGCACACACATGTGATTATGCGCAGAGGTACACCCTACCAGCCCACACATTTCTCCACGCAAGCACAGATGAATGCACATACATTTGGACACATCCAGAAATAAACTCCCCAAGAGAAACCAAATTCCAAGAAATCCAGCCGTGGCAATGCTTGCACATACATGTGATTATGCGCAGAGGTCCACCCTACCAGCCAACCTCAGATCTCCACGCAAGCACACATGAATGCACATACATTTGCACACATGCAGAAATAAACTCACCCCAAAGAATCCAAATTCCAAGAAATCGAGCCGTGGCAATGCTTGCACATACATGTGATTATGCGCAGAGGTCCACCCTACCAGCCAACCTCAGAGCTCAACGCAAGAACACATGAATGCACATACATTTGCACACATTCAGAGATAAACTCCACCTCAGAAACCAAATTCCAAGATATCCAGAAATGGAAATGTTTGCACACACATGTGATTATGCGCAGAGGTCCACCCTACCAGCCAACCTCAGATCTACACGCAGGCACACATGAATGCACATACATTTGCACACATCCAGAGATAAACTCCCCCTCAGAAACCAAATTCCAAGAAATCGAGCCGTGGCAATGCTTGCACACACATGTGATTATGCGCAGAGGTCCACCCTACCAGCCAACCTCAGATCTCCACGCAAGCACACATGAATGCACAAACATTTGCACACATCCAGAAATAAACTCCCCCAGAGAAACCAAATTCCAAGACATCCAGCCGTGGCAATGCTTGCATACACATGTGATTATGCGCAGAGGTCCACCCTACCAGCCAACCTCAGATCTCAACGCAGGAACACATGAATGCACATACATTTGCACACATCCAGAGATAAACTCACCCCAAAGAAACCAAATTCCAAGAAATCGAGCCGTGGCAATGTTTGCACACACATGTGATTATGCGCAGAGGTCCACCCTACCAGCCAACCTCAGATCTCCACGCAAGCACACATGAATGCACATACATTTGCACACATCCAGAAATAAACTCCCCCAGAGAAACCAAATTCCAAGATATCCAGCCGAGGCAATGCTTGCACACACATGTGATTATGCGCAGAGGTCCACCCTATGAGCCAATCTCAGATCTCCACGCAAGCACAGATGAATGCACATACATTTGCACACATCCAGAGATAAACTCCCCAACAGAAACCAAATTCCAAGAAATCGAGCCGTGGCAATGCTTGCACACACATGTGATTATGCGCAGAGGTCCACCCTACCAGCCAACCTCAGATCTCAACGCAGGAACACATGAATGCACATACATTTGCACACATTCAGAGATAAACTCCCCCAGAGAAACCAAATTCCAAGATATCCAGAAATGGAAATGTTTTCACACACATGTGATTATGCGCAGAGGTCCACCCTACCAGCCAACCTCAGATCTCAACGCAGGAACACATGAATGCACATACATTTGCACACATCCAGAGATAAACTCCCCCTCAGAAACCAAATTTCAAGAAATCGAGCCGTGGCAATTCTTGAACATACATGTGATTATGCGCAGAGGTCCACCCTACCAGCCAACCTCAGATCTCCACGCAAGCACAGATGAATGCACATACATTTGCACACATCCAGAAACAAACTCCCCAAGAGAAACCAAATTCCAAGACATCCAGCCGTGGCAATGTTTGCACACACATGTGATTATGCGCAGAGGTCCACCCTACCAGCCAACCTCAGATCTCAACGCAGGAACACATGAATGCACATACATTTGCACACATCCAGAGATAAACTCCCCAACAGAAACCAAATTCCAAGATATCCAGCCGTGGCAATGTTTGCACACACATGTGATTATGCGCAGAGGTACACCCTACCAGCCCACACAGATCTCCACGCAAGCACAGATGAATGCACATACATTTGGACACATCCAGAAATAAACTACCCAAGAGAAACCAAATTCCAAGAAATCCAGCCGTGGCAATGCTTGCACATACATGTGATTATGCGCAGAGGTCCACCCTACCAGCCAACCTCAGATCTCCACGCAAGCACACATGAATGCACATACATTTGCACACATGCAGAAATAAACTCACCCCAAAGAATCCAAATTCCAAGAAATCCAGCCGTGGCAATGTTTGCACACACATGTGATTATGCGCAGAGGTACACCCTACCAGCCAACCTCAGATCTACACGCAGGAACACATGAATGCACATACATTTGCACACATCCAGAGATAAACTCCCCCTCAGAAACCAAATTCCAAGAAATCGAGCCGTGGCAATGTTTGCACACACATGTGATTATGCGCAGAGGTCCACCCTACCAGCCAACCTCAGATCTCAACGCAGGAACACATGAATGCACATACATTTGCACACATCCAGAGATAAACTCCCCCTCAGAAACCAAATTTCAAGAAATCGAGCCGTGGCAATGCTTGCACACACATGTGATTATGCGCAGAGGTCCACCCTATGAGCCAACCTCAGATCTCCACGCAAGCACAGATGAATGCACATACATTTGCACACATCCAGAGATAAACTCCCCAACAGAAACCAAATTCCAAGAAATCGAGCCGTGGCAATGCTTGCACACACATGTGATTATGCGCAGAGGTCCACCCTACCAGCCAACCTCAGATCTCAGCGCAGGAACACATGAATGCACATACATTTGGACACATCCAGAAATAAACTCCCCAAGAGAAACCAAATTCCAAGAAATCCAGCCGTGGCAATGCTTGCACACACATGTGATTATGCGCAGAGGTCCACCCTACCAGCCAACCTCAGATCTCAACGCAGGAACACATGAATGCACATACATTTGGACACATCCAGAAATAAACTCCCCCAGAGAAACCAAATTCCAAGATATCCAGAAATGGAAATGTTTGCACACACATGTGATTATGCGCAGACGTCCACCCTACCAGCCAACCTCAGAGCTCAACGCAAGAACACATGAATGCACATACATTTGCACACATTCAGAGATAAACTCGCCCTCAGAAACCAAATTCCAAGATATCCAGAAATGGAAATGTTTGCACACACATGTGATTATGCGCAGAGGTCCACCCTACCAGCCAACCTCAGATCTACACGCAGGCACACATGAATGCACATACATTTGCACACATCCAGAGATAAACTCACCCCAAAGAATCCAAATTCCAAGAAATCGAGCCGTGGCAATGCTTGCACACACATGTGATTATGCGCAGAGGTCCACCCTACCAGCCAACCTCAGATCTCAGCGCAGGAACACATGAATGCACATACATTTGCACACATCCAGAAACAAACTCCCCAAGAGAAACCAAATTCCAAGATATCCAGCCGTGGCAATGTTTGCACACACATGTGATTATGCGCAGAGGTACACCCTACCAGCCCACACATTTCTCCACGCAAGCACAGATGAATGCACATACATTTGGACACATCCAGAAATAAACTCCCCAAGAGAAACCAAATTCCAAGAAATCCAGCCGTGGCAATGCTTGCACATACATGTGATTATGCGCAGAGGTCCACCCTAGCAGCCAACCTCAGATCTCCACGCAAGCACACATGAATGCACATACATTTGCACACATGCAGAAATAAACTCACCCCAAAGAATCCAAATTCCAAGAAATCGAGCCGTGGCAATGCTTGCACATACATGTGATTATGCGCAGAGGTCCACCCTACCAGCCAACCTCAGAGCTCAACGCAAGAACACATGAATGCACATACATTTGCACACATTCAGAGATAAACTCCACCTCAGAAACCAAATTCCAAGATATCCAGAAATGGAAATGTTTGCACACACATGTGATTATGCGCAGAGGTCCACCCTACCAGCCAACCTCAGATCTACACGCAGGCACACATGAATGCACATACATTTGCACACATCCAGAGATAAACTCCCCCTCAGAAACCAAATTCCAAGAAATCGAGCCGTGGCAATGCTTGCACACACATGTGATTATGCGCAGAGGTCCACCCTACCAGCCAACCTCAGATCTCCACGCAAGCACACATGAATGCACAAACATTTGCACACATCCAGAAATAAACTCCCCCAGAGAAACCAAATTCCAAGACATCCAGCCGTGGCAATGCTTGCATACACATGTGATTATGCGCAGAGGTCCACCCTACCAGCCAACCTCAGATCTCAACGCAGGAACACATGAATGCACATACATTTGCACACATCCAGAGATAAACTCACCCCAAAGAAACCAAATTCCAAGAAATCGAGCCGTGGCAATGTTTGCACACACATGTGATTATGCGCAGAGGTCCACCCTACCAGCCAACCTCAGATCTCCACGCAAGCACACATGAATGCACATACATTTGCACACATCCAGAAATAAACTCCCCCAGAGAAACCAAATTCCAAGATATCCAGCCGTGGCAATGCTTGCACACACATGTGATTATGCGCAGAGGTCCACCCTATGAGCCAATCTCAGATCTCCACGCAAGCACAGATGAATGCACATACATTTGCACACATCCAGAGATAAACTCCCCAACAGAAACCAAATTCCAAGAAATCGAGCCGTGGCAATGCTTGCACACACATGTGATTATGCGCAGAGGTCCACCCTACCAGCCAACCTCAGATCTCAACGCAGGAACACATGAATGCACATACATTTGCACACATCCAGAGATAAACTCCCCCAGAGAAACCAAATTCCAAGATATCCAGAAATGGAAATGTTTTCACACACATGTGATTATGCGCAGAGGTCCACCCTACCAGCCAACCTCAGATCTCAACGCAGGAACACATGAATGCACATACATTTGCACACATCCAGAGATAAACTCCCCCTCAGAAACCAAATTTCAAGAAATCGAGCCGTGGCAATGCTTGAACATACATGTGATTATGCGCAGAGGTCCACCCTACCAGCCAACCTCAGATCTCCACGCAAGCACAGATGAATGCACATACATTTGCACACATCCAGAAACAAACTCCCCAAGAGAAACCAAATTCCAAGACATCCAGCCGTGGCAATGTTTGCACACACATGTGATTATGCGCAGAGGTCCACCCTACCAGCCAACCTCAGATCTCAACGCAGGAACACATGAATGCACATACATTTGCACACATCCAAAGATAAACTCCCCAACAGAAACCAAATTCCAAGATATCCAGCCGTGGCAATGTTTGCACACACATGTGATTATGCGCAGAGGTACACCCTACCAGCCCACCCAGATCTCCACGCAAGCACAGATGAATGCACATACATTTGGACACATCCAGAAATAAACTCCCCAAGAGAAACCAAATTCCAAGAAATCCAGCCGTGGCAATGCTTGCACATACATGTGATTATGCGCAGAGGTCCACCCTACCAGCCAACCTCAGATCTCCACGCAAGCACACATGAATGCACATACATTTGCACACATGCAGAAATAAACTCACCCCAAAGAATCCAAATTCCAAGAAATCGAGCCGTGGCAATGCTTGCACATACATGTGATTATGCGCAGAGGTCCACCCTACCAGCCAACCTCAGAGCTCAACGCAAGAACACATGAATGCACATACATTTGCACACATTCAGAGATAAACTCCACCTCAGAAACCAAATTCCAAGATATCCAGAAATGGAAATGTTTGCACACACATGTGATTATGCGCAGAGGTCCACCCTACCAGCCAACCTCAGATCTACACGCAGGCACACATGAATGCACATACATTTGCACACATCCAGAGATAAACTCCCCCTCAGAAACCAAATTCCAAGAAATCGAGCCGTGGCAATGCTTGCACACACATGTGATTATGCGCAGAGGTCCACCCTACCAGCCAACCTCAGATCTCCACGCAAGCACACATGAATGCACAAACATTTGCACACATCCAGAAATAAACTCCCCCAGAGAAACCAAATTCCAAGACATCCAGCCGTGGCAATGCTTGCATACACATGTGATTATGCGCAGAGGTCCACCCTACCAGCCAACCTCAGATCTCAACGCAGGAACACATGAATGCACATACATTTGCACACATCCAGAGATAAACTCACCCCAAAGAAACCAAATTCCAAGAAATCGAGCCGTGGCAATGTTTGCACACACATGTGATTATGCGCAGAGGTCCACCCTACCAGCCAACCTCAGATCTCCACGCAAGCACACATGAATGCACATACATTTGCACACATCCAGAAATAAACTCCCCCAGAGAAACCAAATTCCAAGATATCCAGCCGTGGCAATGCTTGCACACACATGTGATTATGCGCAGAGGTCCACCCTATGAGCCAATCTCAGATCTCCACGCAAGCACAGATGAATGCACATACATTTGCACACATCCAGAGATAAACTCCCCAACAGAAACCAAATTCCAAGAAATCGAGCCGTGGCAATGCTTGCACACACATGTGATTATGCGCAGAGGTCCACCCTACCAGCCAACCTCAGATCTCAACGGAGGAACACATGAATGCACATACATTTGGACACATCCAGAAATAAACTCCCCCTCAGAAACCAAATTCCAAGATATCCAGAAATGGAAATGTTTTCACACACATGTGATTATGCGCAGAGGTCCACCCTACCAGCCAACCTCAGATCTCAACGCAGGAACACATGAATGCACATACATTTGCACACATCCAGAGATAAACTCCCCCTCAGAAACCAAATTTCAAGAAATCGAGCCGTGGCAATTCTTGAACATACATGTGATTATGCGCAGAGGTCCACCCTACCAGCCAACCTCAGATCTCCACGCAAGCACAGATGAATGCACATACATTTGCACACATCCAGAAACAAACTCCCCAAGAGAAACCAAATTCCAAGACATCCAGCCGTGGCAATGTTTGCACACACATGTGATTATGCGCAGAGGTCCACCCTACCAGCCAACCTCAGATCTCAACGCAGGAACACATGAATGCACATACATTTGCACACATCCAAAGATAAACTCCCCAACAGAAACCAAATTCCAAGAAATCCAGCCGTGGCAATGCTTGCACACACATGTGATTATGCGCAGAGGTCCACCCTACCAGCCAACCTCAGATCTCAGCGCAGGAACACATGAATGCACATACATTTGCACACATCCAGAGATAAACTCACCCCAAAGAATCCAAATTCCAAGAAATCGAGCCGTGGCAATGCTTGCACACACATGTGATTATGCGCAGAGGTCCACCCTACCAGCCAACCTCAGAGCTCAACGCAGGAACACATGAATGCACATACATTTGCACACATCCAGAGATAAACTCCCCCTCAGAAACCAAATTCCAAGAAATCGAGCTGTGGCAATGCTTGCACACACATGTGATTATGCGCAGAGGTCCACCCTACCATCCAACCTCAGATTTCAGCGCAGGAACACATGAATGCACATACATTTGCACACATCCAGAGATAAACTCCCCCAGAGAAACCAAATTCCAAGGAATCGAGCCGTGGCAATGCTTGCACACACATGTGATTATGCGCAGAGGTCCACCCTACCAGCCAACCTCAGATCTACACGCAGGCACACATGAATGCACATACATTTGCACACATCCAGAGATAAACTCACCCCAAAGAATCCAAATTCCAAGAAATCGAGCCGTGGCAATGCTTGCACATACATGTGATTATGCGCAGAGGTCCACCCTACCAGCCAACCTCAGAGCTCAACGCAAGAACACATGAATGCACATACATTTGCACACATCCAGAGATAAACTCCCCAACAGAAACCAAATTCCAAGAAATCCAGCCGTGGCAATGCTTGCACACACATGTGATTATGCGCAGAGGTCCACCCTACCATCCAACCTCAGATTTCAGCGCAGGAACACATGAATGCACATACATTTGCACACATCCAGAGATAAACTCCCCCTCAGAAACCAAATTCCAAGAAATCGAGCTGTGGCAATGCTTGCACACACATGTGATTATGCGCAGAGGTCCACCCTACCAGCCAACCTCAGATCTACACGCAAGCACACATGAATGCACAAACATTTGCACACATCCAGAAATAAACTCCCCCAGAGAAACCAAATTCCAAGAAATCGAGCCGTGGCAATGCTTGCACACACATGTGATTATGCGCAGAGGTCCACCCTACCAGCCAACCTCAGATCTCCACGCAAGCACACATGAATGCACATACATTTGCACACATCCAGAGATAAACTCACCCCAAAGAATCCAAATTCCAAGAAATCGAGCCGTGGCAATGCTTGCACATACATGTGATTATGCGCAGAGGTACACCCTACCAGCCAACCTCAGATCTACACGCAGGCACACATGAATGCACATGAATTTGCACACATCCAGAGATAAACCCCCCTTCAGAAACCAAATTCCAAGAAATCGAACCGTGGCAATGCTTGCACACACATGTGATTATGCGCAGAGGTCCACCCTACCAGCCAACCTCAGATCTCAACGCAGGAACACATGAATGCACATACATTTGCACACATCCAGAGATAAACTCGCCAAGAGAAACCAAATTCCAAGATATCCAGAAATGTAAATGTTTGCACACACATGTGATTATGCGCAGAGGTCCACCCTACCAGCCCACCTCAGATCTCCACGCAAGCACACATGAATGCACATACATTTGCACACATCCAGAGATAAACTCCCCAACAGAAACCAAATTCCAAGAAATCCAGCCGTGGCAATGCTTGCACACACATGTGATTATGCGCAGAGGTCCACCCTACCATCCAACCTCAGATTTCAGCGCAGGAACACATGAATGCACATACATTTGCACACATCCAGAGATAAACTCCCCCAGAGAAACCAAATTCCAAGAAATCCAGCCGTGGCAATGCTTGCACACACGTGATTATGCGCAGAGGTCCACCCTACCAGCCAACCTCAGATCTCAACGCAGGAACACATGAATGCACATACATTTGCACACATCCAGAGATAAACTCCCCAAGAGAAACCAAATTCCAAGAAATCGAGCCGTGGCAATTCTTGAACATACATGTGATTATGCGCAGAGGTCCACCCTACCAGCCAACCTCAGATCTCCACGCAAGCACACATGAATGCACATACATTTGGACACATCCAGAAATAAACTCCCCCAGAGAAACCAAATTCCAAGATATCCAGAAATGGAAATGTGATTATGCGCAGAGGTCCACCCTACCAGCCAACCTCAGATCTCAACGCAGGAACACATGAATGCACATACATTTGCACACATCCAGAGATAAACTCCCCCTCAGAAACCAAATTCCAAGAAATCCAGCCGTGGCAATGCTTGCACACACATGTGATTATGCGCAGAGGTCCACCCTACCAGCCAACCTCAGATCTCCACGCAAGCACACATGAATGCACAAACATTTGCACACATCCAGAGATAAACTCCCCCTCAGAAACCAAATTCCAAGAAATCGAGCTGTGGCAATGCTTGCACACACATGTGATTATGCGCAGAGGTCCACCCTACCAGCCAACCTCAGATCTCAACGCAGGAACACATGAATGAACATACATTTGCACACATCCAGTGATAAACTCACCCCAAAGAAACCAAATTCCAAGAAATCCAGCCGTGGCAATGTTTGCACACACATGTGATTATGCGCAGAGGTACACCCTACCAGCCAACCTCAGATCTACACGCAGGAACACATGAATGCACATACATTTGCACACATCCAGAGATAAACTCCCCCTCAGAAACCAAATTCCAAGAAATCGAGCCGTGGCAATGTTTGCACACACATGTGATTATGCGCAGAGGTCCACCCTACCAGCCAACCTCAGATCTCAACGCAGGAACACATGAATGCACATACATTTGCACACATCCAGAGATAAACTCCCCCTCAGAAACCAAATTTCAAGAAATCGAGCCGTGGCAATGCTTGCACACACATGTGATTATGCGCAGAGGTCCACCCTATGAGCCAACCTCAGATCTCCACGCAAGCACAGATGAATGCACATACATTTGCACACATCCAGAGATAAACTCCCCAACAGAAACCAAATTCCAAGAAATCGAGCCGTGGCAATGCTTGCACACACATGTGATTATGCGCAGAGGTCCACCCTACCAGCCAACCTCAGAGCTCAACGCAAGAACACATGAATGCACATACATTTGCACACATTCAGAGATAAACTCGCCCTCAGAAACCAAATTCCAAGATATCCAGAAATGGAAATGTTTGCACACACATGTGATTATGCGCAGAGGTCCACCCTACCAGCCAACCTCAGATCTCAGCGCAGGAACACATGAATGCACATACATTTGCACACATCCAGAAACAAACTCCCCAAGAGAAACCAAATTCCAAGATATCCAGCCGTGGCAATGTTTGCACACACATGTGATTATGCGCAGAGGTCCACCCTACCAGCCAACCTCAGATCTCAACGCAGGAACACATGAATGCACATACATTTGGACACATCCAGAGATAAACTCCCCCTCAGAAACCAAATTTCAAGAAATCCAGAAATGGAAATGTGATTATGCGCAGAGGTCCACCCTACCAGCCAACCTCAGATCTCCACGCAAGCACACATGAATGCACATACATTTGCACACATCCAGAGATAAACTCCCCCTCAGAAACCAAATTCCAAGAAATCCAGCCGTGGCAATGCTTGCACACACATGTGATTATGCGCAGAGGTCCACCCTACCAGCCAACCTCAGAGCTCAACGCAAGAACACATGAATGCACATACATTTGCACACATTCAGAGATAAACGCCCCCTCAGAAACCAAATTCCAAGATATCCAGAAATGGAAATGTTTGCACACACATGTGATTATGCGCAGAGTTCCACCCTACCAGCCAACCTCAGATCTACACGCAGGCACACTTGAATGCACATATATTTGCACACATCCAGAGATAAACCCCCCTTCAGAAACCAAATTCCAAGAAATCGAACCGTGGCAATGCTTGCACACACATGTGATTATGCGCAGAGGTCCACCCTACCAGCCAACCTCAGATCTCAGCGCAGGAACACATGAATGCACATACATTTGCACACATCCAGAAACAAACTCCCCAAGAGAAACCAAATTCCAAGATATCCAGCCGTGGCAATGTTTGCACACACGTGTGATTATGCGCAGAGGTACACCCTACCAGCCCACACAGATCTCCACGCAAGCACAGATGAATGCACATACATTTGCACACATCCAGAGATAAACTCCCCCTCAGAAACCAAATTTCAAGAAATCGAGCCGTGGCAATTCTTGAACATACATGTGATTATGCGCAGAGGTCCACCCTACCAGCCAACCTCAGATCTCCACGCAAGCACAGATGAATGCACATACATTTGCACACATCCAAAGATAAACTCCCCAACAGAAACCAAATTCCAAGAAATCCAGCCGTGGCAATGCTTGCACACACATGTGATTATGCGCAGAGGTCCACCCTACCAGCCAACCTCAGATCTCCACGCAAGCACAGATGAATGCACATACATTTGCACACATCCAAAGATAAACTCCCCAACAGAAACCAAATTCCAAGAAATCGAGCCGTGGCAATGCTTGCACACACATGTGATTATGCGCAGAGGTCCACCCTACCAGCCAACCTCAGATCTCAACGCAGGAACACATGAATGCACATACATTTGGACACATCCAGAAATAAACTCCCGAAGAGAAACCAAATTCCAAGAAATCCAGCCGTGGCAATGCTTGCACACACATGTGATTATGCGCAGAGGTCCACCCTACCAGCCAACCTCAGATCTCAACGCAGGAACACATGAATGCACATACATTTGCACACATCCAAAGATAAACTCCCCTTCAGAAACCAAATTTCAAGAAATCGAGCCGTGGCAATGCTTGCACATACATGTGATTATGCGCAGAGGTCCACCCTACCAGCCAACCTCAGATCTCCACGCAAGCACACATGAATGCACATACATTTGCACACATGCAGAGATAAACTCACCCCAAAGAATCCAAATTCCAAGAAATCGAGCCGTGGCAATGCTTGCACATACATGTGATTATGCGCAGAGGTCCACCCTACCAGCCAACCTCAGATCTCAACGCAAGAACACATGAATGCACATACATTTGCACACATTCAGAGATAAACTCCCCCTCAGAAACCAAATTCCAAGAAATCGAGCCGTGGCAATGCTTGCACACACATGTGATTATGCGCAGAGGTCCACCCTACCAGCCAACCTCAGATCTCAGCGCAGGAACACATGAATGCACATACATTTGGACACATCCAGAAATAAACTCCCCAAGAGAAACCAAATTCCAAGATATCCAGCCGTGGCAATGCTTGCACACACATGTGATTATGCGCAGAGGTCCACCCTACCAGCTACCCTCAGATCTCAACGCAGGAACACATGAATGCACATACATTTGCACACATCCAGAGATAAACTCGCCCCAAAGAAACCAAATTCCAAGAAATCCAGCCGTGGCAATGCTTGCACACACATGTGATTATGCGCAGAGGTCCACCCTACCAGCCAACCTCAGATCTCAACGCAGGAACACATGAATGCACATACATTTGCACACATCCAGAGATAAACGCCCCCTCAGAAACCAAATTCTAAGATATCCAGAAATGGAAATGTTTGCACACACATGTGATTATGCGCAGAGTTCCACCCTACCAGCCAACCTCAGATCTACACGCAGGCACACTTGAATGCACATATATTTGCACACATCCAGAGATAAACCCCCCTTCAGAAACCAAATTCCAAGAAATCGAACCGTGGCAATGCTTGCACACACATGTGATTATGCGCAGAGGTCCACCCTACCAGCCAACCTCAGATCTCAGCGCAGGAACACATGAATGCACATACATTTGCACACATCCAGAAACAAACTCCCCAAGAGAAACCAAATTCCAAGATATCCAGCCGTGGCAATGTTTGCACACACGTGTGATTATGCGCAGAGGTACACCCTACCAGCCCACACAGATCTCCACGCAAGCACAGATGAATGCACATACATTTGCACACATCCAGAGATAAACTCCCCCTCAGAAACCAAATTTCAAGAAATCGAGCCGTGGCAATTCTTGAACATACATGTGATTATGCGCAGAGGTCCACCCTACCAGCCAACCTCAGATCTCCACGCAAGCACAGATGAATGCACATACATTTGCACACATCCAAAGATAAACTCCCCAACAGAAACCAAATTCCAAGAAATCCAGCCGTGGCAATGCTTGCACACACATGTGATTATGCGCAGAGGTCCACCCTACCAGCCAACCTCAGATCTCCACGCAAGCACAGATGAATGCACATACATTTGCACACATCCAAAGATAAACTCCCCAACAGAAACCAAATTCCAAGAAATCGAGCCGTGGCAATGCTTGCACACACATGTGATTATGCGCAGAGGTCCACCCTACCAGCCAACCTCAGATCTCAACGCAGGAACACATGAATGCACATACATTTGGACACATCCAGAAATAAACTCCCGAAGAGAAACCAAATTCCAAGAAATCCAGCCGTGGCAATGCTTGCACACACATGTGATTATGCGCAGAGGTCCACCCTACCAGCCAACCTCAGATCTCAACGCAGGAACACATGAATGCACATACATTTGCACACATCCAAAGATAAACTCCCCTTCAGAAACCAAATTTCAAGAAATCGAGCCGTGGCAATGCTTGCACATACATGTGATTATGCGCAGAGGTCCACCCTACCAGCCAACCTCAGATCTCCACGCAAGCACACATGAATGCACATACATTTGCACACATGCAGAGATAAACTCACCCCAAAGAATCCAAATTCCAAGAAATCGAGCCGTGGCAATGCTTGCACATACATGTGATTATGCGCAGAGGTCCACCCTACCAGCCAACCTCAGATCTCAACGCAAGAACACATGAATGCACATACATTTGCACACATTCAGAGATAAACTCCACCTCAGAAACCAAATTCCAAGAAATCGAGCCGTGGCAATGCTTGCACACACATGTGATTATGCGCAGAGGTCCACCCTACCAGCCAACCTCAGATCTCAACGCAGGAACACATGAATGCACATACATTTGGACACATCCAGAAATAAACTCCCGAAGAGAAACCAAATTCCAAGAAATCCAGCCGTGGCAATGCTTGCACACACATGTGATTATGCGCAGAGGTCCACCCTACCAGCCAACCTCAGATCTCAACGCAGGAACACATGAATGCACATACATTTGCACACATCCAAAGATAAACTCCCCTTCAGAAACCAAATTTCAAGAAATCGAGCCGTGGCAATGCTTGCACATACATGTGATTATGCGCAGAGGTCCACCCTACCAGCCAACCTCAGATCTCCACGCAAGCACACATGAATGCACATACATTTGCACACATGCAGAGATAAACTCACCCCAAAGAATCCAAATTCCAAGAAATCGAGCCGTGGCAATGCTTGCACATACATGTGATTATGCGCAGAGGTCCACCCTACCAGCCAACCTCAGATCTCAACGCAAGAACACATGAATGCACATACATTTGCACACATTCAGAGATAAACTCCACCTCAGAAACCAAATTCCAAGAAATCGAGCCGTGGCAATGCTTGCACACACATGTGATTATGCGCAGAGGTCCACCCTACCAGCCAACCTCAGATCTCAGCGCAGGAACACATGAATGCACATACATTTGGACACATCCAGAAATAAACTCCCCAAGAGAAACCAAATTCCAAGATATCCAGCCGTGGCAATGCTTGCACACACATGTGATTATGCGCAGAGGTCCACCCTACCAGCTACCCTCAGATCTCAACGCAGGAACACATGAATGCACATACATTTGCACACATCCAGAGATAAACTCGCCCCAAAGAAACCAAATTCCAAGAAATCCAGCCGTGGCAATGCTTGCACACACATGTGATTATGCGCAGAGGTCCACCCTACCAGCCAACCTCAGATCTCAACGCAGGAACACATGAATGCACATACATTTGCACACATCCAGAGATAAACTCCCCTTCAGAAACCAAATTCCAAGAAATCGAGTCGTGGCAATGCTTGCACACACATGTGATTATGCGCAGAGGTCCACCCTACCAGCCAACCTCAGATCTCAACGCAGGAACACATGAATGCACATACATTTGGACACATCCAGAAAAAAACTCCCGAAGAGAAACCAAATTCCAAGAAATCCAGCCGTGGCAATGCTTGCACACACGTGTGATTATGCGCAGAGGTACACCCTACCAGCCCACACAGATCTCCACGCAAGCACAGATGAATGCACATACATTTGCACACATCCAGAGATAAACTCCCCCTCAGAAACCAAATTTCGAGAAATCGAGCCGTGGCAATTCTTGAACATACATGTGATTATGCGCAGAGGTCCACCCTACCAGCCAACCTCAGATCTCCACGCAAGCACAGATGAATGCACATACATTTGCACACATCCAAAGATAAACTCCCCAACAGAAACCAAATTCCAAGAAATCCAGCCGTGGCAATGCTTGCACACACATGTGATTATGCGCAGAGGTCCACCCTACCAGCCAACCTCAGATCTCCACGCAAGCACAGATGAATGCACATACATTTGCACACATCCAAAGATAAACTCCCCAACAGAAACCAAATTCCAAGAAATCCAGCCGTGGCAATGCTTGCACACACATGTGATTATGCGCAGAGGTCCACCCTACCAGCCAACCTCAGATCTCAACGCAGGAACACATGAATGCACATACATTTGGACACATCCAGAAATAAACTCCCGAAGAGAAACCAAATTCCAAGAAATCCAGCCGTGGCAATGCTTGCACACACATGTGATTATGCGCAGAGGTCCACCCTACCAGCCAACCTCAGATCTCAACGCAGGAACACATGAATGCACATACATTTGCACACATCCAAAGATAAACTCCCCTTCAGAAACCAATTTTCAAGAAATCGAGCCGTGGCAATGCTTGCACACACATGTGATTATGCGCAGAGGTCCACCCTACCAGCCAACCTCAGATCTCCACGCAAGTACACATGAATGCACATACATTTGCACACATGCAGAGATAAACTCACCCCAAAGAATCCAAATTCCAAGAAATCGAGCCGTGGCAATGCTTGCACATACATGTGATTATGCGCAGAGGTCCACCCTACCAGCCAACCTCAGATCTCAACGCAAGAACACATGAATGCACATACATTTGCACACATTCAGAGATAAACTCCCCCAGAGAAACCAAATTCCAAGAAATCGAGCCGTGGCAATGCTTGCACACACATGTGATTATGCGCAGAGGTCCACCCTACCAGCCAACCTCAGATCTCAGCGCAGGAACACATGAATGCACATACATTTGGACACATCCAGAAATAAACTCCCCAAGAGAAACCAAATTCCAAGATATCCAGCCGTGGCAATGCTTGCACACACATGTGATTATGCGCAGAGGTCCACCCTACCAGCCAACCTCAGATCTCAACGCAGGAACACATGAATGCACATACATTTGGACACATCCAGAAATAAACTCCCCAAGAGAAACCAAATTCCAAGAAATCCAGCCGTGGCAATGCTTGCACACACATGTGATTATGCGCAGAGGTCCACCCTACCAGCCAACCTCAGATCTCAACGCAGGAACACATGAATGCACAATCATTTGCACACATCCAGAGATAAACTCCCCTTCAGAAACCAAATTCCAAGAAATCGAGCCGTGGCAATGCTTGCACACACATGTGATTATGCGCAGAGGTCCACCCTACCAGCCAACCTCAGATCTCAACGCAGGAACACATGAATGCACATACATTTGGACACATCCAGAAATAAACTCCCGAAGAGAAACCAAATTCCAAGAAATCCAGCCGTGGCAATGCTTGCACACACGTGTGATTATGCGCAGAGGTACACCCTACCAGCCCACACAGATCTCCACGCAAGCACAGATGAATGCACATACATTTGCACACATCCAGAGATAAACTCCCCCTCAGAAACCAAATTTCAAGAAATCGAGCCGTGGCAATTCTTGAACATACATGTGATTATGCGCAGAGGTCCACCCTACCAGCCAACCTCAGATCTCCACGCAAGCACAGATGAATGCACATACATTTGCACACATCCAAAGATAAACTCCCCAACAGAAACCAAATTCCAAGAAATCCAGCCGTGGCAATGCTTGCACACACATGTGATTATGCACAGAGGTCCACCCTACCAGCCAACCTCAGATCTCCACGCAAGCACACATGAATGCACATACATTTGCACACATGAAGAGATAAACTCACCCCAAAGAATCCAAATTCCAAGAAATCGAGCCGTGGCAATGCTTGCACATACATGTGATTATGCGCAGAGGTCCACCCTACCAGCCAACCTCAGATCTCAACGCAAGAACACATGAATGCACATACATTTGCACACATTCAGAGATAAACTCCCCCAGAGAAACCAAATTCCAAGAAATCGAGCCGTGGCAATTCTTGAACATACATGTGATTATGCGCAGAGGTCCACCCTACCAGCCAACCTCAGATCTCCACGCAAGCACAGATGAATGCACATACATTTGCACACATCCAAAGATAAACTCCCCAACAGAAACCAAATTCCAAGAAATCCAGCCGTGGCAATGCTTGCACACACATGTGATTATGCGCAGAGGTCCACCCTACCAGCCAACCTCAGATCTCCACGCAAGCACAGATGAATGCACATACATTTGCACACATCCAAAGATAAACTCCCCAACAGAAACCAAATTCCAAGAAATCGAGCCGTGGCAATGCTTGCACACACATGTGATTATGCGCAGAGGTCCACCCTACCAGCCAACCTCAGATCTCAACGCAGGAACACATGAATGCACATACATTTGGACACATCCAGAAATAAACTCCCGAAGAGAAACCAAATTCCAAGAAATCCAGCCGTGGCAATGCTTGCACACACATGTGATTATGCGCAGAGGTCCACCCTACCAGCCAACCTCAGATCTCAACGCAGGAACACATGAATGCACATACATTTGCACACATCCAAAGATAAACTCCCCTTCAGAAACCAAATTTCAAGAAATCGAGCCGTGGCAATGCTTGCACATACATGTGATTATGCGCAGAGGTCCACCCTACCAGCCAACCTCAGATCTCCACGCAAGCACACATGAATGCACATACATTTGCACACATGCAGAGATAAACTCACCCCAAAGAATCCAAATTCCAAGAAATCGAGCCGTGGCAATGCTTGCACATACATGTGATTATGCGCAGAGGTCCACCCTACCAGCCAACCTCAGATCTCAACGCAAGAACACATGAATGCACATACATTTGCACACATTCAGAGATAAACTCCCCCTCAGAAACCAAATTCCAAGAAATCGAGCCGTGGCAATGCTTGCACACACATGTGATTATGCGCAGAGGTCCACCCTACCAGCCAACCTCAGATCTCAGCGCAGGAACACATGAATGCACATACATTTGGACACATCCAGAAATAAACTCCCCAAGAGAAACCAAATTCCAAGATATCCAGCCGTGGCAATGCTTGCACACACATGTGATTATGCGCAGAGGTCCACCCTACCAGCTACCCTCAGATCTCAACGCAGGAACACATGAATGCACATACATTTGCACACATCCAGAGATAAACTCGCCCCAAAGAAACCAAATTCCAAGAAATCCAGCCGTGGCAATGCTTGCACACACATGTGATTATGCGCAGAGGTCCACCCTACCAGCCAACCTCAGATCTCAACGCAGGAACACATGAATGCACATACATTTGCACACATCCAGAGATAAACGCCCCCTCAGAAACCAAATTCTAAGATATCCAGAAATGGAAATGTTTGCACACACATGTGATTATGCGCAGAGTTCCACCCTACCAGCCAACCTCAGATCTACACGCAGGCACACTTGAATGCACATATATTTGCACACATCCAGAGATAAACCCCCCTTCAGAAACCAAATTCCAAGAAATCGAACCGTGGCAATGCTTGCACACACATGTGATTATGCGCAGAGGTCCACCCTACCAGCCAACCTCAGATCTCAGCGCAGGAACACATGAATGCACATACATTTGCACACATCCAGAAACAAACTCCCCAAGAGAAACCAAATTCCAAGATATCCAGCCGTGGCAATGTTTGCACACACGTGTGATTATGCGCAGAGGTACACCCTACCAGCCCACACAGATCTCCACGCAAGCACAGATGAATGCACATACATTTGCACACATCCAGAGATAAACTCCCCCTCAGAAACCAAATTTCAAGAAATCGAGCCGTGGCAATTCTTGAACATACATGTGATTATGCGCAGAGGTCCACCCTACCAGCCAACCTCAGATCTCCACGCAAGCACAGATGAATGCACATACATTTGCACACATCCAAAGATAAACTCCCCAACAGAAACCAAATTCCAAGAAATCCAGCCGTGGCAATGCTTGCACACACATGTGATTATGCGCAGAGGTCCACCCTACCAGCCAACCTCAGATCTCCACGCAAGCACAGATGAATGCACATACATTTGCACACATCCAAAGATAAACTCCCCAACAGAAACCAAATTCCAAGAAATCGAGCCGTGGCAATGCTTGCACACACATGTGATTATGCGCAGAGGTCCACCCTACCAGCCAACCTCAGATCTCAACGCAGGAACACATGAATGCACATACATTTGGACACATCCAGAAATAAACTCCCGAAGAGAAACCAAATTCCAAGAAATCCAGCCGTGGCAATGCTTGCACACACATGTGATTATGCGCAGAGGTCCACCCTACCAGCCAACCTCAGATCTCAACGCAGGAACACATGAATGCACATACATTTGCACACATCCAAAGATAAACTCCCCTTCAGAAACCAAATTTCAAGAAATCGAGCCGTGGCAATGCTTGCACATACATGTGATTATGCGCAGAGGTCCACCCTACCAGCCAACCTCAGATCTCCACGCAAGCACACATGAATGCACATACATTTGCACACATGCAGAGATAAACTCACCCCAAAGAATCCAAATTCCAAGAAATCGAGCCGTGGCAATGCTTGCACATACATGTGATTATGCGCAGAGGTCCACCCTACCAGCCAACCTCAGATCTCAACGCAAGAACACATGAATGCACATACATTTGCACACATTCAGAGATAAACTCCACCTCAGAAACCAAATTCCAAGAAATCGAGCCGTGGCAATGCTTGCACACACATGTGATTATGCGCAGAGGTCCACCCTACCAGCCAACCTCAGATCTCAACGCAGGAACACATGAATGCACATACATTTGGACACATCCAGAAATAAACTCCCGAAGAGAAACCAAATTCCAAGAAATCCAGCCGTGGCAATGCTTGCACACACATGTGATTATGCGCAGAGGTCCACCCTACCAGCCAACCTCAGATCTCAACGCAGGAACACATGAATGCACATACATTTGCACACATCCAAAGATAAACTCCCCTTCAGAAACCAAATTTCAAGAAATCGAGCCGTGGCAATGCTTGCACATACATGTGATTATGCGCAGAGGTCCACCCTACCAGCCAACCTCAGATCTCCACGCAAGCACACATGAATGCACATACATTTGCACACATGCAGAGATAAACTCACCCCAAAGAATCCAAATTCCAAGAAATCGAGCCGTGGCAATGCTTGCACATACATGTGATTATGCGCAGAGGTCCACCCTACCAGCCAACCTCAGATCTCAACGCAAGAACACATGAATGCACATACATTTGCACACATTCAGAGATAAACTCCACCTCAGAAACCAAATTCCAAGAAATCGAGCCGTGGCAATGCTTGCACACACATGTGATTATGCGCAGAGGTCCACCCTACCAGCCAACCTCAGATCTCAGCGCAGGAACACATGAATGCACATACATTTGGACACATCCAGAAATAAACTCCCCCTCAGAAACCAAATTCCAAGATATCCAGCCGTGGCAATGCTTGCACACACATGTGATTATGCGCAGAGGTCCACCCTACCAGCTACCCTCAGATCTCAACGCAGGAACACATGAATGCACATACATTTGCACACATCCAGAGATAAACTCGCCCCAAAGAAACCAAATTCCAAGAAATCCAGCCGTGGCAATGCTTGCACACACATGTGATTATGCGCAGAGGTCCACCCTACCAGCCAACCTCAGATCTCAACGCAGGAACACATGAATGCACATACATTTGCACACATCCAGAGATAAACTCCCCTTCAGAAACCAAATTCCAAGAAATCGAGTCGTGGCAATGCTTGCACACACATGTGATTATGCGCAGAGGTCCACCCTACCAGCCAACCTCAGATCTCAACGCAGGAACACATGAATGCACATACATTTGGACACATCCAGAAAAAAACTCCCGAAGAGAAACCAAATTCCAAGAAATCCAGCCGTGGCAATGCTTGCACACACGTGTGATTATGCGCAGAGGTACACCCTACCAGCCCACACAGATCTCCACGCAAGCACAGATGAATGCACATACATTTGCACACATCCAGAGATAAACTCCCCCTCAGAAACCAAATTTCGAGAAATCGAGCCGTGGCAATTCTTGAACATACATGTGATTATGCGCAGAGGTCCACCCTACCAGCCAACCTCAGATCTCCACGCAAGCACAGATGAATGCACATACATTTGCACACATCCAAAGATAAACTCCCCAACAGAAACCAAATTCCAAGAAATCCAGCCGTGGCAATGCTTGCACACACATGTGATTATGCGCAGAGGTCCACCCTACCAGCCAACCTCAGATCTCAACGCAGGAACACATGAATGCACATACATTTGGACACATCCAGAAATAAACTCCCGAAGAGAAACCAAATTCCAAGAAATCCAGCCGTGGCAATGCTTGCACACACATGTGATTATGCGCAGAGGTCCACCCTACCAGCCAACCTCAGATCTCAACGCAGGAACACATGAATGCACATACATTTGCACACATCCAAAGATAAACTCCCCTTCAGAAACCAATTTTCAAGAAATCGAGCCGTGGCAATGCTTGCACACACATGTGATTATGCGCAGAGGTCCACCCTACCAGCCAACCTCAGATCTCCACGCAAGTACACATGAATGCACATACATTTGCACACATGCAGAGATAAACTCACCCCAAAGAATCCAAATTCCAAGAAATCGAGCCGTGGCAATGCTTGCACATACATGTGATTATGCGCAGAGGTCCACCCTACCAGCCAACCTCAGATCTCAACGCAAGAACACATGAATGCACATACATTTGCACACATTCAGAGATAAACTCCCCCAGAGAAACCAAATTCCAAGAAATCGAGCCGTGGCAATGCTTGCACACACATGTGATTATGCGCAGAGGTCCACCCTACCAGCCAACCTCAGATCTCAGCGCAGGAACACATGAATGCACATACATTTGGACACATCCAGAAATAAACTCCCCAAGAGAAACCAAATTCCAAGATATCCAGCCGTGGCAATGCTTGCACACACATGTGATTATGCGCAGAGGTCCACCCTACCAGCCAACCTCAGATCTCAACGCAGGAACACATGAATGCACATACATTTGGACACATCCAGAAATAAACTCCCCAAGAGAAACCAAATTCCAAGAAATCCAGCCGTGGCAATGCTTGCACACACATGTGATTATGCGCAGAGGTCCACCCTACCAGCCAACCTCAGATCTCAACGCAGGAACACATGAATGCACAATCATTTGCACACATCCAGAGATAAACTCCCCTTCAGAAACCAAATTCCAAGAAATCGAGCCGTGGCAATGCTTGCACACACATGTGATTATGCGCAGAGGTCCACCCTACCAGCCAACCTCAGATCTCAACGCAGGAACACATGAATGCACATACATTTGGACACATCCAGAAATAAACTCCCGAAGAGAAACCAAATTCCAAGAAATCCAGCCGTGGCAATGCTTGCACACACGTGTGATTATGCGCAGAGGTACACCCTACCAGCCCACACAGATCTCCACGCAAGCACAGATGAATGCACATACATTTGCACACATCCAGAGATAAACTCCCCCTCAGAAACCAAATTTCAAGAAATCGAGCCGTGGCAATTCTTGAACATACATGTGATTATGCGCAGAGGTCCACCCTACCAGCCAACCTCAGATCTCCACGCAAGCACAGATGAATGCACATACATTTGCACACATCCAAAGATAAACTCCCCAACAGAAACCAAATTCCAAGAAATCCAGCCGTGGCAATGCTTGCACACACATGTGATTATGCACAGAGGTCCACCCTACCAGCCAACCTCAGATCTCCACGCAAGCACACATGAATGCACATACATTTGCACACATGAAGAGATAAACTCACCCCAAAGAATCCAAATTCCAAGAAATCGAGCCGTGGCAATGCTTGCACATACATGTGATTATGCGCAGAGGTCCACCCTACCAGCCAACCTCAGATCTCAACGCAAGAACACATGAATGCACATACATTTGCACACATTCAGAGATAAACTCCCCCAGAGAAACCAAATTCCAAGAAATCGAGCCGTGGCAATGCTTGCACACACATGTGATTATGCGCAGAGGTCCACCCTACCAGCCAACCTCAGATCTCAGCGCAGGAACACATGAATGCACATACATTTGGACACATCCAGAAATAAACTCCCCAAGAGAAACCAAATTCCAAGATATCCAGCCGTGGCAATGCTTGCACACACATGTGATTATGCGCAGAGGTCCACCCTACCAGCCAACCTCAGATCTCAACGCAGGAACACATGAATGCACATACATTTGGACACATCCAGAAATAAACTCCCCAAGAGAAACCAAATTCCAAGAAATCCAGCCGTGGCAATGCTTGCACACACATGTGATTATGCGCAGAGGTCCACCCTACCAGCCAACCTCAGATCTCAACGCAGGAACACATGAATGCACATACATTTGCACACATCCAGAGATAAACTCCCCTTCAGAAACCAAATTCCAAGAAATCGAGCCGTGGCAATGCTTGCACACACATGTGATTATGCGCAGAGGTCCACCCTACCAGCCAACCTCAGATCTCAACGCAGGAACACATGAATGCACATACATTTGGACACATCCAGAAATAAACTCCCCCAGAGAAACCAAATTCCAAGAAATCCAGCCGTGGCAATGCTTGCACACACGTGTGATTATGCGCAGAGGTACACCCTACCAGCCCACACAGATCTCCACGCAAGCACAGATGAATGCACATACATTTGCACACATCCAGAGATAAACTCCCCCTCAGAAACCAAATTTCAAGAAATCGAGCCGTGGCAATTCTTGAACATACATGTGATTATGCGCAGAGGTCCACCCTACCAGCCAACCTCAGATCTCCACGCAAGCACAGATGAATGCACATACATTTGCACACATCCAAAGATAAACTCCCCAACAGAAACCAAATTCCAAGAAATCCAGCCGTGGCAATGCTTGCACACACATGTGATTATGCGCAGAGGTCCACCCTACCAGCCAACCTCAGATCTCCACGCAAGCACAGATGAATGCACATACATTTGCACACATCCAAAGATAAACTCCCCAACAGAAACCAAATTCCAAGAAATCCAGCCGTGGCAATGCTTGCACACACATGTGATTATGCGCAGAGGTCCACCCTACCAGCCAACCTCAGATCTCAACGCAGGAACACATGAATGCACATACATTTGCACACATTCAGAGATAAACTCCCCCAGAGAAACCAAATTCCAAGAAATCGAGCCGTGGCAATGCTTGCACACACATGTGATTATGCGCAGAGGTCCACCCTACCAGCCAACCTCAGATCTCAGCGCAGGAACACATGAATGCACATACATTTGCACACATCCAGAAACAAACTCCCCAAGAGAAACCAAATTCCAAGATATCCAGCCGTGGCAATGTATGCACACACGTGTGATTATGCGCAGAGGTACACCCTACCAGCCCACACAGATCTCCACGCAAGCACAGATGATTGCACATACATTTGCACACATCCAGAGATAAACTCCCCCTCAGAAACCAAATTTCAAGAAATCGAGCCGTGGCAATTCTTGAACATACATGTGATTATGCGCAGAGGTCCACCCTACCAGCCAACCTCAGATCTCCACGCAAGCACAGATGAATGCACATACA
Source organism: Rhamphochromis longiceps (assembly GCF_057381845.1). Lineage (NCBI taxonomy): Eukaryota > Metazoa > Chordata > Actinopteri > Cichliformes > Cichlidae > Rhamphochromis > Rhamphochromis longiceps. The sequence continues at coordinate 2,178,443 of NC_140567.1, forward strand.
TTTGCACACATCCAAAGATAAACTCCCCAACAGAAACCAAATTCCAAGAAATCCAGCCGTGGCAATGCTTGCACACACATGTGATTATGCGCAGAGGTCCACCCTACCAGCCAACCTCAGATCTCCACGCAAGCACAGATGAATGCACATACATTTGCACACATCCAAAGATAAACTCCCCAACAGAAACCAAATTCCAAGAAATCGAGCCGTGGCAATGCTTGCACACACATGTGATTATGCGCAGAGGTCCACCCTACCAGCCAACCTCAGATCTCAACGCAGGAACACATGAATGCACATACATTTGGACACATCCAGAAATAAACTCCCGAAGAGAAACCAAATTCCAAGAAATCCAGCCGTGGCAATGCTTGCACACACATGTGATTATGCGCAGAGGTCCACCCTACCAGCCAACCTCAGATCTCAACGCAGGAACACATGAATGCACATACATTTGCACACATCCAGAGATAAACTCCCCTTCAGAAACCAAATTTCAAGAAATCGAGCCGTGGCAATGCTTGCACACACATGTGATTATGCGCAGAGGTCCACCCTACCAGCCAACCTCAGATCTCCACGCAAGCACACATGAATGCACATACATTTGCACACATGCAGAGATAAACTCACCCCAAAGAATCCAAATTCCAAGAAATCGAGCCGTGGCAATGCTTGCACATACATGTGATTATGCGCAGAGGTCCACCCTACCAGCCAACCTCAGATCTCAACGCAAGAACACATGAATGCACATACATTTGCACACATTCAGAGATAAACTCCACCTCAGAAACCAAATTCCAAGAAATCGAGCCGTGGCAATGCTTGCACACACATGTGATTATGCGCAGAGGTCCACCCTACCAGCCAACCTCAGATCTCAGCGCAGGAACACATGAATGCACATACATTTGGACACATCCAGAAATAAACTCCCCAAGAGAAACCAAATTCCAAGATATCCAGCCGTGGCAATGCTTGCACACACATGTGATTATGCGCAGAGGTCCACCCTACCAGCCAACCTCAGATCTCAACGCAGGAACACATGAATGCACATACATTTGCACACATCCAGAGATAAACTCGCCCCAAAGAAACCAAATTCCAAGAAATCCAGCCGTGGCAATGGTTGCACACACATGTGATTATGCGCAGAGGTCCACCCTACCAGCCAACCTCAGATCTCAACGCAGGAACACATGAATGCACATACATTTGCACACATCCAGAGATAAACTCCCCTTCAGAAACCAAATTCCAAGAAATCGAGCCGTGGCAATGCTTGCACACACATGTGATTATGCGCAGAGGTCCACCCTACCAGCCAACCTCAGATCTCAACGCAGGAACACATGAATGCACATACATTTGGACACATCCAGAAAAAAACTCCCGAAGAGAAACCAAATTCCAAGAAATCCAGCCGTGGCAATGCTTGCACACACGTGTGATTATGCGCAGAGGTACACCCTACCAGCCCACACAGATCTCCACGCAAGCACAGATGAATGCACATACATTTGCACACATCCAGAGATAAACTCCCCCTCAGAAACCAAATTTCGAGAAATCGATCCGTGGCAATTCTTGAACATACATGTGATTATGCGCAGAGGTCCACCCTACCAGCCAACCTCAGATCTCAACGCAGGAACACATGAATGCACATACATTTGGACACATCCAGAAATAAACTCCCCAAGAGAAACCAAATTCCAAGAAATCCAGCCGTGGCAATGCTTGCACACACATGTGATTATGCGCAGAGGTCCACCCTACCAGCCAACCTCAGATCTCCACGCAAGCACACATGAATGCACATACATTTGCACACATTCAGAGATAAACTCCCCTTCAGAAACCAAATTCCAAGATATCCAGAAATGGAAATGTTTGCACACACATGTGATTATGCGCAGAGGTACACCCTACCAGCCAACCTCAGATCTACACGCAGGCACACATGAATGCACATACATTTGCACACATCCAGAGATAAACTCCCCCTCAGAAACCAAATTCCAAGATATCCAGAAATGGAAATTTTTGCACACACATGTGATTATGCGCAGAGGTCCACCCTACCAGCCAACCTCAGATCTCAGCGCAGGAACACATGAATGCACATACATTTGCACACATCCAGAAACAAACTCCCCAAGAGAAACCAAATTCCAAGAAATCCAGCCGTGGCAATGCTTGCACACACATGTGATTATGCGCAGAGGTCCACCCTACCAGCCAACCTCAGATCTCCACGCAAGCACAGATGAATGCACATACATTTGCACACATCCAAAGATAAACTCCCCAACAGAAACCAAATTCCAAGAAATCCAGCCGTGGCAATGCTTGCACACACATGTGATTATGCGCAGAGGTCCACCCTACCAGCCAACCTCAGATCTCAACGCAGGAACACATGAATGCACATACATTTGCACACATTCAGAGATAAACTCCCCCAGAGAAACCAAATTCCAAGAAATCGAGCCGTGGCAATGCTTGCACACACATGTGATTATGCGCAGAGGTCCACCCTACCAGCCAACCTCAGATCTCAACGCAGGAACACATGAATGCACATACATTTGGACACATCCAGAAATAAACTCCCGAAGAGAAACCAAATTCCAAGAAATCCAGCCGTGGCAATGCTTGCACACACATGTGATTATGCGCAGAGGTCCACCCTACCAGCCAACCTCAGATCTCAACGCAGGAACACATGAATGCACATACATTTGCACACATCCAGAGATAAACTCCCCTTCAGAAACCAAATTTCAAGAAATCGAGCCGTGGCAATGCTTGCACACACATGTGATTATGCGCAGAGGTCCACCCTACCAGCCAACCTCAGATCTCCACGCAAGCACACATGAATGCACATACATTTGCACACATGCAGAGATAAACTCACCCCAAAGAATCCAAATTCCAAGAAATCGAGCCGTGGCAATGCTTGCACATACATGTGATTATGCGCAGAGGTCCACCCTACCAGCCAACCTCAGATCTCAACGCAAGAACACATGAATGCACATACATTTGCACACATTCAGAGATAAACTCCACCTCAGAAACCAAATTCCAAGAAATCGAGCCGTGGCAATGCTTGCACACACATGTGATTATGCGCAGAGGTCCACCCTACCAGCCAACCTCAGATCTCAGCGCAGGAACACATGAATGCACATACATTTGGACACATCCAGAAATAAACTCCCCAAGAGAAACCAAATTCCAAGATATCCAGCCGTGGCAATGCTTGCACACACATGTGATTATGCGCAGAGGTCCACCCTACCAGCCAACCTCAGATCTCAACGCAGGAACACATGAATGCACATACATTTGGACACATCCAGAAATAAACTCCCCAAGAGAAACCAAATTCCAAGAAATCCAGCCGTGGCAATGCTTGCACACACATGTGATTATGCGCAGAGGTCCACCCTACCAGCCAACCTCAGATCTCAACGCAGGAACACATGAATGCACATACATTTGCACACATCCAGAGATAAACTCCCCTTCAGAAACCAAATTTCAAGAAATCCAGCCGTGGCAATGCTTGCACACACATGTGATTATGCGCAGAGGTCCACCCTACCAGCCAACCTCAGATCTCAACGCAGGAACACATGAATGCACATACATTTGGACACATCCAGAAATAAACTCCCGAAGAGAAACCAAATTCCAAGAAATCCAGCCGTGGCAATGCTTGCACACACATGTGATTATGCGCAGAGGTCCACCCTACCAGCCAACCTCAGATCTCCACGCAAGCACACATGAATGCACATACATTTGCACACATGCAGAGATAAACTCACCCCAAAGAATCCAAATTCCAAGAAATCGAGCCGTGGCAATGCTTGCACATACATGTGATTATGCGCAGAGGTCCACCCTACCAGCCAACCTCAGATCTCAACGCAAGAACACATGAATGCACATACATTTGCACACATTCAGAGATAAACTCCACCTCAGAAACCAAATTCCAAGAAATCGAGCCGTGGCAATGCTTGCACACACATGTGATTATGCGCAGAGGTCCACCCTACCAGCCAACCTCAGATCTCAGCGCAGGAACACATGAATGCACATACATTTGGACACATCCAGAAATAAACTCCCCAAGAGAAACCAAATTCCAAGATATCCAGCCGTGGCAATGCTTGCACACACATGTGATTATGCGCAGAGGTCCACCCTACCAGCCAACCTCAGATCTCAACGCAGGAACACATGAATGCACATACATTTGGACACATCCAGAAATAAACTCCCCAAGAGAAACCAAATTCCAAGAAATCCAGCCGTGGCAATGCTTGCATACACATGTGATTATGCGCAGAGGTCCACCCTACCAGCCAACCTCAGATCTCAACGCAGGAACACATGAATGCACATACATTTGCACACATCCAGAGATAAACTCCCCTTCAGAAACCAAATTCCAAGAAATCGAGCCGTGGCAATGCTTGCACACACATGTGATTATGCGCAGAGGTCCACCCTACCAGCCAACCTCAGATCTCAACGCAGGAACACATGAATGCACATACATTTGGACACATCCAGAAATAAACTCCCGAAGAGAAACCAAATTCCAAGAAATCCAGCCGTGGCAATGCTTGCACACACGTGTGATTATGCGCAGAGGTCCACCCTACCAGCCAACCTCAGATCTCCACGCAAGCACAGATGAATGCACATACATTTGCACACATCCAAAGATAAACTCCCCAACAGAAACCAAATTCCAAGAAATCGAGCCGTGGCAATGCTTGCACACACATGTGATTATGCGCAGAGGTCCACCCTACCAGCCAACCTCAGATCTCCACGCAAGCACAGATGAATGCACATACATTTGCACACATCCAAAGATAAACTCCCCAACAGAAACCAAATTCCAAGAAATCCAGCCGTGGCAATGCTTGCACACACATGTGATTATGCGCAGAGGTCCACCCTACCAGCCAACCTCAGATCTCAACGCAGGAACACATGAATGCACATACATTTGCAGACATCCAGAAATAAACTCCCCCAGAGAAACCAAATTCCAAGATATCCAGAAATGGAAATGTTTGCACACACATGTGATTATGCGCAGAGGTCCACCCTACCAGCCAACCTCAGATCTCAACGCAGGAACACATGAATGCACATACATTTGCACACATCCAGAGATAAACTCACCCCAAAGAAACCAAATTCCAAGAAATCGAGCCGTGGCAATGCTTGCACACACATGTGATTATGCGCAGAGGTCCACCCTACCAGCCAACCTCAGATCTACACGCAGGCACACATGAATGCACATACATTTGCACACATCCAGAGATAAACTCCCCCTCAGAAACCAAATTCCAAGAAATCGAGCCGTGGCAATGCTTGCACACACATGTGATTATGCGCAGAGGTCCACCCTACCAGCCAACCTCAGATCTACACGCAGGCACACATGAATGCACATACATTTGCACACATCCAGAGATAAACTCCCCGTCAGAAACCAAATTCCAAGATATCCAGAAATGGAAATGTTTGCACACACATGTGATTATGCGCAGAGGTCCACCCTACCAGCCAACCTCAGATCTCCACGCAAGAACACATGAATGCACATACATTTGCACACATTCAGAGATAAACTCCCCCTCAGAAACCAAATTCCAAGATATCCAGAAATGGAAATGTTTGCACACACATGTGATTATGCGCAGAGGTCCACCCTACCAGCCAACCTCAGATCTACACGCAGGCACACATGAATGCACATACATTTGCACACATCCAGAGATAAACTCCCCTTCAGAAACCAAATTCCAAGAAATCGAACCGTGGCAATGCTTGCACACACATGTGATTATGCGCAGAGGTCCACCCTACCAGCCAACCTCAGATTTCAACGCAGGAACACATGAATGCACATACATTTGCACACATTCAGAGATAAAATCCCCCAGAGAAACCAAATTCCAAGATATCCAGCCGTGGCAATGTTTGCACACACATGTGATTATGCGCAGAGGTACACCCTACCAGCCCACACATTTCTCCACGCAAGCACAGATGAATGCACACACATTTGCACACATTCAGAGATAAACTCCCCAACAGAAACCAAATTCCAAGATATCCAGAAATGGAAATGTTTGCACACACATGTGATTATGCGCAGAGGTCCACCCTACCAGCCAACCTCAGATCTCAACGCAGGAACACATGAATGCACATACATTTGCACACATCCAGAGATAAACTCACCCCAAAGAAACCAAATTCCAAGAAATCGAGCCGTGGCAATGTTTGCACACACATGTGATTATGCGCAGAGGTCCACCCTACCAGCCAACCTTAGATCTCAACGCAGGCACACATGAATGCACATACATTTGCACACATCCAGAGATAAACTCCCCCTCAGAAACCAAATTCCAAGAAATCCAGCCGTGGCAATGCTTGCACACACATGTGATTATGCGCAGAGGTCCACCCTACCAGCCAACCTCAGAGCTCAACGCAAGAACACATGAATGCACATACATTTGCACACATTCAGAGATAAACTCCCCCTCAGAAACCAAATTCCAAGATATCCAGAAATGGAAATGTTTGCACACACATGTGATTATGCGCAGAGGTCCACCCTACCAGCCAACCTCAGATCTACACGCAGGCACACATGAATGCACATACATTTGCACACATCCAGAGATAAACCCCCCTTCAGAAACCAAATTCCAAGAAATCGAACCGTGGCAATGCTTGCACACACATGTGATTATGCGCAGAGGTCCACCCTACCAGCCAACCTCAGATCTCAGCGCAGGAACACATGAATGCACATACATTTGCACACATCCAGAAACAAACTCCCCAAGAGAAACCAAATTCCAAGATATCCAGCCGTGGCAATGTTTGCACACACATGTGATTATGCGCAGAGGTACACCCTACCAGCCCACACATTTCTCCACGCAAGCACAGATGAATGCACATACATTTGCACAAATCCAGAGATAAACTCCCCCTCAGAAACCAAATTTCAAGAAATTGAGCCGTGGCAATTCTTGAACATACATGTGATTATGCGCAGAGGTCCACCCTACCAGCCAACCTCAGATCTCCACGCAAGCACACATGAATGCACATACATTTGCACACATCCAAAGATAAACTCCCCAACAGAAACCAAATTCCAAGAAATCCAGCCGTGGCAATGCTTGCACACACATGTGATTATGCGCAGAGGTCCACCCTACCAGCCAACCTCAGATCTCAACGCAGGAACACATGAATGCACATACATTTGCACACATTCAGAGATAAACTCCCCCAGAGAAACCAAATTCCAAGAAATCGAGCCGTGGCAATGCTTGCACACATGTGATTATGCGCAGAGGTCCACCCTACCAGCCAACCTCAGATCTCAACGCAGGAACACATGAATGCACATACATTTGCACACATCCAGAGATAAACTCCCCCAGAGAAACCAAATTCCAAGATATCCAGAAATGGAAATGTTTGCACACACATGTGATTATGCGCAGAGGTCCACCCTACGAGCCAACCTCACATCTCAACGCAGGAACACATGAATGCACATACATTTGCACACATTCAGAGATAAACTCGCCCTCAGAAACCAAATTCCAAGATATCCAGAAATGGAAATGTTTGCACACACATGTGATTATGCGCAGAGGTCCACCCTACCAGCCAACCTCAGATCTCAGCGCAGGAACACATGAATGCACATACATTTGGACACATCCAGAAATAAACTCCCCAAGAGAAACCAAATTCCAAGATATCCAGCCGTGGCAATGTTTGCACACACATGTGATTATGCGCAGAGGTCCACCCTACGAGCCAACCTCACATCTCAACGCAGGAACACATGAATGCACATACATTTGCACACATTCAGAGATAAACTCGCCCTCAGAAACCAAATTCCAAGATATCCAGAAATGGAAATGTTTGCACACACATGTGATTATGCGCAGAGGTCCACCCTACCAGCCAACCTCAGATCTCAGCGCAGGCACACATGAATGCACATACATTTGCACACATGCAGAAATAAACTCACCCCAAAGAATCCAAATTCCAAGAAATCGAGCCGTGGCAATGCTTGCACATACATGTGATTATGCGCAGAGGTCCACCCTACCAGCCAACCTCAGAGCTCAACGCAATAACACATGAATGCACATACATTTGCACACATTCAGAGATAAACTCCACCTCAGAAACCAAATTCCAAGATATCCAGAAATGGAAATGTTTGCACACACATGTGATTATGCGCAGAGGTCCACCCTACCAGCCAACCTCAGATCTACACGCAGGCACACATGAATGCACATACATTTGCACAAATCCAGAGATAAACTCCTCCTCAGAAACCAAATTCCAAGAAATCGAGCCGTGGCAATGCTTGCACACACATGTGATTATGCGCAGAGGTCCACCCTACCAGCCAACCTCAGATCTCCACGCAAGCACACATGAATGCACAAACATTTGCACACATCCAGAAATAAACTCCCCCAGAGAAACCAAATTCCAAGACATCCAGCCGTGGCAATGCTTGCATACACATGTGATTATGCGCAGAGGTCCACCGTACCAGCCAACCTCAGATCTCAACGCAGGAACACATGAATGCACATACATTTGCACACATCCAGAGATAAACTCACCCCAAAGAAACCAAATTCCAAGAAATCGAGCCGTGGCAATGTTTGCACACACATGTGATTATGCGCAGAGGTCCACCCTACCAGCCAACCTCACATCTCCACGCAAGCACACATGAATGCACATACATTTGGACACATCCAGAAATAAACTCCCCCAGAGAAACCAAATTCCAAGATATCCAGTCGAGGCAATGCTTGCACACACATGTGATTATGCGCAGAGGTCCACCCTATGAGCCAATCTCAGATCTCCACGCAAGCACAGATGAATGCACATACATTTGCACACATCCAGAGATAAACTCCCCAACAGAAACCAAATTCCAAGAAATCGAGCCGTGGCAATGCTTGCACACACATGTGATTATGCGCAGAGGTCCACCCTACCAGCCAACCTCAGATCTCCACGCAAGCACAGATGAATGCACATACATTTGCACACATCCAGAGATAAACTCCCCAACAGAAACCAAATTCCAAGAAATCGAGCCGTGGCAATGCTTGCACACACATGTGATTATGCGCAGAGGTCCACCCTACCAGCCAACCTCAGATCTCAACGCAGGAACACATGAATGCACATACATTTGCACACATCCAGAAATAAACTCCCCAACAGAAACCAAATTCCAAGAAATCGAGCCGTGGCAATGTTTGCACACACATGTGATTATGCGCAGAGGTACACCCTACCAGCCAACCTTTGATCTACACGCAGGCACACATGAATTCACATACATTTGCACACATCCAGAGATAAACTCACCCCAAAGAATCCAAATTCCAAGAAATCGAGCCGTGGCAATGCTTGCACATACATGTGATTATGCGTAGAGGTCCACCGTACCAGCCAACCTCAGATCTCCACGTAAGCACACATGAATGCACATACATTTGCACACATCCAGAGATAAACTCCCCAACAGAAACCAAATTCCAAGATATCCAGAAATGGAAATGTTTGCACACACGTGATTATGCGCAGAGGTCCACCCTACCAGCCAACCTCAGATCTCAACGCAGGAACACATGAATGCACATACATTTGCACACATCCAGAGATAAACTCCCCCAGAGAAACCAAATTCTAAGATATCCAGCCGTGGCAATGCTTGCACACACATGTGATTATGCGCAGAGGTCCACCCTACCAGCCAACCTCAGATCTCCACGCAAGAACACATGAATGCACATACATTTGGACACATCCAGAAATAAACTCCCCTTCAGAAACCAAATTCCAAGATATCCAGAAATGGAAATGTTTTCACACACATGTGATTATGCGCAGAGGTCCACCCTACCAGCCAACCTCAGAGCTCAACGCAAGAACACATGAATGCACATACATTTGCACACATCCAGAGATAAACTCACCCCAAAGAATCCAAATTCCAAGAAATCGAGCCGTGGCAATGCTTGCACATACATGTGATTATGCGCAGAGGTCCACCCTACCAGCCAACCTCAGAGCTCAACGCAAGAACACATGAATGCACATACATTTGCACACATTCAGAGATAAACTCCCCCTCAGAAACCAAATTCCAAGATATCCAGAAATGGAAATGTTTGCACACACATGTGATTATGCGCAGAGGTCCACCCTACCAGCCAACCTCAGATCTACACGCAGGCACACATGAATGCACATACATTTGCACACATCCAGAGATAAACTCCCCCTCAGAAACCAAATTCCAAGAAATCGAGCTGTGGCAATGCTTGCACACACATGTGATTATGCGCAGAGGTCCACCCTACCAGCCAACCTCAGATCTCCACGCAAGCACACATGAATGCACAAACATTTGCACACATCCAGAAATAAACTCCCCCTCAGAAACCAAATTCCAAGACATCCAGCCGTGGCAATGCTTGCATACACATGTGATTATGCGCAGAGGTCCACCCTACCAGCCAACCTCAGATCTCAACGCAGGAACACATGAATGCACAAACATTTGCACACATCCAGAAATAAACTCCCCCTCAGAAACCAAATTCCAAGACATCCAGCCGTGGCAATGCTTGCATACACATGTGGTTATGCGCAGAGGTCCACCCTACCAGCCCACCTCAGATCTCAACGCAGGAACACATGAATGCACATACATTTGCAGACATCCAGAAATAAACTCCCCCAGAGAAACCAAATTCCAAGATATCCAGAAATGGAAATGTTTGCACACACATGTGATTATGCGCAGAGGTCCACCCTACCAGCCAACCTCAGATCTCAACGCAGGAACACATGAATGCACATACATTTGCACACATCCAGAGATAAACTCACCCCAAAGAAACCAAATTCCAAGAAATCGAGCCGTGGCAATGCTTGCACACACATGTGATTATGCGCAGAGGTCCACCCTACCAGCCAACCTCAGATCTACACGCAGGCACACATGAATGCACATACATTTGCACACATCCAGAGATAAACTCCCCCTCAGAAACCAAATTCCAAGAAATCCAGCCGTGGCAATGCTTGCACACACATGTGATTATGCGCAGAGGTCCACCCTACCAGCCAACCTCAGATCTCCACGCAAGCACACATGAATGCACATACATTTGCACACATTCAGAGATAAACTCCCCCTCAGAAACCAAATTCCAAGATATCCAGAAATGGAAATGTTTGCACACACATGTGATTATGCGCAGAGGTCCACCCTACCAGCCAACCTCAGATCTCCACGCAAGAACACATGAATGCACATACATTTGCACACATTCAGAGATAAACTCCCCCTCAGAAACCAAATTCCAAGGTATCCAGAAATGGAAATGTTTGCACACACATGTGATTATGCGCAGAGGTCCACCCTACCAGCCAACCTCAGATCTACACGCAGGAACACATGAATGCACATACATTTGCACACATCCAGAGATAAACTCCCCTTCAGAAACCAAATTCCAAGAAATCGAACCGTGGCAATGCTTGCACACACATGTGATTATGCGCAGAGGTCCACCCTACCAGCCAACCTCAGATCTCAACTCAGGAACACATGAATGCACATACATTTGCACACATCCAGAGATAAACTCACCCCAAAGAAACCAAATTCCAAGAAATCGAGCCGTGGCAATGTTTGCACACACATGTGATTATGCGCAGAGGTCCACCCTACCAGCCAACCTCAGATCTACACGCAGGCACACATGAATGCACATACATTTGCACACATCCAGAGATAAACTCCCCCTCAGAAACCAAATTCCAAGAAATCGAGCTGTGGCAATGCTTGCACACACATGTGATTATGCGCAGAGGTCCACCCTACCAGCCCACCTCACATCTCCACGCAAGCACACATGAATGCACATACATTTGCACACATCCAGAGATAAACTCCCCAACAGAAACCAAATTCCAAGAAATCCAGCCGTGGCAATGCTTGCACACACATGTGATTATGCGCAGAGGTCCACCCTACCATCCAACCTCAGATCTCAGCGCAGGAACACATGAATGCACATACATTTGCACACATCCAGAAATAAACTCCCCAACAGAAACCAAATTCCAAGAAATCGAGCTGTGGCAATGCTTGCACACACATGTGATTATGCGCGGAGGTCCACCCTACGAGCCAACCTCAGATCTCAACGCAGGAACACATGAATGCACATACATTTGCACACATCCAGAGATAAACTCCCCCTCAGAAACCAAATTCCAAGATATCCAGAAATGGAAATGTTTGCACACACATGTGATTATGCGCAGAGGTCCACCCTACCAGCCAACCTCAGATCTCCACGCAAGCACACATGAATGCACATACATTTGCACACATCCAGAGATAAACTCCCCCTCAGAAACCAAATTCCAAGAAATCGAGCTGTGGCAATGCTTGCACACACATGTGATTATGCGCAGAGGTCCACCCTACCAGCCAACCTCAGATCTCCACGCAAGCACACATGAATGCACATACATTTGCACACATTCAGAGATAAACTCCCCCTCAGAAACCAAATTCCAAGATATCCAGAAATGGAAATGTTTGCACACACATGTAATTATGTGCAGAGGTCCACCGTACCAGCCAACCTCAGATCTCAACGCAGGAACACATGAATGCACATACATTTGCACACATCCATAGATAAACTCACCCCAAACTAAACCAAATTCCAAGAAATCGAGCCGTGGCAATGTTTGCACACACATGTGATTATGCGCAGAGGTACACCCTACCAGCCAACCTCAGATCTCCACGCAAGCACAGATGAATGCACATACATTTGCACACATCCAGAGATAAACTCCCCCTCAGAAACCAAATTTCAAGAAATCGAGCCGTGGCAATGCTTGCACACACATGTGATTATGCGCAGAGGTCCACCCTACCAGCCAACCTCAGATCTCAGCGCAGGAACACATGAATGCACATACATTTGCACACATCCAGAGATAAACTCGCCCCAAAGAAACCAAATTCCAAGAAATCGAGCCGTGGCAATGCTTGCACACACATGTGATTATGCGCAGAGGTACACCCTACCAGCCAACCTCAGATCTACACGCAGGAACACATGAATGCACATATATTTGCACACATCCAGAGATAAACTCCCCTTCAGAAACCAAATTGCAAGAAATCCAGCCGTGGCAATGCTTGCACACACATGTGATTATGCGCAGAGGTCCACCCTACCAGCCAACCTCAGATCTCCACGCAAGCACAGATGAATGCACATACATTTGCACACATCCAGAAATAAACTCCCCAACAGAAACCAAATTGCAAGAAATCCAGCCGTGGCAATGCTTGCACACACATGTGATTATGCGCAGAGGTCCACCCTACCAGTCAACCTCAGATCTCAACGCAGGAACACATGAATGCACATACATTTGCACACATCCAGAGATAAACTCCCCTTCAGAAACCAAATTCCAAGAAATCGAGCCGTGGCAATGCTTGCACACACATGTGATTATGCGCAGAGGTCCACCCTACCAGCCAACCTCAGATCTCCACGCAAGCACAGATGAATGCACATACATTTGCACACATCCAGAGATAAACTCCCCCTCAGAAACCACATTCCAAGAAATCGAGCCGTGGCAATGTTTGCACACACATGTGATTATGCGCAGAGGTCCACCCTACCAGTCAACCTCAGATCTACACGCAGGCACACATGAATGCACATACATTTGCACACATCCAGAGATAAACTCGCCAAGAGAAACCAAATTCCAAGATATCCAGAAATGTAAATGTTTGCACACACATGTGATTATGCGCAGAGGTCCACCCTACCAGCCCACCTCAGATCTCCACGCAAGCACACATGAATGCACATACATTTGCACACATCCAGAGATAAACTCCCCTTCAGAAACCAAATTCCAAGAAATCGAGCCGTGGCAATGCTTGCACACACATGTGATTATGAACGGAGGTCCACCCTACGAGCCAACCTCAGATCTCAACGCAGGAACACATGAATGCACATACATTTGCACACATCCAGAGATAAACTCCCCCTCAGAAACCAAATTCCAAGATATCCAGAAATGGAAATGTTTGCACACACATGTAATTATGTGCAGAGGTCCACCCTACCAGCCAACCTCAGATCTACACGCAGGCACACATGAATGCACATACATTTGCACACATCCAGAGATAAACTCCCCAACAGAAACCAAATTCCAAGAAATCGAGCCGTGGCAATGCTTGCACACACATGTGATTATGCGCAGAGGTCCACCCTACCAGCCAACCTCAGATCTCCACGCAAGCACAGATGAATGCACATACATTTGCACACATCCAGAGATAAACTCCCCCTCAGAAACCAAATTTCAAGAAATCGAGCCGTGGCAATGCTTGCACACACATGTGATTATGCGCAGAGGTCCACCCTACCAGCCAACCTCAGATCTTAGCGCAGTAACACTTGAATGCACATACATTTGCACACATCCAGAGATAAACTCACCCCAAAGAAACCAAATTCCAAGAAATCGAGCCGTGGCAATGCTTGCACACACATGTGATTATGCGCAGAGGTACACCCTACCAGCCAACCTCAGATCTCCACGCAAGCACAGGTGAATGCACATACATTTGCACACATCCAGAAATAAACTCCCCAACAGAAACCAAATTCCAAGAAATCCAGCCGTGGCAATGCTTGCACACACATGTGATTATGCGCAGAGGTCCACCCTAGCAGCCAACCTCAGATCTCCACGCAAGCACAGGTGAATGCACATACATTTGCACACATCCAGAAATAAACTCCCCAACAGAAACCAAATTCCAAGAAATCCAGCCGTGGCAATGCTTGCACACACATGTGATTATGCGCAGAGGTCCACCCTACCAGTCAACCTCAGATCTCAACGCAGGAACACATGAATGCACATACATTTGCACACATCCAGAGAAAAACTCACCCCAAAGAAACCAAATTCCAAGAAATCGAGCCGTGGCAATGTTTGCACACACATGTGATTATGCGCAGAGGTCCACCCTACCAGCCCACCTCAGATCTCCACGCAAGCACACATGAATGCACATACATTTGCACACATCCAGAGATAAACTCCCCTTCAGAAACCAAATTCCAAGAAATCGAACCGTGGCAATGCTTGCACACACATGTGATTATGCGCAGAGGTCCACCCTACCAGCCCACCTCAGATCTCCACGCAAGCACACATGAATGCACATACATTTGCACACATCCAGAGATAAACTCCCCTTCAGAAACCAAATTCCAAGAAATCGAGCTGTGGCAATGCTTGCACACACATGTGATTATGCGCAGAGGTCCACCCTACCAGCCCACCTCAGATCTCCACGCAAGCACACATGAATGCACATACATTTGCACACATCCAGAGATAAACTCCCCCTCAGAAACCAAATTCCAAGATATCCAGAAATGGAAATGTTTGCACACACATGTGATTATGCGCAGAGGTCCACCCTACCAGCCAACCTCAGATCTACACGCAGGAACACATGAATGCACATACATTTGCACACATCCAGAGATAAACTCCCCTTCAGAAACCAAATTCCAAGAAATCGAACCGTGGCAATGCTTGCACACACATGTGATTATGCGCAGAGGTCCACCCTACCAGCCAACCTCAGATTTCAACGCAGGAACACATGAATGCACATACATTTGCACACATTCAGAGATAAAATCCCCCAGAGAAACCAAATTCCAAGAAATCGAGCCGTGGCAATGCTTGCACACACATGTGATTATGCGCAGAGGTCCACCCTACCAGCCAACCTCAGATCTCAACGCAGGAACACATGAATGCACATACATTTGGACACATCCAGAAATAAACTCCACCTCAGAAACCAAATTCCAAGATATCCAGAAATGGAAATGTTTGCACACACATGTGATTATGCGCAGAGGTCCACCCTACCAGCCAACCTCAGATCTACACGCAGGCACACATGAATGCACATACATTTGCACACATCCAGAGATAAACTCCCCCTCAGAAACCAAATTCCAAGATATCCAGAAATGGAAATGTTTGCACACACATGTAATTATGTGCAGAGGTCCACCCTACCAGCCAACCTCAGATCTCAACGCAGGAACACATGAATGCACATACATTTGCACACATCCATAGATAAACTCACCCCAAACTAAACCAAATTCCAAGAAATCGAGCCGTGGCAATGTTTGCACACACATGTGATTATGCGCAGAGGTACACCCTACCAGCCAACCTCAGATCTCCACGCAAGCACAGATGAATGCACATACATTTGCACACATCCAGAGATAAACTCCCCCTCAGAAACCAAATTTCAAGAAATCGAGCCGTGGCAATGTTTGCACACACATGTGATTATGCGCAGAGGTCCACCCTACCAGCCAACCTCAGATCTCAGCACAGGAACACTTGAATGCACATACATTTGCACACATCCAGAGATAAACTCACCCCAAAGAAACCAAATTCCAAGAAATCGAGCCGTGGCAATGCTTGCACACACATGTGATTATGCGCAGAGGTACACCCTACCAGCCAACCTCAGATCTCCACGCAAGCACAGATGAATGCACATACATTTGCACACATCCAGAAATAAACTCCCCAACAGAAACCAAATTCCAAGAAATCCAGCCGTGGCAATGCTTGCACACACATGTGATTATGCGCAGAGGTCCACCCTACCAGTCAACCTCAGATCTCAACTCAGGAACACATGAATGCACATACATTTGCACACATCCAGAGATAAACTCACCCCAAAGAAACCAAATTCCAAGAAATCGAGCCGTGGCAATGTTTGCACACACATGTGATTATGCGCAGAGGTCCACCCTACCAGCCAACCTCAGATCTACACGCAGGCACACATGAATGCACATACATTTGCACACATCCAGAGATAAACTCCCCTTCAGAAACCAAATTCCAAGAAATCGAGCTGTGGCAATGCTTGCACACACATGTGATTATGCGCAGAGGTCCATCCTACCAGCCCACCTCACATCTCCACGCAAGCACACATGAATGCACATACATTTGCACACATCCAGAGATAAACTCGCCCCAAAGAAACCAAATTCCAAGAAATCGAGCCGTGGCAATGCTTGCACACACATGTGATTATGCGCAGAGGTACACCCTACCAGCCAACCTCAGATCTACACGCAGGAACACATGAATGCACATATATTTGCACACATCCAGAGATAAACTCCCCTTCAGAAACCAAATTGCAAGAAATCCAGCCGTGGCAATGCTTGCACACACATGTGATTATGCGCAGAGGTCCACCCTACCAGCCAACCTCAGATCTCCACGCAAGCACAGATGAATGCACATACATTTGCACACATCCAGAAATAAACTCCCCAACAGAAACCAAATTGCAAGAAATCCAGCCGTGGCAATGCTTGCACACACATGTGATTATGCGCAGAGGTCCACCCTACCAGCCAACCTCAGATCTCCACGCAAGCACAGATGAATGCACATACATTTGCACACATCCAGAGATAAACTCACCCCAAAGAAACCACATTCCAAGAAATCGACCCGTGGCAATGTTTGCACACACATGTGATTATGCGCAGAGGTCCACCCTACCAGTCAACCTCAGATCTACACGCAGGCACACATGAATGCACATACATTTGCACACATCCAGAGATAAACTCGCCAAGAGAAACCAAATTCCAAGATATCCAGAAATGTAAATGTTTGCACACACATGTGATTATGCGCAGAGGTCCACCCTACCAGCCCACCTCAGATCTCCACGCAAGCACACATGAATGCACATACATTTGCACACATCCAGAGATAAACTCCCCTTCAGAAACCAAATTCCAAGAAATCCAGCCGTGGCAATGCTTGCACACACATGTGATTATGCGCAGAGGTCCACCCTACCATCCAACCTCAGATCTCAGCGCAGGAACACATGAATGCACATACATTTGCACACATCCAGAGATAAACTCCCCAACAGAAACCAAATTCCAAGAAATCGAGCCGTGGCAATGCTTGCACACACATGTGATTATGCGCGGAGGTCCACCCTACGAGCCAACCTCAGATCTCAACGCAGGAACACATGAATGCACATACATTTGCACACATCCAGAGATAAACTCCCCCTCAGAAACCAAATTCCAAGATATCCAGAAATGGAAATGTTTGCACACACATGTAATTATGTGCAGAGGTCCACCCTACCAGCCAACCTCAGATCTACACGCAGGCACACATGAATGCACATACATTTGCACACATCCAGAGATAAACTCCCCAACAGAAACCAAATTCCAAGAAATCGAGCCGTGGCAATGCTTGCACACACATGTGATTATGCGCAGAGGTACACCCTACCAGCCAACCTCAGATCTACACGCAGGAACACATGAATGCACATACATTTGCACACATCCAGAGATAAACTCCCCCTCAGAAACCAAATTCCAAGATATCCAGAAATGGAAATGTTTGCACACACATGTAATTATGCGCAGAGGTCCACCCTACCAGCCAACCTCAGATCTCAACGCAGGAACACATGAATGCACATACATTTGCACACATCCAGAGATAAACTCCCCCTAAGAAACCAAATTCCAAGAAATCGAGCTGTGGCAATGCTTGCACACACATGTGATTATGCGCAGAGGTCCACCCTACCAGCCAACCTCAGATCTCCACGCAAGCACACATGAATGCACATACATTTGCACACATCCAGAGATAAACTCGCCAAGAGAAACCAAATTCCAAGATATCCAGAAATGTAAATGTTTGCACACACGTGTGATTATGCGCAGAGGTCCACCCTACCAGCCAACCGCAGATCTACACGCAAGCACACATGAATGCACATATATTTGCACACATCCAGAGATAAACTCCCCTTCAGAAACCAAATTCCAAGAAATCGAGCTGTGGCAATGCTTGCACACACATGTGATTATGCGCAGAGGTCCACCCTACCAGCCCACCTCAGATCTCCACGCAAGCACACATGAATGCACATACATTTGCACACATCCAGAGATAAACTCACCCCAAAGAAACCAAATTCCAAGAAATCGAGCCGTGGCAATGTTTGCACACACATGTGATTATGCGCAGAGGTCCACCCTACCAGCCAACCTCAGATCTACACGCAGGCACACATGAATGCACATACATTTGCACACATCCAGAGATAAACTCCCCTTCAGAAACCAAATTCCAAGAAATCGAGCCGTGGCAATGCTTGCACACACATGTGATTATGCGCAGAGGTCCACCCTACCAGCCAACCTCAGATCTCCACGCAAGCACAGATGAATGCACATACATTTGCACACATCCAGAGATAAACTCCCCCTCAGAAACCAAATTTCAAGAAATCGAGCCGTGGCAATGCTTGCACACACATGTGATTATGCGCAGAGGTCCACCCTACCAGCCAACCTCAGATCTACACGCAGGAACACATGAATGCACATATATTTGCACACATCCAGAGATAAACTCCCCTTCAGAAACCAAATTTCAAGAAATCCAGCCGTGGCAATGCTTGCACACACATGTGATTATGCGCAGAGGTCCACCCTACCAGCCAACCTCAGATCTCCACGCAAGCACAGATGAATGCACATACATTTGCACACATCCAGAAATAAACTCCCCAACAGAAACCAAATTTCAAGAAATCCAGCCGTGGCAATGATTGCACACACATGTGATTATGCGCAGAGGTCCACCCTACCAGCCAACCTCAGATCTCCACGCAAGCACAGATGAATGCACATACATTTGCACACATCCAGAGATAAACTCACCCCAAAGAAACCACATTCCAAGAAATCGAGCCGTGGCAATGCTTGCACACACATGTGATTATGCGCAGAGGTCCACCCTACCAGCCAACCTCAGATCTCAGCGCAGGAACACATGAATGCACATACATTTGCACACATCCAGAGATAAACTCACCCCAAAGAAACCAAATTCCAAGAAATCGAGCCGTGGCAATGTTTGCACACACATGTGATTATGCGCAGAGGTCCACCCTACCAGCCAACCTCAGATCTACACGCAGGCACACATGAATGCACATACATTTGCACACATCCAGAGATAAACTCCCCTTCAGAAACCAAATTCCAAGAAATCGAGCCGTGGCAATGCTTGCACACACATGTGATTATGCGCAGAGGTCCACCCTACCAGCCAACCTCAGATCTCCACGCAAGCACAGATGAATGCACATACATTTGCACACATCCAGAGATAAACTCCCCCTCAGAAACCAAATTCCAAGATATCCAGAAATGTAAATGTTTGCACACACGTGTGATTATGCGCAGAGGTCCACCCTACCAGCCAACCGCAGATCTACACGCAAGCACACATGAATGCACATATATTTGCACACATCCAGAGATAAACTCCCCTTCAGAAACCAAATTCCAAGAAATCGAGCTGTGGCAATGCTTGCACACACATGTGATTATGCGCAGAGGTCCACCCTACCAGCCAACCTCAGATCTCCACGCAAGCACAGATGAATGCACATACATTTGCACACATCCAGAGATAAACTCCCCCTCAGAAACCAAATTTCAAGAAATCGAGCCGTGGCAATGCTTGCACACACATGTGATTATGCGCAGAGGTCCACCCTACCAGCCAACCTCAGATCTCAGCGCAGGAACACATGAATGCACATACATTTGCACACATCCAGAGATAAACTCGCCCCAAAGAAACCAAATTCCAAGAAATCGAGCCGTGGCAATGCTTGCACACACATGTGATTATGCGCAGAGGTACACCCTACCAGCCAACCTCAGATCTCCACGCAAGCACAGATGAATGCACATACATTTGCACACATCCAGAAATAAACTCCCCAACAGAAACCAAATTCCAAGAAATCCAGCCGTGGCAATGCTTGCACACACATGTGATTATGCGCAGAGGTCCACCCTACCAGTCAACCTCAGATCTCAACGCAGGAACACATGAATGCACATACATTTGCACACATCCAGAGATAAACTCCCCTTCAGAAACCAAATTCCAAGAAATCGAGCCGTGGCAATGCTTGCACACACATGTGATTATGCGCAGAGGTCCACCCTACCAGCCAACCTCAGATCTCCACGCAAGCACAGATGAATGCACATACATTAGCACACATCCAGAGATAAACTCACCCCAAAGAAACCACATTCCAAGAAATCGAGCCGTGGCAATGTTTGCACACACATGTGATTATGCGCAGAGGTCCACCCTACCAGTCAACCTCAGATCTACACGCAGGCACACATGAATGCACATACATTTGCACACATCCAGAGATAAACTCGCCAAGAGAAACCAAATTCCAAGATATCCAGAAATGTAAATGTTTGCACACACGTGTGATTATGCGCAGAGGTCCACCCTACCAGCCAACTGCAGATCTACACGCAAGCACACATGAATGCACATATATTTGCACACATCCAGAGATAAACTCCCCTTCAGAAACCAAATTCCAAGAAATCGAGCTGTGGCAATGCTTGCACACACATGTGATTATGCGCAGAGGTCCACCCTACCAGCCCACCTCAGATCTCCACGCAAGCACACATGAATGCACATACATTTGCACACATCCAAAGATAAACTCCCCAACAGAAACCAAATTCCTAGAAATCCAGCCGTGGCAATGCTTGCACACACATGTGATTATGCGCAGAGGTCCACCCTACCAGCCAACCTCAGATCTCCACGCAAGCACACATGAATGCACATACATTTGCACACATCCAGAAATAAACTCCCCAACAGAAACCAAATTCCAAGAAATCGTTCCGTGGCAATGCTTGCACACACATGTGATTATGCGCGGAGGTCCACCCTACGAGCCAACCTCAGATCTCAACGCAGGAACACATGAATGCACAAACATTTGCACACATCCAGAGATAAACTCCCCCTCAGAAACCAAATTCCAAGATATCCAGAAATGGAAATGTTTGCACACACATGTAATTATGTGCAGAGGTCCACCCTACCAACCAACCTCAGATCTACACGCAGGCACACATGAATGCACATACATTTGCACACATCCAGAGATAAACTCTCCCCAAACTAAACCAAATTCCAAGAAATCGAGCCGTGGCAATGTTTGCACACACATGTGATTATGCGCAGAGGTACACCCTACCAGCCAACCTCAGATCTACACGCAGGCACACATGAATGCACATACATTTGCACACATCCAGAGATAAACTCACCCCAAAGAATCCAAATTCCAAGAAATCGAGCCGTGGCAATGCTTGCACATACATGTGATTATGCGCAGAGGTCCACCCTACCAGCCAACCTCAGATCTCCACGCAAGCACACATGAATGCACATACATTTGCACACATCCAGAGATAAACTCCCCAACAGAAACCAAATTCCAAGAAATCGAGCCGTGGCAATGCTTGCACACACATGTGATTATGCGCAGAGGTCCACCCTACCAGCCAACCTCAGATCTCAACGCAGGAACACATGAATGCACATACATTTGCACACATCCAGAAATAAACTCCCCTTCAGAAACCAAATTCCAAGAAATCGAGCCGTGGCAATGCTTGCACACACATGTGATTATGCGCAGAGGTCCACCCTACCAGCCAACCTCAGATCTCAGCGCAGGAACACATGAATGCACATACATTTGCACACATCCAGAAATAAACTCCCCAAGAGAAAACAAATTCCAAGATATCCAGCCGTGGCAATGTTTTCACACACATGTGATTATGCGCAGAGGTCCACCCTACCAGCCAACCTCAGATCTCCACGCAAGCACACATGAATGCACATACATTTGCACACATCCATAGATAAACTCCCCAACAGAAACCAAATTCCAAGAAATCGAGCCGTGGCAATGCTTGCACACACATGTGATTATGCGCAGAGGTACACCCTACCAGCCAACCTCAGATCTACACGCAGGAACACATGAATGCACATACATTTGCACACATCCAGAGATAAACTCCCCCAGAGAAACCAAATTCCAAGATATCCAGAAATGGAAATGTTTGCACACACATGTGATTATGCGCAGAGGTCCACCCTACCAGCCAACCTCAGATCTCAACGCAGGAACACATGAATGCACATACATTTGCACACATCCATAGATAAACTCACCCCAAACTAAACCAAATTCCAAGAAATCGAGCCGTGGCAATGTTTGCACACACATGTGATTATGCGCAGAGGTACACCCTACCAGCCAACCTCAGATCTACACGCAGGAACACATGAATGCACATACATTTGCACACATCCAGAGATAAACTCCCCCTCAGAAACCAAATTCCAAGATATCCAGACATGGAAATGTTTGCACACACATGTAATTATGCGCAGAGGTCCACCCTACCAGCCAACCTCAGATCTCAACGCAGGAACACATGAATGCACATACATTTGCACACATCCAGAGATAAACTCCCCCTCAGAAACCAAATTCCAAGAAATCGAGCTGTGGCAATGCTTGCACACACATGTGATTATGCGCAGAGGTCCACCCTACCAGCCAACCTCAGATCTCAGAGCAGGAACACATGAATGCACATACATTTGCACACATCCAGAGATAAACTCGCCAAGAGAAACCAAATTCCAAGATATCCAGAAATGTAAATGTTTGCACACACGTGTGATTATGCGCAGAGGTCCACCCTACCAGCCAACCGCAGATCTACACGCAAGCACACATGAATGCAAATATATTTGCACACATCCAGAGATAAACTCCCCTTCAGAAACCAAATTCCAAGAAATCGAGCTGTGGCAATGCTTGCACACACATGTGATTATGCGCAGAGGTCCACCCTACCAGCCAACCTCAGATCTCCACGCAAGCACACATGAATGCACATACATTTGCACACATCCAGAGATAAACTCCCCAACAGAAACCAAATTCCAAGAAATCGTTCCGTGGCAATGCTTGCACACACATGTGATTATGCGCGGAGGTCCACCCTACGAGCCAACCTCAGATCTCAACGCAGGAACACATGAATGCACATACATTTGCACACATCCAGAGATAAACTCCCCCTCAGAAACCAAATTCCAAGAAATCGAGCCGTGGCAATGCTTGCACATACATGTGATTATGCGCAGAGGTCCACCCTACCAGCCAACCTCAGATCTCCACGCAAGCACACATGAATGCACATACATTTGCACACATCCAGAGATAAACTCCCGAACAGAAACCAAATTCCAAGAAATCGAGCCGTGGCAATGCTTGCACACACATGTGATTATGCGCAGAGGTACACCCTACCAGCCAACCTCAGATCTACACGCAGGAACACATGAATGCACATATATTTGCACACATCCAGAGATAAACTCCCCCTCAGAAACCAAATTCCAAGATATCCAGAAATGGAAATGTTTGCACACACATGTAATTATGCGCAGAGGTCCACCCTACCAGCCAACCTCAGATCTACACGCAGGAACACATGAATGCACATATATTTGCACACATCCAGAGATAAACTCCCCCTCAGAAACCAAATTCCAAGATATCCAGAAATGGAAATGTTTGCACACACATGTAATTATGCGCAGAGGTCCACCCTACCAGCCAACCTCAGATCTCAACGCAGGAACACATGAATGCACATACATTTGCACACATCCAGAGATAAACTCCCCCTCAGAAACCAAATTCCAAGAAATCGAGCCGTGGCAATGCTTGCACACACATGTGATTATGCGCAGAGGTCCACCCTACCAGCCAACCTCAGATCTCCACGCAAGCACAGATGAATGCACATACATTTGCACACATCCAGAGATAAACTCCCCCTCAGAAACCAAATTTCAAGAAATCGAGCCGTGGCAATGCTTGCACACACATGTGATTATGCGCAGAGGTACACCCTACCAGCCAACCTCAGATCTCAGCGCAGGAACACATGAATGCACATACATTTGGACACATCCAGAAATAAACTCCCCTTCAGAAACCAAATTCCAAGAAATCGAGCCGTGGCAATGCTTGCACACACATGTGATTATGCGCAGAGGTACACCCTACCAGCCAACCTCAGATCTACACGCAGGAACACATGAATGCACATATATTTGCACACATCCAGAGATAAACTCCCCTTCAGAAACCAAATTGCAAGAAATCCAGCCGTGGCAATGCTTGCACACACATGTGATTATGCGCAGAGGTCCACCCTACCAGCCAACCTCAGATCTCAACGCAGGAACACATGAATGCACATACATTTGTAAACATCCAGAGATAAACTCCCCCTCAGAAACCAAATTCCAAGAAATCGAGCCGTGGCAATGCTTGCACACACATGTTATTATGCGCAGAGGTACACCCTACCAGCCAACCTCAGATCTCCACGCAGGCACACATGAATGCACATATATTTGCACACATCCAGAGATAAACTCCCCTTCAGAAACCAAATTCCAAGAAATCGAGCCGTGGCAATGCTTGCACACACATGTGATTATGCGCAGAGGTCCACCCTACCAGCCAACCTCAGATCTCCACGCAAGCACAGATGAATGCACATACATTTGCACACATCCAGAGATAAACTCCCCAACAGAAACCAAATTCCAAGAAATCGAGCCGTGGCAATGTTTGCACACACATGTGATTATGCGCAGAGGTCCACCCTACCAGCCGACCTCAGGTCTCAACGCAGGAACACATGAATGCACATATATTTGCACACATCCAGAGATAAACTCACCCCAAAGAAACCAAATTCCAAGAAATCGAGCCGTGGCAATGTTTGCACACACATGTGATTATGCACAGAGGTCCACCCTGCCAGCCAACCTCAGATCTCAGCGCAGGAACACATGAATGCACATACATTTGCACACATCCAGAGATAAACTCACCCCAAAGAAACCAAATTCCAAGAAATCGAGCTGTGGCAATGCTTGCACACACATGTGATTATGCGCAGAGGTCCACCCTACCAGCCAACCTCAGATCTCCACGCAAGCACACATGAATGCACATACATTTGCACACATCCAGAGATAAACTCGCCAAGAGAAACCAAATTCCAAGATATCCAGAAATGTAAATGTTTGCACACACGTGTGATTATGCGCAGAGGTCCACCCTACCAGCCAACCGCAGATCTACACGCAAGCACACATGAATGCACATATATTTGCACACATCCAGAGATAAACTCCCCTTCAGAAACCAAATTCCAAGAAATCGAGCTGTGGCAATGCTTGCACACACATGTGATTATGCGCAGAGGTCCACCCTACCAGCCAACCTCAGATCTCCACGCAAGCACACATGAATGCACATACATTTGCACACATCCAGAGATAAACTCACCCCAAAGAAACCAAATTCCAAGAAATCGAGCCGTGGCAATGTTTGCACACACATGTGATTATGCGCAGAGGTCCACCCTACCAGCCAACCTCAGATCTACACGCAGGCACACATGAATGCACATACATTTGCACACATCCAGAGATAAACTCCCCCTCAGAAACCAAATTTCAAGAAATCGAGCCGTGGCAATGCTTGCACACACATGTGATTATGCGCAGAGGTCCACCCTACCAGCCAACCTCAGATCTACACGCAGGAACACATGAATGCACATATATTTGCACACATCCAGAGATAAACTCCCCTTCAGAAACCAAATTTCAAGAAATCCAGCCGTGGCAATGCTTGCACACACATGTGATTATGCGCAGAGGTCCACCCTACCAGCCAACCTCAGATCTCCACGCAAGCACAGATGAATGCACATACATTTGCACACATCCAGAAATAAACTCCCCAACAGAAACCAAATTTCAAGAAATCCAGCCGTGGCAATGATTGCACACACATGTGATTATGCGCAGAGGTCCACCCTACCAGCCAACCTCAGATCTCAGCGCAGGAACACATGAATGCACATACATTTGCACACATCCAGAGATAAACTCCCCTTCAGAAACCAAATTCCAAGAAATCGAGCTGTGGCAATGCTTGCACACACATGTGATTATGCGCAGAGGTCCACCCTACCAGCCAACCTCAGATCTCCACGCAAGCACACATGAATGCACATACATTTGCACACATCCAGAGATAAACTCACCCCAAAGAAACCAAATTCCAAGAAATCGAGCCGTGGCAATGTTTGCACACACATGTGATTATGCGCAGAGGTCCACCCTACCAGCCAAACTCAGATCTACACACAGGCACACATGAATGCACATACATTTGCACACATCCAGAGATAAACTCCCCCAGAGAAACCAAATTCCAAGAAATCGAGCCGTGGCAATGCTTGCACACACATGTGATTATGCGCAGAGGTCCACCCTACCAGCCAACCTCAGATCTCCACGCAAGCACAGATGAATGCACATACATTTGCACACATCCAGAGATAAACTCCCCCTCAGAAACCAAATTCCAAGATATCCAGAAATGTAAATGTTTGCACACACGTGTGATTATGCGCAGAGGTCCACCCTACCAGCCAACCGCAGATCTACACGCAAGCACACATGAATGCACATATATTTGCACACATCCAGAGATAAACTCCCCTTCAGAAACCAAATTCCAAGAAATCGAGCTGTGGCAATGCTTGCACACACATGTGATTATGCGCAGAGGTCCACCCTACCAGCCAACCTCAGATCTCCACGCAAGCACAGATGAATGCACATACATTTGCACACATCCAGAGATAAACTCCCCCTCAGAAACCAAATTTCAAGAAATCCAGCCGTGGCAATGCTTGCACACACATGTGATTATGCGCAGAGGTCCACCCTACCAGCCAACCTCAGATCTCAGCGCAGGAACACATGAATGCACATACATTTGCACACATCCAGAGATAAACTCGCCCCAAAGAAACCAAATTCCAAGAAATCGAGCCGTGGCAATGCTTGCACACACATGTGATTATGCGCAGAGGTACACCCTACCAGCCAACCTCAGATCTCAGCGCAGGAACACATGAATGCACATACATTTGCACACATCCAGAGATAAACTCGCCCCAAAGAAACCAAATTCCAAGAAATCGAGCCGTGGCAATGCTTGCACACACATGTGATTATGCGCAGAGGTCCACCCTACCAGCCAACCTCAGATCTCCACGCAAGCACAGATGAATGCACATACATTTGCACACATCCAGAAATAAACTCCCCAACAGAAACCAAATTCCAAGAAATCCAGCCGTGGCAATGCTTGCACACACATGTGATTATGCGCAGAGGTCCACCCTACCAGCCAACCTCAGATCTCCACGCAAGCACAGATGAATGCACATACATTTGCACACATCCAGAGATAAACTCACCCCAAAGAAACCACATTCCAAGAAATCGAGCCGTGGCAATGTTTGCACACACATGTGATTATGCGCAGAGGTCCACCCTACCAGTCAACCTCAGATCTACACGCAGGCACACATGAATGCACATACATTTGCACACATCCAGAGATAAACTCGCCAAGAGAAACCAAATTCCAAGATATCCAGAAATGTAAATGTTTGCACACACGTGTGATTATGCGCAGAGGTCCACCCTACCAGCCAACTGCAGATCTACACGCAAGCACACATGAATGCACATATATTTGCACACATCCAGAGATAAACTCCCCTTCAGAAACCAAATTCCAAGAAATCGAGCTGTGGCAATGCTTGCACACACATGTGATTATGCGCAGAGGTCCACCCTACCAGCCCACCTCAGATCTCCACGCAAGCACACATGAATGCACATACATTTGCACACATCCAGAGATAAACTCCCCAACAGAAACCAAATTCCAAGAAATCCAGCCGTGGCAATGCTTGCACACACATGTGATTATGCGCAGAGGTCCACCCTACCAGCCAACCTCAGATCTCCACGCAAGCACACATGAATGCACATACATTTGCACACATCCAGAAATAAACTCCCCAACAGAAACCAAATTCCAAGAAATCGTTCCGTGGCAATGCTTGCACACACATGTGATTATGCGCGGAGGTCCACCCTACGAGCCAACCTCAGATCTCAACGCAGGAACACATGAATGCACAAACATTTGCACACATCCAGAGAAAAACTCCCCCTCAGAAACCAAATTCCAAGATATCCAGAAATGGAAATGTTTGCACACACATGTAATTATGTGCAGAGGTCCACCCTACCAACCAACCTCAGATCTATACGCAGGCACACATGAATGCACATACATTTGCACACATCCAGAGATAAACTCACCCCAAAGAATCCAAATTCCAAGAAATCGAGCCGTGGCAATGCTTGCACACACATGTGATTATGCGCAGAGGTACACCCTACCAGCCAACCTCAGATCTACACGCAGGCACACATGAATGCACATACATTTGCACACATCCAGAGATAAACTCACCCCAAAGAATCCAAATTCCAAGAAATCGAGCCGTGGCAATGCTTGCACACACATGTGATTATGCGCAGAGGTACACCCTACCAGCCAACCTCAGATCTCCACGCAAGCACAGATGAATGCACATACATTTGCACACATCCAGAGCTAAACTCCCCTTCAGAAACCAAATTCCAAGATATCCAGAAATGTAAATGTTTGCACACACGTGTGATTATGCGCAGAGGTCCACCCTACCAGCCAACCTCAGATCTCCACGCAAGCACACATGAATGCACATACATTTGCACACATCCAGAGATAAACTCCCCTTCAGAAACCAAATTCCAAGAAATCGAGCCGTGGCAATGCTTGCACACACATGTGATTATGCGCAGAGGTACACCCTACCAGCCAACCTCAGATCTACACGCAGGAACACATGAATGCACATATATTTGCACACATCCAGAGATAAACTCCCCCTCAGAAACCAAATTCCAAGATATCCAGAAATGGAAATGTTTGCACACACATGTAATTATGCGCAGAGGTCCACCCTACCAGCCAACCTCAGATCTCAACGCAGGAACACATGAATGCACATACATTTGCACACATCCAGAGATAAACTCCCCCTCAGAAACCAAATTTCAAGAAATCGAGCCGTGGCAATGCTTGCACACACATGTGATTATGCGCAGAGGTCCACCCTACCAGCCAACCTCAGATCTCAGCGCAGGAACACATGAATGCACATACATTTGCACACATCCAGAGATAAACTCACCCCAAAGAAACCAAATTCCAAGAAATCGAGCCGTGGCAATGCTTGCACACACATGTGATTATGCGCAGAGGTACACCCTACCAGCCAACCTCAGATCTACACGCAGGAACACATGAATGCACATGCATTTGCACACATCCAGAGATAAACTCCCCTTCAGAAACCAAATTCCAAGAAATCGAGCCGTGGCAATGTTTGCACACACATGTGATTATGCGCAGAGGTCCACCCTACCAGTCAACCTCAGATCTCAACGCAGGAACACATGAATGCACATACATTTGCACACATCCAGAGATAAACTCCCCCTCAGAAACCAAATTTCAAGAAATCGAGCCGTGGCAATGCTTGCACACACATGTGATTATGCGCAGAGGTCCACCCTACCAGCCAACCTCAGATCTCAGCACAGGAACACATGAATGCACATACATTTGCACACATCCAGAGGTAAACTCGCCAAGAGAAACCAAATTCCAAGATATCCAGAAATGTAAATGTTTGCACACACGTGTGATTATGCGCAGAGGTCCACCCTACCAGCCAACCTCAGATCTCCACGCAAGCACACATGAATGCACATACATTTGCACACATCCAGAGATAAACTCCCCTTCAGAAACCAAATTCCAAGAAATCGAGCCGTGGCAATGCTTGCACACACATGTGATTATGCGCAGAGGTACACCCTACCAGCCAACCTCAGATCTACACGCAGGAACACATGAATGCACATATATTTGCACACATCCAGAGATAAACTCCCCCTCAGAAACCAAATTCCAAGATATCCAGAAATGGAAATGTTTGCACACACATGTAATTATGCGCAGAGGTCCACCCTACCAGCCAACCTCAGATCTCAACGCAGGAACACATGAATGCACATACATTTGCACACATCCAGAGATAAACTCCCCCTCAGAAACCAAATTTCAAGAAATCGAGCCGTGGCAATGCTTGCACACACATGTGATTATGCGCAGAGGTCCACCCTACCAGCCAACCTCAGATCTCAGCGCAGGAACACATGAATGCACATACATTTGCACACATCCAGAGATAAACTCACCCCAAAGAAACCAAATTCCAAGAAATCGAGCCGTGGCAATGCTTGCACACACATGTGATTATGCGCAGAGGTACACCCTACCAGCCAACCTCAGATCTACACGCAGGAACACATGAATGCACATGCATTTGCACACATCCAGAGATAAACTCCCCTTCAGAAACCAAATTCCAAGAAATCGAGCCGTGGCAATGCTTGCACACACATGTGATTATGCGCAGAGGTCCACCCTACCAGCCAACCTCAGATCTCCACGCAAGCACAGATGAATGCACATACATTTGCACACATCCAGAGATAAACTCCCCTTCAGAAACCAAATTCCAAGAAATCGAGCTGTGGCAATGCTTGCACACACATGTGATTATGCGCAGAGGTCCACCCTACCAGCCAACCTCAGATCTCCACGCAAGCACACATGAATGCACATACATTTGCACACATCCAGAGATAAACTCGCCAAGAGAAACCAAATTCCAAGATATCCAGAAATGTAAATGTTTGCACACACGTGTGATTATGCGCAGAGGTCCACCCTACCAGCCAACCGCAGATCTACACGCAAGCACACATGAATGCACATACATTTGCACACATCCAGAGATAAACTCACCCCAAAGAATCCAAATTCCAAGAAATCGAGCCGTGGCAATGCTTGCACATACATGTGATTATGCGCAGAGGTCCACCCTACCATCCAACCTCAGATTTCAGCGCAGGAACACATGAATGCACATACATTTGCACACATCCAGAGATAAACTCCCCTTCAGAAACCAAATTCCAAGAAATCCAGCCGTGGCAATGCTTGCACACACATGTGATTATGCGCAGAGGTCCACCCTACCAGCCAACCTCAGATCTACACGCAGGAACACATGAATGCACATACATTTGCACACATCCAGAGATAAACTCCCCTTCAGAAACCAAATTCCAAGAAATCGAGCCGTGGCAATGCTTGCACACACATGTGATTATGCGCAGAGGTCCACCCTACCAGCCAACCTCAGATCTCCA
Source organism: Rhamphochromis longiceps (assembly GCF_057381845.1). NCBI lineage: Eukaryota > Metazoa > Chordata > Actinopteri > Cichliformes > Cichlidae > Rhamphochromis > Rhamphochromis longiceps. The sequence continues at coordinate 2,211,044 of NC_140567.1, forward strand.
CGCAAGCACAGATGAATGCACATACATTTGCACACATCCAGAGATAAACTCCCCTTCAGAAACCAAATTCCAAGAAATCGAGCTGTGGCAATGCTTGCACACACATGTGATTATGCGCAGAGGTCCACCCTACCAGCCAACCTCAGATCTCCACGCAAGCACACATGAATGCACATACATTTGCACACATCCAGAGATAAACTCGCCAAGAGAAACCAAATTCCAAGATATCCAGAAATGTAAATGTTTGCACACACGTGTGATTATGCGCAGAGGTCCACCCTACCAGCCAACCGCAGATCTACACGCAAGCACACATGAATGCACATACATTTGCACACATCCAGAGATAAACTCACCCCAAAGAATCCAAATTCCAAGAAATCGAGCCGTGGCAATGCTTGCACATACATGTGATTATGCGGAGAGGTCCACCCTACCATCCAACCTCAGATTTCAGCGCAGGAACACATGAATGCACATACATTTGCACACATCCAGAGATAAACTCCCCTTCAGAAACCAAATTCCAAGAAATCCAGCCGTGGCAATGCTTGCACACACATGTGATTATGCGCAGAGGTCCACCCTACCAGCCAACCTCAGATCTCAACGCAGGAACACATGAATGCACATACATTTGCACACATCCAGAAATAAACTCCCCAACAGAAACCAAATTCCAAGAAATCGTTCCGTGGCAATGCTTGCACACACATGTGATTATGCGCGGAGGTCCACCCTACGAGCCAACCTCAGATCTCAACGCAGGAACACATGAATGCACATACATTTGCACACATCCAGAGATAAACTCCCCCTCAGAAACCAAATTCCAAGATATCCAGAAATGGAAATGTTTGCACACACATGTAATTATGTGCAGAGGTCCACCCTACCAGCCAACCTCAGATCTCAACGCACAGGAACACATAAATGCACATACATTTGCACACATCCATAGATAAACTCACCCCAAACTAAACCAAATTCCAAGAAATCGAGCCGTGGCAATGTTTGCACACACATGTGATTATGCGCAGAGGTACACCCTACCAGCCAACCTCAGATCTACACGCAGGCACACATGAATGCACATACATTTGCACACATCCAGAGATAAACTCACCCCAAAGAATCCAAATTCCAAGAAATCGAGCTGTGGCAATGCTTGCACACACATGTGATTATGCGCAGAGGTCCACCCTACCAGCCAACCTCAGATCTCCACGCAAGCACACATGAATGCACATACATTTGCACACATCCAGAGATAAACTCCCCCTCAGAAACCAAATTCCAAGAAATCGAGCTGTGGCAATGCTTGCACACACATGTGATTATGCGCAGAGGTCCACCCTACCAGCCAACCTCAGATCTCCACGCAAGCACACATGAATGCACATACATTTGCACACATCCAGAGATAAACTCCCCTTCAGAAACCAAATTCCAATAAATCGAGCCGTGGCAATGCTTGCACACACATGTGATTATGCGCAGAGGTCCACCCTACCAGCCAACCTCAGATCTCCACGCAAGCACAGATGAATGCACATACATTTGCACACATCCAGAGATAAACTCCCCCTCAGAAACCAAATTTCAAGAAATCGAGCCGTGGCAATGCTTGCACACACATGTGATTATGCGCAGAGGTCCACCCTACCAGCCAACCTCAGATCTCAACGCAGGAACACATGAATGCACATACATTTGCACACATTCAGAGGTAAACTCCCCCTCAGAAACCAAATTCCAAGAAATCGAGCTGTGGCAATGCTTGCACACACATGTGATTATGCGCAGAGGTCCACCCTACCAGCCAACCTCAGATCTCCACGCAAGCACACATGAATGCACATACATTTGCACACATCCAGAGATAAACTCCCCTTCAGAAACCAAATTCCAAGAAATCGAGCCGTGGCAATGCTTGCACACACATGTGATTATGCGCAGAGGTCCACCCTACCAGCCAACCTCAGATCTCCACGCAAGCACAGATGAATGCACATACATTTGCACACATCCAGAGATAAACTCCCCCTCAGAAACCAAATTTCAAGAAATCGAGCCGTGGCAATGCTTGCACACACATGTGATTATGCGCAGAGGTACACCCTACCAGCCAACCTCAGATCTCAGCGCAGGAACACATGAATGCACATACATTTGCAAACATCCAGAGATAAACTCACCCCAAAGAAACCAAATTCCAAGAAATCGAGCCGTGGCAATGCTTGCACACACATGTGATTATGCGCAGAGGTACACCCTACCAGCCAACCTCAGATCTACACGCAGGAACACATGAATGCACATATATTTGCACACATCCAGAGATAAACTCCCCTTCAGAAACCAAATTCCAAGAAATCCAGCCGTGGCAATGCTTGCACACACATGTGATTATGCGCAGAGGTCCACCCTACCAGCCAACCTCAGATCTCCACGCAAGCACAGATGAATGAACATACATTTGCACACATCCAGAAATAAACTCCCCAACAGAAACCAAATTCCAAGAAATCGAGCCGTGGCAATGCTTGCACACACATGTGATTATGCGCAGAGGTCCACCCTACCAGCCAACCTCAGATCTCCACGCAAGCACAGATGAATGAACATACATTTGCACACATCCAGAAATAAACTCCCCAACAGAAACCAAATTCCAAGAAATCGAGCCGTGGCAATGCTTGCACACACATGTGATTATGCGCAGAGATCCACCCTACCAGTCAACCTCAGCTCTCAACGCAGGAACACATGAATGCACATACATTTGCACACATCCAGAGATAAACTCACCCCAAAGAAACCACATTCCAAGAAATCGAGCCGTGGCAATGTTTGCACACACATGTGATTATGCGCAGAGGTCCACCCTACCAGTCAACCTCAGATCTACACGCAGGCACACATTAATGCACATACATTTGCACACATCCAGAGATAAACTCCCCTTCAGAAACCAAATTCCAAGAAATCGAGCTGTGGCAATGCTTGCACACACATGTGATTATGCGCAGAGGTCCACCCTACCAGCCAACCTCAGATCTCCACGCAAGCACAGATGAATGCACATACATTTGCACACATCCAGAGATAAACTCCCCCTCAGAAACCAAATTTCAAGAAATCGAGCCGTGGCAATGCTTGCACACACATGTGATTATGCGCAGAGGTACACCCTACCAGCCAACCTCAGATCTACACGCAGGCACACATGAATGCACATACATTTGCACACATCCATAGATAAACTCACCCCAAACTAAACCAAATTCCAAGAAATCGAGCCGTGGCAATGTTTGCACACACATGTGATTATGCGCAGAGGTACACCCTACCAGCCAACCTCAGATCTACACGCAGGCACACATGAATGCACATACATTTGCACACATCCAGAGATAAACTCCCCCTCAGAAACCAAATTCCAAGAAATCGAGCTGTGGCAATGCTTGCACACACATGTGATTATGCGCAGAGGTCCACCCTACCAGCCAACCTCAGATCTACACGCAGGAACACATGAATGCACATATATTTGCACACATCCAGAGATAAACTCCCCCTCAGAAACCAAATTCCAAGATATCCAGAAATGGAAATGTTTGCACACACATGTAATTATGCGCAGAGGTCCACCCTACCAGCCAACCTCAGATCTCAACGCAGGAACACATGAACGCACATACATTTGCACACATCCAGAGATAAACTCCCCCTCAGAAACCAAATTCCAAGAAATCGAGCCGTGGCAATGCTTGCACACACATGTGATTATGCGCAGAGGTCCACCCTACCAGCCAACCTCAGATCTCCACGCAAGCACAGATGAATGCACATACATTTGCACACATCCAGAGATAAACTCCCCCTCAGAAACCAAATTTCAAGAAATCGAGCCGTGGCAATGCTTGCACACACATGTGATTATGCGCAGAGGTACACCCTACCAGCCAACCTCAGATCTCAGCGCAGGAACACATGAATGCACATACATTTGCACACATCCAGAGATAAACTCACCCCAAAGAAACCAAATTCCAAGAAATCGAGCTGTGGCAATGCTTGCACACACATGTGATTATGCGCAGAGGTACACCCTACCAGCCAACCTCAGATCTCCACGCAAGCACACATGAATGCACATACATTTGCACACATCCAGAGATAAACTCACCCCAAAGAAACCAAATTCCAAGAAATCGAGCTGTGGCAATGCTTGCACACACATGTGATTATGCGCAGAGGTCCACCCTACCAGCCAACCTCAGATCTCAGCGCAGGAACACATGAATGCACATACATTTGCACACATCCAGAGATAACCTCACCCCAAAGAAACCAAATTCCAAGAAATCGAGCTGTGGCAATGCTTGCACACACATGTGATTATGCGCAGAGGTACACCTTACCAGCCAACCTCAGATCTCCACGCAAGCACACATGAATGCACATACATTTGCACACATCCAGAGATAAACTCCCCAACAGAAACCAAATTCCAAGAAATCGAGCCGTGGCAATGCTTGCACACATGTGATTATGCGCAGAGGTACACCCTACCAGCCAACCTCAGATCTCAACGCAGGAACACATGAATGCACATATATTTGCACACATCCAGAGATAAACTCCCCCTCAGAAACCAAATTCCAAGAAATCGAGCTGTGGCAATGCTTGCACACACATGTGATTATGCGCAGAGGTCCACCCTACCAGCCAACCTCAGATCTCCACGCAAGCACACATGAATGCACATACATTTGCACACATCCAGAGATAAACTCCCCTTCAGAAACCAAATTCCAAGAAATCGAGCCGTGGCAATGCTTGCACACACATGTGATTATGCGCAGAGGTCCACCCTACCAGCCAACCTCAGATCTCCACGCAAGCACAGATGAATGCACATACATTTGCACACATCCAGAGATAAACTCCCCCTCAGAAACCAAATTTCAAGAAATCGAGCCGTGGCAATGCTTGCACACACATGTGATTATGCGCAGAGGTCCACCCTACCAGCCAACCTCAGATCTCAGCGCAGGAACACATGAATGCCCATACATTTGCACACATCCAGAAATAAACTCCCCTTCAGAAACCAAATTTCAAGAAATCGAGCCGTGGCAATGTTTGCACACACATGTGATTATGCGCAGAGGTCCACCCTACGAGCCAACCTCAGATCTCAACGCAGGAACACATGAATGCACATACATTTGCACACATCCAGAAATAAACTCCCCCTCAGAAACCAAATTCCAAGAAATCGAGCCGTGGCAATGTTTGCACACACATGTGATTATGTGCAGAGGTCCACCCTACCAGCCAACCTCAGATCTCAACGCAGGAACACATGAATGCACATACATTTGCACACATCCAGAGATAAACTCACCCCAAATAATCCAAATTCCAAGAAATCGAGCCGTGGCAATGCTTGCACATACATGTGATTATGCGCAGAGGTCCACCCTACCAGCCAACCTCAGATCTACACGCAGGAACACATGAATGCACATACATTTGCACACATCCAGAGATAAACTCCCCAACAGAAACCAAATTCCAAGAAATCGAGCCGTGGCAATGCTTGCACACACATGTGATTATGCGCAGAGGTCCACCCTACCAGCCAACCTCAGATCTACACGCAGGCACACATGAATGCACATACATTTGCACACATCCAGAGATAAACTCCCCCTCAGAAACCAAATTCCAAGATATCCAGAAATGGAAATGTTTGCACACACATGTAATTATGCGCAGAGGTCCACCCTACCAGCCAACCTCAGATCTCAATGCAGGAACACATGAATGCACATACATTTGCACACATCCAGAGATAAACTCCCCCTCAGAAACCAAATTCCAAGATATCCAGAAATGGAAATGTTTGCACACACATGTAATTATGCGCAGAGGTCCACCCTACCAGCCAACCTCAGATCTCAATGCAGGAACACATGAATGCACATACATTTGCACACATCCAGAGATAAACTCCCCAACAGAAACCAAATTCCAAGAAATCCAGCCGTGGCAATGCTTGCACACACATGTGATTATGCGCGGAGGTCCACCCTACGAGCCAACCTCAGATCTCAACGCAGGAACACATGAATGCACATACATTTGCACACATCCAGAGATAAACTCCCCCTCAGAAACCAAATTCCAAGAAACCGAGCCGTGGCAATGTTTGCACACACATGTGATTATGTGCAGAGGTCCACCCTACCAGCCAACCTCAGATCTCAACGCAGGAACACATGAATGCACATACATTTGCACACATCCATAGATAAACTCACCCCAAACTAAACCAAATTCCAAGAAATCGAGCCGTGGCAATGTTTGCACACACATGTGATTATGCGCAGAGGTACACCCTACCAGCCAACCTCAGATCTACACGCAGGCACACATGAATGCACATACATTTGCACACATCCAGAGATAAACTCACCCCAAATAATCCAAATTCCAAGAAATCGAGCCGTGGCAATGCTTGCACATACATGTGATTATGCGCAGAGGTCCACCCTACCAGCCAACCTCAGATCTACACGCAGGAACACATGAATGCACATACATTTGCACACATCCAGAGATAAACTCCCCAACAGAAACCAAATTCCAAGAAATCGAGCCGTGGCAATGCTTGCACACACATGTGATTATGCGCAGAGGTCCACCCTACCAGCCAACCTCAGATCTACACGCAGGCACACATGAATGCACATACATTTGCACACATCCAGAGATAAACTCCCCCTCAGAAACCAAATTCCAAGATATCCAGAAATGGAAATGTTTGCACACACATGTAATTATGCGCAGAGGTCCACCCTACCAGCCAACCTCAGATCTCAACGCAGGAACACATGAATGCACATACATTTGCACACATCCAGAGATAAACTCCCCCTCAGAAACCAAATTCCAAGAAATCGAGCTGTGGCAATGCTTGCACACACATGTGATTATGCGCAGAGGTCCACCCTACCAGCCAACCTCAGATCTCCACGCAAGCACACCTGAATGCACATACATTTGCACACATCCAGAGATAAACTCCCCTTCAGAAACCAAATTCCAAGAAATCGAGCCGTGGCAATGCTTGCACACACATGTGATTATGCGCAGAGGTCCACCCTACCAGCCAACCTCAGATCTCAACGCAGGAACACATGAATGCACATACATTTGCACACATCCAGAGATAAACTCACCCCAAAGAAACCAAATTGCAAGAAATCCAGCCGTGGCAATGCTTGCACACACATGTGATTATGCGCAGAGGTCCACCCTACCAGCCAACCTCAGATCTCCACGCAAGCACAGATGAATGCACATACATTTGCACACATCCAGAAATAAACTCCCCAACAGAAACCAAATTCCAAGAAATCCAGCCGTGGCAATGCTTGCACACACATGTGATTATGCGCAGAGGTCCACCCTACCAGTCAACCTCAGATCTCAACGCAGGAACACATGAATGCACATACATTTGCACACATCCAGAGATAAACTCCCCCTCAGAAACCAAATTCCAAGAAATCGAGCCGTGGCAATGCTTGCACACACATGTGATTATGCGCAGAGGTCCACCCTACCAGCCAACCTCAGATCTCCACGCAAGCACAGATGAATGCACATACATTTGCACACATCCAGAGATAAACTCCCCCTCAGAAACCAAATTTCAAGAAATCGAGCCGTGGCAATGCTTGCACACACATGTGATTATGCGCAGAGGTACACCCTACCAGCCAACCTCAGATCTCAGCGCAGGAACACATGAATGCACATACATTTGCCCACATCCATAGATAAACTCACCCCAAACTAAACCAAATTCCAAGAAATCGAGCCGTGGCAATGTTTGCACACACATGTGATTATGCGCAGAGGTACACCCTACCAGCCAACCTCAGATCTACACGCAGGCACACATGAATGCACATACATTTGCACACATCCAGAGATAAACTCACCCCAAATAATCCAAATTCCAAGAAATCGAGCCGTGGCAATGCTTGCACATACATGTGATTATGCGCAGAGGTCCACCCTACCAGCCAACCTCAGATCTACACGCAGGAACACATGAATGCACATACATTTGCACACATCCAGAGATAAACTCCCCAACAGAAACCAAATTCCAAGAAATCGAGCCGTGGCAATGCTTGCACACACATGTGATTATGCGCAGAGGTCCACCCTACCAGCCAACCTCAGATCTCAACGCAGGAACACATGAATGCACATACATTTGCACACATCCAGAGATAAACTCCCCAACAGAAACCAAATTCCAAGAAATCGAGCCGTGGCAATGCTTGCACACATGTGATTATGCGCAGAGGTACACCCTACCAGCCAACCTCAGATCTCAACGCAGGAACACATGAATGCACATATATTTGCACACATCCAGAGATAAACTCCCCCTCAGAAACCAAATTCCAAGAAATCGAGCTGTGGCAATGCTTGCACACACATGTGATTATGCGCAGAGGTCCACCCTACCAGCCAACCTCAGATCTCCACGCAAGCACACATGAATGCACATACATTTGCACACATCCAGAGATAAACTCCCCTTCAGAAACCAAATTCCAAGAAATCGAGCCGTGGCAATGCTTGCACACACATGTGATTATGCGCAGAGGTCCACCCTACCAGCCAACCTCAGATCTCCACGCAAGCACAGATGAATGCACATACATTTGCACACATCCAGAGATAAACTCCCCCTCAGAAACCAAATTTCAAGAAATCGAGCCGTGGCAATGCTTGCACACACATGTGATTATGCGCAGAGGTCCACCCTACCAGCCAACCTCAGATCTCAGCGCAGGAACACATGAATGCCCATACATTTGCACACATCCAGAAATAAACTCCCCTTCAGAAACCAAATTTCAAGAAATCGAGCCGTGGCAATGTTTGCACACACATGTGATTATGCGCAGAGGTCCACCCTACGAGCCAACCTCAGATCTCAACGCAGGAACACATGAATGCACATACATTTGCACACATCCAGAAATAAACTCCCCCTCAGAAACCAAATTCCAAGAAATCGAGCCGTGGCAATGTTTGCACACACATGTGATTATGTGCAGAGGTCCACCCTACCAGCCAACCTCAGATCTCAACGCAGGAACACATGAATGCACATACATTTGCACACATCCAGAGATAAACTCACCCCAAATAATCCAAATTCCAAGAAATCGAGCCGTGGCAATGCTTGCACATACATGTGATTATGCGCAGAGGTCCACCCTACCAGCCAACCTCAGATCTACACGCAGGAACACATGAATGCACATACATTTGCACACATCCAGAGATAAACTCCCCAACAGAAACCAAATTCCAAGAAATCGAGCCGTGGCAATGCTTGCACACACATGTGATTATGCGCAGAGGTCCACCCTACCAGCCAACCTCAGATCTACACGCAGGCACACATGAATGCACATACATTTGCACACATCCAGAGATAAACTCCCCCTCAGAAACCAAATTCCAAGATATCCAGAAATGGAAATGTTTGCACACACATGTAATTATGCGCAGAGGTCCACCCTACCAGCCAACCTCAGATCTCAATGCAGGAACACATGAATGCACATACATTTGCACACATCCAGAGATAAACTCCCCCTCAGAAACCAAATTCCAAGATATCCAGAAATGGAAATGTTTGCACACACATGTAATTATGCGCAGAGGTCCACCCTACCAGCCAACCTCAGATCTCAATGCAGGAACACATGAATGCACATACATTTGCACACATCCAGAGATAAACTCCCCAACAGAAACCAAATTCCAAGAAATCCAGCCGTGGCAATGCTTGCACACACATGTGATTATGCGCGGAGGTCCACCCTACGAGCCAACCTCAGATCTCAACGCAGGAACACATGAATGCACATACATTTGCACACATCCAGAGATAAACTCCCCCTCAGAAACCAAATTCCAAGAAACCGAGCCGTGGCAATGTTTGCACACACATGTGATTATGTGCAGAGGTCCACCCTACCAGCCAACCTCAGATCTCAACGCAGGAACACATGAATGCACATACATTTGCACACATCCATAGATAAACTCACCCCAAACTAAACCAAATTCCAAGAAATCGAGCCGTGGCAATGTTTGCACACACATGTGATTATGCGCAGAGGTACACCCTACCAGCCAACCTCAGATCTACACGCAGGCACACATGAATGCACATACATTTGCACACATCCAGAGATAAACTCACCCCAAATAATCCAAATTCCAAGAAATCGAGCCGTGGCAATGCTTGCACATACATGTGATTATGCGCAGAGGTCCACCCTACCAGCCAACCTCAGATCTACACGCAGGAACACATGAATGCACATACATTTGCACACATCCAGAGATAAACTCCCCAACAGAAACCAAATTCCAAGAAATCGAGCCGTGGCAATGCTTGCACACACATGTGATTATGCGCAGAGGTCCACCCTACCAGCCAACCTCAGATCTACACGCAGGCACACATGAATGCACATACATTTGCACACATCCAGAGATAAACTCCCCCTCAGAAACCAAATTCCAAGATATCCAGAAATGGAAATGTTTGCACACACATGTAATTATGCGCAGAGGTCCACCCTACCAGCCAACCTCAGATCTCAACGCAGGAACACATGAATGCACATACATTTGCACACATCCAGAGATAAACTCCCCCTCAGAAACCAAATTCCAAGAAATCGAGCTGTGGCAATGCTTGCACACACATGTGATTATGCGCAGAGGTCCACCCTACCAGCCAACCTCAGATCTCCACGCAAGCACACCTGAATGCACATACATTTGCACACATCCAGAGATAAACTCCCCTTCAGAAACCAAATTCCAAGAAATCGAGCCGTGGCAATGCTTGCACACACATGTGATTATGCGCAGAGGTCCACCCTACCAGCCAACCTCAGATCTCAACGCAGGAACACATGAATGCACATACATTTGCACACATCCAGAGATAAACTCACCCCAAAGAAACCAAATTGCAAGAAATCCAGCCGTGGCAATGCTTGCACACACATGTGATTATGCGCAGAGGTCCACCCTACCAGCCAACCTCAGATCTCCACGCAAGCACAGATGAATGCACATACATTTGCACACATCCAGAAATAAACTCCCCAACAGAAACCAAATTCCAAGAAATCCAGCCGTGGCAATGCTTGCACACACATGTGATTATGCGCAGAGGTCCACCCTACCAGTCAACCTCAGATCTCAACGCAGGAACACATGAATGCACATACATTTGCACACATCCAGAGATAAACTCCCCCTCAGAAACCAAATTCCAAGAAATCGAGCCGTGGCAATGCTTGCACACACATGTGATTATGCGCAGAGGTCCACCCTACCAGCCAACCTCAGATCTCCACGCAAGCACAGATGAATGCACATACATTTGCACACATCCAGAGATAAACTCCCCCTCAGAAACCAAATTTCAAGAAATCGAGCCGTGGCAATGCTTGCACACACATGTGATTATGCGCAGAGGTACACCCTACCAGCCAACCTCAGATCTCAGCGCAGGAACACATGAATGCACATACATTTGCCCACATCCATAGATAAACTCACCCCAAACTAAACCAAATTCCAAGAAATCGAGCCGTGGCAATGTTTGCACACACATGTGATTATGCGCAGAGGTACACCCTACCAGCCAACCTCAGATCTACACGCAGGCACACATGAATGCACATACATTTGCACACATCCAGAGATAAACTCACCCCAAATAATCCAAATTCCAAGAAATCGAGCCGTGGCAATGCTTGCACATACATGTGATTATGCGCAGAGGTCCACCCTACCAGCCAACCTCAGATCTACACGCAGGAACACATGAATGCACATACATTTGCACACATCCAGAGATAAACTCCCCAACAGAAACCAAATTCCAAGAAATCGAGCCGTGGCAATGCTTGCACACACATGTGATTATGCGCAGAGGTCCACCCTACCAGCCAACCTCAGATCTACACGCAGGCACACATGAATGCACATACATTTGCACACATCCAGAGATAAACTCCCCCTCAGAAACCAAATTCCAAGATATCCAGAAATGGAAATGTTTGCACACACATGTAATTATGCGCAGAGGTCCACCCTACCAGCCAACCTCAGATCTCAACGCAGGAACACATGAATGCACATACATTTGCACACATCCAGAGATAAACTCCCCCTCAGAAACCAAATTCCAAGAAATCGAGCTGTGGCAATGCTTGCACACACATGTGATTATGCGCAGAGGTCCACCCTACCAGCCAACCTCAGATCTCCACGCAAGCACACCTGAATGCACATACATTTGCACACATCCAGAGATAAACTCCCCTTCAGAAACCAAATTCCAAGAAATCGAGCCGTGGCAATGCTTGCACACACATGTGATTATGCGCAGAGGTCCACCCTACCAGCCAACCTCAGATCTCAACGCAGGAACACATGAATGCACATACATTTGCACACATCCAGAGATAAACTCCCCCTCAGAAACCAAATTTCAAGAAATCGAGCCATGGCAATGCTTGCACACACATGTGATTATGCGCAGAGGTCCACCCTACCAGCCAACCTCAGAACTCAGCGCAGGAACACATGAATGCACATACATTTGCAAACATCCAGAGATAAACTCACCCCAAAGAAACCAAATTCCAAGAAATCGAGCTGTGGCAATGCTTGCACACACATGTGATTATGCGCAGAGGTCCACCCTACCAGCCAACCTCAGATCTACACGCAGGAACACATGAATGCACATATATTTGCACACATCCAGAGATAAACTCCCCTTCAGAAACCAAATTGCAAGAAATCCAGCCGTGGCAATGCTTGCACACACATGTGATTATGCGCAGAGGTCCACCCTACCAGCCAACCTCAGATCTCCACGCAAGCACAGATGAATGCACATACATTTGCACACATCCAGAAATAAACTCCCCAACAGAAACCAAATTCCAAGAAATCCAGCCGTGGCAATGCTTGCACACACATGTGATTATGCGCAGAGGTCCACCCTACCAGTCAACCTCAGATCTCAACGCAGGAACACATGAATGCACATACATTTGCACACATCCAGAGATAAACTCCCCCTCAGAAACCAAATTCCAAGAAATCGAGCCGTGGCAATGCTTGCACACACATGTGATTATGCGCAGAGGTCCACCCTACCAGCCAACCTCAGATCTCCACGCAAGCACAGATGAATGCACATACATTTGCACACATCCAGAGATAAACTCCCCCTCAGAAACCAAATTTCAAGAAATCGAGCCGTGGCAATGCTTGCACACACATGTGATTATGCGCAGAGGTCCACCCTACCAGCCAACCTCAGATCTACACGCAGGCACACATGAATGCACATACATTTGCACACATCCAGAGATAAACTCCCCCTCAGAAACCAAATTCCAAGATATCCAGAAATGGAAATGTTTGCACACACATGTAATTATGCGCAGAGGTCCACCCTACCAGCCAACCTCAGATCTCAACGCAGGAACACATGAATGCACATACATTTGCACACATCCAGAGATAAACTCCCCCTCAGAAACCAAATTCCAAGAAATCGAGCTGTGGCAATGCTTGCACACACATGTGATTATGCGCAGAGGTCCACCCTACCAGCCAACCTCAGATCTCCACGCAAGCACACCTGAATGCACATACATTTGCACACATCCAGAGATAAACTCCCCTTCAGAAACCAAATTCCAAGAAATCGAGCCGTGGCAATGCTTGCACACACATGTGATTATGCGCAGAGGTCCACCCTACCAGCCAACCTCAGATCTCAACGCAGGAACACATGAATGCACATACATTTGCACACATCCAGAGATAAACTCACCCCAAAGAAACCAAATTGCAAGAAATCCAGCCGTGGCAATGCTTGCACACACATGTGATTATGCGCAGAGGTCCACCCTACCAGCCAACCTCAGATCTCCACGCAAGCACAGATGAATGCACATACATTTGCACACATCCAGAAATAAACTCCCCAACAGAAACCAAATTCCAAGAAATCCAGCCGTGGCAATGCTTGCACACACATGTGATTATGCGCAGAGGTCCACCCTACCAGTCAACCTCAGATCTCAACGCAGGAACACATGAATGCACATACATTTGCACACATCCAGAGATAAACTCCCCCTCAGAAACCAAATTCCAAGAAATCGAGCCGTGGCAATGCTTGCACACACATGTGATTATGCGCAGAGGTCCACCCTACCAGCCAACCTCAGATCTCCACGCAAGCACAGATGACTGCACATACATTTGCACACATCCAGAGATAAACTCCCCCTCAGAAACCAAATTTCAAGAAATCGAGCCGTGGCAATGCTTGCACACACATGTGATTATGCGCAGAGGTACACCCTACCAGCCAACCTCAGATCTCAGCGCAGGAACACATGAATGCACATACATTTGCCCACATCCATAGATAAACTCACCCCAAACTAAACCAAATTCCAAGAAATCGAGCCGTGGCAATGTTTGCACACACATGTGATTATGCGCAGAGGTACACCCTACCAGCCAACCTCAGATCTCCACGCAAGCACACATGAATGCACATACATTTGCACACATCCAGAGATAAACTCCCCAACAGAAACCAAATTCCAAGAAATCGAGCCGTGGCAATGCTTGCACACACATGTGATTATGCGCAGAGGTACACCCTACCAGCCAACCTCAGATCTACAAGCAGGAACACATGAATGCACATATATTTGCACACATCCAGAGATAAACTCCCCCAGAGAAACCAAATTCCAAGATATCCAGAAATGGAAATTTTTGCACACACATGTGATTATGCGCAGAGGTCCACCCTACCAGCCAACCTCAGATCTCAACGCAGGAACACATGAATGCACATACATTTGCACACATCCAGAGATAAACTCCCCCTCAGAAACCAAATTCCAAGATATCCAGAAATGGAAATGTTTGCACACACATGTGATTATGCGCAGAGGTCCACCCTACCAGCCAACCTCAGATCTCAACGCAGGAACACATGAATGCACATACATTTGCACACATTCAGAGATAAACTCCCCAACAGAAACCAAATTCCAAGATATCCAGAAATGGAAATGTTTGCACACACATGTAATTATGCGCAGAGGTCCACCCTACCAGCCAACCTCAGATCTCAACGCAGGAACACATGAATGCACATACATTTGCACACAACCAGAGATAAACTCCCCCTCAGAAACCAAATTCCAAGAAATCGAGCCGTGGCAATGCTTGCACACACATGTGATTATGCGCAGAGGTCCACCCTACCAGCCCACCTCAGATCTCCACGCAAGCACACATGAATGCACATACATTTGCACACATCCAGAAATAAACTCCCCCAGAGAAACCAAATTCCAAGATATCCAGCCGTGGCAATGCTTGCACACACATGTGATTATGCGCAGAGGTCCACCCTACCAGCCAACCTCAGATCTCAGCGCAGGAACACATGAATGCACATACATTTGGACACATCCAGAAATAAACTCCCCCAGAGAAACCAAATTCCAAGATATCCAGAAATGTAAATGTTTGCACACACGTGTGATTATGCGCAGAGGTCCACCCTACCAGCCAACCGCAGATCTACACGCAAGCACACATGAATGCACATACATTTGCACACATCCAGAGATAAACTCCCCCCAAAGAAACCAAATTCCAAGAAATCGAGCCGTGGCAATGCTTGCACACACATGTGATTATGCGCAGAGGTCCACCCTACCAGCCCACCTCAGATCTCCACGCAAGCACACATGAATGCACATACATTTGCACACATCCAGAGATAAACTCCCCAACAGAAACCAAATTCCAAGAAATCCAGCCGTGGCAATGCTTGCACACACATGTGATTATGCGCAGAGGTCCACCCTACCATCCAACCTCAGATCTCAGCGCAGGAACACATGAATGCACATACATTTGCACACATCCAGAAATAAACTCCCCAACAGAAACCAAATTCCAAGAAATCGTTCCGTGGCAATGCTTGCACACACATGTGATTATGCGCGGAGGTCCACCCTACGAGCCAACCTCAGATCTCCACGCAAGCACACATGAATGCACATACATTTGCACACATCCATAGATAAACTCACCCCAAACTAAACCAAATTCCAAGAAATCGAGCCGTGGCAATGTTTGCACACACATGTGATTATGCGCAGAGGTACACCCTACCAGCCAACCTCAGATCTCCACGCAAGCACAGATGAATGCACATACATTTGCACACATCCAGAGACAAACTCCCCAACAGAAACCAAATTCCAAGAAATCGAGCCGTGGCAATGCTTGCACACACATGTGATTATGCGCAGAGGTCCACCCTACCAGCCAACCTCAGATCTACACGCAGGAACACATGAATGCACATATATTTGCACACATCCAGAGATAAACTCCCCCTCAGAAACCAAATTCCAAGAAATCGAGCTGTGGCAATGCTTGCACACACATGTGATTATGCGCAGAGGTCCACCCTACCAGCCAACCTCAGATCTCAACGCAGGAACACATGAATGCACATACATTTGCACACATCCAGAGATAAACTCACCCCAAAGAAACCACATTCCAAGAAATCGAGCCGTGGCAATGTTTGCACACACATGTGATTATGCGCAGAGGTCCACCCTACCAGCCAACCTCAGATCTCAGCGCAGGAACACATGAATGCACATACATTTGCACACATCCAGAGATAAACTCACCCCAAAGAAACCAAATTCCAAGAAATCGAGCTGTGGCAATGCTTGCACACACATGTGATTATGCGCAGAGGTACACCCTACCAGTCAACCTCAGATCTCAACGCAGGAACACATGAATGCACATACATTTGCACACATCCAGAGATAAACTCACCCCAAAGAAACCACATTCCAAGAAATCGAGCCGTGGCAATGTTTGCACACACATGTGATTATGCGCAGAGGTCCACCCTACCAGTCAATCTCAGATCTACACGCAGGCACACATGAATGCACATACATTTGCACACATCCAGAGATAAACTCCCCCTCAGAAACCAAATTCCAAGAAATCGAGCTGTGGCAATGCTTGCACACACATGTGATTATGCGCAGAGGTCCACCCTACCAGCCAACCTCAGATCTCAATGCAGGAACACATGAATGCACATACATTTGCACACATCCAGAGATAAACTCCCCAACAGAAACCAAATTCCAAGAAATCGAGCCGTGGCAATGCTTGTACATACATGTGATTATGCGCAGAGGTACACCCTACCAGCCAACCTCAGATCTCAATGCAGGAACACATGAATGCACATACATTTGCACACATCCAGAGATAAACTCCCCAACAGAAACCAAATTCCAAGAAATCGAGCCGTGGCAATGCTTGCACACACATGTGATTATGCACAGAGGTACACCCTACCAGCCAACCTCAGATCTACACGCAGGAACACATGAATGCACATATATTTGCACACATCCAGAGATAAACTCCCCCTCAGAAACCAAATTCCAAGAAATCGAGCTGTGGCAATGCTTGCACACACATGTGATTATGCGCAGAGGTCCACCCTACCAGCCAACCTCAGATCTCCACGCAAGCACACATGAATGCACATACATTTGCACACATCCAGAGATAAACATCCCCTCAGAAACCAAATTTCAAGAAATCGAGCCGTGGCAATGCTTGCACACACATGTGATTATGCGCAGAGGTCCACCCTACCAGCCAACCTCAGATCTCAGCGCAGGAACACATGAATGCACATACATTTGCACACATCCAGAGATAAACTCACCCCAAAGAAACCAAATTCCAAGAAATCGAGCCGTGGCAATGCTTGCACACACATGTGATTATGCGCAGAGGTCCACCCTACCAGCCAACCTCAGATCTACACGCAGGAACACATGAATGCACATATATTTGCACACATCCAGAGATAAACTCCCCTTCAGAAACCAAATTGCAAGAAATCCAGCCGTGGCAATGCTTGCACACACATGTGATTATGCGCAGAGGTCCACCCTACCAGTCAACCTCAGATCTCAACGCAGGAACACATGAATGCACATACATTTGCACACATCCAGAGATAAACTCACCCCAAAGAAACCACATTCCAAGAAATCGAGCCGTGGCAATGTTTGCACACACATGTGATTATGCGCAGAGGTCCACCCTACCAGCCAACCTCAGATCTCAGCGCAGGAACACATGAATGCACATACATTTGCACACATCCAGAGATAAACTCCCCCTCAGAAACCAAATTCCAAGAAATCGAGCCGTGGCAATGTTTGCACACACATGTGATTATGCGCAGAGGTACACCCTACCAGCCAACCTCAGATCTACACGCAGGCACACATGAATGCACATACATTTGCACACATCCAGAGATAAACTCCCCAACAGAAACCAAATTCCAAGAAATCGAGCCGTGGCAATGCTTGCACACACATGTGATTATGCGCAGAGGTCCACCCTACCAGCCAACCTCAGATCTACACGCAGGCACACATGAATGCACATACATTTGCACACATCCAGAGATAAACTCCCCCTCAGAAACCAAATTCCAAGATATCCAGAAATGGAAATGTTTGCACACACATGTAATTATGCGCAGAGGTCCACCCTACCAGCCAACCTCAGATCTCAACGCAGGAACACATGAATGCACATACATTTGCACACATCCAGAGATAAACTCCCCCTCAGAAACCAAATTCCAAGAAATCGAGCTGTGGCAATGCTTGCACACACATGTGATTATGCGCAGAGGTCCACCCTACCAGCCAACCTCAGATCTCCACGCAAGCACACCTGAATGCACATACATTTGCACACATCCAGAGATAAACTCCCCTTCAGAAACCAAATTCCAAGAAATCGAGCCGTGGCAATGCTTGCACACACATGTGATTATGCGCAGAGGTCCACCCTACCAGCCAACCTCAGATCTCAACGCAGGAACACATGAATGCACATACATTTGCACACATCCAGAGATAAACTCCCCCTCAGAAACCAAATTTCAAGAAATCGAGCCGTGGCAATGCTTGCACACACATGTGATTATGCGCAGAGGTCCACCCTACCAGCCAACCTCAGAACTCAGCGCAGGAACACATGAATGCACATACATTTGCACACATCCAGAGATAAACTCCCCTTCAGAAACCAAATTCCAAGAAATCGAGCCGTGGCAATGCTTGCACACACATGTGATTATGCGCAGAGGTCCACCCTACCAGCCAACCTCAGATCTCAACGCAGGAACACATGAATGCACATACATTTGCACACATCCAGAGATAAACTCCCCCTCAGAAACCAAATTTCAAGAAATCGAGCCGTGGCAATGCTTGCACACACATGTGATTATGCGCAGAGGTCCACCCTACCAGCCAACCTCAGATCTACACGCAGGAACACATGAATGCACATATATTTGCACACATCCAGAGATAAACTCCCCTTCAGAAACCAAATTGCAAGAAATCCAGCCGTGGCAATGCTTGCACACACATGTGATTATGCGCAGAGGTCCACCCTACCAGCCAACCGCAGATCTACACGCAAGCACAGATGAATGCACATACATTTGCACACATCCAGAAATAAACTCCCCAACAGAAACCAAATTCCAAGAAATCCAGCCGTGGCAATGCTTGCACACACATGTGATTATGCGCAGAGGTCCACCCTACCAGTCAACCTCAGATCTCAACGCAGGAACACATGAATGCACATACATTTGCACACATCCAGAGATAAACTCCCCCTCAGAAACCAAATTCCAAGAAATCGAGCCGTGGCAATGCTTGCACACACATGTGATTATGCGCAGAGGTCCACCCTACCAGCCAACCTCAGATCTCCACGCAAGAACAGATGAATGCACATACATTTGCACACATCCAGAGATAAACTCCCCCTCAGAAACCAAATTTCAAGAAATCGAGCCGTGGCAATGCTTGCACACACATGTGATTATGCGCAGAGGTACACCCTACCAGCCAACCTCAGATCTCAGCGCAGGAACACATGAATGCACATACATTTGCCCACATCCATAGATAAACTCACCCCAAACTAAACCAAATTCCAAGAAATCGAGCCGTGGCAATGTTTGCACACACGTGATTATGCGCAGAGGTACACCCTACCAGCCAACCTCAGATCTCAACGCAAGCACACATGAATGCACATACATTTGCACACATCCAGAGATAAACTCACCCCAAAGAATCCAAATTCCAAGAAATCGAGCCGTGGCAATGCTTGCACATACATGTGATTATGCGCAGAGGTCCACCCTACCAGCCAACCTCAGATCTCCACGCAAGCACACATGAATGCACATACATTTGCACACATCCAGAGATAAACTCCCCAACAGAAACCAAATTCCAAGAAATCGAGCCGTGGCAATGCTTGCACACACATGTGATTATGCGCAGAGGTACACCCTACCAGCCAACCTCAGATCTACAAGCAGGAACACATGAATGCACATATATTTGCACACATCCAGAGATAAACTCCCCCAGAGAAACCAAATTCCAAGATATCCAGAAATGGAAATGTTTGCACACACATGTGATTATGCGCAGAGGTCCACCCTACCAGCCAACCTCAGATCTCAACGCAGGAACACATGAATGCACATACATTTGCACACATCCAGAGATAAACTCCCCCTCAGAAACCAAATTCCAAGATATCCAGAAATGGAAATGTTTGCACACACATGTGATTATGCGCAGAGGTCCACCCTACCAGCCAACCTCAGATCTCAACGCAGGAACACATGAATGCACATACATTTGCACACATTCAGAGATAAACTCCCCAACAGAAACCAAATTCCAAGATATCCAGAAATGGAAATGTTTGCACACACATGTAATTATGCGCAGAGGTCCACCCTACCAGCCAACCTCAGATCTCAACGCAGGAACACATGAATGCACATACATTTGCACACAACCAGAGATAAACTCCCCCTCAGAAACCAAATTCCAAGAAATCGAGCCGTGGCAATGCTTGCACACACATGTGATTATGCGCAGAGGTCCACCCTACCAGCCCACCTCAGATCTCCACGCAAGCACACATGAATGCACATACATTTGCACACATCCAGAAATAAACTCCCCCAGAGAAACCAAATTCCAAGATATCCAGCCGTGGCAATGCTTGCACACACATGTGATTATGCGCAGAGGTCCACCCTACCAGCCAACCTCAGATCTCAGCGCAGGAACACATGAATGCACATACATTTGGACACATCCAGAAATAAACTCCCCCAGAGAAACCAAATTCCAAGATATCCAGAAATGTAAATGTTTGCACACACGTGTGATTATGCGCAGAGGTCCACCCTACCAGCCAACCGCAGATCTACACGCAAGCACACATGAATGCACATACATTTGCACACATCCAGAGATAAACTCCCCCCAAAGAAACCAAATTCCAAGAAATCGAGCCGTGGCAATGCTTGCACACACATGTGATTATGCGCAGAGGTCCACCCTACCAGCCCACCTCAGATCTCCACGCAAGCACACATGAATGCACATACATTTGCACACATCCAGAGATAAACTCCCCAACAGAAACCAAATTCCAAGAAATCCAGCCGTGGCAATGCTTGCACACACATGTGATTATGCTCAGAGGTCCACCCTACCATCCAACCTCAGATCTCAGCGCAGGAACACATGAATGCACATACATTTGCACACATCCAGAAATAAACTCCCCAACAGAAACCAAATTCCAAGAAATCGTTCCGTGGCAATGCTTGCACACACATGTGATTATGCGCGGAGGTCCACCCTACGAGCCAACCTCAGATCTCCACGCAAGCACACATGAATGCACATACATTTGCACACATCCATAGATAAACTCACCCCAAACTAAACCAAATTCCAAGAAATCGAGCCGTGGCAATGTTTGCACACACATGTGATTATGCGCAGAGGTACACCCTACCAGCCAACCTCAGATCTCCACGCAAGCACAGATGAATGCACATACATTTGCACACATCCAGAGATAAACTCCCCAACAGAAACCAAATTCCAAGAAATCGAGCCGTGGCAATGCTTGCACACACATGTGATTATGCGCAGAGGTCCACCCTACCAGCCAACCTCAGATCTACACGCAGGAACACATGAATGCACATATATTTGCACACATCCAGAGATAAACTCCCCCTCAGAAACCAAATTCCAAGAAATCGAGCTGTGGCAATGCTTGCACACACATGTGATTATGCGCAGAGGTCCACCCTACCAGCCAACCTCAGATCTCAACGCAAGCACACATGAATGCACATACATTTGCACACATCCAGAGATAAACTCCCCTTCAGAAACCAAATTCCAAGAAATCGAGCCGTGGCAATGCTTGCACACACATGTGATTATGCGCAGAGGTCCACCCTACCAGTCAACCTCAGATCTCAACGCAGGAACACATGAATGCACATACATTTGCACACATCCAGAGATAAACTCACCCCAAAGAAACCACATTCCAAGAAATCGAGCCGTGGCAATGTTTGCACACACATGTGATTATGCGCAGAGGTCCACCCTACCAGCCAACCTCAGATCTCAGCGCAGGAACACATGAATGCACATACATTTGCACACATCCAGAGATAAACTCACCCCAAAGAAACCAAATTCCAAGAAATCGAGCTGTGGCAATGCTTGCACACACATGTGATTATGCGCAGAGGTACACCCTACCAGTCAACCTCAGATCTCAACGCAGGAACACATGAATGCACATACATTTGCACACATCCAGAGATAAACTCACCCCAAAGAAACCACATTCCAAGAAATCGAGCCGTGGCAATGTTTGCACACACATGTGATTATGCGCAGAGGTCCACCCTACCAGTCAATCTCAGATCTACACGCAGGCACACATGAATGCACATACATTTGCACACATCCAGAGATAAACTCCCCCTCAGAAACCAAATTCCAAGAAATCGAGCTGTGGCAATGCTTGCACACACATGTGATTATGCGCAGAGGTCCACCCTACCAGCCAACCTCAGATCTCAATGCAGGAACACATGAATGCACATACATTTGCACACATCCAGAGATAAACTCCCCAACAGAAACCAAATTCCAAGAAATCGAGCCGTGGCAATGCTTGTACATACATGTGATTATGCGCAGAGGTACACCCTACCAGCCAACCTCAGATCTCAATGCAGGAACACATGAATGCACATACATTTGCACACATCCAGAGATAAACTCCCCAACAGAAACCAAATTCCAAGAAATCGAGCCGTGGCAATGCTTGCACACACATGTGATTATGCGCAGAGGTACACCCTACCAGCCAACCTCAGATCTACACGCAGGAACACATGAATGCACATATATTTGCACACATCCAGAGATAAACTCCCCCTCAGAAACCAAATTCCAAGAAATCGAGCTGTGGCAATGCTTGCACACACATGTGATTATGCGCAGAGGTCCACCCTACCAGCCAACCTCAGATCTCCACGCAAGCACACATGAATGCACATACATTTGCACACATCCAGAGATAAACATCCCCTCAGAAACCAAATTTCAAGAAATCGAGCCGTGGCAATGCTTGCACACACATGTGATTATGCGCAGAGGTCCACCCTACCAGCCAACCTCAGATCTCAGCGCAGGAACACATGAATGCACATACATTTGCACACATCCAGAGATAAACTCACCCCAAAGAAACCAAATTCCAAGAAATCGAGCCGTGGCAATGCTTGCACACACATGTGATTATGCGCAGAGGTCCACCCTACCAGTCAACCTCAGATCTCAACGCAGGAACACATGAATGCACATACATTTGCACACATCCAGAGATAAACTCCCCCTCAGAAACCAAATTCCAAGAAATCGAGCCGTGGCAATGCTTGCACACACATGTGATTATGCGCAGAGGTCCACCCTACCAGCCAACCTCAGATCTCCACGCAAGAACAGATGAATGCACATACATTTGCACACATCCAGAGATAAACTCCCCCTCAGAAACCAAATTTCAAGAAATCGAGCCGTGGCAATGCTTGCACACACATGTGATTATGCGCAGAGGTACACCCTACCAGCCAACCTCAGATCTCAGCGCAGGAACACATGAATGCACATACATTTGCCCACATCCATAGATAAACTCACCCCAAACTAAACCAAATTCCAAGAAATCGAGCCGTGGCAATGTTTGCACACACGTGATTATGCGCAGAGGTACACCCTACCAGCCAACCTCAGATCTCAACGCAAGCACACATGAATGCACATACATTTGCACACATCCAGAGATAAACTCACCCCAAAGAATCCAAATTCCAAGAAATCGAGCCGTGGCAATGCTTGCACATACATGTGATTATGCGCAGAGGTCCACCCTACCAGCCAACCTCAGATCTCCACGCAAGCACACATGAATGCACATATATTTGCACACATCCAGAGATAAACTCCCCCAGAGAAACCAAATTCCAAGATATCCAGAAATGGAAATGTTTGCACACACATGTGATTATGCGCAGAGGTCCACCCTACCAGCCAACCTCAGATCTCAACGCAGGAACACATGAATGCACATACATTTGCACACATCCAGAGATAAACTCCCCCTCAGAAACCAAATTCCAAGATATCCAGAAATGGAAATGTTTGCACACACATGTGATTATGCGCAGAGGTCCACCCTACCAGCCAACCGCAGATCTACACGCAGGAACACATGAATGCACATACATTTGCACACATTCAGAGATAAACTCCCCCCAAAGAAACCAAATTCCAAGAAATCGAGCCGTGGCAATGCTTGCACACACATGTGATTATGCGCAGAGGTCCACCCTACCAGCCCACCTCAGATCTCCACGCAAGCACACATGAATGCACATACATTTGCACACATCCAGAGATAAACTCCCCAACAGAAACCAAATTCCAAGAAATCCAGCCGTGGCAATGCTTGCACACACATGTGATTATGCTCAGAGGTCCACCCTACCATCCAACCTCAGATCTCAGCGCAGGAACACATGAATGCACATACATTTGCACACATCCAGAAATAAACTCCCCAACAGAAACCAAATTCCAAGAAATCGTTCCGTGGCAATGCTTGCACACACATGTGATTATGCGCGGAGGTCCACCCTACGAGCCAACCTCAGATCTCCACGCAAGCACACATGAATGCACATACATTTGCACACATCCATAGATAAACTCACCCCAAACTAAACCAAATTCCAAGAAATCGAGCCGTGGCAATGTTTGCACACACATGTGATTATGCGCAGAGGTACACCCTACCAGCCAACCTCAGATCTCCACGCAAGCACAGATGAATGCACATACATTTGCACACATCCAGAGATAAACTCCCCAACAGAAACCAAATTCCAAGAAATCGAGCCGTGGCAATGCTTGCACACACATGTGATTATGCGCAGAGGTCCACCCTACCAGCCAACCTCAGATCTACACGCAGGAACACATGAATGCACATATATTTGCACACATCCAGAGATAAACTCCCCCTCAGAAACCAAATTCCAAGAAATCGAGCTGTGGCAATGCTTGCACACACATGTGATTATGCGCAGAGGTCCACCCTACCAGCCAACCTCAGATCTCAACGCAAGCACACATGAATGCACATACATTTGCACACATCCAGAGATAAACTCCCCTTCAGAAACCAAATTCCAAGAAATCGAGCCGTGGCAATGCTTGCACACACATGTGATTATGCGCAGAGGTCCACCCTACCAGTCAACCTCAGATCTCAGCGCAGGAACACATGAATGCACATACATTTGCACACATCCAGAGATAAACTCACCCCAAAGAAACCAAATTCCAAGAAATCGAGCTGTGGCAATGCTTGCACACACATGTGATTATGCGCAGAGGTACACCCTACCAGTCAACCTCAGATCTCAACGCAGGCACACATGAATGCACATACATTTGCACACATCCAGAGATAAACTCCCCCTCAGAAACCAAATTCCAAGAAATCGAGCTGTGGCAATGCTTGCACACACATGTGATTATGCGCAGAGGTCCACCCTACCAGCCAACCTCAGATCTCAATGCAGGAACACATGAATGCACATACATTTGCACACATCCAGAGATAAACTCCCCAACAGAAACCAAATTCCAAGAAATCGAGCCGTGGCAATGCTTGTACATACATGTGATTATGCGCAGAGGTACACCCTACCAGCCAACCTCAGATCTCAATGCAGGAACACATGAATGCACATACATTTGCACACATCCAGAGATAAACTCCCCAACAGAAACCAAATTCCAAGAAATCGAGCCGTGGCAATGCTTGCACACACATGTGATTATGCGCAGAGGTACACCCTACCAGCCAACCTCAGATCTACACGCAGGAACACATGAATGCACATATATTTGCACACATCCAGAGATAAACTCCCCCTCAGAAACCAAATTCCAAGAAATCGAGCTGTGGCAATGCTTGCACACACATGTGATTATGCGCAGAGGTCCACCCTACCAGCCAACCTCAGATCTCCACGCAAGCACACATGAATGCACATACATTTGCACACATCCAGAGATAAACATCCCCTCAGAAACCAAATTTCAAGAAATCGAGCCGTGGCAATGCTTGCACACACATGTGATTATGCGCAGAGGTCCACCCTACCAGCCAACCTCAGATCTCAGCGCAGGAACACATGAATGCACATACATTTGCACACATCCAGAGATAAACTCACCCCAAAGAAACCAAATTCCAAGAAATCGAGCCGTGGCAATGCTTGCACACACATGTGATTATGCGCAGAGGTCCACCCTACCAGCCAACCTCAGATCTACACGCAGGAACACATGAATGCACATATATTTGCACACATCCAGAGATAAACTCCCCTTCAGAAACCAAATTGCAAGAAATCCAGCCGTGGCAATGCTTGCACACACATGTGATTATGCGCAGAGGTCCACCCTACTAGCCAACCTCAGATCTCCACGCAAGCACAGATGAATGCACATACATTTGCACACATCCAGAAATAAACTCCCCAACAGAAACCAAATTCCAAGAAATCGAGCCGTGGCAATGTTTGCACACACATGTGATTATGCGCAGAGGTCCACCCTACCAGCCAACCTCAGATCTCAACGCAAGCACACATGAATGCACATACATTTGCACACATCCAGAGATAAACTCCCCTTCAGAAACCAAATTCCAAGAAATCGAGCCGTGGCAATGCTTGCACACACATGTGATTATGCGCAGAGGTCCACCCTACCAGTCAACCTCAGATCTCAACGCAGGAACACATGAATGCACATACATTTGCACACATCCAGAGATAAACTCACCCCAAAGAAACCACATTCCAAGAAATCGAGCCGTGGCAATGTTTGCACACACATGTGATTATGCGCAGAGGTCCACCCTACCAGCCAACCTCAGATCTCAGCGCAGGAACACATGAATGCACATACATTTGCACACATCCAGAGATAAACTCCCCCTCAGAAACCAAATTTCAAGAAATCGAGCCGTGGCAATGCTTGCACACACATGTGATTATGCGCAGAGGTCCACCCTACCAGCCAACCTCAGATCTCACAGCAGGAACACATGAATGCACATACATTTGCACACATCCAGAGATAAACTCACCCCAAAGAAACCAAATTCCAAGAAATCGAGCCGTGGCAATGCTTGCACACACATGTGATTATGCGCAGAGGTACACCCTACCAGCCAACCTCAGATCTACACGCAGGAACACATGAATGCACATGCATTTGCACACATCCAGAGATAAACTCCCCTTCAGAAACCAAATTCCAAGAAATCGAGCCGTGGCAATGCTTGCACACACATGTGATTATGCGCAGAGGTCCACCCTACCAGCCAACCTCAGATCTCCACGCAAGCACAGATGAATGCACATACATTTGCACACATCCAGAGATAAACTCCCCTTCAGAAACCAAATTCCAAGAAATCGAGCTGTGGCAATGCTTGCACACACATGTGATTATGCGCAGAGGTCCACCCTACCAGCCAACCTCAGATCTCCACGCAAGCACACATGAATGCACATACATTTGCACACATCCAGAGATAAACTCGCCAAGAGAAACCAAATTCCAAGATATCCAGAAATGTAAATGTTTGCACACACGTGTGATTATGCGCAGAGGTCCACCCTACCAGCCAACCGCAGATCTACACGCAAGCACACATGAATGCACATACATTTGCACACATCCAGAGATAAACTCACCCCAAAGAATCCAAATTCCAAGAAATCGAGCCGTGGCAATGCTTGCACACACATGTGATTATGCGCAGAGGTCCACCCTACCAGTCAACCTCAGATCTCAACGCAGGAACACATGAATGCACATACATTTGCACACATCCAGAGATAAACTCCCCCTCAGAAACCAAATTCCAAGAAATCGAGCCGTGGCAATGCTTGCACACACATGTGATTATGCGCAGAGGTCCACCCTACCAGCCAACCTCAGATCTCCACGCAAGCACAGATGAATGCACATACATTTGCACACATCCAGAGATAAACTCCCCCTCAGAAACCAAATTTCAAGAAATCGAGCCGTGGCAATGCTTGCACACACATGTGATTATGCGCAGAGGTACACCCTACCAGCCAACCTCAGATCTCAGCGCAGGAACACATGAATGCACATACATTTGCCCACATCCATAGATAAACTCACCCCAAACTAAACCAAATTCCAAGAAATCGAGCCGTGGCAATGTTTGCACACACGTGATTATGCGCAGAGGTACACCCTACCAGCCAACCTCAGATCTCAACGCAAGCACACATGAATGCACATACATTTGCACACATCCAGAGATAAACTCACCCCAAAGAATCCAAATTCCAAGAAATCGAGCCGTGGCAATGCTTGCACATACATGTGATTATGCGCAGAGGTCCACCCTACCAGCCAACCTCAGATCTCCACGCAAGCACACATGAATGCACATACATTTGCACACATCCAGAGATAAACTCCCCAACAGAAACCAAATTCCAAGAAATCGAGCCGTGGCAATGCTTGCACACACATGTGATTATGCGCAGAGGTACACCCTACCAGCCAACCTCAGATCTACAAGCAGGAACACATGAATGCACATATATTTGCACACATCCAGAGATAAACTCCCCCAGAGAAACCAAATTCCAAGATATCCAGAAATGGAAATGTTTGCACACACATGTGATTATGCGCAGAGGTCCACCCTACCAGCCACCCTCAGATCTCAACGCAGGAACACATGAATGCACATACATTTGCACACATCCAGAGATAAACTCCCCCTCAGAAACCAAATTCCAAGATATCCAGAAATGGAAATGTTTGCACACACATGTGATTATGCGCAGAGGTCCACCCTACCAGCCAACCTCAGATCTCAACGCAGGAACACATGAATGCACATACATTTGCACACATTCAGAGATAAACTCCCCAACAGAAACCAAATTCCAAGATATCCAGAAATGGAAATGTTTGCACACACATGTAATTATGCGCAGAGGTCCACCCTACCAGCCAACCTCAGATCTCAACGCAGGAACACATGAATGCACATACATTTGCACACAACCAGAGATAAACTCCCCCTCAGAAACCAAATTCCAAGAAATCGAGCCGTGGCAATGCTTGCACACACATGTGATTATGCGCAGAGGTCCACCCTACCAGCCCACCTCAGATCTCCACGCAAGCACACATGAATGCACATACATTTGCACACATCCAGAAATAAACTCCCCCAGAGAAACCAAATTCCAAGATATCCAGCCGTGGCAATGCTTGCACACACATGTGATTATGCGCAGAGGTCCACCCTACCAGCCAACCTCAGATCTCAGCGCAGGAACACATGAATGCACATACATTTGGACACATCCAGAAATAAACTCCCCCAGAGAAACCAAATTCCAAGATATCCAGAAATGTAAATGTTTGCACACACGTGTGATTATGCGCAGAGGTCCACCCTACCAGCCAACCGCAGATCTACACGCAAGCACACATGAATGCACATACATTTGCACACATCCAGAGATAAACTCCCCCCAAAGAAACCAAATTCCAAGAAATCGAGCCGTGGCAATGCTTGCACACACATGTGATTATGCGCAGAGGTCCACCCTACCAGCCCACCTCAGATCTCCACGCAAGCACACATGAATGCACATACATTTGCACACATCCAGAGATAAACTCCCCAACAGAAACCAAATTCCAAGAAATCCAGCCGTGGCAATGCTTGCACACACATGTGATTATGCGCAGAGGTCCACCCTACCATCCAACCTCAGATCTCAGCGCAGGAACACATGAATGCACATACATTTGCACACATCCAGAAATAAACTCCCCAACAGAAACCAAATTCCAAGAAATCGTTCCGTGGCAATGCTTGCACACACATGTGATTATGCGCGGAGGTCCACCCTACGAGCCAACCTCAGATCTCCACGCAAGCACAGATGAATGCACATACATTTGCACACATCCATAGATAAACTCACCCCAAACTAAACCAAATTCCAAGAAATCGAGCCGTGGCAATGTTTGCACACACATGTGATTATGCGCAGAGGTACACCCTACCAGCCAACCTCAGATCTCCACGCAAGCACAGATGAATGCACATACATTTGCACACATCCAGAGATAAACTCCCCAACAGAAACCAAATTCCAAGAAATCGAGCCGTGGCAATGCTTGCACACACATGTGATTATGCGCAGAGGTCCACCCTACCAGCCAACCTCAGATCTACACGCAGGAACACATGAATGCACATATATTTGCACACATCCAGAGATAAACTCCCCCTCAGAAACCAAATTCCAAGAAATCGAGCTGTGGCAATGCTTGCACACACATGTGATTATGCGCAGAGGTCCACCCTACCAGCCAACCTCAGATCTCAACGCAAGCACACATGAATGCACATACATTTGCACACATCCAGAGATAAACTCCCCTTCAGAAACCAAATTCCAAGAAATCGAGCCGTGGCA
Source organism: Rhamphochromis longiceps (assembly GCF_057381845.1). NCBI lineage: Eukaryota > Metazoa > Chordata > Actinopteri > Cichliformes > Cichlidae > Rhamphochromis > Rhamphochromis longiceps. Next base: position 2,242,404 of record NC_140567.1, read on the forward strand.
ATGCTTGCACACACATGTGATTATGCGCAGAGGTCCACCCTACCAGTCAACCTCAGATCTCAACGCAGGAACACATGAATGCACATACATTTGCACACATCCAGAGATAAACTCACCCCAAAGAAACCACATTCCAAGAAATCGAGCCGTGGCAATGTTTGCACACACATGTGATTATGCGCAGAGGTCCACCCTACCAGCCAACCTCAGATCTCAGCGCAGGAACACATGAATGCACATACATTTGCACACATCCAGAGATAAACTCACCCCAAAGAAACCAAATTCCAAGAAATCGAGCTGTGGCAATGCTTGCACACACATGTGATTATGCGCAGAGGTACACCCTACCAGTCAACCTCAGATCTCAACGCAGGAACACATGAATGCACATACATTTGCACACATCCAGAGATAAACTCACCCCAAAGAAACCACATTCCAAGAAATCGAGCCGTGGCAATGTTTGCACACACATGTGATTATGCGCAGAGGTCCACCCTACCAGTCAATCTCAGATCTACACGCAGGCACACATGAATGCACATACATTTGCACACATCCAGAGATAAACTCCCCCTCAGAAACCAAATTCCAAGAAATCGAGCTGTGGCAATGCTTGCACACACATGTGATTATGCGCAGAGGTCCACCCTACCAGCCAACCTCAGATCTCAATGCAGGAACACATGAATGCACATACATTTGCACACATCCAGAGATAAACTCCCCAACAGAAACCAAATTCCAAGAAATCGAGCCGTGGCAATGCTTGTACATACATGTGATTATGCGCAGAGGTACACCCTACCAGCCAACCTCAGATCTCAATGCAGGAACACATGAATGCACATACATTTGCACACATCCAGAGATAAACTCCCCAACAGAAACCAAATTCCAAGAAATCGAGCCGTGGCAATGCTTGCACACACATGTGATTATGCGCAGAGGTACACCCTACCAGCCAACCTCAGATCTACACGCAGGAACACATGAATGCACATATATTTGCACACATCCAGAGATAAACTCCCCCTCAGAAACCAAATTCCAAGAAATCGAGATGTGGCAATGCTTGCACACACATGTGATTATGCGCAGAGGTCCACCCTACCAGCCAACCTCAGATCTCCACGCAAGCACACATGAATGCACATACATTTGCACACATCCAGAGATAAACATCCCCTCAGAAACCAAATTTCAAGAAATCGAGCCGTGGCAATGCTTGCACACACATGTGATTATGCGCAGAGGTCCACCCTACCAGCCAACCTCAGATCTCAGCGCAGGAACACATGAATGCACATACATTTGCACACATCCAGAGATAAACTCACCCCAAAGAAACCAAATTCCAAGAAATCGAGCCGTGGCAATGCTTGCACACACATGTGATTATGCGCAGAGGTCCACCCTACCAGCCAACCTCAGATCTACACGCAGGAACACATGAATGCACATATATTTGCACACATCCAGAGATAAACTCCCCTTCAGAAACCAAATTGCAAGAAATCCAGCCGTGGCAATGCTTGCACACACATGTGATTATGCGCAGAGGTCCACCCTACTAGCCAACCTCAGATCTCCACGCAAGCACAGATGAATGCACATACATTTGCACACATCCAGAAATAAACTCCCCAACAGAAACCAAATTCCAAGAAATCGAGCCGTGGCAATGTTTGCACACACATGTGATTATGCGCAGAGGTCCACCCTACCAGCCAACCTCAGATCTCAACGCAAGCACACATGAATGCACATACATTTGCACACATCCAGAGATAAACTCCCCTTCAGAAACCAAATTCCAAGAAATCGAGCCGTGGCAATGCTTGCACACACATGTGATTATGCGCAGAGGTCCACCCTACCAGTCAACCTCAGATCTCAACGCAGGAACACATGAATGCACATACATTTGCACACATCCAGAGATAAACTCACCCCAAAGAAACCACATTCCAAGAAATCGAGCCGTGGCAATGTTTGCACACACATGTGATTATGCGCAGAGGTCCACCCTACCAGCCAACCTCAGATCTCAGCGCAGGAACACATGAATGCACATACATTTGCACACATCCAGAGATAAACTCCCCTTCAGAAACCAAATTGCAAGAAATCCAGCCGTGGCAATGCTTGCACACACATGTGATTATGCGCAGAGGTCCACCCTACCAGCCAACCTCAGATCTCCACGCAAGCACAGATGAATGCACATACATTTGCACACATCCAGAAATAAACTCCCCAACAGAAACCAAATTCCAAGAAATCCAGCCGTGGCAATGCTTGCACACACATGTGATTATGCGCAGAGGTCCACCCTACCAGTCAACCTCAGATCTCAACGCAGGAACACATGAATGCACATACATTTGCACACATCCAGAGATAAACTCCCCCTCAGAAACCAAATTCCAAGAAATCGAGCCGTGGCAATGCTTGCACACACATGTGATTATGCGCAGAGGTCCACCCTACCAGCCAACCTCAGATCTCCACGCAAGAACAGATGAATGCACATACATTTGCACACATCCAGAGATAAACTCCCCCTCAGAAACCAAATTTCAAGAAATCGAGCCGTGGCAATGCTTGCACACACATGTGATTATGCGCAGAGGTACACCCTACCAGCCAACCTCAGATCTCAGCGCAGGAACACATGAATGCACATACATTTGCCCACATCCATAGATAAACTCACCCCAAACTAAACCAAATTCCAAGAAATCGAGCCGTGGCAATGTTTGCACACACGTGATTATGCGCAGAGGTACACCCTACCAGCCAACCTCAGATCTCAACGCAAGCACACATGAATGCACATACATTTGCACACATCCAGAGATAAACTCACCCCAAAGAATCCAAATTCCAAGAAATCGAGCCGTGGCAATGCTTGCACATACATGTGATTATGCGCAGAGGTCCACCCTACCAGCCAACCTCAGATCTCCACGCAAGCACACATGAATGCACATACATTTGCACACATCCAGAGATAAACTCCCCAACAGAAACCAAATTCCAAGAAATCGAGCCGTGGCAATGCTTGCACACACATGTGATTATGCGCAGAGGTACACCCTACCAGCCAACCTCAGATCTACAAGCAGGAACACATGAATGCACATATATTTGCACACATCCAGAGATAAACTCCCCCAGAGAAACCAAATTCCAAGATATCCAGAAATGGAAATGTTTGCACACACATGTGATTATGCGCAGAGGTCCACCCTACCAGCCAACCTCAGATCTCAACGCAGGAACACATGAATGCACATACATTTGCACACATCCAGAGATAAACTCCCCCTCAGAAACCAAATTCCAAGATATCCAGAAATGGAAATGTTTGCACACACATGTGATTATGCGCAGAGGTCCACCCTACCAGCCAACCTCAGATCTCAACGCAGGAACACATGAATGCACATACATTTGCACACATTCAGAGATAAACTCCCCAACAGAAACCAAATTCCAAGATATCCAGAAATGGAAATGTTTGCACACACATGTAATTATGCGCAGAGGTCCACCCTACCAGCCAACCTCAGATCTCAACGCAGGAACACATGAATGCACATACATTTGCACACAACCAGAGATAAACTCCCCCTCAGAAACCAAATTCCAAGAAATCGAGCCGTGGCAATGCTTGCACACACATGTGATTATGCGCAGAGGTCCACCCTACCAGCCCACCTCAGATCTCCACGCAAGCACACATGAATGCACATACATTTGCACACATCCAGAAATAAACTCCCCCAGAGAAACCAAATTCCAAGATATCCAGCCGTGGCAATGCTTGCACACACATGTGATTATGCGCAGAGGTCCACCCTACCAGCCAACCTCAGATCTCAGCGCAGGAACACATGAATGCACATACATTTGGACACATCCAGAAATAAACTCCCCCAGAGAAACCAAATTCCAAGATATCCAGAAATGTAAATGTTTGCACACACGTGTGATTATGCGCAGAGGTCCACCCTACCAGCCAACCGCAGATCTACACGCAAGCACACATGAATGCACATACATTTGCACACATCCAGAGATAAACTCCCCCCAAAGAAACCAAATTCCAAGAAATCGAGCCGTGGCAATGCTTGCACACACATGTGATTATGCGCAGAGGTCCACCCTACCAGCCCACCTCAGATCTCCACGCAAGCACACATGAATGCACATACATTTGCACACATCCAGAGATAAACTCCCCAACAGAAACCAAATTCCAAGAAATCCAGCCGTGGCAATGCTTGCACACACATGTGATTATGCTCAGAGGTCCACCCTACCATCCAACCTCAGATCTCAGCGCAGGAACACATGAATGCACATACATTTGCACACATCCAGAAATAAACTCCCCAACAGAAACCAAATTCCAAGAAATCGTTCCGTGGCAATGCTTGCACACACATGTGATTATGCGCGGAGGTCCACCCTACGAGCCAACCTCAGATCTCCACGCAAGCACACATGAATGCACATACATTTGCACACATCCATAGATAAACTCACCCCAAACTAAACCAAATTCCAAGAAATCGAGCCGTGGCAATGTTTGCACACACATGTGATTATGCGCAGAGGTACACCCTACCAGCCAACCTCAGATCTCCACGCAAGCACAGATGAATGCACATACATTTGCACACATCCAGAGATAAACTCCCCAACAGAAACCAAATTCCAAGAAATCGAGCCGTGGCAATGCTTGCACACACATGTGATTATGCGCAGAGGTCCACCCTACCAGCCAACCTCAGATCTACACGCAGGAACACATGAATGCACATATATTTGCACACATCCAGAGATAAACTCCCCCTCAGAAACCAAATTCCAAGAAATCGAGCTGTGGCAATGCTTGCACACACATGTGATTATGCGCAGAGGTCCACCCTACCAGCCAACCTCAGATCTCAACGCAAGCACACATGAATGCACATACATTTGCACACATCCAGAGATAAACTCCCCTTCAGAAACCAAATTCCAAGAAATCGAGCCGTGGCAATGCTTGCACACACATGTGATTATGCGCAGAGGTCCACCCTACCAGTCAACCTCAGATCTCAACGCAGGAACACATGAATGCACATACATTTGCACACATCCAGAGATAAACTCACCCCAAAGAAACCACATTCCAAGAAATCGAGCCGTGGCAATGTTTGCACACACATGTGATTATGCGCAGAGGTCCACCCTACCAGCCAACCTCAGATCTCAGCGCAGGAACACATGAATGCACATACATTTGCACACATCCAGAGATAAACTCACCCCAAAGAAACCAAATTCCAAGAAATCGAGCTGTGGCAATGCTTGCACACACATGTGATTATGCGCAGAGGTACACCCTACCAGTCAACCTCAGATCTCAACGCAGGAACACATGAATTCACATACATTTGCACACATCCAGAGATAAACTCACCCCAAAGAAACCACATTCCAAGAAATCGAGCCGTGGCAATGTTTGCACACACATGTGATTATGCGCAGAGGTCCACCCTACCAGTCAATCTCAGATCTACACGCAGGCACACATGAATGCACATACATTTGCACACATCCAGAGATAAACTCCCCCTCAGAAACCAAATTCCAAGAAATCGAGCTGTGGCAATGCTTGCACACACATGTGATTATGCGCAGAGGTCCACCCTACCAGCCAACCTCAGATCTCAATGCAGGAACACATGAATGCACATACATTTGCACACATCCAGAGATAAACTCCCCAACAGAAACCAAATTCCAAGAAATCGAGCCGTGGCAATGCTTGTACATACATGTGATTATGCGCAGAGGTACACCCTACCAGCCAACCTCAGATCTCAATGCAGGAACACATGAATGCACATACATTTGCACACATCCAGAGATAAACTCCCCAACAGAAACCAAATTCCAAGAAATCGAGCCGTGGCAATGCTTGCACACACATGTGATTATGCGCAGAGGTACACCCTACCAGCCAACCTCAGATCTACACGCAGGAACACATGAATGCACATATATTTGCACACATCCAGAGATAAACTCCCCCTCAGAAACCAAATTCCAAGAAATCGAGCTGTGGCAATGCTTGCACACACATGTGATTATGCGCAGAGGTCCACCCTACCAGCCAACCTCAGATCTCCACGCAAGCACACATGAATGCACATACATTTGCACACATCCAGAGATAAACATCCCCTCAGAAACCAAATTTCAAGAAATCGAGCCGTGGCAATGTTTGCACACACATGTGATTATGCGCAGAGGTCCACCCTACCAGCCAACCTCAGATCTCAGCGCAGGAACACATGAATGCACATACATTTGCACACATCCAGAGATAAACTCACCCCAAAGAAACCAAATTCCAAGAAATCGAGCCGTGGCAATGCTTGCACACACATGTGATTATGCGCAGAGGTCCACCCTACCAGCCAACCTCAGATCTACACGCAGGAACACATGAATGCACATATATTTGCACACATCCAGAGATAAACTCCCCTTCAGAAACCAAATTGCAAGAAATCCAGCCGTGGCAATGCTTGCACACACATGTGATTATGCGCAGAGGTCCACCCTACTAGCCAACCTCAGATCTCCACGCAAGCACAGATGAATGCACATACATTTGCACACATCCAGAAATAAACTCCCCAACAGAAACCAAATTCCAAGAAATCGAGCCGTGGCAATGTTTGCACACACATGTGATTATGCGCAGAGGTCCACCCTACCAGCCAACCTCAGATCTCAACGCAAGCACACATGAATGCACATACATTTGCACACATCCAGAGATAAACTCCCCTTCAGAAACCAAATTCCAAGAAATCGAGCCGTGGCAATGCTTGCACACACATGTGATTATGCGCAGAGGTCCACCCTACCAGTCAACCTCAGATCTCAACGCAGGAACACATGAATGCACATACATTTGCACACATCCAGAGATAAACTCACCCCAAAGAAACCACATTCCAAGAAATCGAGCCGTGGCAATGTTTGCACACACATGTGATTATGCGCAGAGGTCCACCCTACCAGCCAACCTCAGATCTCAGCGCAGGAACACATGAATGCACATACATTTGCACACATCCAGAGATAAACTCCCCCTCAGAAACCAAATTTCAAGAAATCGAGCCGTGGCAATGCTTGCACACACATGTGATTATGCGCAGAGGTCCACCCTACCAGCCAACCTCAGATCTCACAGCAGGAACACATGAATGCACATACATTTGCACACATCCAGAGATAAACTCACCCCAAAGAAACCAAATTCCAAGAAATCGAGCCGTGGCAATGCTTGCACACACATGTGATTATGCGCAGAGGTACACCCTACCAGCCAACCTCAGATCTACACGCAGGAACACATGAATGCACATGCATTTGCACACATCCAGAGATAAACTCCCCTTCAGAAACCAAATTCCAAGAAATCGAGCCGTGGCAATGCTTGCACACACATGTGATTATGCGCAGAGGTCCACCCTACCAGCCAACCTCAGATCTCCACGCAAGCACAGATGAATGCACATACATTTGCACACATCCAGAGATAAACTCCCCTTCAGAAACCAAATTCCAAGAAATCGAGCTGTGGCAATGCTTGCACACACATGTGATTATGCGCAGAGGTCCACCCTACCAGCCAACCTCAGATCTCCACGCAAGCACACATGAATGCACATACATTTGCACACATCCAGAGATAAACTCACCCCAAAGAATCCAAATTCCAAGAAATCGAGCCGTGGCAATGCTTGCACACACATGTGATTATGCGCAGAGGTCCACCCTACCATCCAACCTCAGATTTCAGCGCAGGAACACATGAATGCACATACATTTGCACACATCCAGAAATAAACTCCCCAACAGAAACCAAATTCCAAGAAATCGTTCCGTGGCAATGCTTGCACACACATGTGATTATGCGCGGAGGTCCACCCTACGAGCCAACCTCAGATCTCAACGCAGGAACACATGAATGCACATACATTTGCACACATCCAGAGATAAACTCCCCCTCAGAAACCAAATTCCAAGATATCCAGAAATGGAAATGTTTGCACACACATGTAATTATGTGCAGAGGTCCACCCTACCAGCCAACCTCAGATCTCAACGCACAGGAACACATGAATGCACATACATTTGCACACATCCATAGATAAACTCACCCCAAACTAAACCAAATTCCAAGAAATCGAGCCGTGGCAATGTTTGCACACACATGTGATTATGCGCAGAGGTCCACCCTACCAGCCAACCTCAGATCTACACGCAGGCACACATGAATGCACATACATTTGCACACATCCAGAGATAAACTCACCCCAAAGAATCCAAATTCCAAGAAATCGAGCTGTGGCAATGCTTGCACACACATGTGATTATGCGCAGAGGTCCACCCTACCAGCCAACCTCAGATCTCCACGCAAGCACACATGAATGCACATACATTTGCACACATCCAGAGATAAACTCCCCAACAGAAACCAAATTCCAAGAAATCGAGCCGTGGCAATGCTTGCACACACATGTGATTGTGCGCAGAGGTCCACCCTACCAGCCAACCTCAGATCTCAACGCAGGAACACATGAATGCACATATATTTGCACACATCCAGAGATAAACTCCCCCTCAGAAACCAAATTCCAAGAAATCGAGCCGTGGCAATGCTTGCACACACATGTTATTATGCGCAGAGGTCCACCCTACCAGCCAACCTCAGATCTCCACGCAGGCACAGATGAATGCACATACATTTGCACACATCCAGAGATAAACTCCCCAACAGAAACCAAATTCCAAGAAATCGAGCCGTGGCAATGCTTGCACACACATGTGATTATGCGCAGAGGTCCACCGTACCAGCCAACCTCAGATCTCAACGCAGGAACACATGAATGCACATACATTTGCACACATCCAGAGATAAACTCCCCTTCAGAAACCAAATTCCAAAAAATCGAGCCGTGGCAATGCTTGCACACACATGTGATTATGTGCAGAGGTCCACCCTACGATCCAACCTCAGATCTCCATGCAAGCACAGATGAATGCACATACATTTGCACACATCCAGAGATAAACTCCCCCTCAGAAACCAAATTTCAAGAAATCCAGCCGTGGCAATGCTTGCACACACATGTTATTATGCGCAGAGGTCCACCCTACCAGCCAACCTCAGATCTCAGCGCAGGAACACATGAATGCACATACATTTGCACACATCCAGAGATAAACTCCCCCTCAGAAACCAAATTCCAGGAAATCGAGCTGTGACAATGCTTGCACACACATGTTATTATGCGCAGAGGTCCACCGTACCAGCCAACCTCAGATCTCAACGCAGGAACACATGAATGCACATACATTTGCACACATCCAGAGATAAACTCCACAAGAGAAACCAAATTCCAAGAAATCGAGCCGTGGCAATGTTTGCACACACATGTGATTATGCGCAGAGGTACACCCTGCCAGCCAACCTCAGATCTCCACGCAGGCACACATGAATGCACATATATTTGCACACATCCAGAGATAAACTCCCCTTCAGAAACCAAATTCCAAGAAATCGAGCCGTGGCAATGCTTGCACACACATGTGATTATGCGCAGAGGTCCACCCTACCAGCCAACCTCAGATCTCCACGCAGGCACACATGAATGCACATACATTTGCACACATCCAGAGATAAACTCCCCCTCAGAAACCAAATTCCAAGAAATCGAGCCGTGGCAATGCTTGCACACACATGTGATTATGTGCAGAGGTCCACCCTACGATCCAACCTCAGATCTCCATGCAAGCACAGATGAATGCACATACATTTGCACACATCCAGAGATAAACTCCCCCTCAGAAACCAAATTTGAAGAAATCCAGCCGTGGCAATGCTTGCACACACATGTGATTATGCGCAGAGGTCCACCCTACCAGCCAACCTCAGATCTCCGCGCAAGCAAAGATGAATGCACATACATTTGCACACATCCAGAGATAAACTCCCCCTCAGAAACCAAATTTCAAGAAATCCAGCCGTGGCAATGCTTGCACACACATGTTATTATGCGCAGAGGTCCAACCTACCAGCCAACCTCAGATCTCCACGCAGGCACAGATGAATGCACATACATTTGCACACATCCAGAGATAAACTCCCCAACAGAAACCAAATTCCAAGAAATCGAGCCGTGGCAATGCTTGCACACACATGTGATTATGCGCAGAGGTCCACCGTACCAGCCAACCTCAGATCTCAACGCAGGAACACATGAATGCACATACATTTGCACACATCCAGAGATAAACTCCACAAGAGAAACCAAATTCCAAGAAATCGAGCCGTGGCAATGTTTGCACAGACATGTGATTATGCGCAGAGGTACACCCTGCCAGCCAACCTCAGATCTACACGCAGGCACACATGAATGCACATACATTTGCACACATCGAGAGATAAACTCCCCAAGAGAAACCAAATTACAAAAAATCGAGCCGTGGCAATGCTTGCACACACATGTGATTATGCGCAGAGGTCCACCCTACCAGCCAACCTCAGATCTCAACGCAGGAACACATGAATGCACATACATTTGCACACATCCAGAGATAAACTCCCCAAGAGAAACCAAATTACAAAAAATCGAGCCGTGGCAATGCTTGCACACACATGTTATTATGCGCAGAGGTCCACCCTACCAGCCAACCTCAGATCTCCACGCAGGCACACATGAATGCACATATATTTGCACACATCCAGAGATAAACTCCCCTTCAGAAACCAAATTCCAAGAAATCGAGCCGTGGCAATGCTTGCACACACATGTGATTATGCACAGAGGTCCACCCTACCATCCAACCTCAGATCTCCACGCAAGCACACATGAATGCACATATATTTTCACACATCCAGAGATAAACTCCCCAACAGAAACCAAATTCCAAGAAATCGAGCCGTGGCAATGCTTGCACACACATGTGATTATGCGCAGAGGTCCACCCTACCAGCCGACCTCAGATCTCCGCGCAAGCACAGATGAATGCACATACATTTGCACACATCCAGAGATAAACTCCCCCTCAGAAACCAAATTTCAAGAAATCGAGCCGTGGCAATGCTTGCACACACATGTGATTATGCGCAGAGGTCCACCGTACCAGCCAACCTCAGATCTCAACGCAGGAACACATGAATGCACATACATTTGCACACATCCAGAGATAAACTCCACAAGAGAAACCAAATTCCAAGAAATCGAGCCGTGGCAATGTTTGCACACACATGTGATTATGCGCAGAGGTACACCCTGCCAGCCAACCTCAGATCTACACGCAGGCACACATGAATGCACATACATTTGCACACATCGAGAGATAAACTCCCCAAGAGAAACCAAATTCCAAAAAATCGAGCCGTGGCAATGCTTGCACACACATGTGATTATGCGCAGAGGTCCACCCTACCAGCCAACCTCAGATCTCAACGCAGGAACACATGAATGCACATACATTTGCACACATCCAGAGATAAACTCACCCTCAGAAACCAAATTCCAAGAAATCGAGCCGTGGCAATGCTTGCACACACATGTTATTATGCGCAGAGGTCCACCCTACCAGCCAACCTCAGATCTCCACGCAGGCACACATGAATGCACATATATTTGCACACATCCAGAGATAAACTCCCCTTCAGAAACCAAATTCCAAGAAATCGAGCCGTGGCAATGCTTGCACACACATGTGATTATGCACAGAGGTCCACCCTACCAGCCAACCTCAGATCTCCACGCAAGCACACATGAATGCACATATATTTTCACACATCCAGAGATAAACTCCCCAACAGAAACCAAATTCCAAGAAATCGAGCCGTGGCAATGCTTGCACACACATGTGATTATGCGCAGAGGTCCACCCTACCAGCCGACCTCAGATCTCCGCGCAAGCACAGATGAATGCACATACATTTGCACACATCCAGAGATAAACTCCCCCTCAGAAACCAAATTTCAAGAAATCGAGCCGTGGCAATGCTTGCACACACATGTGATTATGCGCAGAGGTCCACCCTACCAGCCGACCTCAGATCTCAGCGCAGGAACACATGAATGCACATACATTTGCACACATCCAGAGATAAACTCCCCAAGAGAAACCAAATTCCAAGAAATCGAGCCGTGGCAATGTTTGCACACACATGTGATTATGCGCAGAGGTCCACCCTACCAGCCGACATCAGGTCTCAACGCAGGAACACATGAATGCACATATATTTGCACACATCCAGAGATAAACTCACCCCAAAGAAACCAAATTGCAAGAAATCCAGCCGTGGCAATGCTTGCACACACATGTGATTATGCGCAGAGGTACACCCTACCAGCCAACCTCAGATCTCAACGCAGGAACACATGAATGCACATACATTTGCACACATCCAGAGATAAACTCCCCCTCAGAAACCAAATTCCAAGAAATCGAGCCGTGGCAATGCTTGCACACACATGTGATTATGCGCAGAGGTCCACCCGACGAGCCAACCTCAGATCTCAGCGCAGGAACACATGAATGCACATACATTTGCACACATCCAGAGATAAACTCCCCCTCAGAAACCAAATTTCAAGAAATCGAGCCGTGGCAATGCTTGCACACACATGTGATTATGCGCAGAGGTCCACCCTACCAGCCAACCTCAGATCTCAGCGCAGGAACACATGAATGCACATACATTTGCACACATCCAGAGATAAACTCACCCCAAAGAAACCAAATTCCAAGAAATCGAGCCGTGGCAATGCTTGCACACACATGTGATTATGCGCAGAGGTCCACCCTACCAGCCAACCTCAGATCTACACGCAGGAACACATGAATGCACATACATTTGCACACATCCAGAAATAAACTCCCCAACAGAAACCAAATTCCAAGAAATCGAGCCGTGGCAATGTTTGCACACACATGTGATTATGCGCAGAGGTCCACCCTACCAGCCAACCTCAGATCTCAACGCAAGCACACATGAATGCACATACATTTGCACACATCCAGAGATAAACTCCCCTTCAGAAACCAAATTCCAAGAAATCGAGCCGTGGCAATGCTTGCACACACATGTGATTATGCGCAGAGGTCCACCCTACCAGTCAACCTCAGATCTCAACGCAGGAACACATGAATGCACATACATTTGCACACATCCAGAGATAAACTCACCCCAAAGAAACCACATTCCAAGAAATCGAGCCGTGGCAATGTTTGCACACACATGTGATTATGCGCAGAGGTCCACCCTACCAGCCAACCTCAGATCTCAGCGCAGGAACACATGAATGCACATACATTTGCACACATCCAGAGATAAACTCCCCCTCAGAAACCAAATTTCAAGAAATCGAGCCGTGGCAATGCTTGCACACACATGTGATTATGCGCAGAGGTCCACCCTACCAGCCAACCTCAGATCTCAGCGCAGGAACACATGAATGCACATACATTTGCACACATCCAGAGATAAACTCACCCCAAAGAAACCAAATTCCAAGAAATCGAGCCGTGGCAATGCTTGCACACACATGTGATTATGCGCAGAGGTACACCCTACCAACCAACCTCAGATCTACACGCAGGAACACATGAATGCACATGCATTTGCACACATCCAGAGATAAACTCCCCTTCAGAAACCAAATTCCAAGAAATCGAGCCGTGGCAATGCTTGCACACACATGTGATTATGCGCAGAGGTCCACCCTACCAGCCAACCTCAGATCTCCACGCAAGCACAGATGAATGCACATACATTTGCACACATCCAGAGATAAACTCCCCTTCAGAAACCAAATTCCAAGAAATCGAGCTGTGGCAATGCTTGCACACACATGTGATTATGCGCAGAGGTCCACCCTACCAGCCAACCTCAGATCTCCACGCAAGCACACATGAATGCACATACATTTGCACACATCCAGAGATAAACTCACCCCAAAGAATCCAAATTCCAAGAAATCGAGCCGTGGCAATGCTTGCACACACATGTGATTATGCGCAGAGGTCCACCCTACCATCCAACCTCAGATTTCAGCGCAGGAACACATGAATGCACATACATTTGCACACATCCAGAAATAAACTCCCCAACAGAAACCAAATTCCAAGAAATCGTTCCGTGGCAATGCTTGCACACACATGTGATTATGCGCGGAGGTCCACCCTACGAGCCAACCTCAGATCTCAACGCAGGAACACATGAATGCACATACATTTGCACACATCCAGAGATAAACTCCCCCTCAGAAACCAAATTCCAAGATATCCAGAAATGGAAATGTTTGCACACACATGTAATTATGTGCAGAGGTCCACCCTACCAGCCAACCTCAGATCTCAACGCACAGGAACACATGAATGCACATACATTTGCACACATCCATAGATAAACTCACCCCAAACTAAACCAAATTCCAAGAAATCGAGCCGTGGCAATGCTTGCACACACATGTGATTATGCGCAGAGGTCCACCGTACCAGCCAACCTCAGATCTCAACGCAGGAACACATGAATGCACATACATTTGCACACATCCAGAGATAAACTCCCCTTCAGAAACCAAATTCCAAAAAATCGAGCCGTGGCAATGCTTGCACACACATGTGATTATGTGCAGAGGTCCACCCTACGATCCAACCTCAGATCTCCATGCAAGCACAGATGAATGCACATACATTTGCACACATCCAGAGATAAACTCCCCCTCAGAAACCAAATTTCAAGAAATCCAGCCGTGGCAATGCTTGCACACACATGTTATTATGCGCAGAGGTCCACCCTACCAGCCAACCTCAGATCTCAGCGCAGGAACACATGAATGCACATACATTTGCACACATCCAGAGATAAACTCCACAAGAGAAACCAAATTCCAAGAAATCGAGCCGTGGCAATGTTTGCACACACATGTGATTATGCGCAGAGGTACACCCTGCCAGCCAACCTCAGATCTCCACGCAGGCACACATGAATGCACATATATTTGCACACATCCAGAGATAAACTCCCCTTCAGAAACCAAATTCCAAGAAATCGAGCCGTGGCAATGCTTGCACACACATGTGATTATGCGCAGAGGTCCACCCTACCAGCCAACCTCAGATCTCCACGCAGGCACACATGAATGCACATACATTTGCACACATCCAGAGATAAACTCCCCCTCAGAAACCAAATTCCAAGAAATCGAGCCGTGGCAATGCTTGCACACACATGTGATTATGTGCAGAGGTCCACCCTACGATCCAACCTCAGATCTCCATGCAAGCACAGATGAATGCACATACATTTGCACACATCCAGAGATAAACTCCCCCTCAGAAACCAAATTTGAAGAAATCCAGCTGTGGCAATGCTTGCACACACATGTGATTATGCGCAGAGGTCCACCCTACCAGCCAACCTCAGATCTCCGCGCAAGCAAAGATGAATGCACATACATTTGCACACATCCAGAGATAAACTCCCCCTCAGAAACCAAATTTCAAGAAATCCAGCCGTGGCAATGCTTGCACACACATGTTATTATGCGCAGAGGTCCAACCTACCAGCCAACCTCAGATCTCCACGCAGGCACAGATGAATGCACATACATTTGCACACATCCAGAGATAAACTCCCCAAGAGAAACCAAATTCCAAAAAATCGAGCCGTGGCAATGCTTGCACACACATGTTATTATGCGCAGAGGTCCACCCTACCAGCCAACCTCAGATCTCAACGCAGGAACACATGAATGCACATACATTTGCACACATCCAGAGATAAACTCCACAAGAGAAACCAAATTCCAAGAAATCGAGCCGTGGCAATGTTTGCACAGACATGTGATTATGCGCAGAGGTACACCCTGCCAGCCAACCTCAGATCTACACGCAGGCACACATGAATGCACATACATTTGCACACATCGAGAGATAAACTCCCCAAGAGAAACCAAATTCCAAAAAATCGAGCCGTGGCAATGCTTGCACACACATGTGATTATGCGCAGAGGTCCACCCTACCAGCCAACCTCAGATCTCCACGCAAGCACAGATGAATGCACATACATTTGCACACATCCAGAGATAAACTCACCCTCAGAAACCAAATTCCAAGAAATCGAGCCGTGGCAATGCTTGCACACACATGTTATTATGCGCAGAGGTCCACCCTACCAGCCAACCTCAGATCTCCACGCAGGCACACATGAATGCACATATATTTGCACACATCCAGAGATAAACTCCCCTTCAGAAACCAAATTCCAAGAAATCGAGCCGTGGCAATGCTTGCACACACATGTGATTATGCACAGAGGTCCACCCTACCAGCCAACCTCAGATCTCCACGCAAGCACACATGAATGCACATATATTTTCACACATCCAGAGATAAACTCCCCTTCAGAAACCAAATTCCAAGAAATCGAGCCGTGGCAATGCTTGCACACACATGTGATTATGCGCAGAGGTCCACCCTACCAGCCGACCTCAGATCTCCGCGCAAGCACAGATGAATGCACATACATTTGCACACATCCAGAGATAAACTCCCCCTCAGAAACCAAATTTCAAGAAATCGAGCCGTGGCAATGCTTGCACACACATGTGATTATGCGCAGAGGTCCACCGTACCAGCCAACCTCAGATCTCAACGCAGGAACACATGAATGCACATACATTTGCACACATCCAGAGATAAACTCCACAAGAGAAACCAAATTCCAAGAAATCGAGCCGTGGCAATGTTTGCACACACATGTGATTATGCGCAGAGGTACACCCTGCCAGCCAACCTCAGATCTACACGCAGGCACACATGAATGCACATACATTTGCACACATCGAGAGATAAACTCCCCAAGAGAAACCAAATTCCAAAAAATCGAGCCGTGGCAATGCTTGCACACACATGTGATTATGCGCAGAGGTCCACCCTACCAGCCAACCTCAGATCTCAACGCAGGAACACATGAATGCACATACATTTGCACACATCCAGAGATAAACTCACCCTCAGAAACCAAATTCCAAGAAATCGAGCCGTGGCAATGCTTGCACACACATGTTATTATGCGCAGAGGTCCACCCTACCAGCCAACCTCAGATCTCCACGCAGGCACACATGAATGCACATATATTTGCACACATCCAGAGATAAACTCCCCTTCAGAAACCAAATTCCAAGAAATCGAGCCGTGGCAATGCTTGCACACACATGTGATTATGCACAGAGGTCCACCCTACCAGCCAACCTCAGATCTCCACGCAAGCACACATGAATGCACATATATTTTCACACATCCAGAGATAAACTCCCCAACAGAAACCAAATTCCAAGAAATCGAGCCGTGGCAATGCTTGCACACACATGTGATTATGCGCAGAGGTCCACCCTACCAGCCGACCTCAGATCTCAGCGCAGGAACACATGAATGCACATACATTTGCACACATCCAGAGATAAACTCCCCAAGAGAAACCAAATTCCAAGAAATCGAGCCGTGGCAATGTTTGCACACACATGTGATTATGCGCAGAGGTCCACCCTACCAGCCGACATCAGGTCTCAACGCAGGAACACATGAATGCACATATATTTGCACACATCCAGAGATAAACTCACCCCAAAGAAACCAAATTGCAAGAAATCCAGCCGTGGCAATGCTTGCACACACATGTGATTATGCGCAGAGGTACACCCTACCAGCCAACCTCAGATCTCAACGCAGGAACACATGAATGCACATACATTTGCACACATCCAGAGATAAACTCCCCCTCAGAAACCAAATTCCAAGAAATCGAGCCGTGGCAATGCTTGCACACACATGTGATTATGCGCAGAGGTCCACCCGACGAGCCAACCTCAGATCTCAGCGCAGGAACACATGAATGCACATACATTTGCACACATCCAGAGATAAACTCCCCCTCAGAAACCAAATTTCAAGAAATCCAGCCGTGGCAATGCTTGCACACACATGTGATTATGCGCAGAGGTCCACCCTACCGGCCGACCTCAGATCTCAGCGCAGGAACACATGAATGCACATACATTTGCACACATCCAGAGATAAACTCCCCCTCAGAAACCAAATTCCAAGAAATCGAGCCATGGCAATGCTTGCACACACATGTTATTATGCGCAGAGGTACACCCTACCAGCCAACCTCAGATCTCCACGCAGGCACACATGAATGCACATATATTTGCACACATCCAGAGATAAACTCCCCTTCAGAAACCAAATTCCAAGAAATCGAGCCGTGGCAATGCTTGCACACACATGTGATTATGCGCAGAGGTCCACCCTACCAGCCAACCTCAGATCTCCACGCAAGCACAGATGAATGCACATACATTTGCACACATCCAGAGATAAACTCCGCAAGAGAAACCAAATTCCAAGAAATCGAGCTGTGGCAATGTTTCCACACACATGTGATTATGCGCAGAGGTCCACCCTACCAGCCGACCTCAGGTCTCAACGCAGGAACACATGAATGCACATACATTTGCACACATCCAGAGATAAACTCCCCCTCAGAAACCAAATTCCAAGAAATCGAGCTGTGGCAATGCTTGCACACACATGTGATTATGCGCAGAGGTCCACCCTACCAGCCAACCTCAGATCTCAACGCAGGAACACATGAATGCACATACATTTGCACACATCCAGAGATAAACTCCACAAGAGAAACCAAATTCCAAGAAATCGAGCCGTGGCAATGTTTGCACACACATGTGATTATGCGCAGAGGTACACCCTGCCAGCCAACCTCAGATCTACACGCAGGCACACATGAATGCACATACATTTGCACACATCGAGAGATAAACTCACCCTCAGAAACCAAATTCCAAGAAATCGAGCCGTGGCAATGCTTGCACACACATGTTATTATGCGCAGAGGTCCACCCTACCAGCCAACCTCAGATCTCCACGCAGGCACACATGAATGCACATATATTTGCACACATCCAGAGATAAACTCCCCTTCAGAAACCAAATTCCAAGAAATCGAGCCGTGGCAATGCTTGCACACACATGTGATTATGCGCAGAGGTCCACCCTACCAGCCAACCTCAGATCTCCACGCAAGCACACATGAATGCACATACATTTTCACACATCCAGAGATAAACTCCCCAACAGAAACCAAATTCCAAGAAATCCAGCCGTGGCAATGCTTGCACACACATGTTATTATGTGCAGAGGTCCACCCTACCAGCCAACCTCAGATCTCCATGCAAGCACAGATGAATGCACATACATTTTCACACATCCAGAGATAAACTCCCCCTCAGAAACCAAATTTCAAGAAATCCAGCTGTGGCAATGCTTGCACACACATGTGATTATGCGCAGAGGTCCACCCTACCAGCCAACCTCAGATCTCAACGCAGGAACACATGAATGCACATACATTTGCACACATCCAGAGATAAACTCCACAAGAGAAACCAAATTCCAAGAAATCGAGCCGTGGCAATGTTTGCACACACATGTGATTATGCGCAGAGGTACACCCTGCCAGCCAACCTCAGATCTACACGCAGGCACACATGAATGCACATACATTTGCACACATCCAGAGATAAACTCCCCCTCAGAAACCAAATTCCAAGAAATCGAGCCGTGGCAATGCTTGCACACACATGTGATTATGCGCAGAGGTCCACCCGACGAGCCAACCTCAGATCTCCACGCAAGCACACATGAATGCACATACATTTGCACACATCCAGAGATAAACTCCCCCTCAGAAACCAAATTTCAAGAAATCCAGCCGTGGCAATGCTTGCACACACATGTTATTATGCGCAGAGGTACACCCTACCAGCCAACCTCAGATCTCAACGCAGGCACAGATGAATGCACATACATTTGCACACATCCAGAGATAAACTCCCCTTCAGAAACCAAATTCCAAGAAATCGAGCCGTGGCAATGCTTGCACACACATGTGATTATGCGCAGAGGTCCACCGTACCAGCCAACCTCAGATCTCAACGCAGGAACACATGAATGCACATACATTTGCACACATCCAGAGATAAACTCCCCAACAGAAACCAAATTCCAAGAAATCGAGCCGTGGCAATGCTTGCACACACATGTGATTATGCGCAGAGGTCTACCGTACCAGCCAACCTCAGATCTCAACGCAGGAACACATGAATGCACATACATTTGCACACATCCAGAGATAAACTCCACAAGAGAAACCAAATTCCAAGAAATCGAGCTGTGACAATGCTTGCACACACATGTTATTATGCGCAGAGGTCCACCCTACCAGCCAACCTCAGATCTCCACGCAGGCACACATGAATGCACATACATTTGCACACATCCAGAGATAAACTCCCCCTCAGAAACCAAATTTCAAGAAATCCAGCTGTGGCAATGCTTGCACACACATGTGATTATGCGCAGAGGTCCACCCTACCAGCCGACCTCAGATCTCCGCGCAAGCAAAGATGAATGCACATACATTTGCACACATCCAGAGATAAACTCCCCCTCAGAAACCAAATTTCAAGAAATCCAGCCGTGGCAATGCTTGCACACACATGTTATTATGCGCAGAGGTCCACCCTACCAGCCAACCTCAGATCTCAGCGCAGGAACACATGAATGCACATACATTTGCACACATCCAGAGATAAACTCCACAAGAGAAACCAAATTCCAAGAAATCGAGCCGTGGCAATGTTTGCACACACATGTGATTATGCGCAGAGGTACACCCTGCCAGCCAACCTCAGATCTACACGCAGGCACACATGAATGCACATACATTTGCACACATCGAGAGATAAACTCACCCCAAAGAATCCAAATTCCAAAAAATCGAGCCGTGGCAATGCTTGCACACACATGTGATTATGCGCAGAGGTCCACCGTACCAGCCAACCTCAGATCTCAACGCAGGAACACATGAATGCACATACATTTGCACACATCCAGAGATAAACTCCCCAAGAGAAACCAAATTCCAAAAAATCGAGCCGTGGCAATGCTTGCACACACATGTGATTATGCGCAGAGGTCCACCCTACCAGCCAACCTCAGATCTCAACGCAGGAACACATGAATGCACATACATTTGCACACATCCAGAGATAAACTCACCCTCAGAAACCAAATTCCAAGAAATCGAGCCGTGGCAATGCTTGCACACACATGTTATTATGCGCAGAGGTCCACCCTACCAGCCAACCTCAGATCTCCACGCAGGCACACATGAATGCACATATATTTGCACACATCCAGAGATAAACTCCCCTTCAGAAACCAAATTCCAAGAAATCGAGCCGTGGCAATGCTTGCACACACATGTGATTATGCGCAGAGGTCCACCCTACCAGCCAACCTCAGATCTCCACGCAAGCACAGATGAATGCACATACATTTTCACACATCCAGAGATAAACTCCCCAACAGAAACCAAATTCCAAGAAATCCAGCCGTGGCAATGCTTGCACACACATGTTATTATGTGCAGAGGTCCACCCTACCAGCCAACCTCAGATCTCCATGCAAGCACAGATGAATGCACATACATTTGCACACATCCAGAGATAAACTCCCCCTCAGAAACCAAATTTCAAGAAATCCAGCTGTGGCAATGCTTGCACACACATGTGATTATGCACAGAGGTCCACCCTACCAGCCGACCTCAGATCTCCGCGCAAGCACAGATGAATGCACATACATTTGCACACATCCAGAGATAAACTCCCCCTCAGAAACCAAATTTCAAGAAATCCAGCCGTGGCAATGCTTGCACACACATGTGATTATGCGCAGAGGTCCACCCTACCAGCCAACCTCAGATCTCAACGCAGGAACACATGAATGCACATACATTTGCACACATCCAGAGATAAACTCCCCCCAAAGGACCCAAATTCCAAGAAATCGAGCCGTGGCAATGTTTGCACACACATGTGATTATGCGCAGAGGTCCACCCTACCAGCCGACCTCAGGTCTCAACGCAGGAACACATGAATGCACATATATTTGCACACATCCAGAGATAAACTCACCCCAAAGAAACCAAATTGCAAGAAATCCAGCCGTGGCAATGCTTGCACACACATGTGATTATGCGCAGAGGTACACCCTACCAGCCAACCTCAGATCTCAACGCAGGAACACATGAATGCACATACATTTGCACACATCCAGAGATAAACTCCCCCTCAGAAACCAAATTCCAAGAAATCGAGCCGTGGCAATGCTTGCACACACATGTGATTATGCGCAGAGGTCCACCCTACCGGCCGACCTCAGATCTCAGCGCAGGAACACATGAATGCACATACATTTGCACACATCCAGAGATAAACTCCCCCTCAGAAACCAAATTCCAAGAAATCGAGCCGTGGCAATGCTTGCACACACATGTTATTATGCGCAGAGGTACACCCTACCAGCCAACCTCAGATCTCAACGCAGGCACACATGAATGCACATATATTTGCACACATTCAGAGATAAACTCCCCTTCAGAAACCAAATTCCAAGAAATCGAGCCGTGGCAATGCTTGCACACACATGTGATTATGCGCAGAGGTCCACCCTACCAGCCAACCTCAGATCTCCACGCAAGCACAGATGAATGCACATACATTTGCACACATCCAGAGATAAACTCCCCTTCAGAAACCAAATTCCAAGAAATCGAGCCGTGGCAATGCTTGCACACACATGTGATTATGCGCAGAGGTCCACCGTACCAGCCAACCTCAGATCTCAACGCAGGAACACATGAATGCACATACATTTGCACACATCCAGAGATAAACTCCCCAAGAGAAACCAAATTCCAAAAAATCGAGCCGTGGCAATGCTTGCACACACATGTGATTATGCGCAGAGGTCCACCCGACGAGCCAACCTCAGATCTCCACGCAAGCACACATGAATGCACATACATTTGCACACATCCAGAGATAAACTCCCCCTCAGAAACCAAATTTCAAGAAATCCAGCCGTGGCAATGCTTGCACACACATGTTATTATGCGCAGAGGTACACCCTACCAGCCAACCTCAGATCTCAACGCAGGCACAGATGAATGCACATACATTTGCACACATCCAGAGATAAACTCCCCTTCAGAAACCAAATTCCAAGAAATCGAGCCGTGGCAATGCTTGCACACACATGTGATTATGCGCAGAGGTCCACCGTACCAGCCAACCTCAGATCTCAACGCAGGAACACATGAATGCACATACATTTGCACACATCCAGAGATAAACTCCCCAACAGAAACCAAATTCCAAGAAATCGAGCCGTGGCAATGCTTGCACACACATGTGATTATGCGCAGAGGTCTACCGTACCAGCCAACCTCAGATCTCAACGCAGGAACACATGAATGCACATACATTTGCACACATCCAGAGATAAACTCCACAAGAGAAACCAAATTCCAAGAAATCGAGCTGTGACAATGCTTGCACACACATGTTATTATGCGCAGAGGTCCACCCTACCAGCCAACCTCAGATCTCCACGCAGGCACACATGAATGCACATACATTTGCACACATCCAGAGATAAACTCCCCCTCAGAAACCAAATTTCAAGAAATCCAGCTGTGGCAATGCTTGCACACACATGTGATTATGCGCAGAGGTCCACCCTACCAGCCGACCTCAGATCTCCGCGCAAGCAAAGATGAATGCACATACATTTGCACACATCCAGAGATAAACTCCCCCTCAGAAACCAAATTTCAAGAAATCCAGCCGTGGCAATGCTTGCACACACATGTTATTATGCGCAGAGGTCCACCCTACCAGCCAACCTCAGATCTCAGCGCAGGAACACATGAATGCACATACATTTGCACACATCCAGAGATAAACTCCACAAGAGAAACCAAATTCCAAGAAATCGAGCCGTGGCAATGTTTGCACACACATGTGATTATGCGCAGAGGTACACCCTGCCAGCCAACCTCAGATCTACACGCAGGCACACATGAATGCACATACATTTGCACACATCGAGAGATAAACTCACCCCAAAGAATCCAAATTCCAAAAAATCGAGCCGTGGCAATGCTTGCACACACATGTGATTATGCGCAGAGGTCCACCCTACCAGCCAACCTCAGATCTCAACGCAGGAACACATGAATGCACATACATTTGCACACATCCAGAGATAAACTCACCCTCAGAAACCAAATTCCAAGAAATCGAGCCGTGGCAATGCTTGCACACACATGTTATTATGCGCAGAGGTCCACCCTACCAGCCAACCTCAGATCTCCACGCAGGCACACATGAATGCACATATATTTGCACACATCCAGAGATAAACTCCCCTTCAGAAACCAAATTCCAAGAAATCGAGCCGTGGCAATGCTTGCACACACATGTGATTATGCGCAGAGGTCCACCCTACCAGCCAACCTCAGATCTCCACGCAAGCACACATGAATGCACATACATTTTCACACATCCAGAGATAAACTCCCCAACAGAAACCAAATTCCAAGAAATCCAGCCGTGGCAATGCTTGCACACACATGTTATTATGTGCAGAGGTCCACCCTACCAGCCAACCTCAGATCTCCATGCAAGCACAGATGAATGCACATACATTTGCACACATCCAGAGATAAACTCCCCCTCAGAAACCAAATTTCAAGAAATCCAGCTGTGGCAATGCTTGCACACACATGTGATTATGCACAGAGGTCCACCCTACCAGCCGACCTCAGATCTCCGCGCAAGCACAGATGAATGCACATACATTTGCACACATCCAGAGATAAACTCCCCCTCAGAAACCAAATTTCAAGAAATCCAGCCGTGGCAATGCTTGCACACACATGTGATTATGCGCAGAGGTCCACCCTACCAGCCAACCTCAGATCTCAACGCAGGAACACATGAATGCACATACATTTGCACACATCCAGAGATAAACTCCCCCCAAAGGACCCAAATTCCAAGAAATCGAGCCGTGGCAATGTTTGCACACACATGTGATTATGCGCAGAGGTCCACCCTACCAGCCGACCTCAGGTCTCAACGCAGGAACACATGAATGCACATATATTTGCACACATCCAGAGATAAACTCACCCCAAAGAAACCAAATTGCAAGAAATCCAGCCGTGGCAATGCTTGCACACACATGTGATTATGCGCAGAGGTACACCCTACCAGCCAACCTCAGATCTCAACGCAGGAACACATGAATGCACATACATTTGCACACATCCAGAGATAAACTCCCCCTCAGAAACCAAATTCCAAGAAATCGAGCCGTGGCAATGCTTGCACACACATGTGATTATGCGCAGAGGTCCACCCTACCGGCCGACCTCAGATCTCAGCGCAGGAACACATGAATGCACATACATTTGCACACATCCAGAGATAAACTCCCCCTCAGAAACCAAATTCCAAGAAATCGAGCCGTGGCAATGCTTGCACACACATGTTATTATGCGCAGAGGTACACCCTACCAGCCAACCTCAGATCTCAACGCAGGCACACATGAATGCACATATATTTGCACACATTCAGAGATAAACTCCCCTTCAGAAACCAAATTCCAAGAAATCGAGCCGTGGCAATGCTTGCACACACATGTGATTATGCGCAGAGGTCCACCCTACCAGCCAACCTCAGATCTCCACGCAAGCACAGATGAATGCACATACATTTGCACACATCCAGAGATAAACTCCCCTTCAGAAACCAAATTCCAAGAAATCGAGCCGTGGCAATGCTTGCACACACATGTGATTATGCGCAGAGGTCCACCGTACCAGCCAACCTCAGATCTCAACGCAGGAACACATGAATGCACATACATTTGCACACATCCAGAGATAAACTCCCCAAGAGAAACCAAATTCCAAAAAATCGAGCCGTGGCAATGCTTGCACACACATGTGATTATGCGCAGAGGTCCACCGTACCAGCCAACCTCAGATCTCAACGCAGGAACACATGAATGCACATACATTTGCACACATCCAGAGATAAACTCCCCCTCAGAAACCAAATTCCAAGAAATCGAGCTGTGACAATGCTTGCACACACATGTTATTATGCGCAGAGGTCCACCCTACCAGCCAACCTCAGATCTCCACGCAGGCACACATGAATGCACATACATTTGCACACATCCAGAAATAAACTCCCCCTCAGAAACCAAATTTCAAGAAATCCAGCTGTGGCAATGCTTGCACACACATGTGATTATGCGCAGAGGTCCACCCTACCAGCCGACCTCAGATCTCCGCGCAAGCAAAGATGAATGCACATACATTTGCACACATCCAGAGATAAACTCCCCCTCAGAAACCAAATTTCAAGAAATCCAGCCGTGGCAATGCTTGCACACACATGTTATTATGCGCAGAGGTCCACCCTACCAGCCAACCTCAGATCTCAGCGCAGGAACACATGAATGCACATACATTTGCACACATCCAGAGATAAACTCCCCAACAGAAACCAAATTCCAAGAAATCGAGCCGTGGCAATGCTTGCACACACATGTGATTATGCGCAGAGGTCCACCGTACCAGCCAACCTCAGATCTCAACGCAGGAACACATGAATGCACATACATTTGCACACATCCAGAGATAAACTCCCCAAGAGAAACCAAATTCCAAAAAATCGAGCCGTGGCAATGCTTGCACACACATGTGATTATGCGCAGAGGTCCACCCTGCCAGCCAACCTCAGATCTCAACGCAGGAACACATGAATGCACATACATTTGCACACATCCAGAGATAAACTCACCCTCAGAAACCAAATTCCAAGAAATCGAGCCGTGGCAATGCTTGCACACACATGTTATTATGCGCAGAGGTCCACCCTACCAGCCAACCTCAGATCTCCACGCAGGCACACATGAATGCACATATATTTGCACACATCCAGAGATAAACTCCCCTTCAGAAACCAAATTCCAAGAAATCGAGCCGTGGCAATGCTTGCACACACATGTGATTATGCGCAGAGGTCCACCCTACCAGCCAACCTCAGATCTCCACGCAAGCACACATGAATGCACATACATTTTCACACATCCAGAGATAAACTCCCCAACAGAAACCAAATTCCAAGAAATCCAGCCGTGGCAATGCTTGCACACACATGTTATTATGTGCAGAGGTCCACCCTACCAGCCAACCTCAGATCTCCATGCAAGCACAGATGAATGCACATACATTTGCACACATCCAGAGATAAACTCCCCCTCAGAAACCAAATTTCAAGAAATCCAGCTGTGGCAATGCTTGCACACACATGTGATTATGCGCAGAGGTCCACCCTACCAGCCAACCTCAGATCTCAACGCAGGAACACATGAATGCACATACATTTGCACACATCCAGAGATAAACTCCCCCCAAAGGACCCAAATTCCAAGAAATCGAGCCGTGGCAATGTTTGCACACACATGTGATTATGCGCAGAGGTCCACCCTACCAGCCGACCTCAGGTCTCAACGCAGGAACACATGAATGCACATATATTTGCACACATTCAGAGATAAACTCACCCCAAAGAAACCAAATTGCAAGAAATCCAGCCGTGGCAATGCTTGCACACACATGTGATTATGCGCAGAGGTACACCCTACCAGCCAACCTCAGATCTCAACGCAGGAACACATGAATGCACATACATTTGCACACATCCAGAGATAAACTCCCCCTCAGAAACCAAATTCCAAGAAATCGAGCCGTGGCAATGCTTGCACACACATGTGATTATGCGCAGAGGTCCACCCGACGAGCCAACCTCAGATCTCCACGCAAGCACACATGAATGCACATACATTTGCACACATCCAGAGATAAACTCCCCCTCAGAAACCAAATTCCAAGAAATCCAGCCGTGGCAATGCTTGCACACACATGTGATTATGCGCAGAGGTCCACCCTACCAGCCAACCTCAGATCTCCACGCAAGCACAGATGAATGCACATACATTTGCACACATCCAGAGATAAACTCCACAAGAGAAACCAAATTCCAAGAAATCGAGCCGTGGCAATGCTTGCACACACATGTGATTATGCGCAGAGGTCCACCGTACCAGCCAACCTCAGATCTCAACGCAGGAACACATGAATGCACATACATTTGCACACATCCAGAGATAAACTCCCCAAGAGAAACCAAATTCCAAGAAATCGAGCCGTGGCAATGTTTCCACACACATGTGATTATGCGCAGAGGTCCACCCTACCAACCAACCTCAGATCTCCATGCAAGCACACATGAATGCACATACATTTGCACACATCCAGAGATAAACTCCCCAAGAGAAACCAAATTCCAAGAAATCGAGCCGTGGCAATGTTTCCACACACATGTGATTATGCGCAGAGGTCCACCCTACCAGCCGACCTCAGGTCTCAACGCAGGAACACATGAATGCACATACATTTGCACACATCCAGAGATAAACTCCCCAAGAGAAACCAAATTCCAAGAAATCGAGCCGTGGCAATGTTTGCACACACATGTGATTATGCGCAGAGGTCCACCCTACCAGCCGACCTCAGGTCTCAACGCAGGAACACATGAATGCACATATATTTGCACACATCCAGAGATAAACTCACCCCAAAGAAACCAAATTCCAAGAAATCGAGCCGTGGCAATGTTTGCACACACATGTGATTATGCGCAGAGGTACACCCTGCCAGCCAACCTCAGATCTACACGCAGGCACACATGAATGCACATACATTTGCACACATCCAGAGATAAACTCACCCCAAAGAAACCAAATTCCAAGAAATCGAGCCGTGGCAATGCTTGCACACACATGTGATTATGCGCAGAGGTCCACCGTACCAGCCAACCTCAGATCTCAACGCAGGAACACATGAATGCACATACATTTGCACACATCCAGAGATAAACTCACCCCTCAGAAACCAAATTCCAAGAAATCGAGCCGTGGCAATGCTTGCACACACATGTTATTATGCGCAGAGGTACACCCTACCAGCCAACCTCAGATCTCAACGCAGGCACACATGAATGCACATACATTTGCACACATCCAGAGATAAACTCCCCTTCAGAAACCACATTCCAAGAAATCGAGCCGTGGCAATGTTTGCACACACATGTGATTATGCGCAGAGGTCCACCCTACCAGCCGACCTCAGGTCTCAACGCAGGAACACATGAATGCACATACATTTGCAGACATCCAGAGATAAACTCCCCCTCAGAAACCAAATTCCAAGAAATCGAGCCGTGGCAATGCTTGCACACACATGTGATTATGCGCAGAGGTCCACCCTACCAGCCAACCTCAGATCTCCACGCAAGCACAGATGAATGCACATACATTTGCACACATCCAGAGATAAACTCCCCAACAGAAACCAAATTCCAAGAAATCGAGCCGTGGCAATGTTTGCACACACATGTGATTATGCGCAGAGGTACACCCTGCCAGCCAACCTCAGATCTACACGCAGGCACATATGAATGCACATACATTTGCACACATCCAGAGATAAACTCACCCCAAAGAATCCAAATTCCAAAAAATCGAGCCGTGGCAATGCTTGCACACACATGTGATTATGCGCAGAGGTCCACCGTACCAGCCAACCTCAGATCTCAACGCAGGAACACATGAATGCACATACATTTGCACACATCCAGAGATAAACTCCCCCTCAGAAACCAAATTCCAAGAAATCGAGCCGTGGCAATGCTTGCACACACATGTTATTATGCGCAGAGGTCCACCCTACCAGCCAACCTCAGATCTCCACGCAAGCACACATGAATGCACATACATTTGCACACATCCAGAGATAAACTCCCCCTCAGAAACCAAATTCCAAGAAATCCAGCTGTGGCAATGCTTGCACACACATGTGATTATGCGCAGAGGTCCACCCTACCAGCCAACCTCAGATCTCAACGCAGGAACACATGAATGCACATACATTTGCACACATCCAGAGATAAACTCCCCCCAAAGGACCCAAATTCCAAGAAATCGAGCCGTGGCAATGTTTGCACACACATGTGATTATGCGCAGAGGTCCACCCTACCAGCCAACCTCAGATCTACACGCAAGCACACATGAATGCACATATATTTGCACACATCCAGAGATAAACTCACCCCAAAGAAACCAAATTGCAAGAAATCCAGCCGTGGCAATGCTTGCACACACATGTGATTATGCGCAGAGGTACACCCTACCAGCCAACCTCAGATCTCAACGCAGGAACACATGAATGCACATACATTTGCACACATCCAGAGATAAACTCCCCTTCAGAAACCAAATTCCAAGAAATCGAGCCGTGGCAATGCTTGCACACACATGTGATTATGCGCAGAGGTCCACCCTACCAGCCAACCTCAGATCTCAACGCAGGAACACATGAATGCACATACATTTGCACACATCCAGAGATAAACTCCCCCTCAGAAACCAAATTCCAAGAAATCGAGCTGTGGCAATGCTTGCACACACATGTGATTATGCGCAGAGGTCCACCCTACCAGCCAACCTCAGACCTCCACGCAAGCACACATGAATGCACATACATTTGCACACATCCAGAGATAAACTCCCCTTCAGAAACCAAATTCCAAGAAATCGAGCCGTGGCAATGCTTGCACACACATGTGATTATGCGCAGAGGTCCACCCTACCAGCCAACCTCAGATCTCAGCGCAGGAACACATGAATGCACATACATTTGCACACATCCAGAGATAAACTCCCCAACAGAAACCAAATTCCAAGAAATCCAGCCGTGGCAATGCTTGCACACACATGTGATTATGCGCAGAGGTCCACCCTACCATCCAACCTCAGATCTCAGCGCAGGAACACATGAATGCACATACATTTGCACACATCCAGAGATAAACTCCCCCTCAGAAACCAAATTCCAAGATATCCAGAAATGGAAATGTTTGCACACACATGTGATTATGCGCAGAGGTCCACCCTACCAGCCAACCTCAGATCTCAGCGCAGGAACACATGAATGCACATACATTTGCACACATCCAGAGATAAACTCCCCCTCAGAAACCAAATTTCAAGAAATCGAGCCGTGGCAATGCTTGCACACACATGTGATTATGCGCAGAGGTCCACCCTACCAGCCAACCTCAGATCTCAGCGCAGGAACACATGAATGCACATACATTTGCACACATCCAGAGATAAACTCACCCCAAAGAAACCAAATTCCAAGAAATCGAGCCGTGGCAATGCTTGCACACACATGTGATTATGCGCAGAGGTACACCCTACCAGCCAACCTCAGATCTACACGCAGGAACACATGAATGCACATATATTTGCACACATCCAGAGATAAACTCCCCTTCAGAAACCAAATTGCAAGAAATCCAGCCGTGGCAATGCTTGCACACACATGTGATTATGCGCAGAGGTCCACCCTACGAGCCAACCTCAGATCTCCACGCAAGCACACATGAATGCACATACATTTGCACACATCCAGAGATAAACTCCCCAAGAGAAACCAAATTCCAAGAAATCGAGCCGTGGCAATGTTTGCACACACATGTGATTATGCGCAGAGGTCCACCCTACCAGCCAACCTCAGGTCTCAACGCAGGAACACATGAATGCACATACATTTGCACACATCCAGAGATAAACTCCCCAAGAGAAACCAAATTCCAAGAAATCGAGCCGTGGCAATGTTTGCACACACATGTGATTATGCGCAGAGGTCCACCCTACCAGCCGACCTCAGGTCTCAACGCAGGAACACATGAATGCACATATATTTGCACACATCCAGAGATAAACTCACCCCAAAGAAACCAAATTCCAAGAAATCGAGCCGTGGCAATGTTTGCACACACATGTGATTATGCGTAGAGGTACACCCTGCCAGCCAACCTCAGATCTACACGCAGGCACACATGAATGCACATACATTTGCACACATCCAGAGATAAACTCACCCCAAAGAATCCAAATTCCAAAAAATCGAGCCGTGGCAATGCTTGCACACACATGTGATTATGCGCAGAGGTCCACCCTACCAGCCAACCTCAGATCTCCACGCAGGCACACATGAATGCACATATATTTGCACACATCCAGAGATAAACTCCCCTTCAGAAACCAAATTCCAAGAAATCGAGCCGTGGCAATGCTTGCACACACATGTGATTATGCGCAGAGGTCCACCCTACCAGCCAACCTCAGATCTCCACGCAAGCACACATGAATGCACATACATTTGCACACATCCAGAGATAAACTCCCCAACAGAAACCAAATTCCAAGAAATCGAGCCGTGGCAATGCTTGCACACACATGTGATTATGCGCAGAGGTACACCGTACCAGCCAACCTCAGATCTCAACGCAGGAACACATGAATGCACATATATTTGCACACATCCAGAGATAAACTCACCCCAAAGAAACCAAATTCCAAGAAATCGAGCCGTGGCAATGT
Organism: Rhamphochromis longiceps; assembly: GCF_057381845.1. NCBI lineage: Eukaryota > Metazoa > Chordata > Actinopteri > Cichliformes > Cichlidae > Rhamphochromis > Rhamphochromis longiceps. The sequence goes on from NC_140567.1 coordinate 2,275,046, forward strand.
TTGCACACATATGTGATTATGCGCAGAGGTACACCCTGCCAGCCAACCTCAGATCTACACGCAGGCACACATGAATGCACATACATTTGCACACATCCAGAGATAAACTCACCCCAACGAATCCAGATTCCAAAAATCGAGCCGTGGCAATGCTTGCACACACATGTGATTATGCGCAGAGGTCCACCGTACCAGCCAACCTCAGATCTCAACGCAGGAACACATGAATGCACATACATTTGCACACATCCATAGATAAACTCACCCCAAACTAAACCAAATTCCAAGAAATCGAGCCGTGGCAATGTTTGCACACACATGTGATTATGCGCAGAGGTACACCCTACCAGCCAACCTCAGATCTACACGCAGGCACACATGAATGCACATACATTTGCACACATCCAGAGATAAACTCCCCCTCAGAAACCAAATTCCAAGAAATCGAGCTGTGGCAATGCTTGCACACACATGTGATTATGCGCAGAGGTCCACCCTACCAGCCAACCTCAGATCTCCACGCAAGCACACATGAATGCACATACATTTGCACACATCCAGAGATAAACTCACCCCAAAGAATCCAAATTCCAAGAAATCGAGCCGTGGCAATGCTTGCACATACATGTGATTATGCGCAGAGGTCCACCCTACCAGCCAACCTCAGATCTCCACGCAAGCACACATGAATGCACATACATTTGCACACATCCAGAGATAACCTCCCCTTCAGAAACCAAATTCCAAGAAATCGAGCTGTGGCAATGCTTGCACACACATGTGATTATGCGCAGAGGTCCACCCTACCATCCAACCTCAGATCTCAGCGCAGGAACACATGAATGCACATACATTTGCACACATCCAGAGATAAACTCCACCTCAGAAACCAAATTCCAAGATATCCAGAAATGGAAATATTTGCGCACACATGTGATTATGCGCAGAGGTCCACCCTACGAGCCAACCTCAGATCTCAACGCAGGAACACATGAATGCACATACATTTGCACACATCCATAGATAAACTCACCCCAAACTAAACAAAATTCCAAGAAATCGAGCCGTGGCAATGTTTGCACACACATGTGATTATGCGCAGAGGTACACCCTACCAGCCAACCTCAGATCTACACGCAGGCACACATGAATGCACATACATTTGCACACATCCAGAGATAAACTCCCCCTCAGAAACCAAATTCCAAGAAATCGAGCTGTGGCAATGCTTGCACACACATGTGATTATGCGCAGAGGTACACCGTACCAGCCAACCTCAGATCTCAACGCAGGAACACATGAATGCACATATATTTGCACACATCCAGAGATAAACTCACCCCAAAGAAACCAAATTCCAAGAAATCGAGCCGTGGCAATGTTTGCACACATATGTGATTATGCGCAGAGGTACACCCTGCCAGCCAACCTCAGATCTACACGCAGGCACACATGAATGCACATACATTTGCACACATCCAGAGATAAACTCACCCCAACGAATCCAGATTCCAAAAATCGAGCCGTGGCAATGCTTGCACACACATGTGATTATGCGCAGAGGTCCACCGTACCAGCCAACCTCAGATCTCAACGCAGGAACACATGAATGCACATACATTTGCACACATCCATAGATAAACTCACCCCAAACTAAACCAAATTCCAAGAAATCGAGCCGTGGCAATGTTTGCACACACATGTGATTATGCGCAGAGGTACACCCTACCAGCCAACCTCAGATCTACACGCAGGCACACATGAATGCACATACATTTGCACACATCCAGAGATAAACTCCCCCTCAGAAACCAAATTCCAAGAAATCGAGCTGTGGCAATGCTTGCACACACATGTGATTATGCGCAGAGGTCCACCCTACCAGCCAACCTCAGATCTCCACGCAAGCACACATGAATGCACATACATTTGCACACATCCAGAGATAAACTCACCCCAAAGAATCCAAATTCCAAGAAATCGAGCCGTGGCAATGCTTGCACATACATGTGATTATGCGCAGAGGTCCACCCTACCAGCCAACCTCAGATCTCCACGCAAGCACACATGAATGCACATACATTTGCACACATCCAGAGATAACCTCCCCTTCAGAAACCAAATTCCAAGAAATCGAGCTGTGGCAATGCTTGCACACACATGTGATTATGCGCAGAGGTCCACCCTACCATCCAACCTCAGATCTCAGCGCAGGAACACATGAATGCACATACATTTGCACACATCCAGAGATAAACTCCACCTCAGAAACCAAATTCCAAGATATCCAGAAATGGAAATATTTGCGCACACATGTGATTATGCGCAGAGGTCCACCCTACGAGCCAACCTCAGATCTCAACGCAGGAACACATGAATGCACATACATTTGCACACATCCATAGATAAACTCACCCCAAACTAAACAAAATTCCAAGAAATCGAGCCGTGGCAATGTTTGCACACACATGTGATTATGCGCAGAGGTCCACCCTACCAGCCAACCTCAGATCTCCACGCAAGCACACATGAATGCACATACATTTGCACACATCCAGAGATAAACTGCCCAACAGAAACCAAATTCCAAGAAATCGAGCCGTGGCAATGCTTGCACACACATGTGATTATGCGCAGAGGTCCACCCTACCAGCCAACCTCAGATCTACACGCAGGAACACATGAATGCACATACATTTGCACACATCCAGAGATAAACTCCCCCTCAGAAACCAAATTCCAAGATATCCAGAAATGGAAATGTTTGCACACACATGTAATTATGCGCAGAGGTCCACCCTACCAGCCAACCTCAGATCTCAACGCAGGAACACATGAATGCACATACATTTGCACACATCCAGAGATAAACTCCCCCTCAGAAACCAAATTCCAAGAAATCGAGCTGTGGCAATGCTTGCACACACATGTGATCATGCGCAGAGGTCCACCCTACCAGCCAACCTCAGATCTCCACGCAAGCACACATGAATGCACATACATTTGCACACATCCAGAGATAAACTCACCCCAAAGAATCCAAATTTCAAGAAATCGAGCCGTGGCAATGCTTGCACACACATGTGATTATGCGCAGAGGTCCACCCTACCAGCCAACCTCAGATCTCCACGCAAGTACACATGAATGCACATACATTTGCACACATCCAGAGATAAACTCACCCCAAAGAAACCAAATTCCAAGAAATCGAGCCGTGGCAATGCTTGCACACACATGTGATTATGCGCAGAGGTACACCCTACCAGCCAACCTCAGATCTACACGCAGGAACACATGAATGCACATATATTTGCACACATCCAGAGATAAACTCCCCTTCAGAAACCAAATTGCAAGAAATCCAGCCATGGCAATGCTTGCACACACATGTGATTATGCGCAGAGGTCCACCCTACCAGCCAACCTCAGATCTCCACGCAAGCACAGATGAATGCACATACATTTGCACACATCCAGAAATAAACTCCCCAACAGAAACCAAATTCCAAGAAATCGAGCCGTGGCAATGCTTGCACACACATGTGATTATGCGCAGAGGTCCACCCTACCAGCCAACCTCAGATCTCCACGCAAGCACAGATGAATGCACATACATTTGCACACATCCAGAAATAAACTCCCCAACAGAAACCAAATTCCAAGAAATCGAGCCGTGGCAATGCTTGCACACACATGTGATTATGCGCAGAGGTCCACCCTACCAGCCAACCTCAGATCTCCACGCAAGCACAGATGAATGCACATACATTTGCACACATCCAGAGATAAACTCCCCCTCAGAAACCAAATTCCAAGAAATCGAGCTGTGGCAATGCTTGCACACACATGTGATTATGCGCAGAGGTCCACCCTACCAGCCAACCTCAGATCTCCACGCAAGCACACATGAATGCGCATACATTTGCACACATCCAGAGATAAACTCACCCCAAAGAATCCAAATTCCAAGAAATCGAGCCGTGGCAATGCTTGCACATACATGTGATTATGCGCAGAGGTCCACCCTACCAGCCAACCTCAGATCTCCACGCAAGCACACATGAATGCACATACATTTGCACATATCCAGAGATAAACTCCCCCTCAGAAACCAAATTCCAAGAAATCGAGCTGTGGCAATGCTTGCACACACATGTGATTATGCGCAGAGGTCCACCCTACCATCCAACCTCAGATCTCAGCGCAGGAACACATGAATGCACATACATTTGCACACATCCAGAGATAAACTCCACCTCAGAAACCAAATTCCAAGATATCCAGAAATGGAAATATTTGCGCACACATGTGATTATGCGCAGAGGTCCACCCTACGAGCCAACCTCAGATCTCAACGCAGGAACACATGAATGCACATACATTTGCACACATCCATAGATAAACTCACCCCAAACTAAACAAAATTCCAAGAAATCGAGCCGTGGCAATGTTTGCACACACATGTGATTATGCGCAGAGGTCCACCCTACCAGCCAACCTCAGATCTCCACGCAAGCACACATGAATGCACATACATTTGCACACATCCAGAGATAAACTGCCCAACAGAAACCAAATTCCAAGAAATCGAGCCGTGGCAATGCTTGCACACACATGTGATTATGCGCAGAGGTCCACCCTACCAGCCAACCTCAGATCTACACGCAGGAACACATGAATGCACATACATTTGCACACATCCAGAGATAAACTCCCCCTCAGAAACCAAATTCCAAGATATCCAGAAATGGAAATGTTTGCACACACATGTAATTATGCGCAGAGGTCCACCCTACCAGCCAACCTCAGATCTCAACGCAGGAACACATGAATGCACATACATTTGCACACATCCAGAGATAAACTCCCCCTCAGAAACCAAATTCCAAGAAATCGAGCTGTGGCAATGCTTGCACACACATGTGATCATGCGCAGAGGTCCACCCTACCAGCCAACCTCAGATCTCCACGCAAGCACACATGAATGCACATACATTTGCACACATCCAGAGATAAACTCACCCCAAAGAATCCAAATTTCAAGAAATCGAGCCGTGGCAATGCTTGCACACACATGTGATTATGCGCAGAGGTCCACCCTACCAGCCAACCTCAGATCTCCACGCAAGTACACATGAATGCACATACATTTGCACACATCCAGAGATAAACTCACCCCAAAGAAACCAAATTCCAAGAAATCGAGCCGTGGCAATGCTTGCACACACATGTGATTATGCGCAGAGGTCCACCCTACCAGCCAACCTCAGATCTCCACGCAAGCACAGATGAATGCACATACATTTGCACACATCCAGAAATAAACTCCCCAACAGAAACCAAATTCCAAGAAATCGAGCCGTGGCAATGCTTGCACACACATGTGATTATGCGCAGAGGTCCACCCTACCAGCCAACCTCAGATCTCCACGCAAGCACAGATGAATGCACATACATTTGCACACATCCAGAAATAAACTCCCCAACAGAAACCAAATTCCAAGAAATCGAGCCGTGGCAATGCTTGCACACACATGTGATTATGCGCAGAGGTCCACCCTACCAGCCAACCTCAGATCTCCACGCAAGCACAGATGAATGCACATACATTTGCACACATCCAGAGATAAACTCCCCCTCAGAAACCAAATTCCAAGAAATCGAGCTGTGGCAATGCTTGCACACACATGTGATTATGCGCAGAGGTCCACCCTACCAGCCAACCTCAGATCTCCACGCAAGCACACATGAATGCGCATACATTTGCACATATCCAGAGATAAACTCCCCTTCAGAAACCAAATTCCAAGAAATCGAGCCGTGGCAATGCTTGCACACACATGTGATTATGCGCAGAGGTACACCCTACCAGCCAACCTCAGATCTACACGCAGGAACACATGAATGCACATATATTTGCACACATCCAGAGATAAACTCCCCCTCAGAAACCAAATTCCAAGATATCCAGAAATGGAAATGTTTGCACACACATGTAATTATGCGCAGAGGTCCACCCTACCAGCCAACCTCAGATCTCAACGCAGGAACACATGAATGCACATACATTTGCACACATCCAGAGATAAACTCCCCCTCAGAAACCAAATTCCAAGAAATCGAGCTGTGGCAATGCTTGCACACACATGTGATTATGCGCAGAGGTCCACCCTACCAGCCAACCTCAGACCTCCACGCAAGCACACATGAATGCACATACATTTGCACACATCCAGAGATAAACTCCCCTTCAGAAACCAAATTCCAAGAAATCGAGCCGTGGCAATGCTTGCACACACATGTGATTATGCGCAGAGGTCCACCCTACCAGCCAACCTCAGATCTCAGCGCAGGAACACATGAATGCACATACATTTGCACACATCCAGAGATAAACTCCCCAACAGAAACCAAATTCCAAGAAATCCAGCCGTGGCAATGCTTGCACACACATGTGATTATGCGCAGAGGTCCACCCTACCATCCAACCTCAGATCTCAGCGCAGGAACACATGAATGCACATACATTTGCACACATCCAGAGATAAACTCCCCCTCAGAAACCAAATTCCAAGATATCCAGAAATGGAAATGTTTGCACACACATGTGATTATGCGCAGAGGTCCACCCTACCAGCCAACCTCAGATCTCAGCGCAGGAACACATGAATGCACATACATTTGCACACATCCAGAGATAAACTCCCCCTCAGAAACCAAATTTCAAGAAATCGAGCCGTGGCAATGCTTGCACACACATGTGATTATGCGCAGAGGTCCACCCTACCAGCCAACCTCAGATCTCAGCGCAGGAACACATGAATGCACATACATTTGCACACATCCAGAGATAAACTCACCCCAAAGAAACCAAATTCCAAGAAATCGAGCCGTGGCAATGCTTGCACACACATGTGATTATGCGCAGAGGTACACCCTACCAGCCAACCTCAGATCTACACGCAGGAACACATGAATGCACATATATTTGCACACATCCAGAGATAAACTCCCCTTCAGAAACCAAATTTCAAGAAATCGAGCCGTGGCAATGTTTGCACACACATGTGATTATGCGCAGAGGTCCACCCTACCAGCCGACCTCAGGTCTCAACGCAGGAACACATGAATGCACATACATTTGCACACATCCAGAGATAAACTCCCCCTCAGAAACCAAATTCCAAGAAATCGAGCCGTGGCAATGCTTGCACACACATGTGATTATGCGCAGAGGTCCACCGTACCAGCCAACCTCAGATCTCAACGCAGGAACACATGAATGCATATACATTTGCACACATCCAGAGATAAACTCCCCAAGAGAAACCAAATTCCAAGAAATCGAGCCGTGGCAATGTTTGCACACACATGTGATTATGCGCAGAGGTCCACCCTACCAGCCAACCTCAGGTCTCAACGCAGGAACACATGAATGCACATACATTTGCACACATCCAGAGATAAACTCCCCAAGAGAAACCAAATTCCAAGAAATCGAGCCGTGGCAATGTTTGCACACACATGTGATTATGCGCAGAGGTCCACCCTACCAGCCGACCTCAGGTCTCAACGCAGGAACACATGAATGCACATATATTTGCACACATCCAGAGATAAACTCACCCCAAAGAAACCAAATTCCAAGAAATCGAGCCGTGGCAATGTTTGCACACACATGTGATTATGCGTAGAGGTACACCCTGCCAGCCAACCTCAGATCTACACGCAGGCACACATGAATGCACATACATTTGCACACATCCAGAGATAAACTCACCCCAAAGAATCCAAATTCCAAAAAATCGAGCCGTGGCAATGCTTGCACACACATGTGATTATGCGCAGAGGTCCACCCTACCAGCCAACCTCAGATCTCCACGCAGGCACACATGAATGCACATATATTTGCACACATCCAGAGATAAACTCCCCTTCAGAAACCAAATTCCAAGAAATCGAGCCGTGGCAATGCTTGCACACACATGTGATTATGCGCAGAGGTCCACCCTACCAGCCAACCTCAGATCTCCACGCAAGCACACATGAATGCACATACATTTGCACACATCCAGAGATAAACTCCCCAACAGAAACCAAATTCCAAGAAATCGAGCCGTGGCAATGCTTGCACACACATGTGATTATGCGCAGAGGTACACCGTACCAGCCAACCTCAGATCTCAACGCAGGAACACATGAATGCACATATATTTGCACACATCCAGAGATAAACTCACCCCAAAGAAACCAAATTCCAAGAAATCGAGCCGTGGCAATGTTTGCACACATATGTGATTATGCGCAGAGGTACACCCTGCCAGCCAACCTCAGATCTACACGCAGGCACACATGAATGCACATACATTTGCACACATCCAGAGATAAACTCACCCCAACGAATCCAGATTCCAAAAATCGAGCCGTGGCAATGCTTGCACACACATGTGATTATGCGCAGAGGTCCACCGTACCAGCCAACCTCAGATCTCAACGCAGGAACACATGAATGCACATACATTTGCACACATCCATAGATAAACTCACCCCAAACTAAACCAAATTCCAAGAAATCGAGCCGTGGCAATGTTTGCACACACATGTGATTATGCGCAGAGGTACACCCTACCAGCCAACCTCAGATCTACACGCAGGCACACATGAATGCACATACATTTGCACACATCCAGAGATAAACTCCCCCTCAGAAACCAAATTCCAAGAAATCGAGCTGTGGCAATGCTTGCACACACATGTGATTATGCGCAGAGGTCCACCCTACCAGCCAACCTCAGATCTCCACGCAAGCACACATGAATGCACATACATTTGCACACATCCAGAGATAAACTCACCCCAAAGAATCCAAATTCCAAGAAATCGAGCCGTGGCAATGCTTGCACATACATGTGATTATGCGCAGAGGTCCACCCTACCAGCCAACCTCAGATCTCCACGCAAGCACACATGAATGCACATACATTTGCACACATCCAGAGATAACCTCCCCTTCAGAAACCAAATTCCAAGAAATCGAGCTGTGGCAATGCTTGCACACACATGTGATTATGCGCAGAGGTCCACCCTACCATCCAACCTCAGATCTCAGCGCAGGAACACATGAATGCACATACATTTGCACACATCCAGAGATAAACTCCACCTCAGAAACCAAATTCCAAGATATCCAGAAATGGAAATATTTGCGCACACATGTGATTATGCGCAGAGGTCCACCCTACGAGCCAACCTCAGATCTCAACGCAGGAACACATGAATGCACATACATTTGCACACATCCATAGATAAACTCACCCCAAACTAAACAAAATTCCAAGAAATCGAGCCGTGGCAATGTTTGCACACACATGTGATTATGCGCAGAGGTACACCCTACCAGCCAACCTCAGATCTACACGCAGGCACACATGAATGCACATACATTTGCACACATCCAGAGATAAACTCCCCCTCAGAAACCAAATTCCAAGAAATCGAGCTGTGGCAATGCTTGCACACACATGTGATTATGCGCAGAGGTCCACCCTACCAGCCAACCTCAGATCTCCACGCAAGCACACATGAATGCACATACATTTGCACACATCCAGAGATAAACTCACCCCAAAGAATCCAAATTCCAAGAAATCGAGCCGTGGCAATGCTTGCACATACATGTGATTATGCGCAGAGGTCCACCCTACCAGCCAACCTCAGATCTCCACGCAAGCACACATGAATGCACATACATTTGCACACATCCAGAGATAAACTCCCCTTCAGAAACCAAATTCCAAGAAATCGAGCTGTGGCAATGCTTGCACACACATGTGATTATGCGCAGAGGTCCACCCTACCATCCAACCTCAGATCTCAGCGCAGGAACACATGAACGCACATACATTTGCACACATCCAGAGATAAACTCCCCAACAGAAACCAAATTCCAAGAAATCCAGCCGTGGCAATGCTTGCACACACATGTGATTATGCGCAGAGGTCCACCCTACCATCCAACCTCAGATCTCAGCGCAGGAACACATGAATGCACATACATTTGCACACATCCAGAAATAAACTCCCCAACAGAAACCAAATTCCAAGAAATCGTTCCGTGGCAATGCTTGCACACACATGTGATTATGCGCAGAGGTCCACCCTACCAGCCAACCTCAGATCTCAACGCAGGAACACATGAATGCACATACATTTGCACACATCCAGAGATAAACTCCCCCTCAGAAACCAAATTCCAAGATATCCAGAAATGGAAATGTTTGCACACACATGTAATTATGTGCAGAGGTCCACCCTACCAGCCAACCTCAGATCTCAACGCAGGAACACATGAATGCACATACATTTGCACACATCCATAGATAAACTCACCCCAAACTAAACCAAATTCCAAGAAATCGAGCCGTGGCAATGTTTGCACACACATGTGATTATGCGCAGAGGTACACCCTACCAGCCAACCTCAGATCTACACGCAGGCACACATGAATGCACATACATTTGCACACATCCAGAGATAAACTCCCCCTCAGAAACCAAATTCCAAGAAATCGAGCTGTGGCAATGCTTGCACACACATGTGATTATGCGCAGAGGTCCACCCTACCAGCCAACCTCAGATCTCCACGCAAGCACACATGAATGCACATACATTTGCACACATCCAGAGATAAACTCACCCCAAAGAATCCAAATTCCAAGAAATCGAGCCGTGGCAATGTTTGCACATACATGTGATTATGCGTAGAGGTACACCCTACCAGCCAACCTCAGATCTCCACGCAAGCACACATGAATGCACATACATTTGCACACATCCAGAGATAAACTCCCCAACAGAAACCAAATTCCAAGAAATCGAGCCGTGGCAATGCTTGCACACACATGTGATTATGCGCAGAGGTCCACCCTACCAGCCAACCTCAGATCTACACGCAGGAACACATGAATGCACATACATTTGCACACATCCAGAGATAAACTCCCCCTCAGAAACCAAATTCCAAGATATCCAGAAATGGAAATGTTTGCACACACATGTAATTATGCGCAGAGGTCCACCCTACCAGCCAACCTCAGATCTCAACGCAGGAACACATGAATGCACATACATTTGCACACATCCAGAGATAAACTCCCCCTCAGAAACCAAATTCCAAGAAATCGAGCTGTGGCAATGCTTGCACACACATGTGATCATGCGCAGAGGTCCACCCTACCAGCCAACCTCAGATCTCCACGCAAGCACACATGAATGCACATACATTTGCACACATCCAGAGATAAACTCACCCCAAAGAATCCAAATTTCAAGAAATCGAGCCGTGGCAATGCTTGCACACACATGTGATTATGCGCAGAGGTCCACCCTACCAGCCAACCTCAGATCTCCACGCAAGTACACATGAATGCACATACATTTGCACACATCCAGAGATAAACTCACCCCAAAGAAACCAAATTCCAAGAAATCGAGCCGTGGCAATGCTTGCACACACATGTGATTATGCGCAGAGGTACACCCTACCAGCCAACCTCAGATCTACACGCAGGAACACATGAATGCACATATATTTGCACACATCCAGAGATAAACTCCCCTTCAGAAACCAAATTGCAAGAAATCCAGCCATGGCAATGCTTGCACACACATGTGATTATGCGCAGAGGTCCACCCTACCAGCCAACCTCAGATCTCCACGCAAGCACAGATGAATGCACATACATTTGCACACATCCAGAAATAAACTCCCCAACAGAAACCAAATTCCAAGAAATCGAGCCGTGGCAATGCTTGCACACACATGTGATTATGCGCAGAGGTCCACCCTACCAGCCAACCTCAGATCTCCACGCAAGCACAGATGAATGCACATACATTTGCACACATCCAGAAATAAACTCCCCAACAGAAACCAAATTCCAAGAAATCGAGCCGTGGCAATGCTTGCACACACATGTGATTATGCGCAGAGGTCCACCCTACCAGCCAACCTCAGATCTCCACGCAAGCACAGATGAATGCACATACATTTGCACACATCCAGAGATAAACTCACCCCAAAGAATCCAAATTCCAAGAAATCGAGCCGTGGCAATGCTTGCACATACATGTGATTATGCGCAGAGGTCCACCCTACCAGCCAACCTCAGATCTCCACGCAAGCACACATGAATGCACATACATTTGCACATATCCAGAGATAAACTCCCCCTCAGAAACCAAATTCCAAGAAATCGAGCCGTGGCAATGCTTGCACACACATGTGATTATGCGCAGAGGTACACCCTACCAGCCAACCTCAGATCTACACGCAGGAACACATGAATGCACATATATTTGCACACATCCAGAGATAAACTCCCCCTCAGAAACCAAATTCCAAGATATCCAGAAATGGAAATGTTTGCACACACATGTAATTATGCGCAGAGGTCCACCCTACCAGCCAACCTCAGATCTCAACGCAGGAACACATGAATGCACATACATTTGCACACATCCAGAGATAAACTCCCCCTCAGAAACCAAATTCCAAGAAATCGAGCTGTGGCAATGCTTGCACACACATGTGATTATGCGCAGAGGTCCACCCTACCAGCCAACCTCAGACCTCCACGCAAGCACACATGAATGCACATACATTTGCACACATCCAGAGATAAACTCCCCTTCAGAAACCAAATTCCAAGAAATCGAGCCGTGGCAATGCTTGCACACACATGTGATTATGCGCAGAGGTCCACCCTACCAGCCAACCTCAGATCTCAGCGCAGGAACACATGAATGCACATACATTTGCACACATCCAGAGATAAACTCCCCAACAGAAACCAAATTCCAAGAAATCCAGCCGTGGCAATGCTTGCACACACATGTGATTATGCGCAGAGGTCCACCCTACCATCCAACCTCAGATCTCAGCGCAGGAACACATGAATGCACATACATTTGCACACATCCAGAGATAAACTCCCCCTCAGAAACCAAATTCCAAGATATCCAGAAATGGAAATGTTTGCACACACATGTGATTATGCGCAGAGGTCCACCCTACCAGCCAACCTCAGATCTCAGCGCAGGAACACATGAATGCACATACATTTGCACACATCCAGAGATAAACTCCCCCTCAGAAACCAAATTTCAAGAAATCGAGCCGTGGCAATGCTTGCACACACATGTGATTATGCGCAGAGGTCCACCCTACCAGCCAACCTCAGATCTCAGCGCAGGAACACATGAATGCACATACATTTGCACACATCCAGAGATAAACTCACCCCAAAGAAACCAAATTCCAAGAAATCGAGCCGTGGCAATGCTTGCACACACATGTGATTATGCGCAGAGGTACACCCTACCAGCCAACCTCAGATCTACACGCAGGAACACATGAATGCACATATATTTGCACACATCCAGAGATAAACTCCCCAAGAGAAACCAAATTCCAAGAAATCCAGCCGTGGCAATGTTTGCACACACATGTGATTATGCGCAGAGGTCCACCCTACCAGCCAACCTCAGGTCTCAACGCAGGAACACATGAATGCACATACATTTGCACACATCCAGAGATAAACTCCCCAAGAGAAACCAAATTCCAAGAAATCGAGCCGTGGCAATGTTTGCACACACATGTGATTATGCGCAGAGGTCCACCCTACCAGCCAACCTCAGGTCTCAACGCAGGAACACATGAATGCACATACATTTGCACACATCCAGAGATAAACTCCCCAAGAGAAACCAAATTCCAAGAAATCGAGCCGTGGCAATGTTTGCACACACATGTGATTATGCGTAGAGGTACACCCTGCCAGCCAACCTCAGATCTACACGCAGGCACACATGAATGCACATACATTTGCACACATCCAGAGATAAACTCACCCCAAAGAATCCAAATTCCAAAAAATCGAGCCGTGGCAATGCTTGCACACACATGTGATTATGCGCAGAGGTCCACCCTACCAGCCAACCTCAGATCTCAACGCAGGAACACATGAATGCACATACATTTGCACACATCCAGAGATAAACTCCCCCTCAGAAACCAAATTCCAAGAAATCGAGCCGTGGCAATGCTTGCACACACATGTTATTATGCGCAGAGGTACACCCTACCAGCCAACCTCAGATCTCCACGCAGGCACACATGAATGCACATATATTTGCACACATCCAGAGATAAACTCCCCTTCAGAAACCAAATTCCAAGAAATCGAGCCGTGGCAATGCTTGCACACACATGTGATTATGCGCAGAGGTCCACCCTACCAGCCAACCTCAGATCTCCACGCAAGCACACATGAATGCACATACATTTGCACACATCCAGAGATAAACTCCCCAACAGAAACCAAATTCCAAGAAATCGAGCCGTGGCAATGCTTGCACACACATGTGATTATGCGCAGAGGTACACCGTACCAGCCAACCTCAGATCTCAACGCAGGAACACATGAATGCACATATATTTGCACACATCCAGAGATAAACTCACCCCAAAGAAACCAAATTCCAAGAAATCGAGCCGTGGCAATGTTTGCACACACATGTGATTATGCGCAGAGGTACACCCTGCCAGCCAACCTCAGATCTACACGCAGGCACACATGAATGCACATACATTTGCACACATCCAGAGATAAACTCACCCCAACGAATCCAGATTCCAAAAATCGAGCCGTGGCAATGCTTGCACACACATGTGATTATGCGCAGAGGTCCACCGTACCAGCCAACCTCAGATCTCAACGCAGGAACACATGAATGCACATACATTTGCACACATCCAGAGATAAACTCCCCCTCAGAAACCAAATTCCAAGAAATCCAGAAATGGAAATGTTTGCACACACATGTGATTATGCGCAGAGATCCACCCTACGAGCCAACCTCAGATCTCCACGCAGGCACACATGAATGCACATACATTTGCACACATCAAGAGATAAACTCCCCCTCAGAAAACAAATTCCAAGAAATCCAGCCGTGGCCATGCTTGCACATACATGTGATTATGTGCAGAGGTCCACCCTACCAGCCAACCTCAGATCTCCACGCAAGTACACATGAATGCACATACATTTGCACACATCCAGAGATAAACTCCCCCTCAGAAAACAAATTCCAAGAAATCGAGCCGTGGCAATGCTGGCACACACATGTGATTATGCGCAGAGGTCCACCCTACCAGCCAACCTCAGATCTCAACGCAGGAACACATGAATGCACATACATTTGCACACATCCAGAAATAAACTCCCCCAGAGAAACCAAATTCCAAGATATCCAGAAATGGAAATGTTTGCACACACATGTGATTATGCGCAGAGGTCCACCCTACAAGCCAACCTCAGATCTCCACGCAAGCACACATGACTGCACATACATTTGCACACATCCAGATATTGACATACACACATACATGGCCAACGATTATAAATGTGGACCTCCTCTAGGCTCCGAATGCCTGGCCAGCCCTCTTGATGGGCTGGCACCACCCTCAGGCATGTAAAGTAAAGAAAAATGCCCGACCGGGCCGCCTGGCCACACTTTATATGGGTGGACCTCCCCCAGGTCTCACTGCCCTCCCCTTCTCAGAGAAACCTTCTACAGAAGAGTTAGGAAAGAAAAAACTTTTGAGTTCTGAATGTCATGGTGAGTCTCCACCTGTTACAGGTCAGTGCAGCCTGGACTGTCTCGAGACAGACCAGACCAGGTGCACCACAGACACTTCAAGCCTCATCTCAGTACAAAAACTAAAAGAACAACATAAAAAAGGAGAGAACTTAGCTTAGAAAAATGCTGGGTTACAGGAGGCAGCAGCACTGCAGAGGTGAGGACAGGCATCTGTTTGAAATAGACAAAACAGTAAGCATAGTCATACAGACACATACACACACACAGGCTCCGAAAGCCTAGCCAGCCCTCATGATGGGGTGGCACTGTCCCAGGCGTGTAAAAGAAAGCAGAAAAAACCCAGACCAGGCCACCTCGCCACCCTTTATATGGGTGGACCTTCCCCAGGCTCCGAAAGCCTGGCCAGCCCTTGTCATGGGGTGGCCCCGCCCACCAGAATCTGTAATCAGTTACTCTGGAAAGGATCCAGATGTTTCAAAATACTTCTCTGGCAAACATTTCCATTCTGCAAACATAAATGCTGCAGTTAACGGACTAAAAGTCGTTGCTTTTCACCCCTATTTATGGATTTAAGAATCAAAGGACCAAGTTGGTGGTAAGATTCTAAATATATGTGACGTCATCATCCCGTAAGCCAATTAGGTTAGCTATTAATTGACTATGTGCACGTTCAAATTGGAGTAATCCTTAAGGACAAAAATAGTGAGTTTTTAGCTAACAATCTCATTATTATAACAAAGTATTACACACATAAATGCCGATATGCTAAATCCCCCCCTTCATGGTCTGCTCTTAAAAACGACCTCTCCCTGTTCCGTAAATCTCTTAAGCTAATAAATAAGCCCCAAGCAATCAAATTGCATAGATTTTTAGAAGAGTTTGATTTTTCTTAGCCCCTTATTTAAGTTATGTGTCTTGTTTATGGAACCTCAATTTTAGAGATTTTATGATCTCCCTTGTCTTCTTTATTTCTGTTCCTTGTTTTTCATTCTTTTTTTTATTGTTATTTATTTTTGTATTGGTTATTCATCTTTTTATATTATTATTATGTAGATGTGTGAATATGGATGTGTATGTATGCATGTGTATATGCATATATATGTATATATGTGTGTGTGTGTATGTATGTTTATTTTCAGTTATTGTCGATTTCATCGTGGTGTACAGGAGATGTGATTCTGTTCTGATTGATTTAATATGTGGCTTGTCTCTTTGAGATTGTCATTGTTATTGTTCTAAATAAAAGTTCATTTAAAAAATAACAAAAAAAGAATGTGTGCACGTAAGCATATGCTACTTCCGGTGCGGAAACGCCTGTGGGGAGCTTTGTTTCCGGTGTCCTATTCGCGCCTGGTTTACGGTCCAAAACAAGTTAAGCAAATGAATGAATCAAGCGGCGATTTACATTTCTATAGATGTCTCGGGCATTTACCCAATATATCTGTAAATGATGTTCATCGACTTGTCGATATTTTTCCCCGCGCCTCAGAGCAAAAGAGAAAAGGGATTCAAATGTTATATTTCTCAGCTGTCCCTCGTTTATCGCGGGTGTTATGTTCTAAAAATAACCAGCGAGAGGTGAAATCAAGTAGCCAAATTTATTTTTTGACGTTGCAAAATGTTTCGTGGACATCGTGGACATACAGTACTGCACTTCAGAGTCACACTGCTAGCATCGATGCAGCGATTCTGTACTGTACAGGAGAGACGTCACGGAGGAGATCGTCTGCAGCGATCAGGACGCAGGACACAATGTGCCGTAAAAATAAGCATGCAAACTTGCACTAAAAAATCTGAAACAGCGAGGTGAAAGGTGAACCGCGTTATAGCGAGGGACCGCTGTAATTTTGAAGGTAAGTCACAACATACCCTTCGTACATACTAATGTATAGAAACCGTTACCAGCAATCATTCATTTTTGTGTGGTTTTCACGGTTTGTTGACATGCTGTGTAGGTGTGTACTTGACTAGCTGATCTCGACATAACGGGGAAACATCTGGTTTGACTGTTCTTCACCTGTAGTTTGAATGCTGAACATTTGCCTGTTTAGATCATGAGACCAGTCACTATACAGAGATGTGCTTCTGAGTGTGGACGATGTGTCTTCTGCTGCAGTGATGCAGTTCTGCTTGTGTTGAGTGATGTAAACAACTGATCGATCTAAACGCTTTAAACGTCAAAATTGATCATTATATTTGTTATGACACAGCAGCGGTGAGTGTTCCCACCTTCTGCTCTTTGTAACTTAACGCCATCTTTCCGTTTTCGAGTTCTGGACATGATTTTGGAGTATATCTTCGCAGTAGCGATTGACCGCAAAGTAAAGCTACCGGAAATGCACAACCCCACATCCGGTCTCAAAACAGGAAGTTAGCATTGTCTCGTGC
Organism: Rhamphochromis longiceps; assembly: GCF_057381845.1. Classification (NCBI taxonomy): domain Eukaryota; kingdom Metazoa; phylum Chordata; class Actinopteri; order Cichliformes; family Cichlidae; genus Rhamphochromis; species Rhamphochromis longiceps. The sequence goes on from NC_140567.1 coordinate 2,293,106, forward strand.
ACATAGTCAATTAATCCTGCATTTTTTTGGTCAAAGACATTTCTCACCATGAAATTACCCGATTCAAAACATGAACAGATTCACGGAGTAATCAGAAAAGTTTAGCATGAATCTGGACATTAGATTTAAGATTTAAGTTTTAAGCTTATCAGATATCACTTGTTAGAAGCTCCTTACCGTTTGAAGAAATCTCTTCTCAATCTGCTGTCCTCTTCTGCTTTCAAACTGATTTCAGGTTGATCCAGGTATCGTTTGAAACAGGTTCTCCTCTGTCACGTGACAGTCGGAACGAATCTGCGTAACCATGGTTACAGGGGACCCTTTGGAGCTCCGCTGCTCAGCAGCAAAATATTTCAGATCAATATGTAAATACTCCAACTCTAAAACCAAGTAAAATAAATATGCTGCATATGTGTATAGTGCACCGCGAACGCGTTCAATTTCTGGAAGAGGCTGTAAAACGGAGTTAAAAGGTGACCGATGGCAGCCATACTGAGGTGAGTTGTTGAGGATATGTCGAGCTGTCGATAAGCACGGCTGTTTCTGTGCTCTTATATACTGTTTTGCTGGCGTTAGTGAAGCTGCTTTCAACAATGTAACATTGTTGAACTCTGATGATTAATGAATAAACTCTCGATGTGACGACGTGAGCATGTAATTGTAACCCTGTGTTCATTTAGTCGTTTGATACCGTTTAATATCCAGCACATCTATTGGGTGTTTTCTTATAACATGCCCTGGAATCATTTTAAGTTTTACAATGCCGGTGATTTACGACTCTTTCGCGACAGTCAACTGTGGCGTAAACTCTGGCGGGTCTCAGAGCTAGCTTATGTGAGCCAGCAGTGACATCTATACATGCAGTAGCCTTAAAATACTGATTATTTATTCTGCTGCGAGGTAAGAATTTGTTTTATACGTTTATTGTCACATTGTGCGCCATGTTATTGTTTCGGTGAAAAGAATTTCTACAATGGCGGACTTAGACAAAATAGTGTTACTGTTAATTTGACTCTCTGCAGTGTTTAAATGCTTACATATACACAGTTTACTTGTGTCAGCTAGTGGGAGGGCAGAGAGCGCAGCCTTTACAATTGTTTTATTGTAGAGTGACAGGAACTGCCTATGAGCTTCTAATCAAGCAGAAGTATTGACAGAAAATCTATCAAAGGAAATACATTGATGAAAATGAAAGAAGAGAAATATTTATATGATGTTCCATCTTCCTGAGAGCTGATTGGCTGTGATGACTCCTTCAAGTACTACATGCTACTTTGTCCTGCTAGTTAAGCCTGCTGTCTGTTCTCAGGCCTCCTCCTGTTTCACTGCCATATATCCATCACCAGAGGGCTCCACTGACCTGCCTGCTGACATCAGAGCACACCCCTGTGTCATGTGACCTGGCAGGAGTAGCAAAGCTGGACTCAGACCTGGCCCAGGCAAGTTCAAAGGCAGCTGTGGTAGAGAGAGTATATGGGCTCAAATTGTGCTCATAAATATTTTGTACTTGTAAATCAGGATTTGTGTGTTAGGTGAGCACTCGGCTGTCGGGGAAACTTGTTTTGTAAAGGTCGTTTAGCTAACCCGTGCAGGTGAATGAATTTACCCTGACTAAAGAAATCAAGAGAAACGCACCGGGCTGCTCAGTGACTAACCACGGTTACTGTACTTTTATTATGAGTATTATACTGTAAGAGCAACAGGCTGGACTCTGCTTCTGCTCCTGTGCAGAGCTGATTATTAAATATGTGCAAACAGAAGCATGTTTTCTGTCGCTTTCCACATGTGGAACGACATTAACGCCAACTTTTAAAAAGCTGGCACTTCAGTAACCCCTCATTAGTCAATAGCTACGGATTAAATAGCAAAGCCCGATACTTATGTACTGAAACCAACTACTTCCGCTTGGCAGCTTAAGTTAAAATGTTAATTTTTTCCTCTGATTATTTTTTAGCACTGACTCTGTGTATTTTTTGTTTGTTGCAAATATTCAGGTTAAAAAACTGTCCGAATTATTTTTAATGAGTTATGTTCACAAAGTCACATGTGCAGTACTCTGTATAGCTTGCATCCTTTAGGACAAATAATTTGAAGCATTAATATTTCTTGTTCAATACTGAGCTGATAACACCTCTGTATGTTGTGACCAGGATGCAGCAGCAGACTGAACCTCGACTGAAACCTGCTCCATCATCTCATCTTTGCAGATGTCCATTTATAAAGCATCAACAACTCACAGGTAAACATGATGTTAGAAAATGTGTTAGTAAGGCCTTTTGTCAGTGATATTCAGTTAACAAACAGTCAGGTGAATAATCAACACTGAGACACTTGTGTAGGTTAACGTGCTGCACGGGTGAAAAGCTCAGAGCTAATCACACCGAACTGCAGTATTCGTTTATTTTTATAGGTTACATCGTCAATATGCAAATATAATCACATTTCCTGTTACGCAGATTCTGATGCTGTCTGTGTGTGTGTGTGTGTGTGTCACAAAGTATGTGTGTTGCAAGTCAATTTCTAAGAATAATATAATGCAAGTCAACTTCTGCGGATATGTATTTCTGTGCTGGTCTCTTGCGGTAAAGGCCAGTGTCACAGGGTCAGCTTCCTGTTTCTACAGAAAACTGTGTCTGGTGAAATATGTATAACATAACTTTTGAAGCATAAGCAAATAAAACAATTAAAAACTCCCTAACATCCCTCCCTGTTGTTACCGTATTTCACCACTTCAATCATACTTTATTATCAGCTAACAATCACTTGCACATAACATTTTCAATTGTAGCATCATTCAGTATATGCGAATGTGTGTGTTCCTATACTAAATCTTCTTCGTCCGGTTCATCTTCTTGTGGCAGTCCAACATAGGTGATCACTGTGGCCTGTACCATTTTGCCAATCATTGATCTGATACAGGGTAGAATGCATGTTGAGAACATGCAAAGCAATAAAAGAAGAACTCCTATCAAGACAAGTCCTTTGATCACGAGGGTCTTTCAGCTGCCGCTCAGCAGCCAGGTCAGCCAGTCCTCTGTGTTCATGACATAGTCTTGTTGCTGTGCATTACTCAGTTGTCGTAACTTCTCCAGGGCGGTGGTCATGGTCAAGGAATGCACGCTATCTGGAATATAGGTGCAGCAAGTGGTGTTGAATAAGACACAGAGGCCCCCTCTCTCAGCGAGAATCATGTCCAGGGCAACTCTGTGTTGCATGACCACTATTCTGATCGCGTCGATTTCCTCATTCTGAGCCTTGTTTATCCATGTTGAGCTGTTCAGGAAAAGTCCAAATCGGTAGTCAAGAGTCTCGATTCTTAGCATGTTTTTTCCATTCCCGATCCATGGGAAAAGTGAGTGCAGGACTTTCTGTCCGGTGGTCCACAACTTGAACTCCGCTGGCACATCACTGCCCCAGATTGGATCATGAGGTTGCACGTCATCAGTGCTCCTCTTGCGTCTTGGTTGGTCCTGATGGAATATTCTGAATGTGTGGTCTGACACTAAAATTGGGGCGCAGAGTCCGGTGCTGTTGGGTGGGATGGTGAAGTATGTCTTTGAGCCACATGCCCAAGCTGTACCCTGCACCCAATATGTGCCATTCAGGAAGCTTATCCGTGCCTTTCTGTCCTGCGGCATCCGGAAAGTCTGGGAGCAGTTTTGGTTCATCCCCAGCTTTCTGTTGCCGTATGCGAAGGTGAAACACATTGGATGTTGTATTCCTGGTTCCCTCCTGACGTTGAAAGATTTTCCCTTGTCATTGGTCGCATTCAGGTGTACCCAGTATCGGTCATCACAGCTGTAGTTCCAGTCTGAGACCTCTGGTGCACAAGATACTACCTCATTAGGTTTATAGTTGATCAGTGTTCCATTACACCGTGGCAGGTCGGGTTTTGAGACTTGTGTCTTTAACTCAACCTTGAAGAAGAAGATGTCTTCGGGGGAACATGTTCCGCTGGTGGCTTTGTAGAATATACATAGGGCTTCGGAAAGGCTGGGTGATTTTCCATACAGGGTGGCTTGCATTGCTGTTGTTGGGAGGTGAGAACAGACGTAGCAGCCAGTGTGGTTGTCTTCTGTATGTACTCGGTTGTAGACGTACCGGTACCAGGCATTGTTCAGTCAGGGGTGGTTGTGCTCTTTGTCCATATCCTTTAGGTGTAAGTTGTCATATGACCATTTCTTCTGCAGGTGGTGCTGTGGGTCCTCGTCTGTCCAGGTGAGTATCAGTAGGCTCACTAGGAGCGCAATGCCAGTCATTATGAGGACAAGGTTCTTTATGATGACCAGGCACACCCGGGCTCCAGGTGAGTAGACCACTGGCGAGAAGACAAAAGGGCGGGATATACCCAAACAGCCCTTTCCTCCACCAGGGAACACCTAGGAGTCGGGGGAACCGGCGTCTATGCTTGTGTTGTCACTCACTTTTTTGCAGTGGCTTTGGTGGATCCAAGATGGTCTTTCTGCTATTTTGCAGGCAGTCGGTGTGCTGAGTAAGACCTGATATGGGCCTTCCCACCTTGGTGAACTCCAATTCTTTCTCTGGAGCACTTTGATCAGGATCCAATCACCTGGTTGCAACCTGCAAGAAACTGGAGAGAATCTCTTTATTCTCAAATAATTTAATCATCCACTCTGCTAGGGTGGTTTCTCTTATAGACTTATTAATAGGCTCACTAGTGAGAGGCAGTGGGAAAAAGGTCTCCCGTGAAGTGCTTAGGGAGGATATCTGACATTCCCCCCTTTCCGACACACGTGTTAATCCGTGTGTCGCTAATGCTGCCGTCTTGTGTAGGGATTGTGGCAATACTGGTTTGCCATTACAGGTCAGTAAGTCATTGTGTAGTTCTACTCCACACTTTAGCCATTTCTTACGCTCTGCAATAGGTGCGGCTTTCTGTTCATCTTTAAGTACATCAAGTGGTATTAGATGTGAGGTTTCAGACATCAAAGTCTGTACAGGTTGCTGTGCTGCCTTCTTTGCTGCTCGGTCTGCAAAGTTATTGCCTTCAGTAATTTCTGAATTATCTTTTTTGGTGTGCAACGCATATTGACTGTCAGTGTGAATATTTATATATTTCTATTTCTCGACCTTTGCGCAGCATGCACGTATGATAGCCGCTAGTTCTGCACTCTGTGCTGAAAAAGAGGAAGCTAAAGGTTTCGCTTCTAAAACAGTGTCTACAAAAGTAGGCTGCAGTGTACTAAAAATGTCTGGTCGGGGTTTCATTTTTTCAGTTAGCTTCTGCATACAGCTGTGTTCGGCACCATCTACTTCCGCAGGAAGGAGAGTGCTTGTCACAGTCAGGCAAAGCTAAAACTGTGCTTGTTTGCAGGGCAAGTTTTAAGTCAATAAATGCTTTGTCTGCCTCTGGTGTCCATTCTATTTCATCTTTCAGAGCTAAGTGTTTGCCATAGATCAGGTTTTGCAAAGGTTGGGCCAGCAGTGCATATTCAGGTATCCAACATCTGCAAAAGTTGCAGAGACCTAAATAACTCATCATTTGTTGTTTGGTGACAGGTTTTAGGAGCGTTCTGTACAGCTACTTTTCTGCTGTCTAACAGCTGTCTGCCTTGTCCTGTCAGTCTGTGGCCAAGGTACGTTACTTCTCGGCTCCACAATTGCAATTTATGCTGTGAGACCTTGCTGTGAGACCTTGCTCTGCTAGATGTTGCAAAACTGTGTGTGTTTGCTTTGCAATCCGTTTGTGTGTAGCCTGTAATCAAGATATCATCAACGTATAGCAGGAATTTACCTGGGGCAGGAAGCGTGCAAAATGACATGGATTTTCTCAGAGCTTCTGCATAAAGAGTGGGGCTATTCTGGAATCCCTGAGGCAACCTTGTACAGGTATACTTCTGGTTGTCAAAAGACTCCCTAACACCTTTAAAACAAATAAAAAATAAACAGCTGTCGGCAGAACTGTAGGACTGAACAACTTCAGATCCTGAGTGTGTGAGGACAGAGAAGGATCAGCTCTATTTCAGATTTGAGATAAACTTTATATTTCAGTTTGTGATGATTCTGTTTGTGATTACAGGAGCCGTCCTCAGATTCAGACCTCAGCACCACCCAGTGACAGCAGACAGATCATCCTATATCTTCACTCTTTGTAGTAACTCCAAAATTAACTGAAGAAAACAGTACAAAGGTTAAAGTACCACATGTGCTGTCACTGAAAGCTGCAGCTGTTTTATTGATAAATTTAAAGACAAAAAGTCAAAAGGATTAATCACCCCTGTAACTGTGTCACTGTACATCAGCATTAACAGGACCTCAGTTTGGTGTTTCAGAAAGCTGCTGATCTCAGACCTGCACAACTTCTGTTTTAAACACTGAATGTACTCAGCTATATGAAGAGCACATGATGTTTTCTCTGACACAATTAAATAAAACCTGATTCAAGTCAAAGGTTGTTACTTGTATTTGAACTAAAAACTTGTGATCTGGAATTCTTTCACTGTTTTTGACAATAGTGTGTTATTTATCATAAAGTAATTCAGAGTCATTCATACCAGAGTAACCAGAGAGCACAACATATATTTAACTTTCTACAGGACTTAAAGCTATGATATTATGTAAAAGTCCAGACCCTCGGAGGATTATCTGAGTACTTCTAACACTTGAGGGAAGATGAACAACTTTAATAATAGACCAACGCGTTTCAGCTTGTGGCCTTCATCAGGGCCACAAGCCCACAAAGCAAAGGTCTCCATCAGTGTTCATGAAATGCTGGGTTTATCCTTCTTGTGAGGGAGCTGCTGGTGAAGATCACGAGCCCTGCTTGATCCCGGCGATGAGTTTCAGTCTTCCTGGTGTTTCTGAAATGATGCCTCTCACTGTGGGTCAACAGAACTTCTGGCACAGGACAGCTGTAATGAAAGAAATTAAAGAAGTTTTGAAAAAAAATCTTGGAAATGCCCTATATGTGAGAAGCAGATTTTGTAGATAACTAACAAGATAACTAAAAGTATAATTTTCACCATACATTTACTAACCTTGTCATCTCCTGCACTGTCTGTTTTGGGGCGTGTCCTTCCCAGCGCTCATGAGACTGCTTTGCTGCACTGTGGTATGAGGTGCTAACCTGTTGACAGTGTTCATTTTAAAATGTATTCCACCAAAGATTATAGAAGTAATGTATTCTGAATACTTTACAACTACATGAATGTCCTATTGCTGTGTGATTTATTACTGTTACTGAAGGTTACTCTCCACACCAACACCAACTAGATGTTTAAATCTTAATATAAATGAGTAACAGTAGGTGCACATCAGGTAAGGCTGCACTTTTTGCAGCGATCTCGTATAGAAAACTATTCGCGCGTATATAAAACAGGTCGCGGCTCCGAACTGTAGTAAAGGGACCTCTGGCTGATACGTCGGGGTCTTTTTTTTTTTCCTGGATCACCTGTTGAGAAAGAAAAAAGAAAACAAGCAGAAGAAGACTAGAGCAATAAAATAAACAACATCATGATGATCTATGGGAATATAACAGTAAATACTAAATGTTAAACATTATTGTGCAGCACGTAAGATCGACAGCGCACAGTGTGCTTTAAGGTAGGAGCCAAAAAGGAGCAGAGCAGCGGCGTTAAGGACGTCCTCGCCGTACCTGGGTCCATCAGGTCCTCCAGACGCGTGAGCAGTTTGGTGAGTTTCACCATTTGCTCCAGGAGCTGCGCCTGGATGACGGCCAATTCCAGCAATACCACCGTCTTTCACTCGCCCAGTTTGAGGACCTGCTGTCCCGCATTGGTCCCAGCATCGCCCGCCTAGACACCAACTACAGGCGCTCAATCCCACCTGCAGAGCGCCTGTCCATCTGCCTGAGGTTAGTGTTTAATACGGTAGTCCTTTATTGATACCTGTGCTAACATGGATGTGCTATGCTATCAACGAATGCTGTCGGTGTTTACTGAAAGCAAACTGTGGTACGGAGACGACTGTTTATAATATTTCTAGTGATACTCAGAAGCTCTCATCAAGTCCCGATTTAATTCGATTTATGCTGTTATCAGTGTTTGAATGATAGCATGGCTGTGGTGTCCTATCAGTGTATGCTCTCGCTGTTTGCTGATATCAGACTGTGGTATGAGGACCACTGTGGGTTAACCTTTGTAGTGATACTCACTCCTTTTTATTTAGACCTGGTTTAATTCTGGGATAGTTGAATCTTTGTATATAATCCCAGCAGACTGTTTTAGATTATATCTAATATATATCATGCAATTATCCTGATAATTACAAAAGGTTTTATGTAAGATTTATGTTTTGTAATTTAAATCTGACATCACAAAAGTATTTTGGAATTTGAATAATGTATTTTGTAACTGCAGCATTTTGTCCAGGTTCCTTGCCACCGGGGACTCCTTCAGGACCATCACATTCAGTTTTCGAGTTGGTGTGTCCACGGTGAGCCAGATCACCCCCCAGGTAGCGACGTCCATCTGGGACTGTCTAGTGGACGACTTCATGGCTGTGCCTTCAACTGCAGACTGGCGGTGCATTGCAGAGGGATTCCAGGAGCGCTGGAACTTCCCTCTCTCCCTCACAGTAGAGGTTGCATCTGCGCTCCATGGAGCTCTGTCCTGAAATTGCGGAGAAGTGCGTGAAGGCAATGTGTGTTCTCCACAATTTTCTGCCGAGAGAGGTGCCGAGAGAGGGGCACCTGCTGTGAGGGGTGTGGCACCTGCTGTGAGGGGTGTGGCACCTGCTGTGGTGGAGCCGTTGCAAGGCCTGGGTCGTGTAGCAGCAAACAACTCCTCCAGAGAGGCTGTCCTGGTGAGGGAGAAGTTCATGGCTCACTTCTCGGCGCAGGGAGCCGTGTCTTGGCAACCAAAGGAGTAGCCTGTTTGAAGTCTGAGTGACTTCCCCACAACGGCTCTTTTAAGAGCCACCCACAAACCTCTAAAGAGTGTTCCTGTCTTTTTAAAATTTTCTTAATAAATGCAGCTCTACTCCAAAAGAAACTAACCTCTTTTTACTCTCTAAATAACTTGTCTTCACTATGTTCCTATAACCAGTGTGATGCAACCGTTTGGGAAACCTTATTAATAGTCATTATTTTCCTGTATGAATCGCTGTTACAGTAAAAAATGTCACTTGCATATATCATATAGGAGATATGGGTAGCTACTGGTACACAAGTCGGGGCCTGATCACCCCCGGCTGGGTCGCCTGGGCGAGGGTGTAGGATGTTGTGAGACCCGAAACACCTGATGACCCCAGGATACATCACTGAAGATGCGTACCAGTGCATCCAGGAGATGTGTCTTTATAGTTAAACGTTATGTAGCACGATGTCTCCTTCCAACACAACTGCACAGTCTCACACAGACGTATCGGCATCGTCATCTTGCAGGATGGTGAGGATAACAACTGATGCACCGTTCAACACTGGTTCCAAAAACAATGTCAGTGTCCTGAAGAAAAGTAAAATATGAAGTATTGAGAGCCAAGAAAAACTAAGGACAAAATGCATTTCTAAAGATTTTAACTTTAACCTCTATACCATGATGGTCATTTGACTCATGGAGGTTTTAAAAGAAAAAGCTTACTTTCCTTTAATTAATGGCATAGTATCTTTCACCCACCAACCTTGTGATGAGTTTTGTACAAAAATATTTTCTTCTGGAACAACGCCCAGCTGCTCCTCAGCAGAAAAAAGCAGTGAGAGTTATGACAACTGCAATCCTCACCATAAAATTATCCAATCACACATCTGCTTACCTGCATAAAATTATCTGACAACTGCAATTTAACATTTACAGTTTGATGATTTAAAGTCTCACACACAAGCCGTTGGAAAGGGGAGGAGAGTCCTGCTGCTTCCAAGTAGACCACATTTCATTCATAATGTTGTAAATCCAAGCCTATTATGTATTCATGATTTGAATCCTGGGTTGTGCGAAATAAACCCTAGACAAAGTGAACTAAGGTGTAGGTTTATTAGGTTATGTTGTGGTGATCCCTGAGGCATAGGTGTTCATACTGGAGTGTAAAATTAAAACCAATGGAAGATGGACAAGAAAAGTTCAAAGCCATCATGTCTTCAGTTTAGAAAAAATAGAAAAGAAGAGGAGGAGAAACGAGCAAAAGATGCAGGTAAGCAGATGTGTGATTGGATAATGGCAGGTCATCCTGAAACAATCAGAATCAGAATACTTTATTGATCCTGAAGGAAATGATGTGGGTTACAGTTGCTCCAAGAAGAAATGGTAAAAATAGCAACAGTAACAGACTAAACTCCAAACATTATGTTACAGATTTTAATATTAATTAGTCATTGTCAGTTGTTGAGTTGTTCTGTTCTCATTGTATGATGAATCATGATGGATGTTTGGTGGCTGTTTGCATACTATGTGCACTCTCTCTCTCTTCATATGTGTGTGTGTGTCTCTCTGGTGAAATTCAGTATGGTTCCGACAACAGTTTTATGTTACAGTTTTTTACAGACGCTAGGACACATGTCTCAATACTTAGGTCACGTTGGCAAAACTCCTCACACAGTGAGCACAACAGAAGTCTATGTGGGCTAAACTGAGGACCAGTTATCATTGTTTTGGCACAAAATGCATTCAATGACTTCATCTCTCAAATTTCATGAATCATCTTCTCACTCAGACACAACAACTGCCAAAAATCTTTGTATGTACAGGACATTTTGCATGTGCTTACATACTGTTTCCAAAACTGTTAAACTTATGGTCAAAACAATAACACAATGCAAAACTTAATAAGACAGCAAAATCCAACAGCAATATTTTATTGAAACATATTTTAAATCTAAAAATGCAGTTTAACCAGCCACAGCTGATTCTCATTGTAGATGAACATCTACACAGGTGTTACTCCTTCAATTGTTCAACTCCTTCAATTCTGGCAGCCAGAAGATTCTTTCCTAGGTGTGTTGCCCTAGATGACATAAGATGTGATGTGGATGAGAACCTGTGGCCAAATGGAGAAGACCGAGTAGATTAGCATTACTATTGTATGTGTATCAGTGGATGGTGTGTATACAAATTCTTGTATTTTGGGATTACTTAGTGCAAAAACATAAAAATACATAAACAAATATTAACGAATTCTGCATGATGTCTGATTCATTCCAGTAACATATATTGAAATTATAAACAGAGATGTGTCCTTGTTTTACACAAGGAAACACTGTGTAATGCTACATGTTGTTAGTGTTTTTTAGGTCATTGTTTTGTGGGTGACAAAGTGTGTTTGTCGGCTGTCAACCTTTGCTAGTGTTCTGGAAGAATGAGTTTATTTGAGACCTGAATGAAGTGTTTTGGTAGTTGTAGTGCATTTTGAATGTGAAATGAACTGCTTTGCCAAGCTGACGGTCAGTTAGGAGGATTGTGTGAAGAGTTTTGCAAAAGTGACCTAAGTATTGAGACATGTGTCCTAGCGTCTGTAAAAAACTGTAGTGTGTGTGTGTGTGTGTGTGTGTGTGTTTGTGTGTGTGGGTGGGTGGGTGGGTGGGGGGGCAGAGGGAGTGTTCGCCCAGGGCTAGGACCGCCACTGCCCATGTTTGCCTACTGGTGGTGGTCAGAGGGCCCGGTGGCGCCAGTGTCCGGCAGCCTCGCCTCTGTCAGTGCGCCCCAGGGCAGCTGTGGCTACAATGTAGCTGCCATCACCAGTGTGTGAATGTTTGAATGACTGAATGTAGTGTGAAGCGCTTTGGGGTCCTTAGGGACTAGAAAAGCGCTATACAAATGCAGGCCATTCACCTGTTCATCAAGTTCATCCAGGAGGTCTTCCATCTCCTCACCAAGAGCTCCCTTCTTAGACCGGTACAGTTTCAGCAGGCCAGGCACAAATTTGTCCCCAGGACGTCTTCGCTTGTGATCCGATGAAGTTTTTCCAGATATCTAAACAAGACGTTCACCAAAATATTGTCATTTATTCAGCACAAAAAATTCCTGGGTAGCTGTCTTGGACAGTCTGCGCCATGTTATATGCCTGATTGTGTTATCAACAGCAAAACCTACTTCAAAAATCTCTCATGAATACACATTTTGCACAGGAATAGAAACACCCTCCACAAAACCCATCTCTACACACGACTGTCAGCTTGTTGCCACACTCTGTGCTGCTCTTTGTGCCCTGAGTGAAGCTAACTCAAACCTGTTTGTGTCTGTGTGGATTTATTTCACATTTCCATAACAGGACATGCTTTAATCATCATCATATCTCATTAAATTTGGCACAAAGAGCTGTGCGTTTGCATTTTCAAATCTAGACATTATGTTTTGAACTTTTTACAAATGATTTCCACCAATGAAGACTCTGAGCACGCCACAAACACATTTAATGAACAGCATGTGTAATTCCTCATTTATTCTAGACCTACATCAAGCAATAAAATATTATAAAGCCGTGTGTTAGTATTCATTCACGTCAGACTTTTTGGTGTTGAGTATATGAATGATCAGTACTAGAATGAATATGATTCATTATGGATAAAAACCTGAATGAGGCCTTTTCTTTTCATTTTCTCTCCTTTATTATTTATAACACGTTGTTTATGTATTTATGGCTCTGTTTGGTACATTTAAATAGGTTTTTAGAAAGAAAGAAAGAAGGACGTTTATTCCAGGCGGAACAAAGTATTTGCACATCCTCCTCCTGCCGGAACTTCAGAGCGGGACACGAAGCGGAAGTAAACATTTTTAAAAGCCGGCAGTTTGGTTGTTCCAGCGTGAACTTTTGAAGGCTCGCTTTGTGCTGTGTGTGAGCTGAGGCAGTAACGATGCCTCCAGTTCAGTATCTGAGAGAGTTTATCAACGAGCGACTAACTGCTGCTGCTGAACAAATATTCTTGGAGTTTGAAAAAACGATCGTCCAGTACGAGGAAAAGATCGACCGTCAGCGCAGACTGCTGGATATCACCTGGAAACCCCAAATCAAGCTGCACAGGACAGGTGAGTGTCCCTCTGAGGGAGGATCCTGATCACAGCTCTGCGGGACGTTTCTGATTGTGAGGACTTTTTGGAGATGTGAGCTAACAAAGAGCAAACAGAGGACAGGACTGCGCTGCGCTGCATTCAAACAACAGGCGCTGAAATCAGCCTGGATTTGAGCTTTTCTCTGACCTGGATCCATCACTCAATCCTGTGAATCGTTTGAAAATCTTTTTGTTTGGCGGTGAAACGTGTGTTTGATGGTGCGTTCAGGTGCACCTCATAAACTCAGTAATCTAGCCTGAAAAGGTTTTTCCTTGATTTCCTTTCTTCTTCTGCAGAGCTATAAAGAGTTCAGTGTTAATGTCATAACAATAAGGCTTTTTTTATTTCTCCATCAGTGACGTCAAAGTGGTCGCCCGGGCCCGTTGTGGTGATTGTCACAGTTCATAAAAGCTAAAGTCATACACAGCACGTGCACGGTTCCTGTGGTCACATTTCCACACGTCTTGTCTTTATCTGAATAAATGCAGATCTGAGATCAGTGACTTACAGCTGATTGGACGGCTTTACTCTCACACACATGGGCGACGCAGTCATGCTGTAAAGTCCTGTTAATGTTTCTGTGGTTGTGACGTCTTTCTTCTGTCTCTCCAGACGTCCCACAGCAGCAGGTCTGTGAGGAGGAGGAGGTTCTCCCTGAGCAGCAGCTCTGGAACCAGGAAAGAAGCTTCAATGTGGACCAGGAGGAACCAGAAGCTCCACAGATTAAAGAGGAACAGGAGGAACTGTGCAGCAGTCAGGAGGGAGAGCAGCTGGGACTGAAGGAGGAGCCTGAAGTTCGTAATGATCCTGTGCAGTACGAGGAAGAGATCGACCGTCAGCGCAGACTGCTAGATATCACCTGGAAACCAGAAATAAAGCTGCACAGGACAGGTGAGTGTCACTCTGAGGGAGGATCCTGATCACAGCTCTGTGGTACGTTTACTTTGAGGCTGCGGGGATGTTTCTGGAGGACAGAAGGTGAATGTGTCTCTGTTTAAACAAGCATTCAGCTCTAAACTCACCCGAGGACACTGCACTGAGGCAGGGTTGGGGTTTTCCTCTCACACTTCCAATTCAATTCAATTTTATTTATATAGCACCAAATCACAACAACAGACTCCTCAAGGCGCTTTATATTATACAGTAGATGCAGAGAAAAACCCAACAATCATATGACCCCCTATGAGCAGCACTTTGGCGACAGTGGGAAGGAAAAACTCCCTTTTAACAGGAAGAAACCTCCAGCAGAACCAGGCTCAGGGAGGGGCGGGGCCATCTGCTGTGATTGGTTGGAGTGAGAGAAGGAAGACAGGATAAAGACATGCTGTGGAAGAGAGACAGAGATTAATAACAGATATGATTCAATGCAGAGAGGTCTGTTAACACATAGTGAGTGAGAAAGGTGACTGGAAAGGAAAAACTCAATGCATCATGGGAATCCCCGGCAGCCTACGTCTATTGCAGCATAACTAAGGGAGGATTCAGGGTCACCTGGTCCAGCCCTAACTATACAGTGGGGCAAAAAAGTATTTAGTCAGCCACCGATTGTGCAAGTTCCCCCACCTAACATGATGACAGAGGTCAGTAATTTGCACCAGAGGTACACTTCAACTGTGAGAGACAGAATGTGAAAAAAAAATCCATGAATCCACATGGTAGGATTTGTAAAGAATTTATTGGTAAATCAGGGTGGAAAATAAGTATTTGGTCAATAACAAAAATACAACTCAATACTTTGTAACATAACCTTTGTTGGCAATAACAGAGGTCAAACGTTTACTATAGGTCTTTACCAGGTTTGCACACACAGTAGCTGGTATTTTGGCCCATTCCTCCATGCAGATCTTCTCGAGAGCAGTGATGTTTTGGGGCTGTCGCCAAGCAACACGGACTTCCAACTCCCGCCACAGATTTTCTATGGGGTTGAGGTCTGGAGACTGGCTAGGCCACTCCAGGACTTTCAAATGCTTCTTACGGAGCCACTCCTTTGTTGCCCGGGCGGTGTGTTTTGGATCGTTGTCATGTTGGAAGACCCAGCCTTGTTTCATCTTCAAAGTTCTCACTGATGGAAGGAGGTTTTGGCTCAAAATCTCACGATACATGGCCCCATTCATTCTGTCCTTAACACGGATCAGTCGTCCTGTCCCCTTGGCAGAAAAACAGCCCCATAGCATGATGTTTCCACCCCCATGCTTCACAGTAGGTATGGTGTTCTTGGGATGCAACTCAGTATTCTTCTTCCTCCAAACACGACGAGTTGAGTTTATACCAAAAAGTTCTACTTTGGTTTCATCTGACCACATGACATTCTCCCAATCCTCTGCTGTATCATCCATGTGCTCTGTGGCAAACTTCAGACGGGCCTGGACATGCACTGGCTTCAGCAGCGGAACACGTCTGGCACTGCGGGATTTGATTCCCTGCCGTTGTAGTGTGTTACTGATGGTGACCTTTGTTACTTTGGTCCCAGCTCTCTGCAGGTCATTCACCAGGTCCCCCCGTGTGGTTCTGGGATCTTTGCTAACCGTTCTCATGATCATTTTGACCCCACGGGATGAGATCTTGCGTGGAGCCCCAGATCGAGGGAGATTATCAGTGGTCTTGTATGTCTTCCATTTTCTGATGATTGCTCCCACAGTTGATTTTTTCACACCAAGCTGCTTGCCTATTGTAGATTCACTCTTCCCAGTCTGGTGCAGGTCTACAATACTTTTCCTGGTGTCCTTCGAAAGCTCTTTGGTCTTGGCCATGGCGGAGTTTGGAGTCTGACTGTTTGAGGCTGTGGACAGGTGTCTTTTATACAGATGATGAGTTCAAACAGGTGCCATTCATACAGGTAACGAGTGGGGGACAGAAAAGCTTCTTACAGAAGACGTTACAGGTCTGTGAGAGCCAGAGATTTTCCTTGTTTGAGGTGACCAAATACTTATTTTCCACCCTGATTTACAAATAAATTCTTTACAAATCCTACCATGTGGATTCATGGATTTTTTTTTCACATTCTGTCTCTCACAGTTGAAGTGTACCTCTGGTGCAAATTACTGACCTCTGTCATCATTTTAAGTGGGGGAACTTGCACAATCGGTGGCTGACTAAATACTTTTTTTGCCCCACTGTATGCTTTAGCAAAAAGGAAAGTTTGAAGCCTAATCTTGAAAGTAGAGATAGTGTCTGTCTCCTGAATCCAAACTGGAAGCTGGTTCCACAGAAGAGGGGCCTGAAAACTGAAGGCTCTGCCTCCCATTCTACTTTTAAATACTCTAGGAACAACAAGTAGGCCTGCAGAGCGAGAGCGAAGTGCTCTAATAGGGTGATATGGTACTACAAGGTCATTAAGATAAGATGGGGCCTGATTATTTGAGACCTTGTATGTGAGGAGCAGGATTTTGATTCCTGGATTTAACAGGAAGCCAAAACAGGAGAAATCTGCTCTCTCTTTCTAGTCCCTGTCAGGACTCTTGCTGCAGCATTTTGGATCAGCTGAAGGCTTTTCAGGGAGTTTTTAGGACTTCCTGATAATAATGAATTCCAGTCGTCCAGCCTGGAAGTAATAAATGCATGAACTAGTTTTTCAGCGTCACTCTGAGACAGGATATTTCTAACTTTAGAGATGTTGCGCAAATGGAAGAAAGCAGTCTTACATATTTGTTTAATATGTGCGTTGAAGGACATGTCCTGGTCAAAAATGACTCCTCACAGCGTTACTGGAGGCCAAGGTAATGCCATCCAGAGGAAGAATCTGCTTAGATACCATATTTCTAGGCTTTTCAGGGCCGAGTACAATAACCTCAGTTTGATCTGAATTAAGAAGCAGAAAGTTAGCGGCCATCCAGGTCTTTATGTCTTTAAGACATTCCTGCAGTTTTGTTTTTTTTTGTTTTTTTTTTCATTATTGAACTTTTAATTGCAAAGCAGGAAAACAGCAGTCACCAGCATATACATACACAGGACAAAGATGCATCTACATGTATAGCAGGACGTGGGAGGCAGAAAGAAAAAGCCAACAGCAATATTCATAAACAATGAAAAAGGTTAACAATCGTCCCTTTGTTGCCAGGCTAAATCCCGTAAGCCCGATTTCAACCTCTGAGCAGAAGGAGTGTTCAGGTGGGCCAAAAAAGGGTCCCATATGCGATAGAAAAGGAAAGGTTTGTCCTTAAGTGCCGTAGAGAAGGCTTCCATTGGCATAATACATATCACAGACTGTAGCCACTGGTTGACAGATGGAGCCTTATCAGAAATCCACAGTACCATAATGCACTTTCGAGCGTAGTGCAGCAGTATGTGAAGGAGATCTTTGCTGCGAAAGCCGGCAGGTAGCTCATCATTTAGTCCTAACAAGCAAGTCCTTGGACCCAGATGCAGTCGGCAATTAAATATAGTACATAGCTTATCTATGAGTGATCTCCAAAACTGTAGAATAACAGGGCAGCTCCACAGACAATGAAAAAAGGAACCAACAGCAGACTGACATTTGTTACAAAGATTAGGCAAAGCTGGAAACATTATGTGTCTCTTCTCGGGTGTAATATAAAGCCTATTTATAAGTTTAAACTGCCTTTCCCAAATAGAATTAGATGCCAAGGCTTTAAAAGGACGACAACACAACTCATCCCAAGCTTCAGCATCTATAGCGCCTACGTCTGATTCCCATTGGCCCTTGATTTTGTTAGAGTCATCCATTCTAAGATCAGACAGAATGTTATAAATCTTTTTAGTGATACATTTTAGTTGGGTAGTTTTTACCATGAGTGATTCTATAGGAGAAAGACCAAACCCTCCATTAAAATCCTTCAATTTAGAAGTAATATAGTGCTTTACCTGAAAGTACTTCAAAAAATCCTTATTGGTCAGACCAAACTTGCTTTTCAGTTGATTAAAAGTAAGAAGAGAGTTCTCATGAACAAGATCACCCACTGTATTAATCCCTTTTTGAGACCAGTCCGCAAAACCAGCCCGAAGACCAGGTAAGAAGTCAGGGTTTTCATGAATAGGAGTAAGAAGGGAGAAACAATTAAAATATCCTTCCAGGCGCCTGACTTTGCGCCAAACAACGAGCATATTCTTTAGCACCATATTATCTTGTGTTAGAACTGTGGCTTTACCTGAGGAAATATATAGCAGGTTCCGCAACGGATACCCTTTAAAGAAGTGGACTCAGCGCTGAGGTAAATGGAATCCGGATCGTCCATAAACCAGTCTGTAAGAAATTTAAACTGTGCAGCCAAGAGGTATTGTGGGAAGGAGGGAGCGGCAAGACCGCCTTTCTGAACCGGCAAACACAGAAAACTGTATCTCAGCCTAGGTCTTTTCTTACGCCATATAAAAGAAATAATTGAACCATTTAATTTTGACAAAACCTTTTTGACAGAGCAAGCGGTAACATCTGGAATAAATACAAGAGGCGAGGGAGGATATTCATCTTGACCAGATGAATACGACCTAAGAGAGACAGAGGGAGGCTGCACCACCTACCCAAATCGCGATTGATGGTCTGAATTAAAGGGGTGTAGTTCAGACTATACATTTCTTTTAGATTCGGTGAAATCTTTACCCCTAAATAAGTGAAACCGGAGGGAGACCAACGAAAAGGCTGAGAAATGTTTGGATCAACCTCATTTAGAACAGAGAGGGGCATAGCCTCACTTTTAGAAAAATTGATTTTGTAGCCTGAGAAGGAGCCGTATTGGGAAATTAACGCAACTAATCTAGGAATTTGAGTGAGCAGGAGAATTTAGAAAAATTAAGACGTCATCTGCATAAAGTGAAATCTTATGTTGAGAATTGTTCAAACAGAGTCCTTCAATAGCAGCATCCTTCCTAATGGCTGTGGCAAGGGGTTCCATAGCCAGGGCAAATAACAAAGGGCTCAGCGGACAGCCCTGTCGACTGCCATGTTCAATACTGAAATTGTCCGACCTATAACCATTGGTAATCACTGCCGAAAGAGGGGAAGTATAAAGGATCTGGATCCATTTAACGAAGTTGTCACCTAAACCAAATTCTTGAAGTGTGAAAAGAAGAAACGGCCATTCCAGACGGTCAAAGGCCTTTTCAGCGTCAAGTGAGATGACTAGAGCCTCAGGGTTAAACAAAGATGAGTGCTGAATAATGTTAAGTAGGCGCCTCACGCTATGTGTGGAATACCGCCCCCGTATAAAACCAGTTTGATCATTCTCAACGATCGAAGGTAGTATTGGCTCAAGACGTATAGCTAGGACCTTAGCAAGTATCTTCAAATCAAGATTTAAAACAGATATAGGCCTATAGGAGGCGCATTCTTCTGGAGGTTTCCCCTTCTTCAGAATTAGCGAAATATTAGCCTCCATTAAGGAGGGGGGGGAGAGTGCCTGCCTCAAAAGAGGACAGAAGCATCTTATGCAGTGGGGAAGTCAGACTAAACTTACTAAATTTCTTAAAAAATTCCCCTGTGAACCCGTCTGGACCCGGGGCTTTGTTATTTGGAAGCATCTGAATAACTTTCAAAATTTCACTTTGCGTTATAGGTTTACATAAATCATCCCTTTGGATTTCAGTAACTTTAGGTAAATTTAGTCCTAAGAAGAAGTGATGCATACCTTGTTCCAATGTTGGTTTAAACTGGGAGGTATATAACTGCTTATAAAAAGTTTTAAAAGTATCATTAATAATTAAATTGTCATATTTAGGTAAACCAGATGAGTCTCTAACACATGGGATATTACAACCAGCACCCTTATTATGGAGAAGATTGGCCAGATAGCGGTTAGGTTTATTAGCAAACTCATACAACCTCTGCCATGAAGAAAAGAGATTTCTCAGCCTTTCTTGTCAATAGTGCCTCCAAAGCTGTTTTAACCACCTGAATTTCATTCCTTAATTGCTCTGATGGTGATTCATTATGTTTAGCTTGCAGTTCGTGCAATTCCAGTTCCAATTTCCGTTGTTCCATCTGATTTTTCCACTTCAGGCCTGCTGAATATGATATAATCAGTCCATGAGTGTAAGCCTTCAGGGTGTCCCAAAGCAGGCCTGGAGAAACTTCAGGGGTTGCATTAACCTTTAAAAAATGTTCAAGCTGATCATTTAAAAATATTTCGAATTTTGGGTCGTGAATCAAAAAATTGTTAAATCTCCAGGTATGAGACCGAGGGACAGGATTTAGATCACTTAGCTGAACAAAGACCGGCGCATGATCTGATATAATAATATCGCCTATTGTACATCCCAAAATGTTTCCCAGTGATCGTTTGGGGGTGAAAACGATCGATTCTACTACTTGTTCTATGAACACTGGAAAAAAAAGTAAATTCTTTATCGTTAGGATGAAGAGTCCGCCAGGTATCAACCAGATCAAGTTCGTTACAAGTATCTAAAAGTGCTTTGGCCCTTGTAGACATTTGAATTTGTTTAGGAGGGGATCTGTCCTTAGTTGTAGAAAAATAACAATTAAAATCACCGGCTATCACAGAATTATCACAAACCCAATCAGAAAAGGAAGAGAAAGTATGAGCAATAAAGTCGTTAGACTGTACTGGTGGAAAGTAAATATTCAGAAATGACACCGCCTGACCACCTAGGGTGCCCTTTAAGGAAACACATCTACCAGACTTATCACAAATTGTTTGGTCAACTGTCAGCAGTAGGTGTTTATGTATTAAAATAGCTGCACCGCGACTCTTACTCGTAAAGGAGGAACTAAAAACTTGACCGACCCAATCACGTTTCAGTTTTAGATGCTCCTGAGGAGACAGGTGAGTTTCTTGCAACAAGGCAACATGTACATTCTCCCTCTTAAGAAAACTCAATATTTTTTTCCGTTTAATAGGGTTATGTATACCTCCTACATTCCAGGAACAAACATTTAACATTGAATTATCACTTATCATACAACATTTTAAATAAGCATGGAACCACGCTCAGGTGACCAAAGCATAGCTGATATGTAGGGCTCCCAAACACTGCTCTACAACACCAGTGGCAAGTAAAATACACATAGAAAAACAAACGTACTGCTTTGCTAACAATTAACAAAAAACTATTTACAAGAAACAGAACCGTCAAGAAACCAGTGAGTATGGAGGTCAGACAAAGGTCTCCAACGCCCAGCAGGGGGCGCAAGCAAACTTTCCAACTTGGACATAGAAAGATGCTGGACCAGAGTCTTTTCTTAATCAGTAACGTGAAACAGCTGCCCGCCCGCAGCTAAAACAAGGATTCGGATTATAAATGGCTAAATAAAATAGTCTATGTGTATGGGGTTATTATCTCCGCGCAGACCCGAAAAGAAAAAAAGAAACCAAACAGAAAAAAAATAACAATAATAAAAAAAAAATAAATAAATAAAAAAGTAAAAAGAAAGGAGGAGACGAGGGATTGGCGAATGCCTCACGTATGGGACAGGAGCACAGATCAACAGTCCGCTGGAGCCACTGAGGATGAGCGCGGTCCCGCCCCTTGAGGCACGTTATCCAGGTAAGCTGAGGCTGCTTCTGGAGTTCTAAAAGATTTCTCCTGGCCATCGATCTTGATCCTAAGGACAGCCGGGTACATCATGGCGAAGGGGACACCCATCTCCCTGAGGCGTTGTTTGACGTGGTAGAATCCCTGGCGTTTCTTCAGAACAGCGGCGGAGAAGTCCTCGAATATCATAATAGGAATGCCGTTATGAAATAAGGACTGCTTCCTCGTAGCCATTTGCATGATCCGTGCTTTATCCTGGAAGTTGTGGAGCTTTATGATGACCG
This sequence comes from Rhamphochromis longiceps, assembly GCF_057381845.1. Classification (NCBI taxonomy): domain Eukaryota; kingdom Metazoa; phylum Chordata; class Actinopteri; order Cichliformes; family Cichlidae; genus Rhamphochromis; species Rhamphochromis longiceps. The sequence continues at coordinate 2,314,791 of NC_140567.1, forward strand.
CGCGGGGCCGCTGGGCACTGGAAGGGAGGCGTGCAAGCACCCGGTGGCAGCGATCGATTTTAACAGCGCCGCCCTTGAAACTCACAGCCACCAACTCCGGTAACCACGTTTTGAAAAAAGACACAGGGTTGGTACCTTCACTGCCTTCGGGTAGCCCAATAACACGTATGTTACACCGTCGGCTCCTGTTCTCCAAGTCATCAATCTTATCCAAAGCGGCCTCCAGCTTAAGCTCCACTTCAGAAATCTTGGCGCCATATCCCGCTGTAACATCTTCCTGCGTTGATATACGCACCTCTGCCTCCTTCATTTTAACATCCAATGCAGAGATGTTAGCTGCGCATGTTTCCAGTCTTTTCAGAACCGGATCAATCTTCTTCTCAAAGGAGGCCTCCACAGCCTTCTGCAGCTGCGCCGATACCATCTCCACCAATTTGTCGACGTCCATTTGGCCGAGAAGTGGGGACGACTGGGCCTCCGCCATAACCGCTACAGCATGATCGCTGAGCGGAGGGTGATTTTCTCCGGATTTGCCCGGTTTCGACCTGAGGTTGAGCATAAAAGTGGTATCGTGCCATCTCTACTTTTCACTAGAGATGGCACGATACCACTTTTTTATGTCCGATACTGATATCATAAATTTGGATATCTGCCGATACCGATATGAATCCGATATAGTGTTTTTTAATCAACAAAACTGTTTTTTTTTAAATATCTTGCTGCATTTTGTATAAGTTCATACTCAAGTTTAAAACAACAACAACACTAAAGCTATTCTGTTATACCTGTATGCAAAAAAAAAAAAAAAAAATTTCATAGTTCCGAAATACTGATCAATCTAATAAACTTAAACCTACACCATCCTCCCTATTCTGGTATTTTAAAGAGTACTTAGCATAAATATTAAGCAACCTAACTAATAGGGTTCCAACTCCCAGCAACAAAAATAAATAAATAAAAAATAGGGAACCACCCCTCACGCTCCTCATGATGCTTAATCGATGTAATCAACCTTAATTTGATGCAGTGTGAAAAACAATGCACAGAAATCAATTATTTTTCAAGAAATATTAAATAGATTCAACATCTTTCTTCAACAGAATTGCAGACTGCACAGATGGTACCTTCCCAAAGGAAAAAGTACTATAGCTTACTAGGGTATATTAGACTTAACAGTTACTATATACAGTAATGGACTTCTATACATTTTACATCAGATTAAAACTTTGGTGTAAGATTCAGATAATTATTTATTAAAAGCTAGACATTTTAAATGAGAGTAAGAAAGAAAAGTATGTCTTTGTGCCCCCTTTTCCCTGTTAATGCCCTATCGGCCCCCCTGGCTAAACTTTGCTAGATCCGCCCCTGCACAGTTACAGCCGTCAGCTGCGTAGAAAAGGATCCTGGTGTAGAAAGTAATATTAAATACATTCTAACAACAGCTGATCAAGCTTAAACGTGCTGCTGTTGTTCAGCCGCTGGTTTCCTCTTTCTGGTGCAAAGTGGGCCAAAAACAAACAAGAGAGACGGACTCCCGACAGAAAAGCCGATCAGCTGATCATTAAGCAGTTTCATGATTGAAGTAGCAGCAAGAAGAGGCAGTCGCTCCATATATCGGTTGTTAAGCTTAACGCTGGAATGCTTTACAAACATTCAGAGATGGACTTACACACTTGCTTTACTTCTCTCTGTGATAACTTTGTTGGAGATGAAATGTCGGTTTGGTGGCGAAGCTCCAAATGCTATCCAGACCACCGACAGGTCCTGCATGCCACAGCCGCTCTATCACGTGATGCATACTGCTCCGACGTGCTAACGTTCTGAGGTGAGTTACGGCGTGTTGCAAGTTTTGTGAGGTGCTTTCGAGATATTTAATGGATCGGATTACATTTTTTATTTTTCTCCGATATCCGATCCAGTAATTTAGGTCAGTATCGGACCGATACAGATACGTAATATCGGATCGGTCCATCTCTACTTTTCACACAGCTGAATAAACGTCAAGCTGAAAACTGATTAAACAGAAGTGTGAGATGGTCGAGAATTTACTCCAGTGTCGTGTTATATTTTAGATAGCAAGGAGCAGATGGCTGAGTTTATTAAACTCCACCAGGACAAACTGCAAAGGTCATTAAACGTTTAATAAACTATCATCTTGTCTTCATTTTTAGTTAGCACATACCTTAAACACTTAAAGCTGTAAGCTAATGATAGTTATATAAGAGCAGACGCTGCTGGTGCAATACGTTTTACGTCCAATGGATGATGATCTGATTAGTCGACTAATCGCAAAATTAATCATTGACTAATCGACTATCAGAATAATTGTTTGTGCCAGTCGAAGGTGACACCTGGGTGAAAATCAAATCTCAGGACATACCACAATTCACGGATCACATTAACTCGGTGGACCGACACATCAAATTCACCAGCGAGGATATGAAAAGTGGCAGGTTAGCCTTCTTTGAGTGTGAGATTTCCATCAGTAATGGGGGACATCTAAAAGCTGATGTGTACCAGAAACCTACGCATACAGATCAGTATCTAAGGTTTGACTCTCATCATCCACTGGAACACAAACTGGGTGTCATTAGGATGCTACACCACAGAGCGAACACCATCCCCACTGACCCAGCAGCCAGGGAAGCGGAAAAACAGCACATCAGGAATAAGGATGGGTACCGGTATCCGGTGCCATTGTGGCCATATGCTTTTTTTTTTTTTTTTTTTTTTTTTTTTTTTTTCCTGAATTGTCACACACTTTGGATTCTAGCCAATCATTTGACTTTAGCAAGGATAGTAGGCGGGTCCAGGTACGTACGTTCTTTTAGAGCAGAGCTACAGATTAAAAATGCTCAAGGCGAAGCGGTCAAAGTCTGGCTGTACTTCACAGCAAAATATGCAAACTCAGCCGCAACAAGTGCTTTAAGCTGATACTGTGATACTGTCAAAGGAGGTAACACCTCAAATCTGATGAAACACCTGGCGACGCATAGCGTTTTTTTTTTTTGTTTTTTTTTTAAAAGCCGAGAAATGCACCGTATTTGATAGCTTACTGCGAAACCTCACGCAGTGCACATCTACTGCGGGTGTGGTGCCTGTTGTCGGACCCAGAGTTAGCAACATCCCTCAAGAACCCAAAGAGGAGAGTCCTGGCCCCTAGCCCTGCCAGTGTAGCAGAAATGATGAGGATGATGATGCAGCAGCAGCCGTTCTTCTCTGCGTGAGTAGCTTAATGTTGTTCGTGTGTAATTTACGTTGAGTAGGCTAACCACGTTATTACATTAATGCATGTAAGGTGAACTAGCAAACACCGTCGTAGTTACATGCAGCTGTGTTCTTGTTTGATGGCAGATACTCCCTTCACCCTGGCCAAAAAGGCTAAAATGACCAAAGAAAAAGTGGAAAACAGTTAAACATGAGAGGTTTTGGACAAGGTTTATGGTTTTGTTTTGTTTTTTTTCCACTGTTTAAGCACTGCTTCCATCCAAGAGTGATACCATATATGCCCTATAGCTGCAGAAAAGGCTAACATTGTTATCTTTTTACAAAAAAACAGCTGAACATGAGAGGTTTTTGGACCAATTTTGTGTTCTCCATTCTTTAAGCACCGGTTTGAGCACCATTTAAGCACCAGCACAGTTTCAAAAGTACCGATTTGGCACCGGTATCGGATAAAACCTAAATGATACCCATCCCTAATCAAGAAGGCCCTGAGTAAATGTGGTTATCCCAGCTGGACTTTTGTCAAAGCTGGAGAAGAGCAAAAGAGAAAGATAAGATAAGATAACCTTTATTAGTCCCACACGTGGGAAATTTGTTACCCTCAGTGATCCCGTATGTGTCAGTAGTATGGGAACAATTGAGACCCATTTTCTCTAAACTCTGTGGCTTTCAAACCACAAAACAGGTGAACTCGGGTGTCAGTCCACATACATGAGTGATGCAGTCATGCTGTAAAGTCCTGTTAATGTTTCTGTGGTTGCATCAGTAACTTTTTTCTTCTGTCCCTGTAGACGTCCCACAGCAGCATATCTATGAGGAACAGGAGGTTCTCCCTGAGCAGCAGCTCTGTGACCAGGAGAGGAGCTCCAGTGTGGAGCAGAAGGACCCAGAACCTCCACAAATTAAAGAGGAACAGGAGGAACTGTGCAGCAGTCAGGAAGGAGAGCAGCTGGGACTGAAGGAGGAGCCTGATACCTTTATGGTGACTGCTGCTGAGGAAGGAGAGCACAGTGAACCAGGAGGAGATGGGGAGCAGCTCCTCTGTGATGACTCTCCTCAAAGTGAAAGCACAGATGAAGAATCCAGCAAGTGTGAAGAGTCAGGGCTAAGCGAAACTGTGACCTCAGTGTCAAAGAAGAGACAGAAGCGAGACAGAAGTCACAATGATGTGGAGAGCCGGACTGTGTCTGATGTTTGCCAAAAATCCATCAAGAATCAGGCCCAAAGAAAGAAACCCTACATTGATGTGAAACCGTATCCTTGTGATACATGTGGGAAAAGTTTCAGAGCTAGAAGTACATGGAAACATCACCTTGCAATTCACACTGGTGAGAGGCCATATCCCTGTGATACATGTGGGAAAAGTTTCAGTCGAAGCGGTACTCTGTATATTCACATGAGAACCCACACAGGTGAGAGGCCATATCCCTGTGATACGTGTGGGAAAAGTTTCAGTCGAAGCAGTAATTTGTATGATCACATGAGAATCCACACAGGTGAGAAGCCATATCCCTGTGATACATGTGGGAAATGTTTTACTCAAAGCAGTCGTTTGTATATTCACAGGAGAACCCACACAGGTGAGAGGCCATATCCCTGTGATACGTGTGGGAAAAGTTTCAGTCGAAGCAGTAATTTGTATAATCACAGGAGAACCCACACAGGTGAGAGGCCATATCCCTGTGATACATGTGGGAAAAGTTTCAGTCGAAGCAGTAATTTGTATATTCACAGGAGAACCCACACAGGTGAGAGGCCATATCCCTGTGATATATGTGGGAAAAGTTTCAGTCGAAGCAGTACTTTGTATATTCACATGAGAACCCACACAGGTGAGAGGCCATATCCCTGTGATATATGTGGGAAAAGTTTCAGTCGAAGCAGCCATTTGTATATTCACAGGAGAACCCACACAGGTGAGAGGCCATATCCCTGTGAAACATGTGGGAAAAGTTTCAGTCGAAAAAGTATATTGATGCATCACAAGAAAACTCACAGGTGAAAAGCCAGAGGCTCGTAAAATGTTTCAGTGTGAGTAGGAATTTGATAGACTGCATGAGAACTCTCACAGGTTGTTGTTTTCCAGAAATAAATGTCTTTTATGCTGTATTCCTGTTTGTGGTCAGTGTTTTATGTGAGACTTTGAAGTTGAAGCTGAGAATCCCTCTGGCCCTTTCTGCCTGCTTCAGTCTGTAATGGTCTGTTTAGAGCAGTTTTTTTTTTTTGTTTTTTTTTTCTCATGCATTCATTTATTTTTTTGATTTTTATCCACTTGTTTTGGGGTTTCTTTTCAGCCTTTAGAGGTGATCCTAAAAATCTGTAACCTTATGTACCATATATTTTGAAGTATAAGACACACTTAAAATCTTTTAATTTTCTTAAAAATCGACAGTGCGCTTTATAATCCAGTGCACCTTATGTATGAATTCTGTTTGTGCTTACTGACCTCAAACGGATTTTATGTGGTATACGGTGCTCAAAAATCTGTCAAAAAATGTTTTAGTACGACTTTGGTAAGCTACGAAGCCGCACCGCTTGATGGATATTCGGATCATTATGGCTACCGTAGTCAGGAGCCTCGCGGAGTAATCTGGGTCCTAAACTCCGCTTCAGGTCCCAAAGTCAAACGAACACTGCGCATCACTGAGAGTTACAAAATGTCTAAATTCTTTCATCTTTAATAAAATGATCAGTGTGGCTTCTCTACCAGGTGTAACAATTAAATTAGACTTCTGGCTTAGACGGTGTAGCTGTAAGCCACATGTTTCGGAGCTCTGCATTTTTTTTTTTTTTTCAAATTCTGAAATTTCCTACTTCACACTTTTCTAAACTCTTATCCTGTTATACCCGAAGGAAGAGACAAGGTACAGTGGGGCAAAAAAGTATTTAGTCAGCCACCGATTGTGCAAGTTCCCCCACCTAAAATGATGACAGAGGTCAGTAATTTGCACCAGAGGTACACTTCAACTGTGAGAGACAGAATGTGAAAAAAAAATCCATGAATCCACATGGTAGGATTTGTAAAGAATTTATTTGTAAATTAGGGTGGAAAATAAGTATTTGGTCACCTCAAACAAGGAAAATCTCTGGCTCTCACAGACCTGTAACGTCTTCTGTAAGAAGCTTTTCTGTCCCCCCACTCGTTACCTGTATGAATGGCACCTGTTTGAACTCATCATCTGTATAAAAGACACCTGCCCACAGCCTCAAACAGTCAGACTCCAAACTCCGCCATGGCCAAGACCAAAGAGCTTTTGAAGGACACCAGGAAAAGTATTGTAGACCTGCACCAGACTGGGAAGAGTGAATCTACAATAGGCAAGCAGCTTGGTGTGAAAAAATCAACTGTGGGAGCAATCATCAGAAAATGGAAGACATACAAGACCACTGATAATCTCCCTCGATCTGGGGCTCCACGCAAGATCTCATCCCGTGGGGTCAAAATGATCATGAGAACGGTGAGCAAAGATCCCAGAACCACACGGGGGGACCTGGTGAATGACCTGCAGAGAGCTGGGACCAAAGTAACAAAGGTCACCATCAGTAACGCACTACAACGGCAGGGAATCAAATCCCGCAGTGCCAGACGTGTTCCGCTGCTGAAGCCAGTGCATGTCCAGGCCCGTCTGAAGTTTGCCAGAGAGCACATGGATGATACAGCAGAGGATTGGGAGAATGTCATGTGGTCAGATGAAACCAAAGTAGAACTTTTTGGTATAAACTCAACTCGTCGTGTTTGGAGGAAGAAGAATACTGAGTTGCATCCCAAGAACACCATACCTACTGTGAAGCATGGGGGTGGAAACATCCCCATGCTGTTTTTCTGCCAAGGGGACAGGACGACTGATCCGTGTTAAGGACAGAATGAATGGGGCCATGTATCGTGAGATTTTGAGCCAAAACCTCCTTCCATCAGTGAGAACTTTGAAGATGAAACAAGGCTGGGTCTTCCAACATGACAACGATCCAAAACACACCGCCCGGGCAACAAAGGAGTGGCTCCGTAAGAAGCATTTGAAAGTCCTGGAGTGGCCTAGCCAGTCTCCAGACCTCAACCCCATAGAAAATCTGTGGCGGGAGTTGAAAGTCCGTGTTGCTCGGCGACAGCCCCAAAACATCACTGCTCTCGAGAAGATCTGCATGGAGGAATGGGCCAAAATAGCAGCTACTGTGTGTGCAAACCTGGTAAAGACCTATAGTAAACGTTTGACCTCTGTTATTGCCAACAAAGGTTATGTTACAAAGTATTGAGTTGTATTTTTGTTATTGACCAAATACTTATTTTCCACCCTGATTTACGAATAAATTCTTTACAAATCCTACCATGTGGATTCATGGATTTTTTTTTCACATTCTGTCTCTCACAGTTGAAGTGTACCTCTGGTGCAAATTACTGACCTCTGTCATCATTTTAGGTGGGGGAACTTGCACAATCGGTGGCTGACTAAATACTTTTTTGCCCCACTGTAAATGTCTCACAAGGAAATGGACATGACAAAGTTTGCAGCTAGTGTGCTACATGATGGCGTTGAGGACGAGGAAGAAACTAACAAGGCTGTTACATCAGCACACTGCCAGTTGAAAATAAAAGTTGAAAATTCTGAAAGCTCTCGACACACTTAAGTCAGAGTTTTCCGGCAGACTGGACCGTGTGCTTTCCGCTGTGCGAGAAGACATACAGGCATGCGTTGAGAGAGTGACACAAGTGGAGAATCGCAGTTAAAAAGCTGGAAAAGGAGGCAGAGACGCTCCGTTCAAAGGTCAATGACCTAGAGAACAAGTCGCAGATCCAACTTGAGATTGATCAACCTACCTGAAGGAGCAGAACGAAGAGATGCATGCGCTTTCATGGAGAGCTGGCTCTCCAAAACACTCTAAGGAGCCCACTGGATGTTGAAAGATGTCACAGTCTTCCCTCAAATAATTCCTAGGTGCCTCAGCCTGTCATTATGAAGTTTTTAAACTTCAGAGACTAAGGCTACTTTCACACTGCAGGCAAAATCGCATCAAGTCCGACTTTTCTGACCCTATGCAACCCATATCCAATCATGCTATGACAGTGTGAACAGTACAAATCCGATATTTTCAAATCCGATCTGGGTCACTTTCGTATGTGGTGCTGAATCCGATACATATCTGATGTTTTAGAAAGCGACTGCTGTTTGAATAGTCATGTCGCATTAAATCCGTCTTTTACGTCACTGACACAAGACAGACGCCAATTATCAGCTCCAGAGAAGCGCCCAATAAGACATTGCGAACGCTTCCTGGCCATCCCATGTAGATGTTAGTGAAACTGTCTGGAAGACAACGTTGGAGAACCATGAACATTTTATTTGTACTGTATAATCTGCAGATTCTGACAGAAATCTGCAACTATCCTTTGAAGCACCGCTCCTCTAAAACAGCAATAAGGATAATTATTTGGCCGTATGTAAATACCAAAATAACTATAACTTAAAGCAAAATTGGGAAACGTAAAGTCCGAAACAAGTCTTTATATTAACGGCCAACAATCCTGTTTGGTCTGGGTCTAAACAGAGCGTGTTGTGTGTGACATCTTCTTTTGCGCATGCGGGCCGCTTTGAGGGTTCACACTAGAGCGCGTTTGCTCTTTCTTTTTCTTCTCTCCTTTTTTAAAAAATTCACTATTATTACTATTTTACCTTCCCAAGAATGGCCATCTTCATATTTTCAGCTTTAATCTACTGCAGTCAACTTACTATCTACAATTATGTCCCAATCTATGACTATTAAGATAACATCCTGGAACTGTAGGGTTTAAATAAAGTGAGTAAGGTGAAACAGGTATTGACTATGTGCACGAGACAATGCTAACTTCCTGTTTTGAGACCGGATGTGGGGTTGTACATTTCCGGCAGCTTTACTTTGCGGTCAATCGCTACTGCGAAGATATACTCCAAAATCATGTCCAGAACTCGAAAACGGAAAGATGGCGTTAAGTTACAAAGAGCAGAAGGTGGGAACACTCACCGCTGCTGTGTCATAAAAAATCTAATGATCAATTTTGACGTTTAAAGCGTTTAGATCGATCAGTTGTTTACATCACTCAACACAAGCAGAACTGCATCACTGCAGCAGAAGAGACATCGTCCACACTCAGAAGCACATCTCTGTATAGTGACTGGTCTCATGATCTAAACAGGCAAATGTTCAGCATTCAAACTACAGGTGAAGAACAGTCAAACCAGATGTTTCCCCGTTATGTCGAGATCAGCTAGTCAAGTACACACCTACACAGCATGTCAACAAACCGTGAAAACCACACAAAAATGAATGATTGCTGGTAACGGTTTCTATACATTAGTATTTACGAAGGGTATGTTGTGACTTACCTTCAAAATTACAGCGGTCCCTCGCTATAACGCGGTTCACCTTTCACCTCGCTGTTTCACAGATTTTTTTAGTGCAAGTTTGCGGCGTAGCCCTCGTAGCTCCTGCTGGTTGATTAATAGGCTGGTGTGAAAAATTGCTGCCAGGTTTCTTGAAATGAGAGCTGCTCCATCCAAAGTGGGATGGATGCCGCTTGTGCTAACAAGACCAGGTTTCCCCCATAATGTTTCACAATTATCTATAAAGCCCAAATTGTTTTTAGGACATGTCCATTCTGGTCCGATGGGGTAGAAGCTTTTTAATAAAGTTCATTTTTAACATGCATTGCAATGCATGCTCAGAATAGAGTTGATACACTCCTTGTTAGAAGGATATGAGCACTAACCCCACAGTGTGAAGGGTAAACTAAGAGGCATAGAGTTGAGTGTTGAAGGTAAATTGCTCCACACTTATAGAACACTGCTTCAGATAGATAGAGGCTGCCTTGGCTTTGTGTGGGGTACAACATGGTGTTCCAGTCAAAAATAATTGAAACTTGTGATTTGTCAGTTAAATTGGAAATAACATGTCTGGTAACAACTGTAAGGTAGGAAGGAGTTTTCTCACACAGGAGAAGATCCCTGACTTGAGGTCAAAGACCGTTGCCATGCAGAAGGACCACGAGGAGAACAAATCAGGGAGCACCGAGTCTAAAACAGGGAATCTGCACATCAATAGCCAATTACAAATGTTTCCTGTTTTCATGTGTCTGATATATATTTTGAATTATGAACTGTACTTCACTTCTCTGTGAGCAGACGACCTGACATAGAGAAGACCAACAGCTGTGCAAGCCGAATCTGCAACTGCCGCATGATAAAACGGCGTGAACTGCTAGATTGTCTCCCGAACTTCTTTCAGTAAAAAAGACCACCACAAGTCTGACATTGTTTCAGTTACACACTGATTCAGTATTAATTTTAGTTACCTCCAACTGACATAACTCGTGTAATTACTGCAGACATGAATTATAATTTCAATGAATTTATGTTTAACCCTAGCCAGCAGTTTTAAATTGTCCTTCCCCCCCCCCCCCCCCTTTTTTTTTTTTTTACAGCTTATAGTGTTCTGTGTCCTTATTGGCTGCAGACCACTGTCAATCAATTTCCTCCATGCCGTGTCCCCTGTACAGCTCAGAATGCGTTCAGCCTGTCAAATTTACATAAATCTTCGATCGCTAGCAGTGTGACCCTGAAGTGCTGTACTTTATGTTTGTAAGTTTTCTCGCCAAGATACACAACAGTGTCAACTAAACATCATCACCTACAGGTGCCTTTGGTTTCATTCTATAATACTGGACTTATTTTTCTACAAAGGTTTGAACTTTGAGTGTTTAAAATAGAGAGAAAAGTGTGAAAATGTTCATGCCTGTCTGAGAAAAGTGTATAAAGCATGCAGTGAGGGGTTTTACAGTCTCAAAACATCTATAATAATTGTAAAAAAATAAAATTGGCTACTTTGCAGATTTTACCTATCGTGGGTTATTTTTAGAACATAACTCCCGCGATAAACAAGGGCCACTGTACTGCAACTATAATTATAATTATACCATATCAGCTTTATTTATAAAGCACTTTAACATAAAACCAGGGTTCACAAAGTGCTGTACATATACAAAAAGCATAAGCAAAGTAAAATAAAATAAGATACAATAAGATAAAATAAATAAATGAATAAATAAGATAAAACATGTTAAAACAAATTGAGTTAACCCCTTAAAGAGGGCAAAAGGCTTCAGCAAATAAAAATGTGTTAAGAAGAGTTTTAAACTGAATGAAGTGTCTCAGCTTGGTGCTTATTCCATGCCCCGGTTTGACGAGCCCCTGGATTTCCAAACTGGAAATAACCAGGACTACTGGCAGATTCTCTTTTCTCCAGACTCTCCAGAGTCTTATTGACTAATTAGGCAGTTCTTGGGATTGGCTCGTTGCTATTTTTGGTTCATGACCGGTTTTGCGGACCTGCCCAGCCCCCTGACTGATTTCACCCAAAAAAGTGCCTAGACCTGGTCCAGTGGATGGCGTTTGTACAGGAGTATGTTTACTTTTTAAACAAAATGCAACAATGAGTTCTGAGCAAATCACAGTTTACAACTGCAAACCTCTGGGGAGAGCTCCTAGACCACATACACTGGTGAGTGTGATCTGTGGCAACCTGAGACCTTCTGGAATGGAGCAATGCAAGTGTGACTCTGCCCAATGTGTTCTACTATGCATGGCTAAAAATAAAATAGTACTGGCCATAACACGGAGGCTCATGAGATTAATTACGTCACTTTGGGGAGTGTGTTTTGGGGGAAGGTGGTGTTCGACTACACACATATGCTGCTCGACAGTAGCAACCACACGGCCTTCTTTCTGCATACACACCAACAATAATTCTGTCCCTTTGTCATGTATGGCTATCTGAGCTCTCAGACTGAAGACTGCTCTCATATTCATGGACAGAGTCACTCACACATACACAGACTGTCCAGGCCCTAAAAATAGCTGGTGTTAGCTGTCTGATGATATGTATGGAGATAAATACCTGCAAATGAGTCTCATGTGTGTTACCAAATATGTGCACAGACACACGCAGTACGTCCCAAAGACATAAACTCTCTTATCCTCCATAAATAGGTCACAAACTGGCACCTCATTTCTCTTCACTCCTCAGTGTCCTTCTCTGCTGTCCCAGATAGAGCAGCCACAATCACTTTCTTCCATCCAGCAAATAGTCCAACTCACCTCGACCAGACAGAGAGGACATCTATGCTGCTGCACAAACATCTCTCACATCTCTATGTAGCTAATATTAAAGACAAACAAAAGCGAGCAAAATGATTTGCAAAAATGTAATTATCCTTTCTCTTTCTCACAGAAGCATTCAACTTGACAACTATGTTCATCTAGCCACTCTATGTTTCGTTTTATTTGTGTATTTTTCACTGCACTTCATGGCATTTACTATTTCATACTTTATTTATGTTTTTCAGTTTGCAGAGGACATGGAGCTCTTTTTAAAAGCATGTGCTGACGAGCAGGGACTACGGGTCATGTGACGTTTGACACTTAATGGACAGATGAAGGCACTGGCTGCTTGTTTGTGTTTTTATGTGTTGTTGGGTTGGTTTTTTTTCAGTGTACAGAATTCCAGTTAAACTTGTTATAAAATGTTGTTTACTTGTTTCCATGTCCATACTTATAGTAAAAAAATTAAGTGTAAATGTAACAGAATTGTTTATACTTGTAACTTCAAAATAAAAAGCTTACAGTTGCTATTAACATTAATGTATTACCCTGTAATCCATAATATTTTTATACATTTTACGCATTAACCCTCTGGGCTCTATCCTGGCCTTATGTGGCCACTTCACTTCCTTTTTCTTTCTTTTTTTGACCATTTTTGCTGTGTTAATGCAAATGGAATGAAAGGGTCTAGATTGTTTTCAGCTTTTGGCCACTTGAAACCCATTATTATGACATTTTTAAATTCCTTGTTGTTGACAGTGCTAAATCATGCAATTTAGGTAAAATTGCTTTTATTCTAAACTCAGCACATAAAAATTATGGTTGTTGTTGTTGTTTTTTTGTTTTGTTTTTTTGTTTTTTTAACCAAATTACATCATTTACCCATTTTTGGCTGAACAACAAATTTCATGTAATATTTTTAGTTTCAAACAGGGGTGTTTGATGGCTTACTACACCGCAGTGGACCAAAAGAATGACATAGGTTTGATCTTAAGGGTCCAATTGTCATGGTCCCCGTGCCTGCTCGGCTGGCCCTGTGTGGCTACATGTTATGTTTTGTCTTTTCTCTCTCCTCTCTCTCTGCTCGCTGCCTGGGCGGAGCTCATTGTGAGCTCCCGGCCTCCACCACCTGTAGGCAATCACCTGTGGCTCCTCACCTTGTTTGCTCCCGCTACTTAAGGCAGTGACTGAGAGCACCTCGCCGCTGGACTATTGAATAACGCTCGTCAGTGCTACTTTAGCCTCAGCCAGTTTTGAGCTCTGTCCGTGAAAGTTCCGTGCTAACCCTTGTTCTCTGTATGCAGATTTCTCGTGTTTGGTTTGGAGACTCTGGACGCTTTTCCCGACCCCGCTCTGCACCCCTGGGAACCCTGGCCCCCTTCTCCTTCACCTGTATATAGTGCACCTGGAGTGTGTAAATAAACCTGTTTTTTCTGAGATTTCAGTCTGCGCCGAGTCCTCCCTGCTCCTCCGTGACACCAATAGTTTGTGCATGGCATTGCAGCACAAATATGTGTTTGCAAGATAGACTGGGGGAAAAAATGACGCATTAAATATTACACAGGCTGCATTGAATTTCTGTTGAGTTTGAGTTTCCCAGTCAAACTTAGCTTTGAAGCACCTGCTAAAAACCGTTTTACTCTTGTAGAGTTCACAACAAGACACCATAGCCAAAATATTAACTCTCAAAAACAAATTCAAAGCTGCAGCACATACAGCAACAAACACTGTTAGTAAATGTGTCCTGGAGTTTATGCAGGTGCAGAAAGTGCTGCTGCTGTAAATAAGCCTAACAGCTTCTAGATCACTTATTTTTCTGGAAAGATGGCAAGAAGGGCATCACTGCTCATTTCTACAATCTCCCAGATCTTGGAATACAAGCCTCTGTCCCATGAAAATCACTTCACAGTAGTAGGAGTCCACTAAAACCTACAAATGAAGAGTGATCCTGGAAGAAATGGGGCGCACACTATAGTGACCTCAACAAGTGCAAGACAGCCTTGTCCCCGATGCTCAGATGAAAAGATAAATAAATAAACCTTTTTATCTGAAAGGTTACTGGTAATATATATAACCTAACTGGCATTTAAAGAGTAAAAAAAAGAATGTAGATAAAATTTTGGTTTTGATGAAAAGGACTGGAGCTAATTTAAAGAGTCAAGTCGGTAAAAGTAGAAAAATGTTTTAATAAATATACATTTTATAGCATTTTGTGAACATACACAAAAGTGGCCATTTTTGGCAACGAACAAGCTGAGAGAGAGTTTTATATTTTTTGCTCTCCTTGAACAAAAATAATAGAGCACAATAATCAATGTTGATGTTAATCAATTAGATGTCCCAGACTCTACTATGAATAATATAGCGGTCCCTCGTTTATCGCGGGAGTTACGTTCTAAAAATAACCCGCGGCAGGTGAAATCTGCAAAGTAGCCAACTTTATTTTTTACAATTATTATAGATGTTTTAAAACTGTAAAACCCCTCACTACATGCTTTACTTTCCTCAGACAGGCACGAACATTTTCACACTTTTCTCTTTTGTTTAAACAGTTCAAACCTTCGTAGAAACATAAGTCCAGAATTATAGAATGCAAAACGTTTCGTCGGCATTGTTGTGTTTGTTGGGGAGAAAACTTACAATCTTCAAGACAAGCTGAACGCATTCTGAGCTGTACAGCAGCGGTCCCCAACCTTTTTTGCTCCACGGACCAGTTTAATGTCAGACAATATTTTCATGGACCGGCCTTTAAGATGTCGCGGATAAATACAACAAAATAAAATGATACGACCAAGACAAAAAATGTGGTATTTTGTAAATATAATAATAAACGTGAATTCACTGTGTAATTGTGTAATTTTATTAGCAGCATCCTCCTGAAATGCGCCAACAACATTGAGAGTAACATCCTCCTCTCTGCTTCTTAATGCTCTCTGGTCGCTACGGTAACGCGTAAATAGTTCTTTCAAAATAGGACACACGACTACAACACGGCAAAAGACCCAGGGAAACCGAATTAACGATAAAACCTCAGAAAACCATACATTTCACACCCGAGCCTCAGCTCTCACGGCCCGGGTGTTGGGGACCGCTGCTGTACAGGAGACATGCCACTAGATTGATTGACAATGGTCTACAGCAATCAGAACGCACAACACAATGTGCTGTAAATTAAAAAATAAAAAATCAGCGTAACAGCGAGTCCGCGAAAGGTAAACCGCGTTATAGTGAGGGACCACCGTACAATAATTTCCAGTAGCACTGCTGATATGGTGAGTTTTGAGGTTGTCTTCAAACAAGTGCATTGTACAAAAAAAAGGTGCTTGAAGGATTGAAAATGTAAAAAGTAATGACTATTTTATATTTATGAAAAAAACTTGATGAGATGATGAGATGATGAGATAACCTTTATTTGTCAGTTGCAGGTCTTTTACCCACAACCGAGATGACAGACCTTGCCGACCGTACATACAATACAAACATCACATTGGTTATACTAGGTCAGGCCAGGTAGCGAGAAAAAAAACATCGAAATGTGTAACACAGAAGGATAATACAGGAATGCACAGATATCAACACACCATAGCACAATAAACACAGACAGCAACATGGGAAAGTTCCAGTGTGTACAGCTGATCTGGGACCGCTGCAATCTTCGACTGCGCCTCCAGCCAACCCGATGTCCACATCAGAGGGGAGGTAAGCGTTGGAGGTGGCGTTGGATCCGGCGTAGGGAGGGTGATGCGTCAGTGAGTGCTTATCAGTATATGTATGTGTGTGTGTGTCCATAGTTCAGCTGAGACAGTGTCCTTCGCCCTGCCAGGCTAAGTAAACAGTCTTCCAGCCAACCCAGCCAACCTTGTAGGGAATGGGAAGAACAGACTAAACACAGTCGTTATCAGGGAGCTTTTGTTCGGCTCCAGCCTTGAGCCCACAGCTGGCTCCGAAGGGGTAGCTGGATTATGATGGTGATTTTTCTTTTGCGACAACTCGTGAGAATTTCAAAGCTGTTCTTTAACACTCCGACACTGGTCTCTCAATCTCCCGTTGGAGAGCCGCGAGCTTCCCCATGATGGTATTAACCTTCATTTCCGTGGTCTTGTCATTCTTTTGCTCAAAGAGCAGATTCTGAGACCTCACGACCGCAGTCAGCTTTTTCCAAGATGTAATCCAACTTCCGCTCAGAGATGTTGTTCTGAGTGGACTTTTCCTTGATGTAATCCAATATACGCTCAGAGGTGTTGTTCTGAGTATTCACAGCAGCTGTAAGCGTCTCCAAGCTCTTAACCATGCTGCTCTCAATGAGCCCGTTCTGAGAAGTCGCGCCTCGTCCCACCGTTTCAATCCCAGCGGGCAGCTTTGTGGGGGTTTGAACAGCCGGTTCGGCTTTCTTAATCCTCCGATAAGCCAGAGCCAAGCCAGCTCCGATCAGCAAGAACCCTGTTACCATGGTTCCGAATAGGTAGATATCTTCAGCGTCCTCGATCAACAGTCCCACCAGGCACACGATCCTCCATGTCTGCCACCCGTCCATCGTGTATCCGGCAGGGAAAGTCCCTCCAGGGCACTCGGGCTCTCCCGAGCCCAGACTTCTCGTTGAGAAAAGGGTGTCAATAGCATTCAGAGACCAGTTGATCAAATCCATAATTCTCTTTAGGTTTTAGAAACAGACTGTGAGAGAGTGTTCCAGGGAAAGTAATACAAAAACACGAGACTAGACAAGGACATAAGAACAAAGCAGGGAAGATAAGGGAGAGGAGAAAAAGGGCGTCCACCTCCTCCGAGAGCCAAAAGGAAAAGTAGCAAAAAAACCAAAACAAAAACATAAAACATGGACACTTTTGGCAACGAACAAGCTGAAGGGATGGTGATTTTTTTAAACAAACCCAGAGTGTTAAAAAACATTTTAAACCATGTTTATTTCTCATCAGCATCAATAGTAACAAAAACACAATTTAGTTTTCGCTGTCAAAGTCGATTTAACTGAAGTTACGTGTTTCCGGTTACTGTGGAGGTCACAATATGGCGCTCCCCAGTGGCTGCAGCCAGGTGCTCTTGATTGGTGTAGGCTGCTGGGGGATTCCCATGATGCACTGGGTGTTTCTTCTTCACTCACTATGTGTTAACAGACCTCTCTGCATTGAATCATATCTGTTATTAACCTCTGTCTCTCTTCCACAGCATGTCTTTATCATGACTTCCTTCTCTCACCCCAACCGATCGCAGCAGATGGCCCCGCCCCTCCCTGAGCCTGGTTCTGCTGGAGGTTTCTTCCTGTTAAAAGGGAGTTTTTCCTTCCCACTGTCGCCAAAGTGCTGCTCATAGGGGGTCATATGATGGTTGGAGTTTTCTCTACAATTTAAAGCGCCTTGTTCTGATTTGGGGCTGTATAAATAAAACTCAATTGAATCAAATCCATAAGTCATACCTCAAATCACGATGTCCTGGTCATGGAACACGGGAACAGCCATACCCTGTGCAATAAAACACACGTCATGTATGAACATTTTCCATCCACTGTCTGAAATAAATAGTTTGTCATCATGATCCCAGAGTTGGCAAATGGATGGTTTATGAACTGGTACTTATATAGCACATTCTACTTAAGTTTGAACATTCACAATGCTTTTTACTACTACTACTCATTTTTTTATCTACACCTTAGCAGTTTTACCTTACATTCTAACATTTACAGGCACACTTAATGCAGTTTGTAAAGTCAGTGAAAGCTTTTGTTTGCTCACCAGTCTATTTCAGTTTGTCATTTGGAGTCAGTTCCCCTCCTGTGTATCATTGCTAATAGTGGAGCCCCTCGCTCAGCCTAGTTGGGTATCCACTTACCCAGCCATACTCTGGAAGTCATGCCAGAAATCACTGCAATCCTTTTTACAGAGACCTGATCACGTGTCCGACAGTCAGTCAGACAGTCAGCCTGGTAGCTGGCTTTCTCAAAGCACATTGTAATTTGGAGAGGCTCCCTTTGTGAAATTTCTCAGCAGGTATTTCAATGGTACTTTTGTGGCAGTCTCACAGGCTGCTTAGAAGGAGAACAAGTGATTAACTCATTAACTCATTAACACAAATGCATGAACAATTGGTGCAATATATTGCACCAATTGTTCATGCATTTGTGTCATCGCGTTCAGGTTATTGTAATTCCCTGTTTACCAGCTTGGATAAATCATCTCTTTCTTGCCTCCAAGCTATACAAAATGCAGTGGCCAGGCTACTAACATGTTCTAGCAAGCGAGCTCACATTACTCCCATCTTATATTCTTTACATTGGCTCCCAATAGATTTTAGAATTTGTTTTAAAATTCTTGTTTTAACAAGTAGAGCACTAAATGGCCCCAGATTATTTATCCAAGCTTCTTATAAAATACACTGCTGCTCGTTGTCTCCGCTCGTTGTTACACAACTGAAGACTAAAGGGGCGGAGCCTTTCAGTCTGTTGCACCAAGGCTGTGGAACAGTTTACCTCCACAGCTACGTTTGGTTGACTCTGTGGAATCCTTTAAAAAGTGTCATGGTCCTGGGTCGTGTGACCCAGTGTGTTATGCTTAACCTATTTTGATGTTTATTGTTTGCTTAGGTTCTTTAAGGTAGTCCAGTCCTTTTGTAATTATGTTACCCTTGCATTACGTCTCCCTTGCCCTTCGTGTGTTTACGTCTGTGTGTCTTGTACTGTCAAGTTCATGCTGTCAGTCATGTCACCTCCCCCTGTACTACGTCTCCCCGGTTCATGTCTCATGTTTCCTGTTTTACTTTGAAGGCCTGCATTCACTGTCTGTGTATTCAGCTCACTCCTCCTGTCCTGTCGTTAAGTTCATGTGTGTCAGCTGCGTTCCCATGTGTGGCCACTTCCCCTGATCATCCCTCATGTGTATTTAGTCTCTGTGTTTCTTACAGTCTGTGTCGCGTCGTCTGTGTTCCCACCCTCCGTGTTTCCATGCCTGGTCTGTTGTCTTCCAAGCCATAGCCTCACCATAGTTTGTTCCCAGTTTAGGTTTTTGTTTAGCCACGCCATCCCTGCTGTATTTGCACACCTTGTTTTCAGCCATATTAAAGGCTCGCCTTCTGTTAAAGTTCACTCCCGTCTGTTCACTTGTGTACGCACCTGGGTCCATTACACGCATTCTCCACTCGGTCCGTCACAGCGGACCGTGACAAAAAGCAGTTAAAAACGTTTTTGTTTCAACAGGCCTTCTGTGAATCAACACTTTTGAATTGTTTTGAATTTGCATTATTTACATTGTCTATTTTATTACTTAATGTTTTCTTTATTTTAACCCTTGTGTACAGCGCTTTGTGACTGCCTGTCTACAAAAAGCGCTCAATAAATAACCTCACTTACAATATCACCACCAAAGGAGGAGTGTCATTCATTTCCCTCACATCATATTTACTGATATCACGCAATGCTGAAGAATCTGGGGTCACTTGCCTGACATATAGCAGCTGCATGTTTTTTGTTTTTTTACAAAGGAACAATTGCTGTCACATATTCTGTTTAATTATCTGCTGGAGCCACCTGCACCGTTTCATTCAATCAATATATTTATTTATAAGCACTTTTAAAAGCAACACAGGTTGATCAAAGTGTTGTACACAGTAAACAGTAAAAACCTCAGTCACAATTAAAAGCTAGTGAGTAAAGATGGGTTTTCAGATGGGTTTTAAAGATGTTGAGTGTTGAAGAGACACTAATTTGAAGAGGCAGACTGTTCCAAAGTGCAGCAATCACAAAGGCCCGGTCTCCTCTGGGTTTTAGGAACAATCAGAAGTAACTTATCAGCTGACCTAAGAGTGCTAATTGGAGTATTTTTAGTTAACAGGTTAAGAGGTAAGACAGAGCTAATCCATTTAGAGACTTAAAAACAAGGAATAAAATCTTTAAATCAATTCTATAACATACAGGAAGACAATGCAAACGAGCCAAGACTGGAGAAAGATGGTCGTGTTTACAAGTGCCTGTCAAGAGTCGGGCTGCAGCATCCTGAACACGCTGAAGTCGAGAGAGCAGAGCCTGGCTGATCAGTAATGCTTTGAAACCAGACTGAAATGTGTCATTCATTTCCAGAAAAGCCTGGAGCTGAAGGAAGATCATTTCTTTGAGGATTTGGGGCAGGAAGGGGAGTTCAGAGATTGGTCTAAAATTTGAGAGAGCTGTTGCATGAAGATTTGTTTTGTTGAGAAATGGGTGCACTGTAGCATGCTTAAGATCAGCTGGGATGGTTCGCATTAGAAGGGAGGTTTAATAAATTAGGTCCAATAGTGTCAAAGACTTCTTTGGAAAGGCGAGAGGGGAGAGTGTCGAGGTGACACATAGAGGGCTTAAGATGGGAGACTACTTCACCCAGAGCGCACAGAGCAACTGTGACGGCAGACGTGGTGTTTGAGAATGCCCCTTGATGCAAGCACGGCTTCTGTGGCGAGTGAGCTTTATTTTAACAGTGACAGTACAAACAGCAGTGAGGATGGCATGCAGAACCTAAGAATACCTAAACTGGAAAAACTAAGAAAAATAAACCAGAAACCTTTAAACAGACGCAGGGAGACTCGGGGAAACAACACCGATGAACCAGCAACATGCATGAGATGACACACACTATAAATACACAAACTGGAACATGAGGGAACGAGGAACAGGTGGCATGACAGCTGGAGCCAATTGGGGACGACGAGACATAGAAGCAAAGCACTAACGTCGTGATGCTGAGATGAAACCTCGCGATGAACTGAAGCTTTCCATCCAACTGGTTGACTCAAGGTTCGAAGCATTGTGATGATTCATTTGCTCTACTGCGCCATCAAGTGAACGATTCAAGTGAAAAAGGCTCTTTAATTATAATGATGTGATGTGTAAACCTCTAAACTGAATAAATAAATTGTTTTCATGGTTATTTATCCCGAATATTGTCTCAGTATGTCTGATACAAAAGAGAAAGTGGAAACTATCAGGACAGAGTTTTGGTATGATTGTGTAACTGTGTAATCATCAGTGTTGGGTAAGTTACTTTAAATTAGTAACTTAGTTACATTACTAGTTACTTCTATCAAAAGTAACTCAGTTACTTCGAGTTACTCGTTACTTTCAGAGTAACTAGTTACTAGGGAAAGTAACTTTGGTTTAACTCAGAATTCTCTTGTTAATGTGTTGCTTCCATAACTTTGTCAAATTCAAATTCAAATTCAAATTCAAATTTTATTTGTCACGTACACAGTCATACACAGTACGATATGTAGTGAAATGCTTGGACAACTACTCGTGACCTAAAGAAAACAAAAAAAGGAAAGGCTATGAATAAGATAGGAAATAAATATGAAAAATTAAAAAGGGTAAATTTAACTAGGAAGGAATAAAATATAAAAAATTAAAGTTAAAAATGAAATAACTGTACAACACAAATTAGAATGAAGGGTAAATTTAACTGGGAAAGAATAAGATAAAATATATAAATTAAAGTTGAAAATAAAATAACTGTACAACAAAATACACAATATAGAACTATATAAGAATGTATGAAGAAATCTAAATCTAAATAAATATATACACAATAACAGCAGCTGTACAAGTATTAACCGGAAATGAAGAATATAATGTCCAGTGTTGTGCAATCCACATTATGTCTTGTGCAGTGCAAATATGCTTAAAGTGATTTAAGTAATGAAGTGAAAACAATGTCCAGAAAGTCCAGTGTGTGTGTAAGAACCATATGTGTGGGTCAGTACTGTGTGGTGGTGTGATTGAGAGACCGTATCGCCTGCGGGAAGAAGCTCCTCCTCAGTCTCTCTGTGTTGGTCTTCAGGGAGCGGAATCGCTTTCCTGACCTCAGCAGAGAGAACAGTCTGTTGTTGGGATGGCTGAGGTCCTTCACGATCTTCCTGGCCTTGGTCCAGCACCGCCTGCTGTAGATTGAGTGCAGGTCAGGGAGCTCGGAGCGGATGGTGCGCTCAGCTGATCGCACAACCCTCTGTAGAGCTCGTCTGTCCTGCATGGTGCTGTTCCCGAACCAGGTTAAGATGTTTCCCGTCAGGATGCTCTCTATGGTGCAGGAGTAAAAGTTCCTGAGCACCTTGGAGGGCAGTTGGAAGTCTCTCAAGCGTCTGAGGTGGTAGAGACGCTGTCGGGCCTTTTTCACCACGGTGTTGATGTGACAGGACCATGACAGGTCCTGCGTGATGTGAACTCCGAGGTATTTGAAGCTGTCCACTCTCTCCACTGGGCACTCGTTGATGACGGGGGTCTGGTAGTTCCTCTCCTGCTTAGTGCTGAAGTCCACTATCAGCTCCTTTGTCTTACTGACGTTTAGAAGGAGGTTGTTCCTCTGGCACCAGTTCTCCAGATTCCTAATCTCCTTCAGGTAGGCCGTCTCGTTGTTATCAGAGATCAGGCCCACCACGACGGTGTCGTCAGCAAACTTGATGATGGTGGTGGAGCTGGTAGTGGCCACACAGTCATATGTGTACAAAGAGTACAGCAGGGGGCTCAGAACACACCCCTGGGGGGCTCCAGTGCTGAGAGTGGTGGAGGCTGAGACATGTCCGCCCATCCTTACTGCCTGTGGTCTGCCAGTTAGGAAGTTGGAGATCCACAGACACATAGATGAGCTGAGTCCCAGATGCTCCAGCTTGGTGGTGAGTGTGGAGGGAATTATGGTGTTAAATGCAGAGCTGTAGTCTATGAAGAGCATTTTAACATAATTCCCCCTTCTAGTGTCCAAGTGAGTGAGTGATGTGTGGAGGAGATGAGAGATGGCATCGTCTGTGGAACGATTTGGACGGTAAGCGAACTGTAGTGGGTCCAGTGTGTCTGGTAGTGAAGAAATGATGAAGTCTCTGACCAGGCGTTCAAAGCACTTCATCACTACTGAGGTGAGTCCCGTGTTGTAGGCAGCGGTGCGGGATCTCAGAGCGTCGCGGATGGTTTTAGCCACCCACGGCTTCTGGTTGGGAAACGTTGTGATAGTCTTTGTCTCCACGGTATCATCCGCTAGTTTCCCGATGAATCCCACAACCGCTTCCGTAAACACGTTGACGTCATCGTCGGAGCTGTTTCTGAACATGCCCCAGTCTGCGTCATCGAGTGCGTCCTGTAACGCGGCCACCGATTGATCCGTCCAGCGCGCGACCTTCCTCTGAACCGGAACTTCCTGTTTCAGCCTTTGTTTGTATTTTGGCATGAGGAAGATGGCGGCGTGATCAGATTTGCCAAACGGGGGGCGGGATTGTGCCTTGTAGCCGTCCTTGACCGTAGTGTAGCAGTGGTCCAGTGTCCTTTCACCCCTGGTGGGGCAGGTGATGTGTTGATAAAAGTTCGGCGCTGCGCGTTTGAGGTTGGCGCTATTAAAGTCCCCCGTCACAATAAGCGCAGCGTCCCGGTGTTGTGTCTGGTGCTGTGTGAGTGCCTCATGCAGCTCGCATAAGGCGGTGACCGTGTCCGCTTGTGGTGGAATATAAACGGCACTTATAATGACCGATGTAAATTCCCGAGGTAGATAAAAAGGACGACACATGATGGACAGTAGTTCCAGATTTGGTGTGCAGGAGCGTGTGAGAGGAACAACGTTCGCACTGTTGCACCAGTTGTTGTTCACCATTAAACACACGCCGCCTCCCCTTGACTTCCCCGAGTCCCGTGTCCTGTCCATGCGGTGAACCGAGAAGAACTCGGCCGGCTGGATGGCGTGGTCCGGCACCGCTGGGTTCAGCCATGTCTCGGTGAAGCAGAGGAGATTGCAGTCCCGAATGTCTCTCTGGAACTTTATCCTGGCCCTGAGGTCGTCAAGCTTGTTCTCCAGTGACTGGACGTTGGCGAGCAGGATGCTAGGCAGAGGTGTGCGGTGTGCACGAGCTCTCAGCCTGTTCCTGACGCCGGCTCGCTTCGCTCTAGGCCGCCGCCGCTTCCCTTTGTTCTCCCTCGAGATCTCACTCGGCCAGCTCGGATCCGGAGTTAAAAACTTCGAATTGTGAGTACATTGTATACCAATAGAAACAAGAGTGTCACTGTCATACCTAATGTACCCAATGGTGATGATTTTGCCGATTTAGAAACGCTGAAAACTAACTTAAAAAACAAAGACAAAGAAAAAGTGGTCGGAGCAGTCGTGACGGCAGCCGACCTCACCGGCGCCATCTTAATCCCGAGTCAGTCTTCTAGCTTGCTTACTTGGCACAAGTGCACTGTGCCACCTACCAAAGGAAAAGATAATGTGCACATTTCCACGAGAGAAGTCCCACGCCTGGACCGTCATTGACCGCCGCCATGATTCTAGCCTACGTCACAGCGTCATGTGCGCCTTTTACATCCAACACAAAAACTGCAGTCGTGGTGCTTTTGATTGTACTCAGAACTCGGAAATTCTGCCTTCTGAATAGGAAGATGTAGGTAACACCAGACTGCAGATTAGCTGCTTACAGAGCTGGACTGGGACAGAAAATTGGCCCGGGCATTTTGACTAGAGACCGGCCCACCATTATAGGAAAAATCATAAAGCCTTTGAATGAAAACAAACACTGTTGTGACAGTGATGTTCACTGTTCTGATGGTATATATGCATCAATCTATCAATCGTTTGTTGTAAGATTCAGATAATTATTTTTTAAAAGCGAGACATTTTAAATAAGAATAAGAAAGAAAAGTATTTCTTTGTGCCCCCCTCTCCCTGTTAGTGCCCTACCTGGCCCCCTGGCCACAGTTTGCTAGACCCGCCCCTGCACAGTTACCAGCTGTCTGCTACATAAAAAAGGATCCTGGTGTTATTTGTCTCTCAGAAACAGTTCATAACTTCAACTCATTCATGTGACCTAAAAGGTAAACCTGTTTCTCCATCACCTGTTCAGCTCTGATGATTCAGTAAGGACATCTCCTGGTTTCATCTTCATGTTTCCCTCTCACCAGATAACCAAACCATATCATGACCAGCAAACATCAGCTGATACTAGAAATTAATATTAAATAAATTCTAACAACAGCTGATCAAGCTTAAAAGTGCTGCTGTTGTTTAACGCGACATCTGCTGGTTTCCTGTTTCTGCCGCAAAGTGGGCGATAAACAAACAAGAGAGCCGATCAGCTGATCATTGATCAGTTTCATGATTGAAGTAGAAACGGGAGAGGGAGGGGAGAGAATGAGAGAAGAAGAGGCAGCTGTGCAGCAAAGACACAGAATAACTCCAGCTTTGTGCCTTTTCCATTGTAGCTGAATTACGGGACAAACTGTTCCTTTTCACCTCAATAAGAAACGCGTAACATTTTCTCTGAATACCAGACGGGACGGTTGGCAACTCTAATAACTTATGAACAAAATAAAGTTCAACATCAGTAACATAGCACCACCCAGCTGTATAGAAACTCCATCATGCTAGCTAGCACGCAGTACGGAAAAAGTCAGCATAACGAAAATAAACTCCGCCTAAACTTGGTTCATATCTGACCCAGAGAGACTGCAGGTCATAACTTCTTACCTGAAGTTCACCTGACACTCGGACCAGTGGCCGCCTCGGGTCTCACCGCTTGCCTCCCTTTTCCTTCCTCCACCTGCTGGCTTCCACCACTTGCTAATGTTACTGAATCTGTGGAAGCTCCGCGATGCCACCACACGAAGTAACGAATAACGACCCTATCTAAATCCCAGTAACGAGTAACGCGTTCCTGGTTTTGGCATAATAACTAGTTACCGTGCTCGTTACCACAATAATAACGTAGTTACTGTAACGCGTTACTTAATAACGCGTTAGTCCCAACACTGGTAATCATGCTTATGTACATCTGGATAATGACACAAACTAGTGTGTGGTTCTTCACTTTTTAATAAACTAAAAGACAGAAATCAGATTATAGGATCTGTAGTGTTGTTTATTTATATTATGGTGCTTATCATTCGTGACATTTATGACTGTGTGCATACTTTATTAGAAGAGATGAAATTTTAAAAAAATCTCTTTCTTACTGGTTCCATCGAAGAAGAAATGCTCAAGTAACTCTGTAGCACGTATGTAGTCCAATTCCACAACACAATGTGATGGGGAAATCAGCTTTGTTTTGCTGTCCATTTTATTTTGAATCTGGCGCGAACCGGCGAGCCAGTTCCTGAATCAGTCACATGGTACGGACTGCCCGCGAGGCCTCGACCGTCACTGCATACGTAATCAAAGCAAGCCTCGATACGTGCTTCACAAAAACTCCCCCGAGATTACCCGACACGGGCAACGAAGCTTCGACACACAGGACACATCACTAAACATTTGCTCAAACTCCTTGAAGAGGACACAGGCAAGAAAGGTGAGTAATCATATCTTACAAACACTTATTTGCATCACCGGGCGACCATGGCTCAAGGGTTTGGGAAGCGTATCTGTAACCGGAAGGTCGCCGGTTCGATCCCTGGGCTCCCTGTCCTGGTCGTTGTGTCCTTGGGCAAGACACTTCACCTACCGCCTACTGGTGTTGGCCAGAGGGGCCGATGGCGCGATATGGCAGCCTCTGTTCTGTCAGTCTGCCCCAGGGCAGCTGTGGCTACAACTGTAGCTGCCTCCACCAATGTGAGAGTGAATGAATAGTGGCATTGTAAAGTGCTATATAAATCCAATCCATCATTATTACTTTGATCTCTAGATTTTCACACCCGCATTTGTTGGTGGTAAATCTTACTTCCTCTCAATCATCATTCCTTTCTCCTCACAGACTACCACCACATTCCTTGATGAGGAGCAACTGTGCAGGATCTGAAACAAGGCTACCGACTGATTTTTAAAATTCCCAATAAATATTCAATAAATAATTAAACTTCTTGTGTGCAAATGTTTTACTATGCAAATCCATGCTTAACGTGCAATGCTAAATAAAGTGCTTATTAAGGTGCTTTTAATAAAGTGAAAGGTGTGCTCTAAAGTGCTATACAGACAATATAAACAATATAAATAAATGTAGTAAGGGAGTCCTCTTCCTTACAAGTCTCCATGAGGTAAAAATTTGGTTATCACAATTTTTTCTTACAGACCAGTTAGCTGATGCCCTAGGTCCTCTTGCTAGCCATCTCTCGCTCACTGTAAGCAAGAGATGGCGTGGTTTTCTGAACACCTAAGTGTCAAACATCTATAGGAGAGATGTTTGGTCTTGGGAAGGGGGGTGTTATGGCCCTGGCCATAATTAGTTTTGGTGGCTGTTTCTTTGTCTGTGTCTTTAAGTCTCTGCAGGTCCCTGATTGGATGAGCTGACGGCTGCTGATTGGCCCCCTGATCGTATGGTTTTGGGGACCAGGGCGGGGTCAATCTTTCCAACTCTTATGCTGCGTTCCTGTATCCCTAGACTGGGGCGTAACGCTCTACAGTATAAGATGCCTTGAAGCAACTGTTTTTTGTTAAAAATATGTTTTTCCTTTTTAAAAATGTACAAAATAAAATGTAATCAACTTGAATCAACTCTTACTCTCAAGTGTTTTTGTTTTGTCGCTGGTGTCACTGCCTCTCCGTCCGCCACTTTTTGATAAGTGTTAACCTGATCTGCTTCAGATTGAATTGATCGGGGCCCTGGTAGCTCCACAGTTCAACTTGAGGTGACTGGATGAGGGCTGGTCTCAGCACTGCGGTTCTTTGTTGTGTGGTGTGAAAATAAATGGCCAGCTCTTGTTCCCACTGATGCAAATTACGATTTCATGCAGTGAAGTCATAACAACAACCGGTTTAAACTGGTTTGTTGTCTGGATTTTGAATGTCTACCTTTTTATGTTTACTTAGGTTAACAGTCTGATCATATTCTGATTCTTGACAATAATCTGCTTTTCTTGTCACATAATAAAAAGGCATATAACTCTGTATTTACACAAAGTTAGACAGTTCAAATGAAGGTGTAATACACTGATTACAAATCATTTAGCTCATTAATGACTGTAGCTTTTGTATGTTCCTCATCTTCTCCTAGACAAGTGGACCAATTTTGACCACACTTCGCTCAACAACTGCCAACTTCTGTATTTTATCAAAATCCCACAATCAAATATATTTGTACATTTGACAGTTCAACTGTGCACCGAATGAAACGGAACGCCAGCATTGACTCACGCTCTGGAATATCAGATAAGACTGGTGTGTGTCAACTCAAACACATTTCTGAAAGACTTTGTTTGGTAGGATGTGTTAGGTGTGGCTGTGTGCAGACAGGAATAGGACCCAAGGTGCAGACTCCGGAGACAGAACTTAAACCAAAACAGCTTTAATGCTGAACTCAAACATAACATAACTGGGGAAAAAAGGTCAACAATAAACTAACACCGGCGGATTGACAAAACACACAGCAAAATAAACGGTAGATCGCGACACAGACACTAAGAAACACAGGGCTTAAATACACAGAGGGAGCAATCAGGGAATGGGTAACAGGAGGGAAACACAGCTGGGGCAAATCAGGCCTAACGAGACAAGGGGAAGCAAAACCAGACACATTAACATCAGACATGGACTTTCAAAGTAAAACAGGAAACACATAACACAGACTGAACAAAGACACAGACTCGCACGCAGTGCAACAGAGGGAACAGAGACGTGGGACCAGGGCAGACACAAACACTGACTGGACACGGGGATATAGCCACTAAGGACACACAGAGACGCGAACTAGACAAGGGGATACAGCTGACAGGGAAGACAGAGCAGCTAGAGAAGACAGAGACATAAACTATAAGACAGAACTCAAAGAAACCAAAGACTAGAAAGTATAAATAATATAATAAACTCAAAACCCCTGGGTCAACGACCCAGGCATCCTAACAGGATGTTCATTTGATAGCTATATCAACAAGCTTTTGATATAGTTTGCAGCTCACTGGTGCAGTGGGAAATGGACTGGCTCTTATATAGTTTTTTTCTGCGCGCTGCAAGTCTCATTCAACAACTATACAAGTACAACTCTACTGTGTAAATGTGCTATTCTTTGTATATTACGTCAGATGAATTGGAACGCTCTAATGCGTGGGTGTTCTTGCAAACACAACTTCCTGCACATATAATATTATTATTTTTTACAGACAGTCTTTCAGGAAATCTGTCTGTCAGACCCTACAGAGGCTGTGCAGTTAGTCCAACTCCTCCAGTATTGCACAGCAATAAGTGCTATTGCCAGAAGCTTTGCTGTGTCTCCCAGCACAGTGTCAAGAGCATGGAGGATATTTGAGGAGACAGAAAGTTACTCTAAGAGAACTGAACAGGGCTGTAGAAGGTTCTAACACATCAGGAGAACCGGTATCTTCTCCTTTGTGCATGGAGGAAGACGAGCTCTGCCTACCTCCAGCAGCCCACTGTCTGATCAAACAAACAGAAACAGACTTCGTGAGAGTTGCTGGAGGCCATAATGTCCTCTAGCGGGTGCTGTGCCCACTTCCTGGCACTGTAGAGTCAGATTGGCATTTACCATAGAATACCAGAATTGGCAGGTCCGCTTCAGATGCTCTGTGCGTTTCACAGATGAAAGCAAGTTCACCCTAAGCACACGTGACGGATCTGAGAGGTACTGGATAAGCCGTGGAGAACGCTATGTTGCCTGTAACATCACGACCAGTTTGGTGGTTGGTCAGTGACAGTCTGAGGGTGGCATATCCGTGAAGGAATATCTACAAGCTAGGCAACGGCACCCTGACTAGGTATCAGGATGAAATCACATTGTCAGACACTATGATGGTGCAGTGGCTCCTGGATTCGGCCTAGTGTCCAGCCTCATGTGGTCAGAGTATGGAGAGAGTTTCTGGAAGACGAAGGAATAATCATCATCATCATCATCATCATCATCACGATAATAATAATAATATCAGTGACTGACCCCAAGAGTTGCATGACCTAAATCCAGTAGAACACAAATACAACATCATGTTTTGACTGCATCCCAGATTCCACCTGGCTGCATCTGGGAGGAGATCCTACAGGATACTGTCCATCATTCTGTAACAAGCCCCGAAATCTAGAATTGAATTCAAAATCCTGCTCCTCACATACAAGGTCTTAAATAATCAGGCCCCATCTTATCTTAATGACCTTGTAGTACCATATCACCCTATTAGAGCACTTCGCTCTCGCTCTGCAGGCCTACTTGTTGTTCCTAGTAGAATGGGAGGCAGAGCCTTCAGTCTTCAATTCAATTCAATTTTATTTATTTACACAGCGCCAAATCACAACAAAAGTCCCCTCAAGGCGCTTTATATTGTACAGTAGATACAGAGAAAAGCCCAACAATCATATGACCCCCTATGAGCAAGCACTAGGGCGACAGTGGGAAGGAAAAACTCCCTTTTAACAGGAAGGAACCTCCGGCAGAGCCTTCAGTTTTCAGGCCCCTCTTCTGTGGAACCAGCTTCCAGTTTGGATTCAGGAGACAGACACTATCTCTACTTTTAAGATGAGGCTTCAAACTTTCCTTTTTGCTGAAGCATATAGTTAGGGCTGGACCAGGTGACCCTGAATCCTCCCTTAGTTATGCTGCAATAGACGTTGAATTGAATTGACATTGTCAGGCCAGAAGTGACCATATTTGGAGGGTTAGAGGGTGGAGTATCCACCAGCAAGTTTTGGAAGAAGTATTCATATTCAAACTAGTAAAACACTATAATTTACCCTTCGAAACTGGAGCACCTCTTGCCCTGTGGTAGCTGGAATAGGCAAGATGGCATGACTCTTTATCATGTCATTTTTAATAATCAGCTCTGCACAGGAGCTCAAGAAGAGTCCATCCTGTTGCTCTTGGAGTCTAAAATGACAGTGTCGGCAACGTTAGTGACTGAGCAGACCTACTGACCTGTTGGGGCGATCGTGGCTCAAGAGTTGGGAGTTCACCTTGTAATCGGAAGGTTGCTGGTTCGAGCCCCGGCTTGGACTCGGTCATTGTGTCCTTGGGCGCCAGTGTCCGGCAGCCTCGCCTCTGTCAGTGCACCCCAGGGTGGCTGTGGCTACAATGTAGCTGCCATCACCAGTGTGTGATTGTGTGTGTGAATGGGTGGATGACTGGACGTGTAAAGCGCTTTGGGGTCCTTAGGGACTAGTAAAGCGCTATATAAATACAGGCCATTTATTATTGAGACAGCAGAGAAGGAACAGTCAGTACTGAGTCTCCTAAAGGTCAGATTTCATTAGGGAAAAGGATCAAAAACTTTTTCTTAAGGCTGTTTCGCTTTTCTTCAAAGACTGAAGAAACCTAACATCAACCCTCCCCAACTGGTCATGACAGATGGCCGCCCCTTCCTGAGCCAGGTTCTGAGTTTTTTAAACCGAATTATTTGTGTCAGTTTGCTGTAAGATAAAGTAGGACTCGAATGCACAACTCCTTCAAAACAGTGAATTTAATTTACACTGATAAGTGATAACAACAGTCTCCAAAAATGTAAATCCACAGTAATGATGAGTCCTGATCCCAGGTGCCAGCAATTCTCCTTCCAGATGTTGTGCTGCACTTCAGCTCACTTGGTATTTACAATTGCTCAACACATTCACCTCTGATCCACAGATACCTGCTATTTCTTCTGTACAGGAAAGTTTCATAACACGTAGCAAAAGGAATCTCAGTCACCAGAGACTGTGACTGTAGTCATTCAACGATCTGATCAGCCACTCTTGAGTAGTGGCTCTTAATAGGGTCATCACAGGTAGGCTTGTGATTTCCAGCAGGTGTGTGGAGCGGAAAGGTGGGAAAATTCCATTGAGTCCTGCTGCTGCACAAGAACCAGCACACTCAGAAACATACATACACACATATTAACACATGAAACAGAGGACTGAGGAAAAGAGCATGAGATGGCAAGAGAGGCAAAAACTGACAGATCAGGACAGCAAGGACGGAGGGACGATGACAATTTGTCCTTACAGACTTAATTACGAAATAAGAAATTCAAGTTGGTCTTCACTCTGTGTAGTTTATCAATTGAGATTTCAGCATTGACTCTTTTTAAAGTTTATTTCTAAGAAAAACAGGACAGCAACTTAAAAAAAGATACATCCAGGAAAAGGACATAAACGACTTACAAACACAGACAGAAAAACAAACACTGAAACAAACGGACAGAAGAGAGAGCGTAGCGCATAAATCCAGAATTGAATTCAAAATCCTGCTCCTCACATACAAGGTCTTAAATAATCAGGCCCCATCTTATCTTGATGACCTTGTAGTCATTATAGGGGGCAAGCATTTCTAATGAGAATTGGGTAGAAGAGGTTATAATTTAGATTTGTCTGGTCACTGGTTTTTGTTTGGCTGCAGGGGGAGGGGAGCAGCTGATCGGAGCAGCTGACAGAGCTCAAAGGGAGAAACGTGCACAATAAAAACAAAAGTTTTGCAAGCAGCCATTTCTGGGTCCTGCCGGGTCCTGTTATAGTTTGTTTGAAGTGAGATCAGTAATTTGAGAAGTGAGATTTAAACAATGACTCACAGTGACGCAAAGACACAGGAAATGCTCACAGTTAGATTTTCTCCTCTCTCCACATGCACTGTTCTATCAATCTGCTAAACTTAATATCTTTATTTAGTACTGGTAGAATCTGACTTTTTAAAAACATCTTCATTGTGCCTGGGTTGAAGAAATAATCATAATGCAGTCGTTATCCTCACATGTATCCTATAGAATAAAGAACTGTAAATCTGTAAAACTGTAAATAAATAAATAAATAAAACTAAATGAATGAAGTAAATTGAAGTAAAAGAAAATCTAAATTAGACAAATTATTCTAACTTTACTTGAATATTTATTGTATTAATTCGACCTCGAGAATGTCACGGTTCTGGGTCCGTTGGACCCAGTATTTTGAGTTTATTATATTTCGGTTTAATTCTGCTTCATGGATTGTTTTCTTATTCTGTGATGATAATTATTATTATTATTAGTTTCTTGTTTCTGTTTATCCGTGCTTAAGGATTTGTTCTCGGTTATATCTCACGTTTAGTTTAGTTCAGGTTCCATGTGTCATTCTGTCTGTCTCTCAGTGCTTGTTTAGTAATTCATGTTTCCTGTTTTATTGTGAAAGTCTTTGTCTTATGTTAGTGTGTGCAGCTTTGCTCCCCCTGTCTCGTTAGTCCAATTTCTCCCAGCTGTGTCTCCCTCCTGTTGCCCATTCCCTGATTACCACCCTGTGTATATTAGCCCTGTGTTTTCCTGTGCTCAGTGTCGTGTTGTACCCTCAGATTATGCCTGTGTGTTCAGTTCACGGTTTCGTTTATCACCAGCAATAAAGCTAAGGTTCTCAGTTTCAATTCAGTCTCAGAGTCTCGCATTTGGATCCTCCTCTCCATCCGCCTGCACACAGAGCCCTGACAGAGAACAAATCTTATGATAACAGTAGCGTAAGTATCTCTGCAGCGAGCCTCTGACACTCTGTCCTGACATGAGTCATGGATGATGGTGACATGTTCATAATTAACAGCAGGGCTGTGGTGTGATCGTACAACTGGCTTTGTGCTGAGTTAGCTTTCACTGAGTCAGCTGGACACTGATTTCATTAATCTCATTAATCACTTCTGCCTGCTAACCTTTCTCCTCCTTCTCTCTCTGCTTAACCCCAACTACACTGTGCAACAGCATTTTCAAAGACTTCTTTTAATAGCTTAGTCAAGCTGTCAGAGGTGACGTCACTGTTCCCTTAAATTTTTCATTGTTTGTCATACCCATGGACCGCTCTGATCCCTCCTGTTGAAGAGAGTGATTAAAGACACGTCTGCACCTGTGAGTGAGCAGAGCCATCAGACTGGAGGGGACACCTCAGACAAGGAGGTGCAGGCAGAGTAATCTTTCCTGTCTTCTGCAGTTTATAATCTTTTATATCTAACGTTCACACTCAGGTGAACGCATCAGAAACAGCTCAGAGGTCAGGATCTTGCCCCTTCTAAAGTCTACTCTCTATACAGAAAAGCTTCCTGGTGCAAAACACTGTCTTCCCTTCTTAATTAATTCAGTTATCATAAATAAAACTGCTTGTTTTTAACTAATATTAATATAACAATAATAATTATCGTTAGTATTTCTATAAAACCTCTTAGTTGTAAAATGTATTTATTTATTTTTTGCCTGTCCTGTTTTGATTCTTTTGCCATCAGAATTATTGTCTAAAGGTGAAGAAAGATGCCCAACGGATTTACTTTACCAAATGGACCATCCCAGCCTCGCTGTATTGGTCTGTTTGATTCACCTTTTATTGCTTATTTTATTTTATTTTCACTTGCTCCACACGGGACAGACATGACTGGGAGAAAGAACAACAGCGGGTAAGAGGGACGGGGATAAAGGGCAAAAAACAAAAACCAACAAAACAAACAGACAAAAAATCCAAATATTGATCACCTGGATCAGCTGTTGAGAAAGGAAAAAAGAGAAAACAAGGAAAAAATGAGAGCAACATAATAAACAACATCATCGCGATGATCTATGTGAATATGACAGTAAATACTAAATATTAAACATTATTGTGCAGCACATAAGATCAACAGAACACAGTGTGCTTTGAGGTAGGAGCCAAAAAGGGTGTAGTTTGTGGGTGTGATCACCCGTGTGTACACCTGTGAGCATGGACGCGCTTGTATTTAAAAGGTTCCTTCATGTAATGATCTGCTAGAGGGTGTGGGGGGGCCACAGCCCCGTCCTCCAGGGCATGAAGCAGGTATGGAGGAGATCAAAACTCCAGACATCCAGAGGCCCCCAGAACACAAGAGACCAAGGAAGACCAACAGAGGGGCAGCTGCGCCACTGTCCCAGAAAGAGCTGAGGAGAGTCCCAGATGAGGGCTCACTCAGCAGCCGCGGAGCAGAAGCCAGGGGGAGTTGCAGTGACGCGCCCGTGAGCTCCGCCGGCAGCCAGCCGTGCCTGAGTGACCGAGCCCCAGGCCGAGAGGCCGGGGGCACCCCACCTCCAAAGTGGCCCGAGCGAGCCCCGATAAGCGGCCGCCAAGGAGTGAGCCAGTGTGTACCATGTGTACACCGGCATGTGTGTTCTAAGGTGCATTTAAAACCCAGGAGGGCATGGAGCTACCTGCCAGAGAGCAGCAGGTAAGCGCATAGTCCCTCCTGCTAGTCCTCAATGTCTACGTGTATTTAACATTGAGAGGTGGGCAACGACACCAGGGGTGAGGTGTACACCCTGATGGACATCTGGATGCTGTGTAGCGTGCCCACCCCCAAGATCCTATATGTATGTGTTATGAGAGTGTGAGTAATGTGAGTGTCTAAGTTGTGGGATAAAGTTGAGGCACAGGAAGCCAGAAGGGGACAGAGGGGGGGGTGCCTCCTCTGCACCCTGGTGAACCACCTTTACCCCAAGGCCCTGCATGTGTGGGTGATTGTGGTGGAGCGGGAAGAGGGAGGCAGCTGGAGATGGGGAGGGAAGGAAGGGAGGGGCAAGTGACCCCTTGTAAAATGTATTAAATGTCTTGTTGGTGTCAGTCAAATCAGATTAACAGATGCATGAAGCAGATTTTAAGCAGTTTTATCTCCTCAGTGTCACATCACAGCCTTGGTGTGTGTCTGTGTGTGTTCTGTTTGTTATGCCTCAGGTGTCAAGCAGTGGTTAAAGGTGTTTTTCTTTGTTTTTTCTTGTTAATAACTGTTTTTCATGCTTTGATTTTTGTCAGTGAATGTAGGTTTGTGATTAAAATTGAATTCTTATCACCTACTTTTTTTTTACCCTTCATTCAGTGATATTTTTTCTACATTTAATTAGATTATCTAGAAAATAATTCAATAAGGAGAGATTGTGTGGAAATACCAAACATGATTTATTAAAGACAAAAATAAAGTAAGCCATCTGGCAATTAACTATAATGACCCATCATAGAAGAAAGAATCCCAGCAGTGAAAGGAGTTAGGAGGTGGGTTGCATGACAGTGTCTGAAAGACACAAACTAGCAGCCGAAGAGCGAGGAAGCCTTCAAATGGGTTTCTAAATACTGTCCTAATTTAACTAATGCATAAGCTTAATTTTCTATATCATCAGAATATATCTGTATTACAGCTTTTTGTGTGTGACTTTGCATTAAAACTGGGACGTGTATGTAATTGTTGACATTCCAGACTCTCAAAAACTGAAATAAACTAAAACTATCTTTTGAAAAATAACTAAAACAGGACAGAACTGGAAACCTGTTTTAACATAAAAGCAGCAAACACATAACCTATAATTACTTGTGGTGTGTATCATCTCAAAAGTGTAATGGTAGAGTTTATTCTGCATTATGGGCTGTAACACTGTATAATAATAATTTACAAATAAACAGGATAATCAATCAATCACAAAGCAACTGTTATCTACAGTAAGTAAAAACTGGTCTTTATCCTTTCATCATGTAACACGAGCTTTGTCCGCACCTGGACTCGAACCCGCGCTCTGATGGTTCCGTAAAAACTCCGTCTTTTTTTCATTGGATATAACGTAGCGATTTGATTGGTTGTTTCTGCGTTCCACCTATGAGTGATGGGCCGAGGTGTCAGCGTTTTTCTACCCGCTCTGGTGGCACGGAGCGAGGCTGGCTGTGGTGGATGTGCTGCGGGTCGAGTCGCTTTATACAGTATGGAGCCGCCCGACTTCGAAAGCATGAATTTTACGGTGGCGCCGGAGGTGTCTGCCTACCCGGTGTGCAAAGAGTGGAAAGAGGGTGCGGAAGGATCGGTGTTCCATCTCGCCAACATCTTTCTGTTCCTTGGCTTCATGGGGGGCAGTGGCTTTTACGGACTCTTCTACCTGTTCACCTTTCTCACTCTGGGCTTCTTCTGCTCCACTCTCTGGTCGTGGTCGGACTCCTGCACCACGGACTCTTTTCTGTGGAGTTTGGCGATCTTCGCGGTGTGTCTGGTACAAGTCCTGCACATGTCATACAGGCTGAGGAGCTTTTCGTTTGACAAGGACTTCCAGGAGCTGTATAGCTGCATGTTTAAAAGAGTCGGAGTGTCATTGTCCCATTTTGGGAAGATAGTGGCCTGCTGTGACGGGGAAGTCCAAACTTTAGAGAAGGACCGCTGCTTCGCCGTAGAAGGAAAAACCGCTATTGACAAGCTGTCAGTGCTGCTCTCCGGAAGGTGATTGCGCACACACGCTTGAACAGCTCAGTGTCAAACATGGTACACCCCAACATAGAGTTTAGCACAGTCATGCCCCTATTGATATTAGAACAAAGGGTGTGTTTTCTAGATACTCTTTGTCATGTGAAAGTCTTACTGACAGACTCCAAATGTTTATCTGGGTCAGGGTTACTGGGACTGATCAGGATTGGCTCATGAGCTAAAAGGTTCATTATTGTAATCTGCATTTCTAGTTCACTCTTTACCTGAGGAGTCTTTGCAGCTTTGACCGCGTAGCTTTGTTTGTTTGTTTGTTTGTTTGTTTGTTTGACCAGGCTTTAACCACAACAGCTCCATGTGTCTAAATTATGCGCAAGTAAAATGAGCACATGGTAAATTAGTATAGCTTTCAAGAGCCTAGATTTAAACATGCTTTTCATAACCACATGTCCTTGGGGAGTAAAGGCTGAATAGATTACACTGTAATGATTTGCTTTTCACTCATCTATGGACAGCAGCTTATTGAACAGTTAAATGTTTTTCTGCGGTTACTGTGAAAGCACTCGCATTAGGTGACTGATTACCTTAATGATTAGTCTACTAGTATTTTCATGTAAAGTCAATGCATTTTCATCAGTTTTTGTGCTTTATTACTTTTGTAGCTAAAAATGTACTGGAGTAATAGTTTGTACAAAATGTAGCCTAGTGCACAAACGCACATTGCAGAATTTATCATGAAATCAGTTTTACACGTATTAGAATATATGTAATATATGTAGTAGAGTGCTCTGAGGCAGTGGATGCTGCCTGTGAACTTACATTTTCAGATATTTGTTCTGAGAAAGTGAGGCAGAACACCACCACAAATTTTGGATGTTACTATGATGGAAAGAAGTAGAATTGGTCCTAGCACAGAACCCTGTGGAACTCCATAATTAACCTCAGTGTGTGAAACAGCACTACTCACACGTCTCTGAGTCCAGACGCTAAAAGGCAAGGAGCACTTGCTGCTGGAGCTATTTATGAAGTTCTGCATCACTGAGAGAGCAGCTCTCTTTTAGAGAGGCTAAAAGGTCATCGAAGGTAACAGGCTCACAAATGTGTCCACTGCACTGAATGGAGACGGGGTGGTTCATGTATATGTTAGTTTGGTCACAGCATGTCTCTGTGGCTTCACTTTGTTTTTAAACAAATTGACTTAGTGTGGAGTGAAGTGTTTGCCCACTTCCTGATTTCCTGGTGTTTTGCATATTTGTCACACTTACATGGTTCAGATCATCAATTGATATGAGACAAAGATAACCCAAATAAATATAAAATGCACTTTTTAAATGATGATTTCATTGATTAGAGGAGAAAAGTTATCCAAACCTACCTGGTCCTGTGTGAAAAAGTAATTGCCCCTCTTGGTAAATCATTGATTAACTGTGATTAACCACATTTTCTTTGGAGAGCTGCGTTCAATTTCACTAAACACACTCAGGCCTGATTACTGGAAGATCTGTTGAATCAAGAAATCACTTGAACAGAACCTGTTAGACAAAGTTAAGGAAGGCTAAAAGATCTCAAGAAGGAACACATCATGCCATCTAAAGAAAAACTTGAGAAAAAAATCACTGATATCCATCAGTATGTTAAGTGTTACAAAGGCATTTCCAAGGCTTGGGACTCCAGTGAAACACAGTGAGAGCCATTATACACAAATGGAGAAAACATGGAACAGTGATTAGCCTTCCCAAAATTACTCCAAGAGCATGTCGAAGTCTCATCCAGGAGGTGACAGAAGAACCCAGAACGGCATTAAAGAACCACAGGCTTCACATTTCTCAGTTAAGGTCAGAGTTCATGATTTAGAGACTGGGCAAAAACAGGATCCATGGGAGAGTTCACCAAACAAAAACCATTGCTGACCCAAAAGAACACAAAGGCTTGTCTCACATTTGCCAAAACAAACATCTTGATTGACCCCAAGACATCTGTGAAAGTATTCTGTGGACCGATTCAACTATTTGGAATGTTTGAGTACCGTTACATCTGCCATAAAACTAACACAGCCTTTCAGAAAAGGAACAGTCCTCAATTACTGAATGGTTGGAAGTGATGCAAATTATATAATGTGGGCTTTGTAGTTACCAGATCTTAAACTAAAAAAAACACCATTATGAAATTAACCAACAGTAAAATATGGTGGTGGCAGTGGGATGATCTGGGGCTGTTTTGCTGCCTCAGGACCTGGAAGACTTGGAACCATGAATTTTTCTACCAAAATATCACGAAGGAGAGTGTCCGGTCCGGTTTGTGATCTCAAGCTGAAGCACACTTGGGTTCTGCAGCAGGAAAATGATCCAAAACACAACAGCAAGTCCACCTCTGGCTTAAGAAAAACAAGATGAAGACTTTGGAGTGGACTATTCAAAGTCCTGACCTGTTATTAACCTCTGTCTCTCTTCCACAGCATGTCTTTATCCTGTCTTCCTTCTCTCACCCCAACCAATCACAGCAGATGGCCCCGCCCCTCCCTGAGCCTGGTTCTGCTGGAGGTTTCTTCCTGTTAAAAGGGAGTTTTTCCTTCCCACTGTCGCCAAAGTGCTTCCTCATAGGGGGTCATGTGATTGTCGGGTTTTTCTCTGTATGTATTATTGTAGGGTCTACCTTACAATATAAAGCATCTTGAGGTGACTGTTGTGATTTGGCGCTGTGTAAATAAAATTGAAACTGAATCTGATTGAGATGCTGTGACATTTAAAAGGCAGTTTATGCTTGAAAAGCCTCCAGTAAAAGACTCATTGCCAGTTATCGCCAACACTTGAGAGCAGTTGTTGCTGCTGAGGGTGGCCCAACCAGTTTTTAGATTTATGGGTACTTATGAGCCTTGGAGATTTGGATCTGTTTTCCCTTCAATAATAAACACCTTCATTTAGAAACTGCATTTTGTGTTTTAAGCCTGGTCTAATATTTAAAATAGTTTGATCATCTAAAACATTTAAGTGTGACAAACAAACAAAAAATAGGAAATCAAGAAGGGGGCTGTATGCTCCAGGCCACTATTATTTTAAGCTGCCTGCATGCAAGTGACTTCTCATCTATATATTATAGTGAGGATGACGTCACTTAATGCTGCAAATGACATTTTCTGTTGAAAGTAGAAAACTTAGAGAACAGACAGAGCCGGAGCTAAAAATTGTCTGTTGCCTGTTTTATTTTCTCGCTGAAAGCAGACGCGATTTATTGGGATATTTTAATGATTTTACAGCTCAGTGTGCCACTCTGCAGCAGGTACACCACCTGTTAAAACTGGGGCACCAAAGCCTCATTTAGTCGTGGTCACGTGATCTGGGTGTTTTTAACCACGTTTCAGAGCAGTGTTTTGAAACATCTGCACTCGGGAAGCTCGACACAGTGTTGAAATGTCTGTTTTGAACTTCCCATCTTCTGCTGCTCAACCCAAAGATGCATTTGCATTACAAATATGGCACAATTTAAGGGGAAATAAAGAGTATAAGATTACCAAGAAGCATTGTTACAACAAAGAAATACCAAACACAAATTTCCTTACTTTTTGTGCTAAGTTTAGAAATCGGAGAGGGAAAAGGTCAATTCAGAACTTGCTGGGGAATTCTCAGAATTTTACATTTTCTGTCTTTTATTTATGAAAAACAGGATAACAAGTGAACAAGACATCTCCACGATAAGAGCAAAACAGCACAGACAGCAGGACAATCATTGGACCAGGGGGAAATAGGAATGGGTGTAAGGTGAAAAATGTGTAAGGAATTTTAATCTTAAGTGTCAAAATAAAGGAAAGAACAATATAAATGCTAATAGTTACAGTAATTGAACACACATGTGTTGGTGCCCAGTTTGTGTGTCACTGTGCTCCGATTGCCACAACGAACACTGTAACCCTTTCACCTTCTACCTCTTCTCTAGCTCCTCTCTCATCCTTGCTATTTCTCCCGCTTCTCATCTTTTTTCTTCTTGACGTCACTATCACTTGATATAGCTACATCACT
Organism: Rhamphochromis longiceps; assembly: GCF_057381845.1. NCBI lineage: Eukaryota > Metazoa > Chordata > Actinopteri > Cichliformes > Cichlidae > Rhamphochromis > Rhamphochromis longiceps. Next base: position 2,356,165 of record NC_140567.1, read on the forward strand.
TCCTGTTCATCTGTCTGCATCTGGAAGTCCCACAGGATCTTCGCTTGGTCATTCTCAACCTCCGTAGGAGCCGTATCCCATTTTGACCTTGGAATTTCCGTGCTATACTTAGCACAGATATTTTTATATACTATACCAACTACTTGGTTATGGCGTACTCAGAGCACTGAAAGACAGCCTCTGTGCTGTCTTTCAGTGCAGCGTTGCCGTGCAGGGGCCTGTCCTTCCATCATGGTTCCTCTTCTTTCTGTTGCCTTAGGTATTCACTAAACATACCATCAGTTGTGGCCAGGCTATTATCCCAGCAGGGTATCTGACGCCCGGCAGGGCATAGGTGTTGATTGCCTGGATCAACATCCATGCCCAGCTGACTCCTCGGGACTTGCCTTACTCTGCAGGTATTTGGTGGTTGCAGCTTTCGTAGTCCATGGTCCCATTTGCCTGTGGGATTCTGAGGCATTTGTAGCTGTCCTGCAATGTGGTCCTCTGGCTGTGCATTTAACTCAGTTCTTACTACCTTCCCTCTTTGTTACCATCTTACTACACTTCTCTGGTCTGAATGACATGCCCATGTTCTTGTTCACTCCTGGCATACAGCTCAATGTCATCCGTGTAGAGGAGGCGGCAAACGATTGGTCCATAGTTGTACCGTTTTCATTGAAATTTCATTGCAAGTATTCCAAAAAAAAAAAGTTTATTTCTGATATTAAAATGTCCTGGGGGCATGTGGTTGCCTGATCACCCTGTGTGATAAAATTACACACATGAAAAAAACATGTTGCACACTTATGTAGTATTACAACACTACCATTACAGAATGTTTTAGGTTGTTTTAGTTAATAACTTTATCTTTAGTGTCTACTGTTGTGAACTTGACCTAAAAATCAACTCTTGCTCCATTGTCCAACAGAATCCGTGTGACAGTTAATGGAGAGTTTCTGCATTACATCTACCCTTTCCAGTTTCTGGATTCACCAGAATGGGACTCTCTGCAGCCATCGGAGGAGGGCGTATTCCAGGTTCATTTTGTTGTAATCCAAGCTACACATTAAATACTGTGTGTGTGTCTGTGTGTGAGTGTGTGATGCACAAATCACACATCCACGAATACATAAGGAAGATGGCTCCAACTGGCGTATCGCTACATCGATCACTACGGCCGTCTTCTTCTGTTTGTCTACCACCACTATGTCCGGTTGGTTAGCCACCACCATTTTGTCCGTCTGTATCTGGAAGTCCCACAGGATCTTAGCTCGGTCATTCTCCACCACCTTAGTGGGCGTCTCCCATTTTGACCTCGGGACTTCCAGGTTATACTCGGCACAGATGTTCCTGTATACTTGGCCACTTGGTTATGGCTGGGTGTGGGTTTAAAACATTGATTTTCTGATTAAAATTGGTTTTAGTTTTAATAAAGTGATATCGATTCCTTATATCCTGAATCGATTTTTAAATATAAATGTATTTTGCCAGAAATGCCAGAATCTCATGTTAAAGCTCACAAAACTATTTTAACAACCACCAAACAGCTAAAACAGCAAATGAGAGCAGGTGAACGGATTCTGCAAAAAGATGTAAACACAAAGCGTGTGTCGTCACCCCGCGTCCACAGACACACCGTCGGGGCTGAAAGCCGACACCTCACAGATTCTGGTGCTGCAGGTTTCATCACTCTGACCAAAATTCACTGAACCAGCAGCAAAGGAAAATCCAAACTATGCTTAACAAACAAATAGATATCATCATTAATTCACTCTGACTTTGGCTGTTTTGTTTCCACATCGATAAAAATCACTCTCTCTCTCAGTGTACTTCAAGGACAGTTTCCCATCTCAAATCTCTGTTTTCTGGATTATTTGCTTGCTTATTACGCACCAGTCTACGTACAGCGCTGTCAGCTGCTGTTTTTGGGGGGGTTTTAAGCGACCTCTGACAAGAAAGCCTCATTTCTGCTGTTCAATACAGAAGAAATTTTAACTTTTTAAAATTATGCCAAATTGCATAACGCTTGGCTGTGTCTCTAATAAAGCTTATTTTCTTCAGTTGTTTGATCTACGGCAGAATATTTTAAGGTTATCTGCTATAAAAAGCCAGGCCAGGAAAATCTCCTTCATGTTTTTCTGTGTTTTATTCTCAGTTACTTTCACACAAAGGCTCCTCTGATGAAGTCCTACAAGTGTCAGCTTTGTTTTTATACGTAGATATAAAAATGTGCACATGTACTGATAAATGATAAAAGAATTATGTTTCTGACTGCCTGAGAAAAAATTGAATCGAATCAAATCGGTGATTGAATCAAATCCATCCATCCATCTTCTTCCGCCTATCCGGTGCAGGGTTGCGGGGGCAGCAGCCTAAGCAGAGAAGCCCAGACCTCCCTGTCCCCAGCCACCTCCTCCAGCTGGCCTGGCCCAGCTGAGAGATATAATCTCTCCAGCGTGTCCTGGGTCTGCCCCGGGGCCTCCTCCGGGCCGCCATCCCTCCCGGATGGCTGAACTCCTCACACTAGCTCACACTAGCTCTCTAAGGGAGAGGCCAGCCACTCTTCAGAGGAAGCTCATTTCTGCCGGTCACTACCCACAGCTCGTGACCATAGGTGGGGGTAGGGACGTAGATCGACCGGTAAAATGAGAGCTTCGCTTTTACGCTCAACTCTCTCTTCACCACGACGGACTGGTGCAGCGTCCGCATCACTGCAGCCGCAGCACCGTCTGTTGATCTCCCGCTCCCTTCTCCCGTCACTCGTGAACACGACCCTGAGATACTTAAATTCTTCCACTCGGGTCAGGAACTCGTCCCTGACTGGGAGTGGGCACTCCACCCTTTTCCGGCTGAGGACCATGGCCTCAGATTTAGAAGTGCTGATTCTCATTTCCACCGCTTCACATTTGGCTGCGAACCGTTCCAGTGCCAGCTGGAGGCCTTCACCCGATGAAGCCAACAGAACCACAACATCCGCGAAAAGCAGAGATGAGATCCTGAGACCACCCAGGTGAAAGCCTTCCACCACTTGGCCTAGAAATCCTGTCCGTAAAATTTACGAACAGAATCAGTGACAAAGGGCAGCCATGGCGGAGCCCATCACCCAGCAGGAACGAGTCTGACTTGTTGCCGGCAATGCGAACCAAGCTCTTGCAATGGTTTTATAGGGATTGAATAGTCCGTCACAATGGGCTAATCACCCCATACTCCCGGAGCACCCCCCACAGGACCCTCAGATGGACACGGTCGAATACCTTTTACAATAATAATAATAATAATAATGGATTGGATTTATATAGCGCTTTTCAAGGCACCCAAAGCGCTTTACAATGCCACTATTCATTCACTCTCACATTCACACACTGGTGGAGGCAGCTACGGTTGTAGCCACAGCTGCCCTGAGGCAGACTGACAGAAGCGAGGCTGCCATATCGCGCCATCGGTCCCTCTGGCCAACACCAGTAGGCAAGTAGGGTAAAGTGTCTTGCCCAAGGACACAACGACCAGGACAGAGAGCCCAGGGATCGAACCGGCGACCTTCCGGTTACAGATGCGATTCCCAACCCCCTGAGCCATGGTCGCCCCTTTTACAAGTCCACAAAACACATGGAGCAGTGTCCTGCATGGAGAAGGACACTAGAGGCTGAGATTAAGAGATCATGGAGGAAAGTTAGCCAACTGAGAGCCCCAAACGAGAGGTCATCCAGCAGCCACGGAGCAGAGACCAGAGGGGGTTGCAGTAACGTGCCCGCTGGCTCTGCCGGCAGCTAGCTGTGCCAGAGAGGACCGGGCCTCAGGCCCAGAGGCCTGAGGGCACCCACCCCCCCGGAAGGGGCCCAGCCAGGCCACAGGCGCCAGGCCCCACCAATTGGCCACCAGGAGTGAGCCGGTACATACTTGAGCGCCCAGCCCCAGACACCAAGAACCACCAACACACCAACGTCTGAAGGCATCGGCCACTGGCAGGGAGTGTGGTGAGGGGAGATAAGCCTCCATACCTCAGAGAGCCTGAGATGTTCCCAGAGAGGTGGAGTCTAAGACCCGACCTGACATATAGATACAGACGAGCAGGCGCACGCAGACACAAACGTGCATTCCCACCCCCATATACACAAACGAATGCTCGGCACTCACCCTGTAGCTGTTGGCATGATGACATTGTATATAATTTGGATTATTTCTTTATCTTGTCAAGATCCGTGTCATCATTGTAAATTGTTTAAGCTGCACATTACTTTGTTTGTTATTTTATTTAGTCAAATTTACTATTTGACAATTTACTTTAGTCAAAGTTTTGGTGCTTTTATTTTGAAATTCAAGGTTGCTTACAAGTTGCGCTAGTTTCCTCTTTGGGTAGAAAGAAGGAGAAAACACCTGTAAGTGCAGAAAGAATGTTTTTTTTAATTATAAGTTATGTTAAGAGGACATTAACTACACACGGTTAAACTGGTAAAGGAAACCTCAGAAGAACCTCAGAAAACCACTTGCATCTGCCTGTGCTTCCAGGGAATCATACACCCGACGTGGAGACAGACACAAATAGGCACTGTACACACAATCACACTCCCCAAACACACTCTATAGGGGCAAACTGTACCCAGACCCAGCAGATGTAACCCTTCTCTCTGGGGTGGAGGAAAGCAGACCGCCTCCTTATCTGCAGTAGCAGGGAGGCCCCGCACCCCAGACCCCAATCTGACGGCCAGCACCTCCTCTCAGCCCCCCAGCCCTGACGGCTAACAGAACGGGGGTGAGTGAGGCTCAGTGTCTAAACGAGTCTCACAGGCCTGAATGCGCGCTTAAAGCCTTTTATGGTTCTTGTTTGATCTGCTGCTCACCACTAACAAGCACAAGCATACATTTTGGACTTTTCTGTAATTTTGCACATTTATTTGTTACAATTTAATTCCAAAGACTTGTGATGACAGATTTCTTTCTTTGTCACAACAGCTTTTTCTTTATCATGCAGAAAAACAACAAAAATGTTGTATTGAGGTTAAACAAAGTTTAACTTGTTTTGTGGTTTATTCTCAGGTGACGCTGCGTGCTGATAACCCCTGCCGGTACGTAGCGTGGAGGAGGAAAAAGCTCTACCTGCTCTTTGCTAAGCATCGCTACATAGCCAAGATCTTTGCCCTGGTTGTACGCAATGACATAGCAGAAAAGCTGTATTCACTCAGTGACAAGACTTTTGACAGATACGGACACCGCTACGATCTCCGCTTACCATGTTACCCTCACATGCCGGGGACTGAAATAGAAAGGGCTGATGACCATCTGCAAGTGCCGGTGCAGAGCAGGGGGGCTCCGTAAACATACACACATGCACATTCTTCATGCGCTAAATCGCAGTGCGTGGAAGTCAGTGTCAGTCAGGCTGCAGACATGTTTGCAGACAGGTAGACCGTATACCTGAGCACGAAAACAGTCTGTAGTGTTGTTACTCACAGGGCCATAATTTATGGGGCAATGAAACTTTTGAAACTTGCTTCGGATTTTAAATCAAACGATCAAGATCTGTTAGAAGTGCAGAATTTATCTTTATTTTAAGGGGTTTAGCAAAATGATTGCATTATATGACTTATACACACTTTTATACAGTTATAGCGGCGCCAAAGAGAATGGACAGTAAATTAAATTATGGACAGTAAAAATGTAGCAGATCTAAAACTCTGGATTTGATTCTAAGTGTTGACGTTTGGAGAGTTAATGCAAAGAGACACAGATGAAGGATGACATCATCAGGCTGCAAAGCCAACAGAAGCCCGTCAGAGAGGAACAACTTTAAGAGTGGCAAATCAACAATCGTGGACATTTTTAAGAAGGATGCATTGGCCAGCTCAGCAGTAACTGAAGGCCTGGACAGCAACTAAAAGGAATAAATTCTTTCTGGGTTTTGGGGGGTTGTTGGGTGCTGGGGTCCTGATCTTTGAGACTTTTCACTCTCATTGTTAAGTGCATTTTGTGACAAACGCACATACTCAGACAAAACACAGAAAACACAAGATTGCTGGTTTGTGTATCCATTTTTTCCTTGTAGGCGCTGCTTGTTTTTTATTGTTTTGTCTTACAGGTGCAGCAGTTGGAGACTCATTGTTCTTCTGTCACAGGACAGCAGACGTCTTAAATTCATATGATATTGACGGATTAGATCAATATGTGTTGTCAGTGGTACACTGACTGATGTTGTTCTGTGACAATAAATGATTTTACTGTGTAGATGCCAAACACAAACTTAATCAGTTTTCTAAGCACATGAGTCTGGAGTTCATTTTGTCAGTATGTTAGGAAGTCTAATGTATAAATATATTTTCAGCCTTAATGCCTCTGAAAGTGAAGTTACTGCGGGTTTGTCAACCAAACGCTTCGACAAAGATCCACACACCCAGCAGAGTCATTCAGATGCTGGTGCAGTCTCACTGCTTGTGTTGAAAAAGTTCACATATAAGAGTATTAATAAAGTATGAATAACAGAGGGTCGTTTTGTGTGATTGGATCCATTGAGGAGAAGAGAAGGATGATCCGAGCAATTCTGACGATTTTGGAGAGAAGAAGCAAATTTTCTTAAGAACTTCTTCTGAAAGTTAACCTTTGATCTGTCGCCCCCTGTCGGAGCTCTTGGGCACTGCTCTCGCCTTGTTCCCCTTTTAGCGTTTTCCTGTCAGCTGTGTGGAATGTGAGACGCACACAGCATCAGAGGCTCCAGCTATCCGGCCGCTTTTCCCTCTCACTGCTGTCCAGAGCTCCTCCGGCTGCTCCTCTGATCGGTAAGTGAAGAAGTCCTCACTTTTACGGGCTTTTAAGTTGAACCTAAGAAATTCCAGCGCAGCTGCGCAATGTCTATTTCTACATGTGAGCTCTGCGCGTGCTACAGCTGCTGTACAGAAATATTCACTGGCGTCCACATTTACAGTCAGATGTTGATAAAAGAGCTTCTTTACCATGAGCTGTAACGCGTTGTGTAATCTGACTACTGCTGCGTAGACTGTAAGCTGTACTTTCCCACCGGCGTTGAAAAGACAGAAACATGAATTCATTCATGACTGCAAATATGCAGCTGTGTATGTGTGCGAGTCTTCTTCAATGACAAACATGACGGAGCTCAGCTAGACCCAGTGTAGGAGCTCACTGTTGCGTTCACTAATGAATAAAAACGAGAGGGACAGTTTCTGTCGTGAACCTAAACCTAGCATCAGTAGAGTGACTGTATGACTTAATGAAGGGCAGCTGGGTTTCAAACAAACCGAATTCTAAAATAAACGTGTCAGGGGAGATTTGTGACAGAAGGATAGCAGGAAGGCTCCGAAACCAGTGAAACCAGCTCTGACGTATGGTGTGGACACTGTGGGACCAATTAAAACCACAGGAAGCTGACCTGGAAGTGGCAGTGGGAAGATAAGATTTTTGTTGGGAGGGACCAGAAAGGATAAAATTAGAAATGAGTATAGGACAGCATATATGAATAACAAGCAGAGAGCTAGTTTCACTTTAAAGCCGAGTCTGGTCCACCTTTGTTGTCCTGGAGTGAAAACAGATGACAGTTAATTATGCACGTATTTGAAACCATCTACTTTACTCTCAGATGAAATTTCGAAATGGAGATTTTGTCAGGTCCTGACATCTAAAAGACCCTTCAGTTCATAGAAGTAATAAAAGAATAAAAGCTGTTATTATTATCATGTCTGGTTTTTCCTCCTGGTCATTCCCACAGTTTCAATGGGAAACTAACCTGTAAGAACACTGGTTTGGTTCAGTTCGAGATGTTGTCCTCAAATTATTTTTGTAGGGCAAATGTTCACCGGTGTAACTGACATTCTCGTTTGGTTTAATGTTACATTGAACAATGTTTAGTGGATGAATGGGAGCAAAATGAGAAGTGTTTTGTCTACATGGAGGAAAATGTTCTAGCATTCGTCTGCCTGTGAAACGCAGCAAACATCATGGTAAGTATTAACGTGCCATCCTGGAGGAAGGGGACTCGCTATGCTGCTGCCATACGTGACACTGACCCCAGCCAAATGCTAAACCAGTGAAACTACAGTTGGAATATATTTAAAGCCCTTCCTATTTTGGAGCGCGTCTCATTGTTGCCTGCTGTTAATTCCAGTAACACCAAAGCAGCTGAAGTTCACTAACAACCCACTTCACTCCCCAGATCAGTTTAGCAGACTCGATGCTGTACTCTGATTAAAAGTGTTCCTTACATTGTTTGAGAAGTATATTAACATACAAGTACCTTAAAATATTAGAAGCAAAGTACTTGAATAAGTATACTTAGTTACCTTTCACAGCTGTGTAGTTTGTATGCTTTGAACAACCATCCTCCCACATTCACTTGTGCTCGCCTTACTCCAGTGTCCAAGGTGCCTAGCCAAAGGATGTCCTCCACCCCAGATGGGCCCACCCTCCTGCTCACCACGCTGTCCTCCTTCCCTTCTTCCATCCCGGCCGCCACGTCTGCAGATTCAAATGCCACCTCGTGCCAGGAGTGGGAGCAGACCCACCACCTGCTATTCCATGTGGGAAACCTGTCCCTGCTGTTGGGCCTGGCCATCCCGACTACTTTGGCTCTGCACATGATCATGCTGCGCCTCCTCCTGACAACAGGTCAGTTCACAGCTCGTTCCCGTGATGGGATCCAGAAGCAATGTAGTGGGGAAGATTTAAGGAACATAAAGTTATCACATCGTAAGCAGATGCGTATTCTGAGTAAAAGCTGCCCGTGCGTTAGTAAACTTCTACCAGGACAGGCTTGTTGACAGTTGACTGTAACGCTGGCATTTTAAAGATTTATTGGAAACTGTTCTGCACAAACAGGGGAGACCCTAAAAGGCTGTGACAGTGGGAGATAAAAGCAGGATGGAAAAAGCACTTCCAACATGTTTATCTTTGCTTGGCAAGAGAATGGAGACAGGAAGCAGCAGGACTTATTGAGGCTGTGGTTGTAATGTTGACAGCTCCGTTATTTATGCTGCTATTTTAGAGCAAGTCAAGTTTCAGTCTCTCAGAGAGCGAGTAAAGGAAGAGTGCTGAAATGTGTAAGGCAGCAGTTTTGGTGGTTTTATCATAAGACTGGATGGGTAATCATTATATAACACCGAGTAAGACATTTATTCATGTATCCAGACGAGCACATTTCTAAATAATTGTCATGATGTCTAAAATCAAAATATGTGAATGCAATGATTATGAATTTGTGAGCGATACAAAAGTAAAGTTTTGCACAATACTCCCATATATGAGCTTAGAAACAGAGCAGTGTGTGGCTCAGCGTTGTCCCGTAAGTTTCCCATAGAGCGATTTATTTTAAACGTACTACATTTATGGAACAATTAGACTACCTCGCTTGTTTGTCTCACTGCCCAAAGCTTTATTATTGTTTTGCTGGCAAATTCAGATTCTGAAGTTCGAAATGTGCAAAAGATAAGTGAACAGAAGAAATAAACTGGGAGGAAATCATAAATGAATGGTGGGGGTGGCTCAAGACTTTTGCACAGTAGTGTACATTAAAGTAATTTCTGATATTACAACCATACCAGATAATTTCTCCAAGATAAGATGAAGTGTTTCTTGTCTCAGCGTGGTGTGTAATCAAGTGCAGTGTGTAAGTCGGGTTGTTCTTGCAGGATGTGGTTTATTCATCGCGTGGGCCACGCTGTTCAGGTGCAACATGGATCTAATGGTGTGGAACGTGGTCTTCCTGGTGATCAACTTCGTGCACCTTTTCTACCTGTTGTATAAACGCAGGCCGGTGAGTTCAGCATCAACATCACTCACATTATACAAGATCATTGCAGGCCGCCCACGTGTGCTCATCAGAGGAGCAGTGGAGCTTCTAGCTAATAAATATGGGTTCAGTTCTGTTTCGTGGTAACACAATGCGATTATGTCTGCAGCAGCACACACCTACACTTTGGAGCAGCAGACAGGAGGAGCAACAAAGTGCGGCCGTAGTTGTTTTTTCATCAGAGAATTAAAGCCTTTCATTCATTAAAGTTCAAAAAACATTTTTATAACTTTTATAAAAAACATTTTCTCTCGAGTTACTTTGATTCTCTTAATAAGTGACTTGACATAAAGGACTGTTTTTATTTCTTTCATCCTTTAATTAACCAGGAAAGTACGAATAAAGCTTTTTTCATAGTGTCAGTGTCTGAAGTGTTTCTGAAATATATCTGGAGGACAAATTACAGCTGTTCTGGAAACTTGCCAGAGGTGTTTTTGTCTTCGGTGCAAACGAGACACGACTCGAGTGTACAAACTGTGGAGGCAACAGAATCATCCTGGTTATTCATGCGCTGGTTCCCTTTTCTTAAATGGTCAAACTCTCTGTGTGTGAGGTTTTTGAAACACTTTTGTGACTATTTACTCTTTATTCTCTTTATTTGTAGTACAACAGTTTTAAAATGTATCCACACAAAGTAGCTAAACAAACATAGTAAATATGCAGAATGCCCCATTTAAGAACAATATGCATCATGTTGTTGATTCATTAACTTGTGAATTCATATAATTCATGTATACTTATTATTTTCTATACCATAATTTATAAATGGCTCGTGTCATTATCCCAACTAGGCCTGTGCTTCAGTGCGCTGGGCTACACTGACTGTGGATGAATGCTCAGGTCAGACTAACCGTCTCAAACTGTTGCTGTCAGATTAAGATTGACAGGGAGCTGCGGTCAGTCTACAAGAGGATGTTTGAGCCTCTGCATGTGCAGGAGGCTTTGTTCCAGCGACTCACGGGACAGTTCTGCACCATTCAGACGCTGAAGAAAGGCCAGGCCTACGCTGCTGAGGACAAGACGTCTGTAGACGAACGCCTCAGCATTCTGCTCAAAGGAAAGTATGTGCTGTTTGTTTCCCTAATGAAAGTCACATAGGTCTGACTAATACACACGATTAAGGTTATTATTTTAACACCGTGCTTTTCTGATTTAGTTGGTCAGAATTTTGAATTTCATTTTTTTTGTGTGTGATAGGATGAAAGTTTCATACCGAGGCCACTTTCTGCACAACATCTATACCAACGCATTCATTGACTCTCCAGAGTTCAGGTCCACTGAGATGCACCGAGGAGAGAAGTTTCAGGTAAATTCACTTGCATGGAAGCTCTGACATAAAGGATGGACATCGTTTGCAGGGCCGATTTCCTTCTCTGGCTGTAAAAACATGTCTGACTTTGCAGAACATGAATATTCAATAAAGATTTAAGGAGGTCAAATTTCTTTAAACAGAGCTCTGGAACATGATAAAGTTTCACATGCATGGTAATTCAATGTAGCATATTTTTGAAGTACTAATAATACTACTACTAATAATAATAATGCTAATAATAATAATAATAATAATAATACTAAACATAGTAAAATAAATGTTCTTTTGCATTCAGAAATAACAAAAAGCTTTTGAGAAAGTTGTCATAAAATAAAGCGCTTAATTCAAAAACTTGTGGAAAGGTATCATTTGACTTTCCCGTCTTCTTTTTTCCTTAACTACACTTCATGTAAGCAGTCTGAAGTAATGTTAACTTTAAATCCTCTGAGGTCTCTGAACGTTCCCTTACTCATCTCCTTACAGACTTCTGTTCAGCCATAGACGCGCAGAGACGGCACAGTGTCTCAGTCAATCTGTAGATAGACGACGAGAACAATCAGGCCCAAGAAAACCGTGAAACGAAGCATATAAAAATATGTATCCCTACCTGTGGACACCTTAACACTTGTTAATGTGTCTGATTGACAGGTGACCATCATGGCAGAAGAGAACTGCAAGTTCCTGTGTTGGTCGCGAGAGAGACTTACCTATTTCCTGGAGTCAGACACTTTCCTTAATGAGGTTTTCAGGTTCCTCATCGGCAAAGATATCACCAACAAACTGTACTCTCTGAATGATGCCACACTCAGCGACAAGGTGAGTCCCGCTGGTGTCGATTTATTGGAGCATCTTGTTTAATGTGACAGCTGTAAGAGTGCTCACTGTGCTGACGAGGATGTTGGTCATGGATATGTTCTAGGCTGTGAAGAAAATGGACCGACAGCCCAGCCTGTGCTCCCAGCTGTCTATGACGCAGGTGAGAAACAGCATGGCGAGCAGCAGTGACACCGACGATGTTCTCAACCAGATCCTACGAGGTGGATCTGCTGGATCATCACTCCGTGAGTCTTAATGGGATATTTACTCTGTCACTGCAGCACGTGCTACAGCAGCGATCCACAGCTCTGCCAGTGTTCCCAGCAGCTCAAACGAGTGGGGCTCCCTCACTTCCTCCATAAATGTTCAGTGATGTTGAGGTTTATCTTTGGACTTCTGCATGTTGCCTCCTCGCAGGCTTCTGTTCACACGCACACATTTATATTTCTAAAGGTGCTGCTGAGATGAAATCCTCACCAGATGTTGGTAACAATCCATTCAATCCACACGTGAAAATTAAAATATGTTTAACAGTGAGAAACGACACATGAACACAGTGAGGTGCAAATAGTCATGAACTCTGAAATCCTGGCTCAGCTGCAGAGGGCTGGTGCAGTGGATTCAAGCGGAGGCTATGGCCACCTTGGGCGCCATGCAGATCCTGGTCCACAATACACTGGTTTGACTCGAGACGTTGTTGGACGCAGAGCGGATGGAAATTAAGTGTGTGCATGGGGATAGTCACATAGATCCCACGGTGCCAGTGGAAATAACGTATACATAGACTCGAGGCTGTGGTTTGACAAGTTAATGGGGCAGTGTGAAGAGGTGCGCTCACAACGTGTAGGGACATGTGATGTTTGTGCTGCGCTCAGTGGTGATGCAAAGTCGTCTAACACTGCTGATTCTACTGGTAGGGCAGATAGTGTGCTAGTTTGGGCCATTAGTGGGGGTCCTGTTCGAGCACACTGGCATGGACCCCATCATGGCATCATGGCACAGGGTATCGCTTTCATAAGTTCCTTCATGAGGACGAATGCAGTTGGGATCGCTGGCTGGACCCTGTGTTGTTGGCACTTCGGGAGGTGCCCTAAGCATCCATGAGTTGCTGTTCAGCAGGAAGCTGCAGGGGCTGTTGGACCTTAAAGAACACCGTGAGGAAGGTCCAAGCCCGGGTAAGAGTGAAATTCTGACGTTCCTTGTAGCACACCTGTGCATCAGAGAGGTTCCTGAGGCAGGCGGGGCTCACAGCCAACCTGAAGAAGTGTGCGGTTGGATGGAGGGAGGGACAGTATCTGAGGTCCCACTTGGGATGGTTGTTACCGACATCTGGTGAATTTTATGTCAATAACACCTTTAGAAATATATTTCTTCAAAAATTGGTGAAATGTTTACTCGCTGTATGTGATGTTAAAACAGTTCTTCTGTAGTGCTAGCTAAATGCTGTACACACGCTTAATGTAATTGATCTGTGCAGCATGAATGCATAAAGATGAGAAGGGGGAAAGGATGCATGGTAGGATTGTAGGATGACATTAAGTAGCAAATATTATGCTGCTGGCTGGAAGCAACGCAAGGGAATAAGATAGCAGTGAAGGAACACACAGGTGGACTGTCTTATGCAGAAAATGTCATCTGAAAGGTAAACTGCATGGTGGAGTCAGCAGAGAATTCATTTCATTCACTTTTGTCCTATAACACCAAAACACAACACAGTTGCCTCAGGGCACTTTATATTGTAACGGCCAAGGAGGGGCGCCCAGCTGCAGTGGATGATACAGGACAAGGACACCCTGTGGAAGAGAGATTAATAATAACTAATGATTACATGCAGAGTGCTGCATATGCTCACACTTCAGATTGTTTAGCCACAATGTTCCATATTTTTTTCATTTTGTGTTTTTCTAGAGATTTCACCCGGCACCAAAGCATCCTCAAAAATGAATCCTATAGAAGAAGGCATGGAGGATGATGTGTTTGAAGAATCGGCCTCGTCTGACCACATGCCCAACACTTCCACTGAGAATGTGTAGCCAGCAGCGCCCACAGGGGCATACTATGGAGTCCAACACAGCTGACACAACTTTCCTTGTGTTAGCTTGAGGGAACGCAAAGCCCCATCAGACACGATGGGTATCATGACGGTGGTTGTCAACTTATGTTTCCTCACATAAAAATGTGCATCTCATGTGTCATATGTCTTTTCATCCCTGTGACTGCAACATACTAATTAGGAGATGTTATCAGAGAAGAATCTTTAAAAAACTTCAAAAATATAACTACAATGTAATATTGTTGCAAATAGGACCAAAGTTAATGCTGCAAACATCTTTAATACAGTGATTTAGCACAAAGTAAACCTTTTTAATTGAGATAATATATTTATTTTACCCCTGAGTGCGCTCTAAAGCTGAAACTTCAAACTGGATCGATAGCGTAATAAAGGCTATAGGAGCAGTTCAGGCAGTGTAAAGGAGACACGTAAATCTCAGAAGGTTGATTATGTTCTCTCACTGAAAACATCCAGATGAACAGAATCAACCTTTAAAGTATAAAAACATTTATATATTTTCTGCATCACCAACTGAGACATACAACTTAACAAATTTCTCATATAAAATTTATTCTCCCAGCAAAGAATCCTTTTAAGAATCAGTGAAACGTGGTACTAACTCATTTTAATCTGAAACTCTAAACCACGGAGTTTACAAAGACAGCCACTGTCATCATGCAAACCTCTGTGTTTAAGTCCAACATAGCTCACTAACCCTTAATCTTGCTTCATAGCACATCACTCACCTCTATAGTCTATAGATATGTTTAGCACTAACTGGGATAGCTGCAGCTCAGGAGGCAGAGCAGATGGTCTACGGTTGGCTGGTTTGATCCCTGGCTGATCTCCAGTCTGCACGCTGAAGTATCCTCAGGCAAGATACAAAACCCAGAGTTGCTCTCTGATGCACTCATCAGAATATGAATGTGTCATTGTTAGATAGAAAGCACTTAGGCTTAGAAGGTCTTGCATGAGCGGATGTGAATAGATGACTGAGGCATGCTGTACTGACTTTGAGTGCTCAAGTAGAAACTGTTCATTTACCATCAGTACATATTTGTCTCAGACCTGAACAAACAGCAGCAAAGTTGATACATTATGTCTTATTACACTATAATGTTCTTAGTTCTTACTGCAATTGTTTCATTTGGAGTTCACTGTGTATTAAATGTATGTGATCACATGTATGTACAGTGCATCCAGAAGGCATTCACAGCTAGTTCCATATCCTGTCATGTTACGGTGCTTTTCCACCCTAAAACCCTACACACATACCCCGCAGTGACAAAGGGGAAAATGTTGGCTTGAAAATTCTTCAAAATGTATTAAAAAAAACAAAAACGAATTACATGTGCATATGTTTCCATAGTTTTCACAGTCAGACCTGAGCTAAGGAGCATCCTGTTTCCACTCAGTATCTGTCACATGTTTCTACAACTTTGTTGACCGTCGTAAATTCAGTTAATTGGACAGGATTTGAAAAGGTATGCATCTGTCTATATGAGGTCCCCTAGTGGACAGTTTATACTGAAGCACAAACCAGTCCAGGAGTCTAAGAAGTTGCCTGTACACTTCCAAGACAGGATTGTAATTGAGGCCCAGAACGGGCGAAGGGTACATTTCTGTCACATTGAACAAATGTTGGACCTTTTTTATTTTAAATTCACTTGTTTTCTGTGTAGTTAGTCATGCATTTTTAAATTAAATACTGTGAAGATATCCACACAAGCTTTGGTGTAGAAGTGGCCGTAATAATACTGCAAAGATCTGATTTCTGATTCACTGATAGTGAAGAAACGCACACATCATGGGAAGCAGCAGCCTATTGCAGCGACACTAAGGGAGGATTCGGGGTCACCTGATCCAGCCCTAACTGTGTCAGCAAAAAGGAAAGTGTGCTTTAAGTCTGCTCTTTTGGGGTAATACGGTACTGAGAGTTCATTAAGATTTGAGCCCTTTTTGAAATGATTAAACTATTTTTAGGATTTAAACCCTTTAAATCTCAGTTTAAACATTTGAGTTACTAAATAATTATTGAAAAAAAACTAACAGAAAGCTGCTTTTTTCCATATAAATAGTACGGGAGTGGGACGCTGGTGCTGATTAGAGTCTTGGACGTTTCAAAGATCAGCAACAAAACTGATTTTCATGCATTTTCGTTCTTTTGTATATATGGTTCCAGATACTCCCTAAAACGTTCACCTCAACTAAAACCACATGTTTAATCTCTGCCATTGCAGTGTAAAACAGAAGTATTGATTCCTTACTGGAGGGATGGATTTTGTCATTTAAGTTATTTAAAAAAGTTACAGAATTACTGAATCTAACACAGAGCATGAAGTTAGTTTGTACAGTGGGTCAAACGTCATCCTGCTTTACGCCTCCTTGTTTGTTGCAGACTAAATATATATGATGGATGAAAGTGGAGCTAAAGGCAGAGGAAGAAGGAGATGCTGCGGCTCGATGATGACAAAATGTCAGTCTACTGGAAGTGCAAAATACTACAGACCCCTGGCGGCATCGTGGTGGGGGGCGGCATCACAGCAGAGTGAAGCTGACCCCCCACCCACTTGAAACGTAAAGGCAAATAGGCGGAGCGGTTAGTGCTACGTTTGTGCTGATTTGTGCAGGTAAAATTAGCGTTTGTGCTGCTACGGTTTCCGAGATATTAAACTTTATTTTATAGGTCATTCAAAGGTCACCATCCCCCCAGACTGCTCCAAAACAAACCAAAATGGTCTACTTTTTTAGTGCTACGTTTGTGCTGGTTTGTGCAGGTAAAATTAGCGTTTGTGCTGCTACTGTTTTAAAGATATTAATGAAAATGTAAAGGTCAACCAGCCCCCCCACATTACCCAAATCCAACAAAAGTGGTATCAAACGTTTGTGCTGGTTTGTGCTGCAAAGATTTTCGTTTGTGCTGCTATCATTTTAAAGATATTAATAACAATTTCTAGAGGTCATCAGAGGTCAACCAGCCCCCCCACATTAATTAAATCAAACAAAATGGGTGTCAATCAACTGTGCTACGTTTGTGCTGGTTTGTGCTGCTAAAATTTTCGTTTGTGCTGCTTCTGTTTTAAAGATATTAATGAAAATGTAAAGGTCAAAAGGTCAACCAGCCCCCCCACATTACCCAAATCCAACAAAAGTGGTATCAAACGTTTGTGCTACGTTTGTGCTGGTTTGTGCTGCAGAAATTTTTGTTTGTGCCGTTATTATTTTAAAGATATTAACAAAAATTTCTAGAGGTCAACCAGCCCCCCCATATTAATGGAATCAAACAAATGGATGTCAAACATTTGTGCTGGTTTGTGCTGCAAAAATGTTTGTTTGTGCTGCTAACATTTTAAAATGTTTAATAAAATAACGTCTTGATGCGTGCTTAATCATCCAGGTAAGTAAATCCCAAAAGGTTGATTCTGTTCATCTGGACATTTTCAGTTGGAGAAACGTTTCGTCATCATCCAGGTGACTTCTTCAGTCTCAGCTGACTGCAGGTTTCCCCAACCTTATAAACAGTACATTTTTGCATAGTGAAGGAAACTAGCGCCACTGAATGAACAATGTGCCGGGGGGTTAATTCCATGATTGTTAGTATGCAAATTCTTATGACCATTGATCAATGACAACTAATCAAAGCCTATTGATCAATGGCCATGAGTACCATTCACAGAAAGTGGGGAATGGCTACAATCACAGCATTGTAGGATGGCGAAAGATGTACCCTTGGGCCCCCCTTCTCGATCCAGAGATGGTCAGCATCCTGACAGCCCGATGGACGAAGCTGTCTCTCAGTCTGCTGGTTCTGGCCCGGAGGCTCTTCAGTATCCTTCCTGATGGCAGCAAACTGAAGACGCTGTTGAAGGGATGAGTGGAGTCACCTGTAATGGAGACGACCTTTCAGATAGGCAGGTGCAGTAGATCTCCTGGGGAGGGAGGCAAGAGAGGTCCCCACAATGCTCTCTGCTGCTCTCACTACCCGTTGTCATTTTTTCCTGCAGAACCCAGTGCAGGAGTCATACCACACAGTGATGCAGCTGGTGTGGATACTCTCAACTGTGCCTCTGTAAAAGGTGCTCATAATGGGGGTTGAATCTCTTGTGCTTCTCAGTTTGCAGAGGAAGTAGAGTCACTGTTGGTCTTCTCCACATTCAGGGACAGGTTGTTGTTGCTGTACCACTCTGGCAGATGGTTAACTTCACCCCTGTAGTAGATCTCGTCGTGGGTCAGCAGAGTGAAGAGAAGGGAGCTCAACACACATCCTTGGGGAGCCCCCGTATTCCGTGTTCTTGGGCTGGAGGTGTTGCTGTTGACCCGTACTGTCTGCTGTCTTCCTGTCAAGAAATCTAGCAGCCCGTTATACAGCAAGGTGCTGATCCCCAGCAGATCCAGTTTGTGAATGAGTTGCTGGGGAATGATGGTGTTGAATGCTGAACTGAAGTCTATGAACAGCACTCTGACATATGAGTCTCTAGTGTTCAGATGTGTGAGGGCTGAGTGAGGGGCAGTTGATTCCATCATCGGTTGAGCGTTTTGACCGGTATGCGAACTGAAATGGATCCAGGTTGGGGGAAAAGCAATAATTTGATTGGATGCATGACTAACCGTTCAAAGCACTTAACTTAATAATGATGGAGGTGAGTCCTTAAAGCAGGAGATAGATGACTTCTTGGGTTCAGTAATGATGGTGGAGGGATCTCCACACACTGTCTGGGGATTGTGTCACCACGGTCTGTAGAGTGGGCTTGTAGTCTGTGATGGTTTGTATTCCTTGCCACTGCCTCCAAGTATCTCTGCTGTCGCTGAAGCTTTGCTGTAGCTGATGCCACGTGACAGGTTTGCCCTTGGTGTTCTTAGACTCACCTAATTCCCGGCTCTGAAGGCTTGCATTTTTCAACCTTAGGAGCATTTAAACCTGACCTGTGAGCCATGGTTTCTGATTGGCCCAGACAGTGATAGTCCTGGTCTCTGTGACATCATCGATGCATTTTGGGATGTAGGCAGTGACAGTTTCTGTATATTCCTGAAAGTCTGTGGTGTTGTCGTGTGTGGCACCCTGTGGTGGAAAAGCAGTGCCTCTGAGGACCCTTCTGGCCACACCTGTACCTGCTTACGAACTGGTTTGGTGACTTTGACCAGGGGCCTATGGGAACCCATGGCACACCTAGATTTCTGCCTGTACTGACCCTTATGCAAAATAGGTGGAATTAAGACAGTTCCAAAAGCAAACACAACTGATCAGTGCTGAGAGTGGTCCTGTTGCTGAGGTTGGGATGATCCTGTAATCTCTTATGAACGACCTCCAACGCTTCTATGACTGGGATGCAAGTGAAGACAGATGTAACATCTCTCTCTCACTGTACATGTACTGTTTATAAAATTAGGGAAACATAACCTGCACAAACAAAATAATTTGCAGGACAAATGTTTGACATCAATTTTGTTCGATTTGAAGAAGGTAGGGGGGGCAACTTCACTCACGGGTGTTTATAAGGTTGGGGAAACCTGCAGTCAGCTGAGACTGAAGAAGTCACTTGGATGAGTGACGAAACGTTTCTCCAACTGAAAATGTCCAGATGAACAGAATCAACCTTTTGGGATTTACTTACCTGGATGATTAAGCACGCATCAAGACGTTATTTTATTAAACATTTTAAAATGTTAGCAGCACAAACAAACATTTTTGCAGCACAAACCAGCACAAACGTTTGATACCACTTTTGTTGGATTTGGGTAATGTGGGGGGGCTGGTTGACCTTTTGACCTTTACATTTTCATTAATATCTTTAAAACAGAAGCAGCACAAACGAAAATTTTAGCAGCACAAACCAGCACAAACGTAGCACAGTTGATTGACACCCATTTTGTTTGATTTAATTAATGTGGGGGGGCTGGTTGACCTCTGATGACCTCTAGAAATTGTTATTAATATCTTTAAAATGATAGCAGCACAAACGAAAATCTTTGCAGCACAAACCAGCACAAACGTTTGATACCACTTTTGTTGGATTTGGGTAATGTGGGGGGGCTGGTTGACCTTTACATTTTCATTAATATCTTTAAAACAGTAGCAGCACAAACGCTAATTTTACCTGCACAAACCAGCACAAACGTAGCACTAAAAAAGTAGACCATTTTGGCCCGTTTTGGAGCAGTCTGGGGGGATGGTGACCTTTGAATGACCTATAAAATAAAGTTTAATATCTCGGAAACAGAAGCAGCACAAACGCTAATTTTACCTGCACAAATCTGCACAAACGTAGCACTAACCGCTCCGCCTATTTGCCTTTACGTTTCAAGTGGGTGGGGGAGAGGGCGGGGCGGGGCGGGGCTGGAGGGAGCAGCGTCTAATAACCAACATCGCAAAATAAAAACAAAACAACAAACACGAAAACAGCAGACATCATGATGCAGACTTATAATTTGCACCCATGTTGTTGGGTTTTCTTCGAAATTCTATACGCGAAAAGTGAGCGCGAGAGCCCTCAGTGCGCATGCTCGCTGCTGAAGTCAAAGTAAACTTTTTTGCTACATACAGTCCGACGAGGCTCCAGTTACAGCAGTGCAAGCAAACAAACAATAAATATAAGAAGAGTAAGAAAATAAATATACACTTTAGGACTCGGGGCAAAGGATCAATAACAATTTATAATTTATATTTTGATGATTTAATGTCTCACACACAACCCGTGGAAAGGGGAGGGGCCGGCTGCTTCCAAATAGAGCACATTTCATTCATAATGTTGTGAATCCAAGCCCATCATTCATTCATGCAGAGGGAGTCTTCGCCCAGGGCGCCGAACAGGCTAGGACCGCCACACAAACTGGTTCATCTCAAAGACAAACTTAACAATGTGCTGTACAGTGTGGCTCGGACTCTACATTGGACCAAACAGCCACTTCACAAGTGCATAGCACAACAGAAGAGTCACCTCCAAGACTCGGCTGTTCATCGGCATCTGAAGGTCAAAGGTCACTCTTTCAAGGATGCCGATGTTCACATTTTGGACAGAGAGGACAGATGATTGGAAAGAGGAGTGAAAGAAGCATCTGTGTCCACTGTGAATGACCATCTTTGAACAGAGGGCGGGGCTTATGACACCAACTGTCTGCCATCTATAATCCAGTTTTGAGATCAACAGATACTCAACATTTGATTGTTCAGCATGTCAGCAGCCTGCGTCTATTGCAGCATAACTAAGGGAGGATTCAGGGTCACCTGGTCCAGCCCTAACTATATGCTTTAGCAAAA
The DNA here is from genome assembly GCF_057381845.1 of Rhamphochromis longiceps. Classification (NCBI taxonomy): domain Eukaryota; kingdom Metazoa; phylum Chordata; class Actinopteri; order Cichliformes; family Cichlidae; genus Rhamphochromis; species Rhamphochromis longiceps. Next base: position 2,377,370 of record NC_140567.1, read on the forward strand.
AGGAAAGTTTGAAGCCTAATCTTGAAAGTAGAGATAGTGTCTGTCTCCTGAATCCAAACTGGAAGCTGGTTCCACAGAAGAGGGGCCTGAAAACTGAAGGCTCTGCCTCCCATTCTACTTTTAAATACTCTAGGAACAACAAGTAGGCCTGCAGAGCGAGAGCGGAGCGCTCTAATAGGGTGATATGGTACTACAAGGTCATTAAGATACGATGGGGCCTGATTATTTAAGACCTTTGTAGCTGTCGCATTGAAATGTAATTATTATGTGATTGCAATGTTCAAAATTTGGTGTTTAATCTGGATTCATGTTGTGTTGTCGCCACCTACTGGTGGGCCTGAGTGTGGCACTTTGTGGTGCGCATGCTTTGGGGTGATGCTCAATTAAGTGCACATGTCACCAGAAACTGAAGGCTGGAGCCAGAAAGAGAATGCTGGCTTGTGTAAAAGGTGGAAATATAGAAGATATGGACTACAATTGCTCATGAATGTTCAGTAGAAAGGTGCACACGGTATGTTGGTGCATTTACTTTGTGTGTATCTTTTATTTGAGTTGTAATTTTTGTTCTGCTGATGTAATATCCGTGTTTTTATTGATCATTTCACCATAGTTTTTCACGGTGTTTGCTGGTGAAAAGAAGATTAAAATACTGGCTGAACATCAGTTGGCCCTTTATTCTACTTCGAACATGAAAAACCTTCAGGAGCAGTTACAACCTTGTATGTGAGGAGCAGGATTTTGAATTCTGGATTTAACAGGAAGCCAAAACAGGAGAAATCTGCTCTCTCTTTCTAGTCCCTGTCAGGACTCTTGCTGCAGCATTTTGGATCAGCTGAAGGCTTTCAGGGAGTTTTTAGGACTTCCTGATAATAATGAATTACAGTCGTCCAGCCTGGAAGTAATAAATGCATGAACTAGTTTTTCAGCGTCACTCTGAGACAGGATATTTCTAACTTTAGAGATGTTGCACAAATGGAAGAACGCAGTCTTACATATTTGTTTAATATGTGCATTGAAGGACATGTCCTGGTCAAAAATGACTCCAAGGTTCCTCACAGCGTTACTGGAGGCCAAGGTAATGCCATCCAGAGTAAGAATCTGATTAGATACCATATTTCTAAGCTTTTCAGGGCCGAGTACAATAACCTCAGTTTGATCTGAATTAAGAAGCAGAAAGTTAGCGGCCATCCAGGTCTTTATGTCTTTAAGACATTCCTGCAGTTTAACTCATTGGTGTGTGTTATCTGGCTTCATAGATAGATATTGATCTGATCTTCTCCACCTGCTCGCCTCACTCAGACTTTGAGCCTTTAGACGTTCTGCCCGAGACTTTGGACGCACTTCCACCAGATCTCCGGACTACAACCCAAAGACTACAGATGGAGAGGCTAACCATTTAAGACCAACTACACCTCCGCAGTCATTTACAATCCAAATGTTTTACACACACACACACACACACACACACACTGCTGTCCTCTTCCACATCCTCCCAGGCAAACATAAACCGAGCCACATGTGATTCAGTAAATAAAATTTATTTTCATTCTTCACACACAAATTCCTCATACAGTGAAAATAAAAGAGGCCGCTCTCTCGGCCATTTGACACCAACGCAGATGGTGTCAAAAGTCCCCTCAGTTCATACAGCTTCATAAATATCAAGGTTCGGCCAGGATGTGTGGTCTGGAATGGGTGAGGTGGCTCATTTCCTCTGGATCTGAGTAAAAGATGAGGGCAACTGGAGCGGCTGGATGGGTTTCTTACGGAAGTCCGGGGAGACTCTCTGTTGCGTGGTAGGCAGCAGCTGGTTGCGTTTGATGATCTGCAGAGCCAGCTGAGTGTTTCCTGAGGACCAAACATAACATTCAAGGATCAGGTTTAAAATGCCCTCACAAACACAACAGCTCAGCCTGTTTCCACTGTTTGCAAAGCCAATACGACGCTTTGATATGTGGAATACGAGTGTGACAAACCAACCCAACCAAAACAGGGCGTCAGGCGAAAAACACGTTACAACAGGTGTAACTGGTGACGCAGCAGCTCACTGACCATTCTGCAGCTCCAGGTACACTCCCAGCAGGATGGCTTCAGGCGGGATCTCCTTGCTGTTCATCATCGACGCAGCCTGATGGTGACAGCACAAATTAAATTATTACTGAACTGTCGGGACGCTCACTGCTTTAAGCTTCCTGATGGGTTACACACATAATTACAGCATTAAAGAAACGGGGCGAATCAGATGCTTTTGAACAGTAACAGTTTCCAAAATGAATTTTAAAAAGGCTTTAATACATTTGTCGAGCATAAAATGCAGCAAAAACAATCAGCAACCAGTTTGATCAACATCGTCACTGAAATGTGATCGTCCCAGATTCTTCAACGTTTATTAGTTTCTCTTTTCTCCCCATAAAAACATTTCTTCGAACCACTGCAACAATGAAGTAACATGTCTAATGCCAGAGTAACTAGATTTTGATTGGCCAGTCCTGGACATGAGTTGCATAAAGTTGCCATGGTTACCTGAGTCAGGCACTTGCGGGCCTTGTCGTACTCACTCCTTAAACAATAGGCACTGCCCAGGTTAAAGAGCATCATAGCTCGAGCTGATGTCACACTGCTGGGATAACACAGTGGAGTCTGCTTCCCTGCTGCAACACGTACGCACACACGCACGCACGCACGCGCGCACACACACACACACACACACACACACACACACACACACACACACACGTTATTTTCCTGCTGCAATGTTATGCTGTATATAAGATTTTGGAATCAAAAGCAAACACGTTGCCTAAAAACAAACTCACAGGACTCAACAGGCTCATCTCCTTTGTCGGACCCTGCTGACAGAGAGGAAATTATTCAGTGAAAACAAGACTGCAGCAAAAGTTTAGGCGAGGAATGATTTCAGCCCACGCACCCTGGTCTTGTTCGTTCATCAACATGCCCACTGACACATCACTGACGTTCTCTGGATTAAGGTGAGCGATAGCGTCGGAAATCCTGTCCAATGAGATGAGGGCTTCGGCAGCATAGAGGTGACCGAGGAACCTGAACAGAAAAGGTCCAAACAGAGAACAGTTAACTCACTCAAGTACATGAAGACCCTGATCGTACAATGACAGGACTCTTTTCTGTGTCCTTCTTTCTCAGACTTTATATCCTTTTTACAGACTTTCTGATTTTTAAAATCACTTCACAAGGATCCTGTAAGCTTCTCCCCACCTGTAACCACTTACTTGAGCGATCCGGACAGCTTAGTTTGATGGAGCAGCTTCTCGGCGTGGTTTAGGGCTATCAGGTTGTCTCCCAGCGCCAACGCTACATAACTGCTGCAGGCCAGGATGGAGCACCTACTCACACAGCGAGAATCAACGAGTGGCATTTTGGTCCTAATGACATGAACCGTCAGGACGTGTAAATGAGCAGAGAATACGGAAAGCATCATTACCTGAGGTTTTCTACCTCCTGTTTTCTAAGAGGAGAAGATGGAGCAGCGGACAAAAATTTATCAGCATCCTGACCTTTTCCACTGCAAAGAAACACAGACCCTCCATCAGAGCACATATCAGCTCTGACAGTTTAATGTGACCGAATCACAGGCCACCACAATTCAGCCATCACCGTTTCTCAGTCCTGCATCAGAAAACATTCTGAGATGAAGGTCTCCTTGCAACTCCACCCTTCAGTCCAGATCCTCTTCCCTGTAATGGAGTGACTTCCAGATCTCTTCCTGGTGGGTTGGATCAACTGGTCAGTTTCACTGACTCCCGGTGTTTAGCTTCACTCCTGGATCTACAGCTGTGTCTGCTCTTTGTGGTGAGATGGCTGGACACACCGTGTGCACGAGTGTGGCACTGAGTTACAGGCTTTCTTGCAGTCAACCCAGGCAGTGGTCAGGCCGCCCTGTCTGGTGTGCACGCTTCTTGACCAGCAGCTGATATTTTGACCCCATTTTGACGTTCAGAATGACGAGCTGTGTTTGCAGTTTGTGTTCATGACTCTATGATGACTGAGTGGATCCAACTTGTCATGCAGAGGAAGGTAATGTTCCAATAGCTGAAGGCGTCACTGTAAGGATGTTGTTGCTGTTAGGCCAGTCTGGGTGTAACCAGGCATCCACAGTGTGCTGTTAGCTGCGGCTCGTCTTTGTGGCATCATTTCATTGAAGCTGCAAGCACAGCCTGAGTGGATCTTGGGAGAATATGTAATTTTTTCTGTGACCTTGTTGCCAGAGAGATATGAACCATAATGTAGTAGTTTTAGAGCCTCAGTTTATGTAAACATCTCCCATCTCTATACATCATTTTGCACTGGGTAGCATTGGGAATCTAACCTGATGATCCTTAATATCGGATGCTACATGACTTTATGCATAGCAAAAAACAAATCCAGAAAATGCATTTTAAAGATTATGTACGATATTAATAAGATCTATTCTTTGTTTTTCCATCATAGTTATATAATGCACGAAAGTACCAGACTTAATGAGTGTATATTTCTTGACATTATGACGGATATTAAGGACTCTAAGTTGTAGTCCTCCTCAGTATGCAGCAGAGAGTGTGCATTTTAAATTCAGCAGTAAATACAAATTTACACACAGATTGTGTGACTTTGTACAGTTTTTGAACATAATCACTGGAGAGATGTGTTGGGAATACAGAACAAACAGGAACACTTTATGGAAAAACAGAAATATAGTTTGGAACCAGCGAGTTAAGAAGGCATCACTGCCTTTCTGTAACAGGTGGGTGGGGTGGACAGACGTGTCTGACCTGCAGGCGTCGCTGTTCTCGCTGCCACTCTCGGTGCTTCCTGACTGACTCGAGTTCTTGGAGCTGTTCTCTGTCTTGAGTTCTTGCTGCTGGTGTTCAGGCAGCAGCAGCAGCGCATTCCTCAGGCAGATAGCTGCAAACTCCATACTGGCCACTGGAATAGCTGCTGATTGGCCCTCACTATACAAAGACAAACACTATGAGGTCAGTCTACCTCACATTAAACTACAGTAAGATTAAATATCAATTGGATGTTAAAATGTACACATGGACAACCTGTTAAATATGATAACTTCATGACATGATAGTGGAAACACAATAACCAGCATGTCAGTGATGTAGCAACTGATGTAACGTATGTTACTCTGTAATCATTGTATGTAGGCTGAGATGCTTTAAAACAAAACAAAAAACAGCTTTTGCTAACCACTTCCTGTTTCATACTGTGGACCCCGATAGTTTAAACCAAACTGGCAGAACTCTGTTATCGAGGAGTCATGTGTGTAATTTATTGGCTCCGTGTGGATTTATGGGTAGTGAGCACTGACCTGTACGTGGTGTTCTGCATGGACTGGGACGCCAGGATGATCTTGCGATGGTAGCCCTGGCCAACAACAGACTGAACGATACCTTTTTTACAAGGCAAACCTTTGCTTTCCTGCTCTGAACCCTTGAAATTGGAAAATAAAGATGATATAATTTTAGATTTTACCCCCATAAATCCATTCAAAGATGCAAAAAACAAACAAACATTTGACTAAAGTAGTGTGGCTGAAATATTTTGTCCATGGTAGAATAAGTTAGAAAGGAAAACCATTACAGGAGGACGGCCTTATGTATCCTTGAGCCACCAGATAGGCATCAAAAATAATAAAGGAGAAAATATGTGCACATGTGAGAGCAGTTTGATCTGATCTCCATCAGAGATGAACCCAACCACGGTGTCATCAGCATACTTGATGATAACATTGATTGGGTTGGTGTGTGGGGGGGCTTTGCTGCGGACCAGTAACCAGGAAGTATTATTAAACCATACTGTAGCCAGTGGTACCCTTGGCTTCCTGGCTTCCTACTAGATACACGTACGGTATCAATTTGAAAATTTGACGTCACTTTGTTCTCAAGATATGAACTCCAAGGTTTTCAATGGATGCACCTATGGCATGAATTTCAACTGTTCTTCTTGGGTTATCACATTCACAAGATTTTGAGAACACTTGACCTTTGACCTTGAAGTCAAGGTCAGAGATTTAAGCTTGTCCAAGACTTTTTGCATTCACAAACTTGGGTGCCATTACTGCCGGCCTAGCAGGGTGACAACAACATCCCGTTAGCCTTTTACGGCTGAGGGGTAAAAATGACAAAGAATAAACAGGTAAAAAGGAAAGGTCACCATCGAAATGCTCAAAAACATCCACATCTTACAAACATACCCCTTTGTTAGCAGAGATGCAGCACTCGGCAAGCCGCAGCCACAGCCGAGGGTTGAAGTGGTAAACCTGCACCGCCTCCATCAGACATTCAAATGCTGCCAGAGGTCTGCCAATATGCAGTAGCTGAATACCGCAGTTATACAACAGCTCGTAGCGTTTGTTGGCTAGTAAAGCGCACATCGGGATACCTGTGAATTTTTTAGCTGAAAACAAAAGAAAAGGACTTTTTGTTACTGAGGAACACATAACTTACACCTGTGTGTAAAAACACAAAATACATACCAATATAAAACATTTCTATTGTGTCAAAGCTGAACAAGTCCAACACAAGACAAGAACAACCAAAAGGGGATAAAAACAAATTACTTCTGTGAATTTTAAATCCTACATCATCTGAGTCTGCCCTGAGTCATTGCACTCATGAACATGCGTGTCCACGCCCCCCACCCAACTCCCTGGGCGAAGGCAATAACCCATCAGCCTTTACAGCTGAGGCGTAACAACAAAGATCAGCAGGGTGACAGACACTGAAAAAATGATAACTATATCAACCACTCACAAGGCTCAGGGTATAATGCACAGATTCAAACTGACATACTTGGGAGTAAATTTGCCGCCAGACTTCTCCGAATTAAAATCTAGAAATAACGGTCCTTTAATTATTGTGGCCCGTATGTCTTCCCCACTTCTCTCTCTGCCCCCACTTTCCTGTCGTTTCTTTACTGAATCTATCAAATAAAGCTGAAAAAGCCCCCCCCAAAACATTTAAAGTTGTACATAGCACTGGAAAATTTGAAAGCGAGCAGTGAAGCACACATAAATGAGAAAAAGCGGCTGCAGGGAGGTTATCGATTCAGGTTTGAGTTTGAGCCAATCGTTATCACGTCTTCCAGGAATGTCTCTAAATTGTTCCGTACTGGCAGGAGTTGAAGAATTGCATAGAAAGGTTTTAAAAGTATTGTTTTTACATTCAACTTCCTTTACATGGGAACAAACACGTACAAAGTTGATATGTTTAGGATCATGTTAGTCACTAGTAAAAAATCCATTACTAGGGATTGGCTGAAGACAGAGGCCCGTAAGCAGCAAGTTTGGACTGAAGTGATGCATAATGTTTATGATGGGAATGGTGACCTTCACTGGCAGACTAGAGTTGGGCAAATGTAAGTTTTTCTGGAAAAACTGGGTGGACAGATTTGGTAGAGTAATAGTTTCTGGTTCTGTGAAACCCTCAGTTTAGTGCGACAGACTGTATGTAGTTGGCCAACTAATTTTCAGGGTATAATAATTTGTTTGTCTTATTTGATTCTGCTACATGGATTATGTCAGAAGAAGAAGACACAAAGAAAAGTGGAAAGAAGAAACGATCAAATGTATTTTCTGCTTGAAGTTAACGTGGTCATTAATGCGTGTAAATGACAATCAGGGTGTCTACAATGTCCCAGGACAGGATTCTGGTGATGTTGTCATTTGCAGAGGTTCATAAAAATAGAGAACAGAAAAAAAAAAAAGTAAGGAAGTCCAGTCGCTTTCTTTGCAAGCTTCATTGGCTTTCTCAGATCTTTTACCATCAAAGTCTGAACCAGTTTTTTCCATAATAGCTGGTAGACGAGGTTTGCTGTGCTCTTTGTTATCGTTTTTCCTACCAGGTGAAACGTGACAGTCTCGGGCTTTTAAGTATTACAGACGAAATCTGTTATTTAACACACAGTTCACAAAAGTTAAAACAAAAGCCAAAAAATAAATAAATAAAAATAACCAACAACAAACAAGGTTGGCCAGATTCAGCTTCATCTTTTTGCTGACAGTACGTAGCAGTGAAACTTGTTTCCCCACCCTTCCTAAAATATAAAACCTAATATAATCACAGGCCCCGTTTAATGCTGGCTTTCACAACTGTCTCACTGGCTCCATAATACCAACTATGTGCACATATCTGAAGGTTTTACAGCAGAGGAACTGATGTATACGTGAAAGGATAGAAACAGCACTAACAGGATAGTCATAGTAATACTAAACACAAACTACTAACACTCGGTAGCTGCTCCTGTTATGCTAGCTTCGGTTTGTGTTATTACTGGTATCCAAAGCTTTGTTTATAAATGGGAAAATCTTCAAATTCTCTTCAAACCTAAATACTTTTTATTTTGAGTATGGACACAACTGTGGGAAACAGTAATGTGTATATCTTTCACTTGGTTACCCAAGTTTCCGCCATCAGCCCCAGCTGGTAATGGCAGATAGCTGCCGGAGGTCTGTCCCTGCTAACAGGGAGCTTTTCACTTCCCACTGTCACCAAGTGCTCACTCAGAGGAAGTCGTTTGATTGCTATGGTTTTTGCTGCTTCTATACATTATAAAGTGCCTTGAGGCACCTGTGGTTCTGAATTTGTGTTATATAAATAAAATTGCATAGAATATAAGTAAACTGGGGCAGCATACTGGTGGAGTGGTTAGCACTGTTGGTAAGGAGTTTGACTCCACCTTCGGGCTTCAGTTTGCATGTTCTGTTTGCGTGGTTACTCTCGCGGTACTCAGGCTTCGCATTTCTTGGGGTTAGGTCAACTCATTATTGTCCAGCCTGCCTCGTGCCCTGTTGGTAGCTGTGATAGGCTCCAGGCCCTCTGGGATCCTGATAAGTGGAAGAGAACAGATACATGAACTGCCTTCACTTACACTGGCCATTGCTACCATCTCCCAGCTGTGCACAGGTGTGGTCATTCTCTTGCAGAGCCTTCTTGAAATAGAAAATGCCGAGATTGTGTTTCCCCATTGCAAAATGAATGCAGCCCAGGTTGTTCCAGAACATACATCGAACACATTCACCTAAATGAAAACAACACGCATGCAATTAGCAAATCATGAAAGCCAGTTACCCCAGTAATGACGTCAACATCTGGAAATGCAATTAGGCAACAAAACCTGAGGACGACAAAGTAAACAGCAGGATTATAACAGAAAGCCAAATGATCCTGCGAGCAGCCGTTACCTGTCTTGATGGGCCCAGCATGTTCTGCAATATTGGAGCTGTTCAGCAACTTCACTGCTTTCCGGTAGTTTCCTCTCAAATACTCAAAATTACTCTTGAGGAACAGTGAGGGTGCAGACTGATGACAGAGAACAAGAGAGCGTGGAAGCAAAGTCAATTTCCAATGAACTGCAGCGCCCAAAGAAATATTTGAGACAAATTTTAAATTGCATCATATGCCAATCGCATAAGGCATACTGCATCCTCTCCCCTTTACATTAGAACTAACAAGCAGACTTACATTCCCTGCTGTGTTCATCACTGACTTGATCTCCCTTTTACAGGCCTTGGAGGATTTCATCTGAATGTACGCTCTCACTTTGTACTGCAGAAAGGACAACATCAGTTAGAACAGGGGTCGGCAACCCTGGGCACGCGTGCCACAGCTCCCACAGAGGCCAGCAGGTGGATGAGGGAAGGGGAGGCAGGAGGAGAGCCCCGAGGCGGCCGCCGGTCCGAGTGTCAGGTGAACTGAACTTCAGGTAAGAAGTTATGACCTGCAGTCTCTCTGGGTCAGATATAAACCAAGTTTAGGTGGAGTTTATTTTTGTTCTGCTGACTTTTTACAATCAGTTGCAATAACTCGTACTGCTACTAGCAAGCATGACGGAGTTTAAATACAGCTGGGTGGGTGCTATGTTACTGATAGTGAACTTGATTTTATTCATAAGGTTAGTTAGCAGAGTTGCCAACGGCTCCTTGAAAAAATGGAATGGTCCCTCATTCAGAGAAAATATTACACGTTTCGTATTGAGGGGAAAAGGAACACAAAGCTGGATTTATTCTGTGTCTTTGCTGCACAGCTGCCTCTTCTCCTCTCACCCTCTCTCTCCTGTCGCTACTTCAATCATGAAACTGATCAATGATCAGCTGATCGTCTCTCTTGTTTATTTATCGCCCACTTTGCGCCAGAAAGAGGAAACCAGCGGATGTCGTGCTAAACAACAGCAGCACGTTTGATCAGCTGTTGTTAGAATGTATTTAATATTAATTTCTAGTATCAGCTGATGTTTGCTGGAGCCAGAACAGGTTTACCTTTTAGGTGACATGGATGAGTTGAAGGGAAGTTATGAGCTGTTTCTGAGAGACAAATAACACCAGGATCCTTTTCTAAGCAGCTGACAGCTGGTAACTGTGCAGGGGCGGGTCTAGCAAAGTGTTGCCAGGGGGGGCAGGTAGGACATTAACAGGGAGAGGGGGGCACAAAGACATACTTTTCTTTCTTAGTCTCATTTAAAATGTTTTGCTTTTAATAAATAATTATCTGAGTCTTACAACCAAAGTTTTTATCTGATGTAAAATGTATAGAAATCACACATATACCAACAAGACTGTGCATCACTGTCACCACAGCGTTTGTTTTCATTCAAAGGCTTTATGGCTTTTATACCTGGGGGGCCGGTCTCTAGTCAAAATGTCCAGGCTGATGTTTTGTCCCAGTCCAGCCCTGGGCACGACACGCAGCGAGTTAATCTGAGAGGTGCATTAAAAAATAAATGGCCGGGCCAGCGGTGCACATCGCAAATTGCAACACAACTAATGTGTCCCATAGACACATTCTTAATGACGGTATCTTAGCTAACGACCCCAACTACCAGATTCAACTTGTAATTGGCTAAAAATCACTTAGCCTAGCGGTGACAGGGACGTTGTTAGCTGGTAGTTTTTTCAAGAGATGTTGAAATTTTCACGTTCTGACACTTCAAAAGCTTCAGCAGCTGTCGGCTCAGCGCAGCATCAGCACCGCGGAGATACACGGATACATCCGTAGACTCGAGACAGAATGTGTTTTCAGGACTTTCAGCTGTTTGGACCAATGTTTTCTTTTCTGATCAAACCAGAAGCTTTAATGAGCAGCTGGATTTGTCTCGCATTAACTGGCTCGACACATCGAAATGCAGCTGATTGAACTGAACAGCTCGACTCTGTGGGGTCAAAGTTTGCAGAACTACGAAGCAGCTGGACTCCACAGCTGTGCGTGTTCATGGAGCTGCATGTTCACCTGCTGGACGTCACTACCTGACAGGTTTAACTGTCTTCAGAACATTGCAGAGGCCTTATTGACAGTGTTTGGCTCTACATGTCTGTGTGAGCAGGTTTTCTCTCACATGAGTCCTCAGGTCTGAATGCTGGACACTGGGAGACCTGTGTCTCTGACTGGGAGACCAGAGATCACAGTAACATGTGTGTCTCTGTATTAACAAACATGCCATATTGGCCCAGTTTATTTTTCTTATCATTGTTGTGAGGAGACCATAAATAGCATTTGTATTTTCTGTTGTTCAGTTCATTTGCTGTTATGGATTAAAAGTGTTTTGTTTCTAAATAGCTGATAACTATTCGCTGACAGCTGCAAACATCTGTGAACAAATATAATCCTATAACGTTGTTCTATATAGTGAGTAACTGTTCATATAGAGCGTTATTACATTTATTGCTAATGCAGTCATACGGCACACTGACCTCTGAGGAAATGGTAGATGCACTCATCATCAGAAAGGTTGCCGACCCTGCTCTAAAAGCATGCATTACAAATATTACAGCCCCTGAGTTAGAGCATGCAGACGAAGGCTGAAGCAGTTAAAGAGTGAAACATGGGTGAACCCAGCTCTCACCTGGTGAATTTTTGATTTGGCTGCTTCAATCATAGCTGCTAACTCGGCCTTCTGGTTTCCTCCATCTTTCTGAAATAAAGCACAGAACTTAGTCAGCTTCATTTCACAGACTTAAACTTGTGAAGTCGGTGACCTAAGAAACAGCTTCATGACTAAGGTCCTTGCAGTTTAATCATTTAAAGCTCAGCTATTCATCGACTCTTTGATGTTAGTTCTGTTTGTGGTTGAAAGATTCATTTGCTTTGATAGAAACATTTTCTGTAAGAGAGTACACTGTTCTTCTTCAAACACTGTGACCACTGCAAACTGAATTCAGCTCACTGTAGTAAGAAATCTCACAACTGTGACTCTTCAAAGTTACCTTTTAAGCTGCAGCTGCAAAGCTTTCAGCGCTGATATGTTTTTAGATGCCTTAAATAAATATGGAAGGTGGTGAGCGATAACTGTAGCTCAAAAAGTGACTTTTTTCACTGCATTGTGCGTCCAACAGTTCAGACCCTTTCACATGAAAAACTGCTGATGGACAGTCTGAGCTGTGAGACACATTCTTGATGCATAACACCATGGATGCTGGAAAAAGATTTGTGGGCACAGCCAGAGATTTCATTTCAGATTTCAGGAGTGAAATCTCTGGCTACAACAGACGCTGATATGAAAGTCTGTCAGTTTGCACAGAACAGATTATCAGGGAGTATTCTATAAGCAGCAGCAGGTGTCTGCAGTGCTGCTCGAGGAGACGATCTTGAATGTGCACACTAATGGGTTTGCTTTTGTTGTGCACATTCCTGTTTTTATCACACATACTGTATTTGTGTCTACCTCTCCTTTGCCGTTCTTGTTGCTTCCTTGCACAGAGAGTTTGTCCAGCACAGTCAGCAGGTGGAGGGCCTTCTCTGGCTGGAAGGTGAGCAGGTAGAGATCCACCAACAGGAAGCACACAGACTGTGCAAACTTTTCTTCTAGGGGAAATAACATAAGACATCAACAACAACTACTACAAGTACAAAAACAACAACCATTATTATTATTAGCAGTACAAAACTGTGCAAAAGTCCTGAGCCAAACTCCTTCGTACTTTGGTCCCGAGGGGCCAGACTTTGTTTTTAACGTGGTCTTGAGTTGGGTCTCCAGGCTTTTCAAGGTCTTTGAACATCATCGACTCCAATAGTTCTAAAACAGCAACTAGTCATCTGCAGAAGAGCGGTTTGATTGTTTCAATCAGGTTTCACACGTCACCAAAGTACAGAACAAGTACTGGGAAGGTTACCAGTAGCATTTATACGGCCTCTGACACTGGACTCATCTCTTGTCCTGCTATCAGTGCAGCGTTACAGTTGTCCTTAATATTAGAGATCAGTAGGTATGAAATATTTACTGCTGATTCAGCTGCCTGATGCACTCCAATTTTTCCATGTAAACCCACAGGGTTCCATGATAGGACCAGTTATTAACATTACACATGCTTCCATGTATAACATTTAAAGACATAGTATACATTTTCACTGCTTTATTATTATTATTATTCCATGAAGCCAGATAAGATCACACACACACACCTCAAATTTCCTGCTTTTAAATTTAGATAAAAACTGAGGTTATCGTGTGTCATCTGGCTTCACTGATGATGGAGCGGGGAATCATCTGCATAGCAGTGGTGCTGCCTGAGGGCAGGATGTATAATGTAAACAGACCTGGCCCTTAGACTGAAACCTGTGGAACTCCATAATTAACCTGTGTGTTAAGAGGACTCTGCAGCACTGCAGTGTTGGGCGATCGTGGCAGTTCGCCTTGTAGTCGGAAGGTTGCCGGTTCGAGCCTCAGCTTGGACAGTCTCGGTCGTTGTGTCCTTGGGCGAGACACTTCACCCGTTGCCTACTGGTGGTGGTCAGAGGGCCCGGTGGTGCCAGTGTCCGGCAGCCTCGCCTCTGTCAGTGCGCCCCAGGGTGGCTGTGGCTACGATGTAGCTGCCATCACCAGTGTGTGAATGTGTGGATGACTGGATATGTAAAGTGCTTTGGGGTCCTTAGGGACGAGTAAAGCGCTATATAAATACAGGCCATTTACCATTTACTTTTAATTCCAATAGTATGCTCTAATCACGGTAATAAAATAAGAAAATCAGGTCAACAGTACGAAACACTGCACTGAGGTCTGGCTGGGCAAACAGAGATGAGTCCACTGTCAATTATTTACTTTCTTTTTTAAGATAACAATAAATAACAACAGTCGGCTGTCTGTTAAACGTTGTCTAAGGAGCTTGGAAAGAAAAGTGTCTGCACTGAAAAGGTTTCACCTCTCATCTGAGAAGCTTCTTCAGTTCTGGGACTACAATGAGCTGGATGACTGAGAACCTTCACAGACACATCTGTTAAAAGTTGTTTAGATTTGATCATTTTAACCTTCACTAACACAGTTTCTGTACTTTGTTGAATTCTGAAGCCTGACTAAAACTCTTCAGATAAAGCATTCTCTGAGCTAATGACTTCTCTGAGCAGTCTTGAAGTAATGGGATCTCACAGACATGTTGATGGTTTTGATTACTGAAGTTAACTCAGATCAATCAGAGAGTCTATATACATATCAGTACTACTAAACTACTAATCTCTATGAGACGTCTGCGAGTCATTTTTCTCTAATGATTTAAACTTTATTAGTGAAGAAAATCATTAAGTCATTACTTCTTAAGGTCATCTTTACTCTGATGCTTAAAGCCTTATTGTTGATTCAACCACAGTCTCTATAGTGAAGCAGTTGTTTGACAGGATGAAACGGGGAAAGAGCCCAACTTGTTTCATTGTTGTGTGAGCAAAACTGTGACATCATTACTGCTGCTGATACAACTACAGGTAAGGTCTCACAAACCCTACCCTGTACTGCCTGATTGTTTTTGTCATTTCATATATTCAAAGTATCGTCACCATCAGTGTAATACACAATACAGACAATAATAAAAGTCATTCTAAAAACCGTTGCATGCTGCACTTGAACTTAACACTTTAAACATACATAAGAGGGGACTGGCTCTCCATTCACAGTCAGTAAGATATTTCAGAAAGAGCGCACAACTGAGCCGGCCTTACAAAGAAGAAAAACGGCAGCTGACAACATCACATCCTGGAGCTGATGCTTTGCAACAACCCTGCCAATTAAATGCATGGAAGTTAGCACGACATACCAAACGGTTCCAGAAACTGGTAGAGCTTTTCTCCGATGCAGATCGCATCAGAGAACTGCCGCATGTAATAGTGGATGATAGCTTGATTGTAGTACAGGAAACTATTTTCAACATCATCCAAACCATCAACATCTTCTGCTGACGTGTGAACCTGAAACACAGAAAGTAAGCCAGGCTCTGAGTTTACTGCAAACAAGGATTAAACCTATGAAAAGAACTCGGTTTAATTACCTGGTTCTTCATTGACATCAGGGTCTGCTTCAGCAGCCCTGTGGTCGTCTGACCGCTTTTGTAAAACTCAACAACAGCTTTATTCATTGCAATCTTGTAGTCCTCTTTAGTGAGCTCCTGCAGGGCTTCAAGGTGTCTGAGCGCCTCGTCACATCTCCCAGCCTAGAAGAAAAAACAACGTTTCACAATGTTTGGATTTCTTCTCACAAATACGACAAATAACAAGAAAAAGAGCAGCTGGTCAAACCTGAGTATACAGCGTGAACTGATGAGCAGGAGTTTACGAGTACTTTCATTTTATTCAGGATTTCCACGGCCCTCTAAAAACTTGGCTGAGACTGGAATTGCCTCATAAATGTGGACGGTGTCACATTTTAGGGGCTGAGACCATTTCAGGTAGAGATACTGTTGTGGAGCGAGCAGTTTGCTCATTTTACTCTGGTTAGTGTGACTCACTCGTCATAGATGATGCACTCAAAAAGACTATCTAAAATACCTAGAAGACCCCTCATGCTGTGCAACAGTTAACATAATATACTCTGACACTGCCTCCACTCTGTCCAGTTAACCTCTTGAGCCCAGCACCCTCGGTACTGGGGGGCAAAACGGGGCAGATCCTGTTGAATCGGCTGTAACATAAGTCCCAGCGTGTGTCCACAGAAACCTCTAGATCTCAGCTAAACGCTCATATAGACCACTTCTACAAACACAGCAAAACAACATAAAAGTGACAGTTGCTTTGCTCCAAGTACTGAATGTGTTCATATTCACATCTCTCTCACTTCTCTAAAGAAGAAATTAGAACCACTTGCAGTATTTTTTTATATACACATTCATTGTCAGAAGACACTGTGGGTTAAGTTGAAATGTTTGATTATTTACCGTAAATGCTTCGTATGCGCTGGCTGCCATCTCCTTCTCCTGGTCTGTCATCCCCGGGGACGGTGAGCCGTCATGCTTTGCCTCATTTTGCTCTGATTTAAAAATAAATAATAATATTAAGTATAAGCTGAAACACCAATTTGTGAATACCCATAAATAGTATATATTTTATTTGTTGGTTACATGATAAACATTTGTGAGAATTTTTTTAGAAACGTTTTTGCAGCAAAAGTCAAAATTAAGCAAAATGGACTCACACAGATGATGTGAAGAAAATATTTGCTGAACTTCCATTAAGGGGGTGTACCTAATAAAGTGCCACTGAGTGTAATATGCATAACAATGTACAAACAAGCCAGCTTACATAAATAGTGCCTCTTTGATTGTATGATTTATCCATATAAAACCAACCTGTTCAGAGCATTCACCAAACAAGGCCAGGGTTAGGGTTATCACCTGCTCCTCCTGTCACAGGTCAGCCCTTGCACCTCGCCCCCCACCTGTTTGACCCGCTGCCCTTGGCTTAAAAACAGCTTCGTCCCTGGAGCCTTTCGGACCGGTGTTGTGCCAAATAGTGATCGCCTCAGTGAACGGGGTTTACAAAGGGCTTATATATAAAATTTAAATATTACCTGTTTTTCAAGTATCTTTAAACTCTGCGTGTTGTACTTGCATTATAACCTATCCAGTCCTTTTCCTCCACTTAAAATATGTTCACAGAACTGTTGTAATATTTGTTGCAATTCCCGCTTGGCCAGATTAGTCTTACTAAAGACAGTTTCAATCTTAACGAGATTTTTTTAAATATAAAAAGTCACTGCTAAAAACTGATTGTGGCTTGTACTTTGTTACAGGAATGTTGTTTCTAACTGACTTGATATCATTCGTGAGGGAAACATCTGACATGTTTCACATATTACAGACCAACAAGTTATTTATAACAGTTTAAATACGAACAATCAGTTCTTTGCAGACATAATCTTTTGGCACAACACCGGTATCGGACACGATCCCACCCACGGTCTGAGTAACGCTCATCACTCACACACTCAGACCAAGTCCTTTACAACCTGTTCTCCAATGTGCGCCGTTCTCTTGTTTTGTATATATTCCTGCTGTCTTACTATTTCTATTTTATACCTACACAGTTGGCGTGGACAACGTCGTACGTGTACATCGATAATAAAGGGCTACTCGTTCTAATCTGGTGCTGCATTAGCTGCTAGCTGTTAGCGGCTGACTGTTTTTGAAAGGGCTCGAGGACTTACGGTTTTATTACCGAGGTTTTACTATTGGCTGGATTAAATGTACCATAAAGCTCACGTTGTAAACGAGCGAGGACTAAAATTCCGTTGATTCATCTTAGTTTAGCCCAAACGAAGGCAGAGAGGGAAAAGCGCCTGCTGCAGCACACAAACCGTCTAAGTTAACCGAGAGAAGTCATTGGGATCCCGAGGATCCAGAACACACCAATAAATAAAGACTGAAAGACCAAGACATGAGTAAATCCCAGTGAAATACATGGGCGGCTTTTCATGAGAGACAAATGGGTCTGCTTAATGGGTTAAAGCTAGCTCTTGTCAACCACAGCAAGCTACTTGGGTAATCTTCACACTCACCTGTATTTTCTGCCATTTCTGAGGGCTTCTTAAGAGAAAATTAAAAGTAGACCAGACCGGGTTACTGCGATAAACTAAAACAACACCAGTATAACGAATAAATGTGGAAACTTTTCAAACACAGAGGTTAGCCTAGCAGAAATCTATCCAATTATCACGGCACTGTTTCTTCTTTGCTGTTTGGCGATAGCTTCAAACGTCGCATGATAAGGCAGTACCGCCCCCTGTCGATATGCGCGTGTCAGGAAAATCTTCTTCTTCCTTCCTTTGTTGGCGGTTGGCAAACAGCAAAATGGTGAAATACCGCCACCCTCTGGTGTGGAGTGTGAACTGAAGCGTTAAAAAACACTCAAATCGTCCCAAACAAATGAGTCTGCCTTAAAAACCAAAATATAGCCTGATAAAGTTCACCATACACCAAGTCCAGTTTCATATGGTAAATGGCCTGTATTTATATAGCGCTTTACTAGTCCCTAAGGACCCCAAAGCGCTTTACATATCCAGTCATCCACCCATTCACACACACATTCACACACTGGTGATGGCAGCTACATTGTAGCCACAGCCACCCTGGGGCGCACTGACAGAGGCGAGGCTGCCGGACACTGGCGCCACCGGGCCCTCTGACCACCACCAGTAGGCAACGGGTGAAGTGTCTTGCCCAAGGACACAACGACCGAGACTGTCCAAGCCGGGGCTCGAACCGGCAACCTTCCGATTACAAGGCGAACTCCCAACTCTTGAGCCACGATCGCCCCAAGTTATTGATCAATTGTCTTCTTTCAGCATAAACAAGATGCTATTCAAACCAGTGAGTCGAGATAGAACCGTCTCCTTCCTCCTGTTTCTTCCTGTGCTCCTCATTTCTCCTGTTTTCCTTTGGATTTTGTAAAACCATCACCCCTTCCTCTCTTCCTCCCATTGCTGTCAGGAAAATTGAGGTTCCTGAACTTCAAAGATTCACTCACCGGGCCTAGTTTGTTAGTCAGGTGGCCGCAGGGCTCTCTCTCTCTCAAGTTTGGATTAAAATAGCAAATTCAAAAAGAACATATATTAAGTAAATTAATCAATAAATCAGATTTTTGGAAATGTGATACATTCCCTTTGTACTTTCCTCAATAAAAAGTATAATTCAACTTGTTCTTTATTACTTTCTGCAAAGGTGGAAATGGAATTGCTGTTTAGTAGACTCTCATATGCTGACTGGGATTTCCTTTTAACCAAAAGTAACGTTTGACATTTATGTCCTGTTACAACAGTGCCGGATCTTACAGAGCCTGCTTTGTTTTCACTTTATTTGGTGAAATCTGCTCCAGTGTTTTCTAATTTCTGCTACATAACTTTGCACTTTTGCTGTAACAAAACAAATTTCCCACCTGTGAAACTAATAAAGGTCATCTTATCTTATCTTATCTTATCTTTATGCAGGTGTAAACAAGGGGCCCTATAATGCAGGAAGAGCAGTCACTGTCATCTCGTGTGCTATTTTTCAAAGAGGAAGTGGTAGAGGACTCAGCGGTGCAGCTAACGTTGAAGCTGGAAGTGAAACAGACGTTGTTTCTCAGCGGTCGCTTATTTACGCAGCAGTTGAAGATGGACAAGTTTAAGACTGTTCTGAACATTGCAGGCAAACAGACCAACCTTGGTTTTGGCCTGATAGCTCTGTTGACAGCGGGAGGAGAGCAGATATTCTCTGCAGTGGTATTTAAGTGTCCCTGCAACGAGCTGAACTTTGTCTATGGGATAGTGTTCCTGCTGGTGCCAGCTCTGGCTCTGCTGCTGCTGGGTTACATCCTCAGTAAGAAAACGTGGAAGCTGCTGACGGGTCTGTGCCGGCGTACGGACAAGCTTTTGTGCTGCAAGAAGCTGGTTGCCGCTGGTGTGGTCCTCTGTCAGATCGGCACCTTTGCGCTTGTTGCGCCTTCTACTTGGATAGCTGTAGCTTTACTCAATGGAAACTACTACGAGTGCGCCATGACAGGTACAAATGTGAGCATTTACAACAAACACGTGTGCAGAGATAGGAACTCTGAGATCCAGTGTGAGAAGGAGCTGCACCGGTTCCCGTGTGGGAAAAGCATTAGTGTACCTCAGGCTGCGAGAGAAGATGTTCTGCTTAATCTCCGAGCTGAGTCTCAGGTACGTAAAATGCTCTGCTGCTTTCACACTCATGTGAAAGAGTTCTTTAGATCTGTTTGGGTTTTTTATCTACAAACTATCAGCAAACTGAAAGTTATTTGCTCAATAGAACAGCTAGAGATGCCTACGGTGTAAATGCTTTGATTTTCATTGGCATTGTTTATCATATTTTTAATGTTATTATTTGTGTTACTTAATTCTGCAGTGGTTCCCAGTTGTGTTCAGGAGTTAGTTTATGTTCTCTCAGAGCTTTACGCTCCTGTTTATACAATCTGCTATGATCTGCTTTACCATCAAACGTCATTTGACCCAGTGTTTTGTAGGTTTTGGGTTTTTTCTAGTCATTATTTTGAAATTCGATTTGTGGTTTGGTTGGTGTTTTGTGTGTGTGTGTGTTTTGTGTGTGTGTGTGTGTGTGTGTGTGTGTGTGTGTGTGTGTGTGAGTGTGTGTGTTAGGGTTAGGGTAAGCGACTAGGGAAAGCATTGTGTCAATTAGGCGTCCCCACAAGGATATAAATACACACGTGTGTGTTTGTTTAGATTTCACTTCTCGTTTTCTCAGCATCATAAACAGCTCATTTTTTGTTGGACGCACCCTGGCATGTCTACATTTGGGTCTTCCACACTAACACTAAGTCTGCATGACTGTGACACTTGCTTACTTGGGTTTAATAGTCAGGGGTGTCCAACTCCAGACCTCGAGGGCCGGTGTCCTGCAGGTTTTAGATCTCACCCTGGGTCAACACACCTGAATCACATGATGAGTTTATTACCAGGCCTCTGGAGAACTTCAGGACATGTTGAGGAGGTCATTTAGCCACTTAAATCAGCTGTTCTCCCATTCTGGGTGAACTCTGCTGTCATCATGTGCTTCCAGCAACATGCAGCTAGGTGATGTAGGGCTGCACAAAAGTGCACCTGGGGTGGGTGAAAATCATCCGTGACCCCCAACCTTCCACCCAAATGGATAGATGGAGGATAACAGTTTGATGATGTTTTCATGGATAAGTCTGGATGGTAATTTGTCTGTATAACAAAGTTTGGATGATCATGGGATGGCTGTAGCCACTTCTTCCACTTAACAGATTGTTTTTGTTCCGATCCCTGGCTGCTCCAATCTGCGTGCCAAATATTCTCGGGCAAGATACTAAACCAAGCGGCTCTCTGATGCTTCCATTAAAGTAAGACAGTACAACAGTAGGTACGTAGGTTGTATATGTTGTGTTCAGCTAGAGGAGAAATGTGCTACAGTAGAACCAGTCAATTCACCATTTCAGCAGGTTGAGACTTTTATTACACGATTAGTCTGGAAGATCATGGTTAAGTTGATACATTCATGGGATAATTAGTCTGATCATCATTTTACTGGATCACATGGTTTGCATGATGAGTTTAGTGGATCATGTTGAGTTCATGAGTGTGTTTTTGTGCTTATCAGTGAATTAAAAGTGTAACAGTATAAACACAATACACATAGAAATGTGATACTGATATTTAATGACAAAATGTACCAGTGTTCTGTTTTCATTTGTAGCCGTTGACCTAAAGAACTTCAGAAACGTTGTTCCCTTGTTATTTTTTTTGACTTTCATTTCCTGGTGTGTGACTAAACGGTTAAACTGCTTTTATTACCTCTATTACCTGTTTACTATTTACTATAAATACTGTCCGTAGATTCTCGGTTGGATGCTCATCACTCTCATCATGTTGACAAACCTGGTGCTCACCTGTGTGGCTCGGTGCTCCTCCCCTATTAGCTACCTGCAGCTGCAGTTCTGGAAGGCGTATGTGCATGAGGAGAGCAATCTACTTGATTCCTATACGGCTAAGCACGCCAAAGCGTTTGCTGAGAGAAACCTAAAGACCTTCTTTGAAAAGACACCACCTGAAAATGTCATCACACCATCCAACCGAGACTGGGAGAAGATCTCCTCTCTCTACAAGTTCACCTCCAAAGATACCTACTACAGCACTTTGCACCGATATGTGGAGAACTGCCAGGAGACTGACAACGGGACGATGAGGATGAGTTCAGTCAAGTCAAACGAGTCTGTAGAAGATAACCCAGCTGTTCTTAGTTTTGTAGATGATGGGAGAATGCCACTGTGAGTCACAGACTACCCACATTAAACTGTAAAAGGTGTGAAGTAGAGAAGCTCTAGAAATGCTCTTAACTTCGTAATTTTGAAGAATAAATGAAATATGCATGAAATAATCATTTGTATGCTTAATAATGTAGTTGCATAAAGTGGGACAGTGAAGGATAGTGTGCAGCAACTTTTTATTATTTTGTATTTCCTTTGTCATGTCAGTCTTTAGTTTTTAATTCCATGTTCTGTTTGCAGACTCAGGAGAATCTGTCTGATCCTCCCGAGTCTTTCATCCTGTGTGAAGTTTGTGTGTCTGCATTTACCCCACTGCGTTCCCACAGTACCTCCTATATTCTGTTAATAACCTCTTTGCTTTGACCGTCCTGCAGAAGTTTAAAGAAGAGAAAAAGCAGATGAACTCTACTCTAACACTTTGTATCACTGTAAACATAAAAGGACGGCTACAAGAAATTTATGTCCTAACTTAGGTAGTAACCAGAAACGTGTTTTTTCCCTAGGCTGCAATCTTCCATGCCGTTCGAGTTGTTGTGGTATGCATCGAGCAGATGTGTAGTTAAATTTCTCAGGAAGTGTACATCAGGTTATGTAGAAGGTTGCAACGCAGAGCTAAATGGGGTTCTGGTGCATAGTTACCCATATGGTAAAGAAATAGAAAAAACTTATAAAAGACTTGCATCAGATGTGGCCTACTTCAAATAGTGAATCATAGAAGGCTTATGTGATCTACTCATGAAAGTGGCCACTTTCATTTATTGTTTTAGTATCCAAAACATACAAGTTTCATTTATATAATTTTTCAAGTTTTCACTCTTGTATGCTTTTCATACAAGATTCACACACGACACATACAAACTTTAGAAGATTTATAGATCTTTTCCATGTGGGTATTCAAGTACAACATGCAGTGAAATGTGACGTTATGATGTAGATCTGATGCAGGAGTTGAATCAATGTGTTACGCTTGTCTCTCCTTAACAACGTGACATCAGATCTCCGTCATATTAAAACTACAACTGCACTGTGGCCATGAAACATTCATCTTTCATGGCCACAGTGTGTTCTGGCACCGTTGTTTTATAGAAGTCGTATGAACGAGAACAGGCAAAGGTTTCCTTTGCACTGATTATTTTGTTGAGAAATGTGGGATTAAAAGTTTACCTCTGATTACAACGGCGAGAGTAAAAGGTCTTAACATCCAGCCTCTTAAGGTTACAGTGACACAACGTGTTTGAACACAGTTTCTCTATATGTGCTTTTACTAATAGTAAATCAGCTTTATTCTTAATCAAAGATATAATCAAAGTAAGTCTAATTAATATGATGGATGAGAAATGCAGTTTGAGTAATTAATATCTGACCTTTTCCTGTGATGGGTTTGTGTTGTATGTGCTTCTGTGGTGGGGTTCGTTGTACCAGTGAGAATCTGAGGACTGTAGTGCTTGGTCAGAACAATAAACAAATATTCAGAGACAGTATTTTAATATATGATTTAATAAAAGAAATTAAGCTGAGTATATTATGACTGAAAAAAGAAGTTTTGAAGACAAAAAGTGAGTGAAAATGTAACTGAAGTAAAACAGTATTAACTGAGTGAAACATGAAGAATTCATTTGTGACTGAATGTTCATATGTGATGGAATTAACAATAAAAGATGTTAAGTACAACACAGAAGAGAAGGAAATGTAACAAAATGATTTTAAAGCTTGAACTTTGTTGTAAATCCCACATGTGAAACAGTCAGAGAACCGAGGATGGTTGATGGACATCAGCTGAGTCACTGAGAATTTTCCTCTGTGAAGAAAACTCATTGAACTTTGTATTTTGTAAATATTGGAGTCCTGGACACACAACTCACACGTCCTTGTGTTGTCACTGTTTGTCTCACCGTAAACTGTCTCAGTACCATCCCAAGTCCTGCAAATGCACGTGAACCAGCTAACTGAAACTGTGATTTATTTCCTGTTGCTGTCAAAGCACAAAGGGTAGTGGCTTAATTTGCAGAAGTTCATGTTTTTACAGGCACTGAAGGACCAAGTGTTTGTTAGTTTGCTACTGAGTGACTGAGCACTCAGGCTCAACGTGTTTATGAAGTCACACAGCATTGATTAGCGGCTGCTAGTCATCAGAAGGATCGTGACCCGTGGGTTTCATAATCCACCTTTGTAGACTGACCTCTGATCCAGTATATATGGAGCTCAGTTATTTATTAGGCACTGAGAGTGTCAGGATGAAGGGGCTGTCTATCCGGTCGTTAAGTGATGACGTGACGAATCCTACTTCCGGGTCTAAAGTAGTCTGCGTTTAATATGGCTTTTCTGTTGTTAACATGTTTAATGTTATGTATTTTCTTCTATTTGATCTCAAAAAGCTCCTAAAACAGTCAGTGATCACTGTTGACCTCCCTTTATTACCGCTAATCATTTATTTAAGCTCAGTTTTTAAAACCTTAGGATGTAGCTACAGCCCAGCCCATGCAGCAGTATATGAATGACTAACCTCGTGTTGTGGATGGATTATCTCAGTTGTTCTCCTGGCTGAAGTTTGGTCCTTTTACAGCATCCTGCCATGCGATTACATTTGTTCCTGACCACCGAGAACACTCACGTTAACTTTTATCGAGTGGAAAAAAAGTTAGCTTGTTTATATTCTGCTAACATAGCTGTGTCGCTAGCGGTCACGTAGCACATCATTATATACCAGCTAGCCAAACTTCAGTAGCCCTACAAACGTCACTGCTGTTTAGTTTTCTGTCTTCATTTATGTTGGAAGTGATAGCAGAGCTGTACGTTTGAATTTGTTT
Source organism: Rhamphochromis longiceps (assembly GCF_057381845.1). Taxonomy (NCBI): domain Eukaryota; kingdom Metazoa; phylum Chordata; class Actinopteri; order Cichliformes; family Cichlidae; genus Rhamphochromis; species Rhamphochromis longiceps. The sequence continues at coordinate 2,402,190 of NC_140567.1, forward strand.
CAAAACCCCGCAGTCAGGACATGCTATATTGTATTTAGATAGAAGCTAGCGAGCTAACTCCCTGCTAACTTCTAACTCCGTTAAATGTCATAAATTCCGTTTTCATGGATGCCTGGATGTTAAACTCAATTGTTACACCTGGTAGAGCAGAACGCTGATCATTTTATTAAAGATGAAAGACTTTAGACAGTTTTTCAACTCTCAGTAATGCCATAGTGATCGTTTGATATATGGACCTGCAGCGGAGTTTAGGACCAGACACGGCTAGTGACGTCAGACTGAACGACCGGATACCATGTACCAATTAGAAGATACTCCCTCTACTCGGATTCACACAGATCAGTTTACATTTATTGACACATTGTTTGAAAGAAGATGAATTCAGCAGCAACTGAAAGAGAAATCTTTTAGATGGATGTTCTGACACCCCCACTATACTCACAAACATCCTGTGCAACCTTCTCTGAATAAAGTTGAAAATAAGCATGAAACTGAATCGGAAAAGATAAGAATACAGATTAATACAAGTTCAATAGTTCAATTGGGAACATTTTAAAGTTTGAATAGTTCCTGCAGCTGAAAGTATGTGGAAGTACTCAGAGTTGGAGGTCGATTAGGTCGCATGTGGCTTTAAACATTCTTTCTATCCAAATACACAAAAGATTGCTTTAAAAAGTTTAATGTTTTAGGAAACTTATAAATAAGAAGCTGAATGATGGTTTTTCTGGAGTTTCCTATATTACCAGATATATTTGCTCGTCTTCTTTCTTTGCATATGAATCCATGGCTTTAATATGATGTCGTCCTACTCTCTGCAGCTATAACAGCTTCAACTCTTCTGGGAAGGCTTCCCACAAGGTGTAGGAGTGTGTCTATGGGAATTTTTCACCGTCTTCCTGAACTGCATTTGTGAGGTCAAATACTGATGTTGGATGAGACTGTGTGGCTCGCAGTCTCTATTCTGTCTCATCCCAAAGGTATTTCAAAGTGTTGAGGCCAGAACACTGTGCACACCAGTCAACGTCTTCCACACCAGGCTCACTCATTCATGTCTTTAACAGGCAACAGGAGGGGGATATTCCCAGACTTTCCCAATTTTGTGGGAACTTTGTGTGATATTGTCCAAAGTTTCTTGGTATGTTGAACCGTTAGGAGTTCCTTTCATTGCAACTAAGGGCCTGCACCCAAATCCTGAAAAAGACCCCACATCATACTTCACCCTGCACCAAACTTTACACTGGTGGCACAATGAAGTCAGACAAGTACTCCCAGCAGCTCCCAGACACGATTGGATTAGTCTGATTTGTCACTCTACAAAACTTCCACTGCTCTACAGTCAAGTGCTTTACACCGCTGCGTCCTGCGCATCGCATTATCGGTGATGTGATGCAGCTCGGCCATGGAAACTTCTTCCATCAAGCAATCATCAAGCCACATGAGGTTTGGAGGTCTGTAGGGACTGACTCTGCACACTATGGGTGTCACCATCCACTGAACCCCACTGTGTGATGATACGTGGCCTACCTTTGTGGCCCACATGCCTGTGTGCTTGATTTTATACATCTGTGTATAAAAGGGATTAGAACACCTGAATTCAATGATTTGGATGGGTGAGTAATATAATGTATGTAATGTATGCTTTTGCTCACACTGGGTGCTGCCTGCAATCTCAAAGTAGGTGGATCTGAACATTTTCTATTATTTCAGTAGCCCCCAAAAATGAATGAAAACCTAAATATTTTAAAACCTACAGTCAGGGAAATAATTATTATAAATAACTAGTAAAGAAAGGACCAGTCTATAACTTGAGTGGTAGGTTTATTTGAACAGTGAAAGACGGAACAATGAGCAAAAAAATCCAGAGTTATGAATTAATTTGCATTTTCATGAATTATACCTTTATAAACAAGCTTCACAGAGTAAAATAGAACCGAATGAGAGGGCACTTCATAGCTTGACTAAAACAGATCAGTGATGTAAATGAAACCTAATGAGAAACCTGCACTGGGCTAATGTTTGTATGCAGAATGCCTACAGGCTAGCAAGGGTCACACCACTCTGACACCACATTTCCTGTCTGCACAGACAGATCACACCTTGGTTTACTTGATGGGTTTCATGTTTAATTCACATCACTGACAAAGATGTAGACATACGAACATCAGTCCAGGGCAGGTTTTTCATCTGACACTTAGTTAACACTCATTTTCGAAACACAAATGTGAGCTGTAGGAACTGTTGATGTGTTTTACACATGAACAGATTTGTCAGAGTGCAGCATTAATGCACTGCAAGCTTCAGTCCTGTGGGACAGGAACAGACACACCACATAGATGTTTGCACTTCCCCAGCACGCTAAGCGCTGACTGTCTCTCTGCTACAGACGCCGCTGGTGTGCGCTCTAATAATCTGCTCTTGTGTTGCTGTTGTGTACTGTGTGTCTTCCCACTTTGCATGTTCTGTCATGTTTTTGCTCCTCAGATAGTTTCAGGTTACAGTCTGGATTGCATAATAGTTAAAAGACAACCAGAGTAACTGAACTAACAGGATTTTTCTCCATGACTGACTCACCTATGCTGGTGCTGGGGTGGGGGGAGGGGGGGAGTAAAGAGGGATGGTATAAGAGAAGAAAGCAGAGTTGAACTTTTTCACCTTTCTTTTTAGTATCGACTCTTCTCTGGAGATGGAATAGATATGGTAATAAAAGGGGAAGTGGTTGGGAGGAAGTGCAGCCTCACTGAAGGAGGGGCCTGCAGAGAAGACAGAATGCCAAAGGGAGGGGCACATCCAGGCTTGGCAGATGAGTTTGGTCTGGCTGTGGAAAACAGCACAAAGGAAGTGACTCCACACTGACACTTGGCTCTTTCACTTTTAGCTCTCTGCTGTTCCACTCGGATTTATTAGCCGACATCATGGATAACTTCCAGAGTATCTTGCGTTTCCTCGTGAATCAGAAAACCACAATTGGCTACAGTTTCATGGCTCTGCTGACTATAGGCGGGGAACGAATTTTCTCCATGGTCTCCTTTCAGTGTCCCTGCAACCACGACCAGAACTTTGCTTATGGCATGACATTTCTGCTGGGACCAGCTGCAGTGCTGCTGATCTTTGGTATTTTCTCCAGTACCCGCTTTTGGAGGCTCTACACTGGGTGCTGCCTCAATCCCACGAAGCTTTGCCCCCGTGGAAACTGTTTCGGCTGTCTTAGGGTGTTCCTGAGTATTTTCACCGGGGCCTGTGTGGCTCCTATAATGTGGCTCTGTGTGGCTCTGCTCAATGGAACCTTTTATGAGTGTGCTGTTAGTGGTCTTGATGATAGTCTGGTGGTCGATCTCTTCTGCAAAAACAAGACATTGAAGTGTCGTGAGGAGCTGGCCCGGGTGCCCTGCGACCGCTCTAAACTGTCTAGCGAGGAGCGCATGGAGCTGCTGCTGATGTTCAGGGCTCAGTCTCAGGTAAGATTTCATAGTGATGTCGGGCGACTGGGATCCAACATTACAGACTTTCACACAAATTTGAAGTATGGGGTTCGATTGATCAGTATTTTGCTGTTTGTCTGTTATGGTTGTTGTGAGTGTAGTGGGGTTTCTAGTTTAAACAGCAGGCCATCACTGAAAAGGCACAAAGACTGATCATTTGTGTTAGACCATTATGTTAACAATGAAAAACTATCCTCTAACTCAGGGCTGGGCCACTCCAGGCCTCGAGGGCCGGTGTAGGTTTTAGACCTAACCCTGGGTCAGCACACCTGAATCACACGATGGGTTCATTAGCAGGCCTCTGAAGAACTTCAGGACATGTCGAGGAGGTCATTTAGCCATTTAAAGCAGCTGACACATCTAAAACCTGCAGGACACCGGCCCCCGAGGCCTGGAGTTGCCTACGCCTGCTCTAACTAAAGACTTACTGACCGATTTGTTAATTTATTTAATTTTGCTTCACTTAAAATAGTGTCTAGCTGCCAGACAACTTTTAGTAATTGAATATTGGTCCTTTATGGAAGTGCAGTCCTGAATTGCTGTTGCTGTGGTTCTTCATGTTGCATGTCTAAATAATGAAATCAAACTAATACATTTTACTTCCAGCTTTTTCATGTTTGCGTGCTCTGACTGCCAAACGCTTCAGGCTGTTCTCTTTACGTTCAAAGGAAGTATGAAGAACATAACTATTTAAATACTGCATCACTGCCAAAAACAAACAAAAAACTGGGGCCTTCTTAGAAATCTAAGAGACTGAATTACTCTAGTAATTGAGGTTTGTGCTTCCAGGTATCTCAGTGTGATGTATTCAGGTGTTACACAGTCTGAAGGTGTCAGTTATCCCCCAACTCTCCTTTCCACCTTCTGAATTCTCTGCCGTCCCTAAAGACAGTCTGAAACTGACAGCATCATTTGTTTCTGCAGATTCTGGGCTGGTGCATTATCATTATTGGCGCTTTTGTAGGCCTTCTGGGTACCTGCTACAAAAACTGTCGCTCCCAAGTCAGCTACCTGCAGCTTAAATTTTGGAAAAGCTACATAGACAAAGAAAAGGAGCGGTTTGATGCCCTTGCTATAGAGTATGCCACCAAACTGGCTGAGAGAAACCTGGAGAGTTTCTTTGAGAACAAGGCACCCGATCCATTCCCGTTTCCCAACCACAAAGCCTGGGAGGAGATCTCTGCATACTACACGTTTTCCAGGAGCGAGCAGTATTACAGCACCCTGCAGAGGTATGTGGAGAAAGCGGAAAACAGGAACCTTCCACCAGAGAAGAGACCCGTCATGGATGTAGAGCACGAAACAGAGATGAACTAAACAGCATTTTATCTGGAAAACAGTTATTCCGATGTTCAGGGAAGTGATAAATAATGAATACACTGCATTGTGATTGTTCCTACTCAGCACTGATTTTATTGACAGTGCAAGTCTGACTCAGGAAAAAGCCTCCACAGCTGTCTCTTTATAACAACGCTGCCCCCAGTGGTTTAACCAAAGAATGAGCACATGAAGAGCATAACCACTTTGAAACCAAACACACCCACTGATGCTGCCTACCTCTTTTAGACTTCATGCTTTTGAGACCTTTCATAAATGACACTGCTGGGTAAAATGTCTCACTTTACATTTCCAGAGTAACTTGATTTAAACACAAAAAACAGCCGTGTGCCATTTGAACACTGACAATAACAGCTGTAAATATAGTGTATTGTTATAACAGAGGGTAATCTGTAAGTGAGAGGAAAAGAAGAGGGCCACAGGAGGTTTTTGGATGCGGTAAAGGATTCCTGCTATAGAAGAGGGTGCAGGCTGTAGGCAGACCAACCCTAACAAGAGCTGCTGAATGAAGTATTGCACTAAACTGCAACAACAGCCCTCTGAAGACACTTGCACTGCAAAGATCCTAGTCTGAGGTGTCCCCAGCTTCAGAGTTGCTCTCCCAGACCACAGCAGTGCTCTGTGCTCCACAGAAGCTCTCCATCATGGATCTCAGAAATAGATCCTGCTCATGCCTTCTTGTGTGCAGCCTCTGTTGGTCTCATAGCTCAGCTTGTTGTCAGTTGTTCTCTGGCACCACGTCCATGACAGACGTGGACCTTTCACCGTCATCCACGAGCGCTCTGTACGCCTCCTCCATCACCTCAGTGACACACGTTTTGTTTTATTCAGTTTATGTTGATCATGTAAAAAATAACCAAACAAATTTCCCACGTGTTGGACCAATTAAGGTTCACCTTATCTTATCAATATACTTGTATGAAAAACAAGAAAAAAATCAAATAAAACTATACACTACAAAAGAAAAAACTGTACAAAATGAAGCAAACTAACATATCGCACCTTTCCTGATTGAGTTTACAAATCCAAACAAGAGTGGGAATAAGTGCATGCTTCTCTAACACCACCTCTTCTCCTTAAGTCATCTCTAATTATTTATGCAGCTTCTTGTTGTTATAAACTTAAATAATAATAACAAACATACTCCAAATTGCATAGAATATAGTTCGTACATTAGCTTGTTCCTACAAGTCATTCACAAAACAGATGTTAATGAAAAATTCTGAATATGCACAGAAACTAAATAAACGAGACATTTACTGAAATTCAGCATCTTTATGTCACGTGAAGACTTTTTTAAACTGCTTCAGCTGTTGCACAGTTTCACTCCATGCACTGAAACACAAACATTTTTCCAACATTTAGCATGCAGATACATAACTTCCTACTTTCAGGAAAAAAAAATACTTTGAGTATTTCCTGATTTATTATTTTTCAATCTGAATTACATTTGTGCTCTCTGCAATTTCACTAGATCTGCATATTTCACAACTTCAGGCTGTAAAAAGAGTAAATTTGAGGGAATCTGTATAACCTGCATTGTAATGATTATAAATTTTGTCTTTCACAAAATTGTCCTTTACAGATTGATCACGCTTGTCTTTTTAGCATTAGCGCTTCTGAAGAGCATTCTGTACCTTTGCTCAGGTGTGCAAAGAGTCCTGGCCTCTGTTACTCTGTTACATTCTCAAAAAGAAATAAAGTACTAGACTTGAAACCACCACGAGCCTGGAAGATCATACACACAACTGAAGAGTCAACACGTTCTCATCCCAAGGCGCAACATGCCAACAAGAAGAATTGTTTTTGTGAACACTATGCTCAGTGTTTTAAAATGTTTGACACGTGTGATGTGATGTTACACATATATATGAGAGATTTTCATAAAACTTTTTATTAGTATGTTATGCTTTGAAAATCTGTTTTTCTTACAGTGTGTAATTTTTCTAAATAAAAACTTTGTTCATTGTGTTTATGCCTGATCATGTAATGTTAATAAATAAAATATTTAATCTGGTATTTGTGTATTTTGTGGATAATGATTAAAAATTAGTCCCATGACACTGATGAGCACAGAGGCTAGCAGCCCTGACCCGAGTCTGCATGTATCACGGGGAAGCAGCAGTGGACTCCTCTGTCACAGGGGCATTTATTCTGTGTTACTGATCCAATGAAACAGGAAGAGCTCGTGTTACAGCACATTCCTGCCATCCTGTGATCTCTTTTGGCATATTCTCCTAATATCTCAGAGTTATTTCATAGCTAACAAAGTTTATTTTAGATCATGTTTTTAAATCAGGTTGTGATCTTAGAAACAGCTTCATAGCACGGATTTTAGAGTCATGTGCACATATATCTAATTAGTTCCCAGAACTCAAAGACTAAGTAGAGCGTACTTAAGATGACTGTTAGGACAACTTATTCATTGCACGTATGCCGTCCTAAGAATAACTGGATGTTTCCGACTGTGCAGTACTGATGATTTACCCGCTGACAAACGTTAACGTTCTACTAAATTAAAAAGCAATTTGTTTTTTTGTTTTTGTTTTTTAAACCACATTTCGTTTTGTCATCCTTGACATTTCTAGTACAACACTTATATTAATATAACACTGAATGCAAATGTGAACCTTTAAGAATAATTAACAACACTTCTTGTAGTGGAGTTAAAATCAGCCCAACTCTTATTTTCAAATGTAATAAAGTATAACAGCCAACATACTGGACACTGTTCTGCTGAACAATTACCATCATCGGTCTCAGATTTAATTATTCTGAAACGAAGTTTAGGCCCACCACAACTTTGTTTTGTAGTTACATTACTGATATAATCAAAGTGAAGTGTATTTATTGTTCAGTCTCTAGTTTAAACAACACATTGTTTTGCATTCAAACACAGAGGCTGGTATGATGTAATATTGTAAGGATGCTTGTTTCCAGGCATTACTGCCTGAATGACTGTCATGGATCGAGGTGATCCAAATGTAAGTGCAGAGGAAAGTCTTTGTCTTCCCTTCAGTACAGCGGCAGTGGATGTGGGTTGGAGATGCAATGAGCTTGAACCTGCAGGCGACCACCTTCACTGACCTGTGAAGGAGGACTCATCTCTCCTGCAGTCCTGCAAGCAAACAATCATATTCTTTGCTACACCAATTTATTTGCTTTCTTAAGACATTTTTTCAAACATTGCAGACTCCAATTCAGACGATCTCAGGCTCCCTCCCCACTGGAGAGGTGACATTCAGTGTCCCACTTGTCAGTCTGGATAGCCCTGACCACCACCCCACACACAATAATGCCATGAAAGCATATTTTTAAAAAGGGCTATGCAAACATGGCCAATAACTTTCATTCTGATGATGTGTAGAATAATTTGGGCCCAAAACAAATTTCACTGTTCATAAACTTCCAGACTTGACTATATAAGTCTGTGGGGTTTGAATAAATGCAGACCAAACTGTGGTTGTTTGTATTTACTTCCACAGCATGTCTTATAGAAGTAACCGGAGTCATCAGAAACAGCAGAGAGCAGTCATATCTCAAGTCTAATGACAGAAGGATTACAAAATGCTTTTTGTAATTAAAGTGGAATTTGAAAAAGGTTTTTGAAATGAAGTTTTAAAAAAAGCATTTTAAAAATCAGTTTATTAAATTGGAATTCAAAAATGAATTTACAAATGCAGATTTTATTCTACAATTCATTATTTAAGCACAGAAGTCTTTATTTCCATGTGCATGGCTCTTGTGGTCCTCCATACCTTCCAAGCCAAAGACTAGAAAACAAGGTGAAGCAAATCTTCCCTTTGGCTTCACCTGCACAGGTGCCGAGGTAGGTCTCCCTGCAGGATTGGTTTTCCCTGCGTCGGGAGCAGCGCTGGGCTCTTCAAATCACGGACAAACAGGATCCCACAGCTGTTTGTTTTTGAACCCATTTTGCACAGAGAGGCATTTTTTGAAAAATGTATTGATGCAATGTTGAATATTATTATTACACAGGAAAAAACAACTACACGTAAAATAATAAATGTGTAAAAATGTCACAGAAACAATATGTGGAAGAAATACGTGCAGGACTGCAATGCTAGGCTGACACCTTGTGAGCAAAAACGGAAGTACACAGAGAGGCAGTGGGCCGTCTGATCTATGTGGCCACATGAGTTTTATAGTCAGTAAACTTTCACAGTACTCAACCAACTGAAGACCAATGGACTGCAGTAAAACATGAACTAAGATATTTGAAAGGGGCATCTGAGACAGACCTGTTACAGGAAATGTGATAACGAGGAACTCAGGTTGTGGGCTTACAGTGATGCTGATTGGGCAGCTGATGTCACAGACTGACGTACAACTAGTTATTGTATAAGTCTGGCTGTAAATGGTCATTGATTACATGGAAAACCCAAAAACAACCTACTGTTGCATTATCTACCCGTGAAGCTGAGTACATGGCTTTAGCGGCAAACCTACAGGAGTGTAAAGAGGTATTGATGGACAGAAACGTGCGCCGCCAAAGGTTTATGAACATAACCAGGGTGCCATGGCGTTGGCTGTAAACATGTTGACAGCATGACTTTGTGAGGTCAACTGTGAGTGAAGGAAAAATAACTTTGGATTATTGTTCATGGTGGCAGATGTAATGACAAAACCTACAACAAAAAGTTGTTTAATTTTGAAAAATGTGTGTTTGGACATTAACCCGGTACATGAACATGTACACAGTACTGGATGAGATGCAGAGAGGTGTCTAAGAAGAAACACCCAGTGCATCATGGGAATCCCCCGGCAGCCTACGTCTATTGCAGCATAACTAAGGGAGGGTCACCTGGTCCAGCCCTAACTATATGCTTTAGCAAAAAGGAAAGTTTGAAGCCTAATCTTGAAAGTAGAGATAGTGTCTGTCATAACTAGGCTGATATGGTACTACAAGGTCATTAAGATAAGGTGGGGCCTGATTATTTAAGACCTTGTATGTGAGGAGCAGGATTTTGAATTCAGGATTTAACAGGAAGCCAAAACAGGAGATATTACTATTTATATTTTATTCCTCATTTGACAGAAATGAAGGTGAAAATCTTTTTCTTTTACTTTCACTGAGATCACTGGTGTGTGATGTGTCTGATGCTGAGAGACCACAGAACTGTAAGAACAGGATTGTTAGGCTGCATCTCCTGACCCAACAGTAATTTTGAAATTAGCTAGTAACAGCTAGCTAATGTACTTCTGGAGACTAGAGTCTATCACACTTTGGCAATAAAGTAAATATAATATGTTCAACACTGAATTGATTGTATTCCTGATGGACTGAGCAGTAAATGAAAGTCTGCCACCGGTTAGTCCAAAAAAAGGTTTTTTATTTAACGCAAAAACCCCAAACTTTGGTTAAATTATACATGAATCTAAATCTCAGGTCCATAAAAGAGGTCAAGTAACAGAACTGGACTCAAAAGCTGGCAACAAACAATACTAACACAAACAAACTGACCTTCTGAAGCAGACTTAAATAATGTCTGATCAGCCTACAAAGACACAAAAAGAACACACAAAAACCTAACTGAAACTAACATAACAAATTCCATTTACCCCCCCCATGATCCAGAGTAGTAGTATGACCCAATTTGCAGGTCTCCATATAGGCTTGCTCCGCCCCCTTTTCCACCTCCTAGCTCATCAACCAGGGACTGGAGCAGCTGCCACTGATGTAACGCAGAAAACAGAGAAAGATTAAATCATACAAATAGCAGTGTAAGCTAACATGTGCACACTTGCTTTACAGTATTGTGTGACTGTATAAATAAATAAATTCTAAACCAAAACCAATTCTTTATTACCCTGTAAATTATATCCTATATTTAAAGAAAGAAAAATAAAAGTGTAGTGTGATGCACACGTTTGGTAGTTGCAGCGTCCTGATTATTCCAGAGAGTGATGGGAGTCACAGAGTAGGTCCTGGTCTGTGTGTGTGGGCTTCCTGTGAACTTCAGTGTTGAGGTTTCTGTTTTCCTCAGTGAGCAGCGAGGCTCATGCTTCGTGCTTTTAGTCTTGAGCCAGGTGTCATCCACCTGTAGTGGTTAGGTGCTTTCCCTTTAACAGAGCCAAGAGCTTTATTTTCCACTTCTTCCATGTAAAGGTCGCTGTTGATGTTTGTGTCCATAGAAACCCTCATATTTAAGGGTGTCAGAGGTTTAGCAGTGTGCAAATCTGATCGGGGGTGAAGCTGTTTCTGTGTTGTTGTAGTTGTTTTCTGTCTCCACCTACACGGACTATGGTTGTAGGTATACACGTGAAAAGGGAGATCAGAGGACGCTGTGGTTTCATCTTTATTCAGTGAAAGCTTTTGGACCTTGTTGGTGAGGACAGTAGAGTTTTTGATGTGATGGGGTGTGTTCCCCACATGGGGGAGCTGGGACAGTGGTGAGATGGGTCTGAGTGGAATTACTGCTTTGTGGACCTTTGGTAGCTTTATCACAAACTGTGCCACCTACAAAGCAGCTTTGAGATCCCTTCCAGCTGGCAACATTAATGAAGATGCTTTCAAAGTGAAACTGTGAGGAGATGCTACACTGATATTATTTTACAGTCATGAAGTACAAACTACAAACAATCCTCATTGATCATGCTCCACTTTACGACTTTTTTCATTTTTGAATGATCCATGCAAGCCAACCAACAGCTGCCAGCACCCTTCAGCCTCATGGTTAAAAGCTTCTACAGAATACATTTGAAAATTCTTCTGAAAACTTGACCTCTGACCTTGGGGTCAACAGAATTTAAACTCATCCTAAACTTTTAATAGCTGCACTGATGATATGAATTTTAAAATCCTATGTCACCTCATTCTTGAGTAATCATGGGTGTCTATTAGGGCTGGGTTTTGATAATCGATTCATCGATTAAAATCGATTCTCGCTTGGATAACGTGATATCGATTCATTAAAATCCTGATTTTTTAATATAAATGTATTGAATTTTGCCCAAAAACCAGAATCTCAGGTGAAACCTCACAAAATATCAACAACCACCAAACAGCTGAAACAGTAAATGAGAGCAGGAGCACGGACTCTGCACAGAGACGTGAACACAAAGCTCGACCCGCCGACGGATCAGAATCAGTGAGCTGTGACTTTCTCACCGACGCCACGGACACGGGCGGGTCGGCGCTTTATGTTCACGCCCTTTTTGCGCTGATTCAGAAGCTGTTAGTTTATCTCTCTCCAAACAACATTGACTGAACCAGCAGCAAAAGAAGATCCAAACTACGCTTCACACAAACATCGTCATGGATTCTCTGACTTTTACTGTTTTGCTTCCACCAGGATAAAATCACACCTCATGCACAGCTCTCTCTCTAACAACAGTTTCCCGTCTAAAAATCGGTTTTCTTCATTATTCGCTTGCTTGTTACGCACAAGTCTACATTGTTTACAGGCTGTCGGCTGCTGTTTTTTCCTTTTACTTACTTCCAAAAAGAAAGCCTAATTTCTGCCGTTTAACAGGCTTCTGAACAAATTTAAACTTTTAAAAATTATACAAAATGCAAAACTCTCTAATAAAACCGCTGTAACGTCAGAGGTGATGTTCATATGTTGATTACTGATTTTCTTTCGTTTTGATCTACTGCAGAATATTTTTATAAAGTCCCAGAACAGGAAAATCACCTTTACTGATCTGAATTATAATATTTCTGACTGTCTGAGGCAAAATTTCCCAGATTCAAATCGAATCGATTCTAGAAACCAGTGACGATACCCAGCCCCGGTGGCTATGCCACCCACCTGTCGAAGGGTGCAAAGAGGAAAACTGAGGTTTTCAGATTCCTGTCCTGCCTGCAGAGGTCCCTCCATGTCATCACAAATTCCTCCTCATCATTGTTGATCATTTATAGTCACATTGCTGCTAAGGAAAGTTTCACAGCTCCAAAACTCAAGAATTTACCTAATTTTGTTCTGTGCTATGAGGTACAGCTCAGTGGGTCCAATAAAGGTTCAACAGTTTGTGTTCAGAAGCAGAATTTATTTGTAATTTTGACAAGAAGACAAATTTTATGAGAAATCAATGAAGAAACACCAATTCTAAGGAGTTAACTAATGTTTTTTGTCAAATACGAGTCAGAATTAAAATTCCACTGTGAAATCTTTTTGTTTGAATAAAGGTCAATTTCAATTAGAACGATGAGAGTACGGCGACTCCAGTCATCGTCTTTATAGCTTCACACGTCTGAAACACCCAACAGTCCCCCAACAGCTCCATCCACTGAAGAAGCCGCCCAGTTCCACTTAGTCCTCTGTCTGCACCACACAGCACAGAAGGTTTGACTGGTCTGACTCCCAGTTTATCTCATTATAGTGAATCAGGGTTATCCATCCATTCTCCTCCACCTATCAGGGTTGCAGGTGGACTGGAGCCTATCACAGCCCTGCTCAGGCTGTCAATCTGACCTGGGCTAACACAGAGACTCAACCAATCACACTCACATTCAGACCTGTGGGCAGTTTGGAGTCACCGAATAAGCTAACCCTAACTGACTCAAAAGACAAAAGTTTGCACACCCCATGATTCAAGCCTGTAGAGCCACCTTCATCAGCAAGTCATTTTCTCTGAGTCATTGCAACACCTTAGCTCTTGTCTTGGGATCATCGTCCTGCTGAGTGAGCTAATACCAGATGCCCAGGTCCATCACTGTGCTGACAGGGTGTCCAACTGCAGGCCTCGAGGGCCGGTGTCCTGCAGGTTTGTGTGTCCTGTGTGACCAGATGCAATTTCACAAACCTACATTTGGTTGTTTTTGTTGTCGTTTGGTTTTTTAAACAGAGAAGAGCTTTTTCTTTCACACTTGCTGATGATTGACGCGTTGGATCAGCAGCACATTAAAAGCAGGGTGGATATACAGAGGTTTTTATTGGACTCCTGTGAAACGTTTTCCACACTGACTTCACATTTCTACAAAGTGAAAAATCACTTTTCATACTCATTGCAATAAATACTTACAACTTTGACAATTCTGTGCTTTAAGCCACGTCTACACTACAAGTCACACGTTTGTCACACATCACTTTGAAGTGTAGCCCGGTCGCATGTGAACATTGCAGGCTGTACAGGTATCCTTCACTTGTGCTCTTAAAGTTCTCTGAACATTTCCTTGACAAAGCATTAGCAGAAAAACGTCTGTGATGTCCTGGTAAATGTGCTTATTTTCTGCTCAACAGTATCAATGTCTAAAAGTAGTTGTCACACATGGACCGACAAAAACGTGTAAATCTGGAGGTCAGCTCTTCCAGTCCCAGGGGACACACAGGTCTCCATCTTGCATGACAGAGTAGAAGTGAGAAACACAGATCTGGAGGCCTTGCATGTGGGGGGAGCGCTGCTCCAACAGTCTTTCACAGCATTGAATCATCTGGGCAGGGCTGACACTGGGCTCCTTAGACAAGCTCCTCAGAGACAGAGTCTCAAGACACAGCTTCACCACGGCCTCCTCCTCTGCCTGCAGTCTGCACACAAACAGGCAGGTGACAAAGTCAACATACAGACAAACAGGATTCTTAATAAGCACCAGATACCAAAACTCTCAGGCTGCGTTCACTCTGCAGGTCTTGATGCTCAATTCAGATTTTTTGATCAAATCCGATGTTTTTGTCTGCTCGTTCACACTACAAATAAAATGCGACAGCAAACGCGCTCTAGTGTGAACGCTCAAAGCGGCGCATGCGCAAAAGAAGACGTCACACACAACACGCTCAGTTTAGACCCAGAGCAACAGTATGTGTGACTGATGGCCTTAATATAAAGACTTTACGTTTCCCAATTTTTGCTTTAAGTTACTCTGTTATTTACATAATGATGTAAATAACCTAATAATGATCCTTGTTGCTGTTTTAGAGGAGCGCTGCTTCAAAGGATAGTTTCTGTCAGAATCTGCAGATTATACAGGACAAAGAAAATGTTCACATTTCTCCAACGTTGTCTTCCCAACAGTTTCACTGGATGGCCAGGAAGCGTTCACGTCGTCTTCTCCGGCGCTGATATTTGGCGTCTGTCTTGTGTCGGTGACGTAAAAGACGGATTCAATGCGACCTGACCATCAAACAGCAGTCGCTTTCTGAAACATCAGATATGTATCGCATTCAGCACCACATATGAAAGTGACCCAGATCAGATTTGAAAATATCAGATTTGTGCCGTTCACACTGTCACCATGATCAGATAGATGGTCGCAGAGGGTCAAAAAAGTCGGATTTGATGCGCTTTCGCCTGCAGTGTGAACGCAGCCTAAGTATGTTTTGTCCTCATGATGTTGTATTCGTTTGTATTAGTGTTACCATGATTAAGTTCCTATAATGATCTCTGAGAGCTGCTTCAGCAGTTACCTGTGACCGATCACTGCCGTCACATATTCATTCTCTGGTGTCCTGGATTGTTGATTACCTGACAGGAAGACCACAATATGTACGTCTCCCACAGTGTGTGTCTGACAAGGTGATCAGCAACACAGGGGCACCACAGGGGACTGTCCTCTCCCCCTTCCTCTTCACCCTCTACACCACAGACTTCAGCCACTGCACAGAGACCTCCATCTTCAGAGGTTTCCTGATGACTCTGCGTACTGGCTAGTCAAACAAGCACGCTCAGTGAGAGACTGAGATTACCCATGATGCACCACTGAACGACACAGGAAGTCATTCCTGCCCGTGGCCGTCTCCCCGTACAACTCCTCCATCCAACACACTGTGAACACTGCAATAGTTACACCCTTTTTACACACACTCTTTCTACTCTAATATTCTTGACATGTATTACTTGGTGACTTGTATATATTGTGCTATCCTCTGATCTTAACATATTGTGTTGATAAACAGTCTAGTTGGTTTTTGTTAATGTTACTTTACTGGAGCAACTGTATCCCGTCGGGATTAATAAAGTATTCTGATTCTGATTGATTGAGCAAGTTGACAAGAAGATCTCAAATTCTAACAGTAAACACAGCGACTGAATAGACTAAAAATAAAAACTAGTAATTTCAATCAACACCGTCTAGTTAAACTTGGGCAGTTGTAGGTGTGGTGGTCACATTGTATAAAGCAGTCATGGATGTAGGCGTGTGGGGGGTTCTATCACAGAGGCAGTGCTGGGTACGTGCTGCCCCATAAATCGGCCTTCATGGAGTTCCAGCTGTAAATCGTATTACTGCTGGCAGGAGCAAAATCATTTATGATTGTTGCTTGACAAAGTTTTTGAAATTGTTTCTGCAAACATGCTAGCATCTTGTAAGAGAGGAAAAATACTAAATATGATATAAACTATAAAAAGACCCCTCCCGCCCCCCCAAAGAAAGACAGCATGCAAACAGACAGACTACGTCACACTCACTGGTTTTTGCGTTGGATGCGCCGTCGGGCTTCAGGGGCCTGGTTCTGAAGGAAGACCTGTAGTGTAGGAAGATCACATTTGATGGGAATAACGAAGTGTCCCATCTCATGAAGACTGGGGTTGGAGCGGTCACTGGAAGAGACACAAACATTAAGTAAACTGCACGTGCTTGTGATGGTCAGTGGTTAAAAGGGTTTCGTACTTTTCCAGCAACATGGTGAGGCCCTGCAGACTCCTGGGGTGCAGACGAAGGTGGTGGGACATGAGACGTTTGTGGAAGGTGTTTAGGGAACTGTAGTGCTCAGCTATGGGCTGAACTGGTCCCAGTCTGTCCATGTGCACCACTTGGGTTCCACCCAGGAGGAGGCTGATCCTCTCCTTCAGCCAGTGTGTCTGCTGCTGCAGGCTGTGATAACCAGGCAGCTGCTCAAAAAGCTGGAGGCACACAGCAGGGGTCAGAAAACGAAAGGCAGCACAGAGACTATACATGCCAGCAGGACAGCGACAGCTGCATTACTTTTGTCCACTGATGATGAACATCCATGGTTCCCAGCATGACGTGTCCAGAAGCATTCATCCCTGACTGGTCGGCAAACACAACCGTATGTCCTGGTAAGAAGACGAGTGCGTGAAAACTGTTCTACACATCTACACGCAGTGGCAATGCTCCCAAAATGATGAGATACCCACTCTTTCCACAGAAACAGGTCTCTAGGATATGATCACTGTCTGAAAACACATCAGAGTTCGATATGAAAACCTCACGCTGATGGAGGACGTGACTTTGTTTGGTGAAAACAGTGTTTGATTGAAATAATCGTGCTAAAACAAGAGTTTACATGTTCTTTAATACCGTAAATCATCTCTAATAACCAGAAATATTAATCAGAGTCTTACTGATATGCTGAATGAGTAATGATGGAGGATGTTTCGACCCTGGCAGATCAGGATGTGAAAGATAAGAAACGTGTCTCCAGCCCGTTGTTATGGTTGTATTTGCTCAACACAGAATCATAATATAAATGTGATTGTGGTCAAAGTTAACCATTACAACTAATAAGAAAATATAATCTATGACATGATTCTGATAAAAAGGACCTCACTGAGACTCCGTACAGAGCGGCCTGTTCGGGCAAAGATGGCCTTGGCGGCTGTGTGTGTGTGTGTGTGTGTGTGTGTGTGTGTGTGTGTGTGTGTGTGTGTGTGTGTGTGTGTGTGTGAGAGGATGGAGTGACACACTAAGAAGCCACTAACCTCAGAGAATCTCTGACTTTACCATGTATCATTTTAAAACAAGTTATATAGTGATTAACAAACCACAAGCCAGTTTTGGAGGCCGTGGACTGGAGGGCCAGGTCCTCTGCCTGCCACCCAATCAAGTAAGCACCAAACCCCTACGGCCCTCCTGTGGATGGTGAGCCCACAGGAGGAGGGAACCATGTCGCTATTCCTAGATGTGCCCAGCCAAGAAACCCCTGAATTGTTCCCCTTCAGGTTGGGGAACTTGTTCCCGAGTTAGGGATGAGTGGAACACAAGACTGACAGACAGTTCCAACCGTCGGTCACAAGCTCTAAAAGAACGAGGCTGATATAAGACATAAGCGTCAGAAACGAGTCTCCTTTGAAGAGTGGCTGGGCTGTGCCTTCCAGACAGAGGGAGGAGCTCACTCATTGGAGAGGCTGCGTTCACATTGCAGGCGAAAGCACATCAAATCCGATGTTTTTGACCCTCTGCGACCATCTATCTGATCATGGTGACAGTGTGAACGGCACAAATCTGATATTTTCAAATCTGATCTGGGTCACTTTCATATGTGGTGCTGAATGCGATACATATCTGATGTTTCAGAAAGCGACTGCTGTTTGATGGTCAGGTCGCATTGAATCCGTCTTTTACGTCACTGACACAAGACAGACGCCAAATATCAGCGCCGGAGAAGACGACGTGAACGCTTCCTGGCCATCCAGTGAAACTGTTGGGAAGACAACGCTGGAGAAACGTGAACATTTTCTTTGTCCTGTATAATCTGCAGATTCTGACAGAAACTATCCTTTGAAGCAGCGCTCCTCTAAAACAGCAACAAGGATCATTATTAGGTTATTTACATCATTATGTAAATAACAGAGTAACTTAAAGCAAAATTGGGAAACATAAAGTCCGAAGTCTTTATATTAAGGCCATCAGTCAAACATACTGTTGTTCTGGGTCTAAACTGAGCGTGTGGTGTGTGACGTCTTCTTTTGTGCATGCGCCGCTTTGAGCGTTCACACTAGAGCGCGTTTGCTGTCGCATTTTATTTGTAGTGTGAACGAGCAGACAAAAACATCAGATTTGATCAAAAAATCTGAATTGAGCATCAAGACCTGCAGAGTGAACGCAGCCTAAGAGTCGCTGTTCCTGCAGATGGAGCCTGTCGAGGTGGTTCAGCCCCCTGAGATACCTCCTAGGTGAGGTGGTCAAACAGCGTTATAGAAAGAAGAAGTGAGGAAAAGTGTTCTAATGTAGTGAGTCAAAACGAGGTCATGTTGGAAGCAAAACTAAATGTCATGACTCTGTGTGTTCAATTTATTTCGCTCATGTGAATGATCTCCAGTCCAAAGTTCATGTGAGTGAGGTAACGATAAACACTGCTGAAGTAAAGCAGCATTAACTGAATGAAGCATGAAGTATAACGTGTTCGATTTAATGTGTGATGGAATCAATGATAAATAAGGTTAAAGTAAAATGGTTCTAATATAGAGCTTTGCTATTTTATTTGGAAACCTAAAGCACTTGATACAACTTCTGTCAGTCACCCATTCACACAGAAAGAAAACACACTGGAAAAAAAAATCATTCACACACATTCATACTGTGATGGATGCATCAGAGAGCAACTTGGGATCAACAGCCAGGTATCGAACCACCAACCTTCGGGCCTGCCCTAGCTTAGGAGCTACAACGTAGAATAGAAGAAAATGTAAGGAAGTCCTTTTAAAGTTTCCATTTTGTTTTAAACCACGGTGAAGTATGGTGACGGGGGGGGCTGACGATCAGCTGATTCAATGTCACAACGGGGGAGGCCAGACGCCATCTCAGACGCTGTGACGCCCAGGAAGAGCAGGAAGAAAACTGAGAACAAAGTGAGATGCTGCTTTCCTGGTAGACGATTATTATCAACGTGACACAGAGTCCACTCAGGCCTCGATGTGCCCGTTTTCTCTGCCTTAGCTCACAGTAGGTAAATTAGATAATTCACGTATTTGACTCTGTTCATCTGGATGTTTTCAGTGGGAGAAACGTTTCATTCGTAAAACCTGTAAAAACCAGTAAAAACCTGCATTTTATTATAATATCACTCAAAGGGTTCTTATAGGTCACTACTCTTACAAATGAACAGATCCTTGGGGCTAGTTTTCAGAGCCGCTACATTTAACCCAGTCAGTTACCAAGTGCACAGATTTCGAGGAGAGCTGCTTACAGAAGGCTGAATTCAAAGACACCTTCAAAATCAATGTGGTGGAAGGTTAGTCCAACTCTGCCCCCTTATGTTCTTGTACACATGCCTGAATGTCAGGGCATGCTCCTAATGAGATGTCCTGTGGATCTCCTCCTAGATGTGGACCAGGACATCACTGAGTTCCTGCACGTGTTTCGTACTCTCACCACTGAGGCCGAGACCTGTTGTGCACCAGGAGGAACCCAGAAGCACTGCACCAGCGTAGGGTCTAACAATGGGTCCAAGGATTTCATCTTCATACCGAATGACAGTCAGGCTGCTGTTGTACAGCCTGTAGGGGTCTAACAGTGGGGTACATCACAATAGCTAGAATCACCTGAACCTGTTAGAGACCATAGAGAATATGGAAACACTGCGGTGCTTTTTCTACCTGTGGTTAAGGGATCTCAAGATTTTGAGGGTATTTCCACGGCACTACATACATGTACGGAGAGTTACACAGTTGTTGTCCTTTTGCCTCTGTACACAACCAAATTATAAATCAAATCAAAATATCACGTAAGTGTAGACTTTCAGCTTCAATTTAAAGGCTTGGTTTATGTAAAGGTTTAATATTAATGGTTAATATAAATATTTTGTAATTACAGCAATTTTTATCTATGGTCGCCCACTTTCAAAGCTTCAAAAGTAAATGGACACTGCACTTCCTGTTTATACCTCATCTCTGTCTGACCAACCTAGCCAAATTATAAGAGCCAATCACAGCAGAGGATCCCTCCAGCAGGTAAGCTGTCACTCATGAAGGGTCTGATCAACTCTGTACAATGATGTGTGGCAGCTAGCTTAAACGCTTTAACAATGGGCATGGCTGTTAAAGCCACAGGAAATCTCATGATGCTTCTAAAACATGTACTGTTGCTAGCCGCCCACATGGAAAAGATCTATAAATCTTATAAAGTTTGTATCTGTCTTGTGTGAAACTTGTATGAAAAGCATACAAGAGTGAAAACAGATATAAGATCCCTTGAAAAATTATATAATGAAACTTGTATGTTTTGGATACTAAAACAATATATGAAAGTGATGAGAAAGTGGCCACTTTCATGAGTAAATCATAGAAGCCTGATATGATTTACTCATGAAGTAGGCCACATCTGATGCAAGTCTTTTAGAAGTTTTTTTCTATTTCTTTTCCATATGGGTAGGGTTGCCTTTTCAGATAAAAACCGACTCAGTGACTCACAAAGTTCTTGCTCTCCCCTCACACGTCTACGGTGGTATGCAAAAGTTTGGGCACCCCTGATAATTTTCATGATTTTTCTTCAATAATCATTGGCTGTTTGGATCAGCAATTTCATGTAAATATATCATATAGCAGACGAACACAATGACATTTAAGAAGTGAAATGAAGTTTATAGGATTTACAGAAAGTGTGCAATATTACTGAAACTAAATTAGGCAGGTGCATAAATTTGGTCATGAAGCTCATCGAGAGGGCCGAGGGTTTGCAAAGCAAAGCGTGGCTACCTACAGCAATCTAAGAGCCCTCGATGGGCTGTTAGCAGACGCTCATAAATGTTACGCCTGATCATTGTATGTGTGTCTGTGTATTTAAAGAAGATGATGCTTAGAGATTTAATTTACATCCTCGATCACAGTGTGTTACCTCTATAAATGAAATCGACTGTACATTTGAAAACACTACAGAGAAAAAAAGAAAAAGGAGAAAAATACACAGCATTAACAGAAACAATGGTACCAAGCCATCAGTACTCAGCCTAAACACACTGTTGTATTTGGGTTTTTTGCACTACATAAGAACATTTTAAATCGGTTGTCTTTTGTAGACTTTGCTGTTTTGTTGCTGTATTTTTTGCACATCAGAAAACTTAAAACTAATTTAGCTATCAAGGTTATTTTTTGTACTGTTTAAATCTTTGAAAAAATAAAATAAAATAAGCCTCTTAATCTATTTCCTCCATGGTATTTAAAATGGTGTTAAGTATTGTCTTTGTCATCTGTATCAGATTCTATCATCATAGCACCCTGTGAGCCCTGAGGCATCTGAAAGAAGAAAACAGAGTAAATCATGCTTTATCCAAGTACTGAAACAAACCTTATCATACTTATGCAAGTTTGTCCAATTACTTTTGAGCTTCAGGAGGTGCTACAGATAACGATGGCTGGTATTCCTACAACAATGAATGCAGTACTTTTATTAAACCCTTGAAGTGAAGCTGAAAGTCTCCATTTCAGTCACATTTTGACGGCTTAATTAAAAATCGACTGTGTTGGAGTGAAGGACTGTATCACACATAACAGGCACGTGACAGGACTGACGGTGGTAAAAGCCATGAACCTTTTTACCTGATGGACAGACAACAGTTCAGAGATCTGTGCTACTGTGTGTATTACTAATGAACGCAGCTTGCTTGTAACCTCTCAGTGAGATTATTTACCTTGCAGGTTGATCAGAGCCTCGGGGTTCTGGTGAGACAGGCGGCTCAGACTTTGAAGCTGACAGTACCTGTGGGAGACTCCCCAGCTGCGCTGCCATCTGCACCACACAGCTGATCTCATCATTCAGTAACAGTAACATGTACACAGTTTCTTACAGTTCAGTGCACAGAATAAAGACCTCTGTGCCCTCAGGAACAGCAGACAGGGCAACCTCTGAAACAGTAAAGACGGCTGTACCTGATATCGGTCAGATTAAATCTGCGACACAGCTCCCTCTTCAGTCTCTTCAGTTCTTCTCTCCGAGGAAGACTCGCATTGTGTTTCTTTGAGGCTTCAGGTTCGTTGTTTCTCAACCACACACTGGCAAAAAAGATCGTGTACAAGTCATTAAATATAATTGCTGTAGTTATGAAAATCTGTCATCACCATCTTTGCAAAACATATTTGTGTTGTTATATATGTCACATTACTCTGACGTCTCCCTCTCTAGAACTGTGTGAACTATAAATAAAGTACTTTCACATTATTACATTTAAATATAAGTGACCATGTATGCACACATTAGCTTTAGCATGCCCTATTGCTATTTACTGAATAGAAATAAAATCCACAGCAAACACAGCAGTGTGTCTCCGTGACTGATCACAAACAGCAGTGTTTGAGTTTAGAAGGTTTCAACACTTTCCTACAGTTGAGATGAGACAACCACAACCAGAGAGCCGAGCCTACCTGAGCGTAGGCTCGGCTCTCTGGGCCTGCTGCAGCTCCTGCTCGGGGTCTTTGAAGCCAGTGAAGGTGTAATAGCTTTTATCCCATTTGATGGTTCTGTAGAAAGGCTCCCCCGTCTCAGTGGGACTTTCACTTGCTGCTTTACTCGCCGTTAGTCCCTTCATGTGCTCCACAGGCAGGCTGCAGCTCGTCAAAACATCCATCACTGTGCTCAAAACATCATTTGTGTGCAAAGTAAAACTTACGGAGCGGAAGCCTGAGAAGCAAACAGGAGCAATTTTATGTTAAAACCCCCAAAAACCCTGACTGGTACTTTGAGCATTTTAAAAGAAATGCACCTGAGCTGATGAGTTCTGGCTGCACCTTACTGCTGTACTTTGTGTTCCTTATATAAAAGGTGAGCTTCATGGGTTGAACTGAACGTGAGCCGGGCTTCTGCAAGTTTTCCAGATAGCCATTCAGCCTCTTTAGCGAGTTTTCATTCACCTCCTGTAACACAGAGGTACCAGAACTTACATCATGGCAGCTCATCCCAACAAACGTCTGACAGTGTTGTATGTGCACAGATTATTATCATTAAATATTATTTTATATCACATCATATTACTTTATATTGTATACGGATCCCAGAGCACATAGATGATAAGTATTCTGTACACTATGGATTGCCTCTTCTTTGTTGTGCCTATAAGGCGTCACACACATGTAAACCTGGCAGTAAGTTTTCAAACTGTTACTTTACGATCACATGTTTCCAATAACACATATTTGGATTTATGTCATGACAGATATGAGACCTACCCGTTCTTTGGGATATTTACCGAAGAAGTCTGGGTGGACTGCAAAATAAAAGGGCCTGAGAGCATTTACAGCCTCTGCCCCTGACAGAGCTCTCTGTTGCACAGCATGTGTGGCAAAATGCTTCCACTGCAGCCTGCAGAGAAAAGGACAGACATTACAGAAAAGAGACTATTTTACATCATTGAACCCTGCTCTCCAAAGCTGACATAGGCATAACTGCAGCTGCCTGCAACAATGGGCTTTTTGTTCAAACTGAGTATATACTGTCGTCCACTTTCACTGTGCACACAAGAAAAAACTCAGTTTTCTGCTATTGTTATTATCTGCCATGGCTGATTTCTTTTTCAAAGTGTCCAGAGTCAGGAGAGACTGAGAAATCCACAGCGTGACACGGCAGAGGTTTTCCACCCATAATGACACCCCAGGACAAATTCAGCAGTGTGTGAAGAAGAGGAGGAGGAAGAGGAACCAGCATCAGCTGGGAGATGAAGAATAGGACGAGAACAGACTGGGACTGGTGGGAACGTTTAAAACTATTTCTAGATACCTCTGCAAATACAGGAAACGAGTATCTCCAACACAAACTTTAACAGCTGCATACAGAGAGTCACACAAAGACTCACTGATGTTTATCCTGCAGGACAGGATGTGATAGGGGAGGACGGAAAAATAAAGGGAACCACAGACAACTTTGATAATACTTTTGTTTTATCCAGAATATATTTAGTTAAGAATTGTTTTAATCAGAATAGAATAGAATAGAATAATCCTTTAATTGTCTCACAAGGGGAAATTTGGTTGTAACAGCAGCAATAAAAACACACATACAAACAAACAGGACACCGAACAGAAACATTTTCTTACATATTTACATCAGGGACAATAGTTACCAAAAACAGAGTACTGTACCGTTATTGAATTAAATAAAAGTAAATATGAGTTGGTGGTGATTTGGATTAGGTGGCGAGGGAGGACACTGGACAGACCTGACACGCCCAAACGTACAGTGAGGGTGTGCTGGGAACGTTTAGCAGAGCCCCCGGTCTGCGAGATCTTCAACGCACACCTCCGGCAGAGCTTCAACAGCACTCCAAGGGAGACTGGGGGCATTTGTCCGAGTGGACCATGTTCAGTATCTCCATTGCCGAAGCTGCTGCACTGAGCTGCGGATGCAAGGTGGTTGGTGCCTGTCGTGGTGGTAATCCCCGAACCAAATGGTGGACACCAAAGGTGAAGGGAGCCACCAGGCTGAAGAAGGAGTCCTATCTGGCCTGGTTAGCCTGTGGGACTCCCGAGGCAGCTGACAGGTACCGACAGGCCCAGTGGAATGCGGCCAAGTGTGAAGCGGTGGGAATGAGAATCAGCACCTCCAAATCTGAGGCCATGGTCCTCAGCCAGAAAATGGTGGAGTGCCCACTCCTGGTCAGGAACAAGTTCCTGCCTCGAGTGCAGGAGTTAAAGTATCTCAGGGTCTTGTTCACGAGTGACGGAAGAAGGGAGTGGGTGATCAACAGACGGATTGGTGCGGCTGCAGTGCACTGTACCAGTCTGTTGTGGTGAAGAGAGAGCTGAGTGTAAAAGCGAAGCTCTCAATTTACCGGTCGATCTACGCCCCTACCCCCACCTATGGTCACGAGCTGTGGGTAGTGACCGAAAGAACGAGATCGCGGATACAAGCGGCAGAAATGAGCTTCCTCCGAAGGGTGGCTGGCCTCTCCCTTAGAGATAGGGTGAGAAGTTCAGCCATCTGGGAGGGGCTCAGAGTAGAGCAGCTGCTGCTCCACATCGAAAGGAGCCAGCTGAGGTGGTTCAGGCATCTGACAAGGATGCCTCCTGGGCGCCTCCTGGGTGAGGTGTTCCAGGCATGTCCCACCGGGAGGAGGCCCCGGGGCAGACCCAGGACACGCTGGAGAGATTATATCTCTCGGCTGGCCTGGGAACGCCTTGGAGGAGGTGGCTGGGGAGAGGGAGGTCTGGGCTTCTCTGCTTGGGCTGCTGCCCCCGCGACCCGGCCTCGGATAAGCGGAAGAAAATGGATGGATGGATACAGATAAGAGGCAAACCCATGTTGTAGTGTGAATCAGTTGATAAAATAGTGAAAGTTACAGCATTGATGTAAACATCTATGTTTGTTGGGAGCAGTTCTGATTGTACAGCCTGACAGCTGCAGGGAGGAAGGACCTGCAGAAACGCTCCTTCATGCATCGAGGATGCAGCAGTCTGTCACTGAAGCAGCTCTGCAGTTCAGCAGCATTTACATGCATGGGCTGGGAGACTCTGTCCATCAGAGATGTTATTTTGGCCAGAGTCCTTCTGTCTCCCACCACCTGCACTGGGTCCAGGTGCATCCCAGAACAGAGCTGGCCTTCCTGATGTGGTTATCCAACCTCTTCCTCTCAGCTGCCGATAAACTGCTGCTCCAACATACCACACTGTAAAAAATGATAGATGCCACCACAGAGTCATAGAAGGTCTTTAAAAGCGCTCCCTGTACTCCAAATGACCTCAGCCGCCTCAGCAGGTAGCGTCTGCTCTGACCCTTCCTGTAAAGAGCATCAGTGTTGTGGCTCCAGTCCAGTTTATTATTCAGGTGAACACCCAGGTACCTATAAGAGTCCACTATCTCAATGTCCACTCCCTGGATGTTCACCGCTGTCAGTGTGGTGGGTCTGCGTCTCCGGAAATCCACCACCAACTCCTTGGTTTTCACGGCGTTGATCAGCAGGTGGTTCTGCTGACACCAGAGTCCACTGTCTGTACTCTGAGTCAAATCAAAGTGGGATTGTGTCAGTTTCAGTAAAAAACTATGCAGTCCCTTTAAATAAAAAGTCCAAAGACCTGTGAAAAGCTGTCCATTCATAAAGTTCAACTGTGTTTTATAAGGACGTCATGTGTCTCTATCATCTCTCTCCTGTTAGATCCTCTTCACAAAACACCAGCCTGTTCAATGCTCTGATATCTTTAACATCTTAAGAAAATTATATTGCACAATTTTCCCAGCGTAACAGCCAATAGGTGGTCCACAACCCTTTTGAGGACAAATGTGGGACTGCTGACCATTAAACGGCTTCAAGGACACTTAAATAGTCCAGATGTTTTTCTTTCCAGGCTCCTTAGACCACAAACCTACACAAGGATCGCGTCTTTTTAGTTTATTTTTAGCTGTCACTCTGGGATACTGCCCTTAAATATAACTAACTAAAGTTTTCAGACAGTTTTAGTGGTCACAGTATATTAATATTTGTCTGTGAGACGGTCACACAGGTACTAAAGTAACATGACATAGAAATAAATACCTTGAATTTGAACTAAAATGTAATATTTGAGACACCTAAGTTAAAATCCACCAGTGTAAAACTTACTTACTGTTTGGCTAGCTGCACTGAGGCGGGAAAATCACCCTGTTAGCTGCAATATTTGAATGAGGACTGTGTGGAAAAGAGCCTTTTCGAATCACGGGACCAACAATCTGGAGTCCAACACTACAACTTTTCCTTGACAGACCAGCTGCACCGAGGCACGCAATCAGCCAGCAAAGTACAGTGGGGCAAAAAAGTATTTAGTCAGCCACCGATTGTGCAAGTTCCCCCACCTAACATGATGACAGAGGTCAGTAATTTGCACCAGAGGTACACTTCAACTGTGAGAGACAGAATGTGAAAAAAAAATCCATGAATCCACATGGTAGGATTTGTAAAGAATTTATTCGTAAATCAGGGTGGAAAATAAGTATTTGGTCAATAACAAAAATACAACTCAATACTTTGTAACATAACCTTTGTTGGCAATAACAGAGGTCAAACGTTTACTATAGGTCTTTACCAGGTTTGCACACACAGTAGCTGGTATTTTGGCCCATTCCTCCATGCAGATCTTCTCGAGAGCAGTGATGTTTTGGGGCTGTCGCCGAGCAACACGGACTTTCAACTCCCGCCACAGATTTTCTATGGGGTTGAGGTCTGGAGACTGGCTAGGCCACTCCAGGACTTTCAAATGCTTCTTACGGAGCCACTCCTTTGTTGCCCGGGCGGTGTGTTTTGGATCATTGTCATGTTGGAAGACCCAGCCTCGTTTCATCTTCAAAGTTCTCACTGATGGAAGGAGGTTTTGGCTCAAAATCTCACGATACATGGCCCCATTCATTCTGTCCTTAACACGGATCAGTCGTCCTGTCCCCTTGGCAGAAAAACAGCCCCATAGCATGATGTTTCCACCCCCATGCTTCACAGTAGGTATGGTGTTCTTGGGATGCAACTCAGTATTCTTCTTCCTCCAAACACGACGAGTTGAGTTTATACCAAAAAGTTCTACTTTGGTTTCATCTGACCACATGACATTCTCCCAATCCTCTGCTGTATCATCCATGTGCTCTCTGGCAAACTTCAGACGGGCCTGGACATGCACTGGCTTCAGCAGCGGAACACGTCTGGCACTGCGGGATTTGATTCCCTGCCGTTGTAGTGTGTTACTGATGGTGACCTTTGTTACTTTGGTCCCAGCTCTCTGCAGGTCATTCACCAGGTTCCCCCGTGTGGTTCTGGGATCTTTGCTCACCGTTCTCATGATCATTTTGACCCCACGGGATGAGATCTTGCGTGGAGCCCCAGATCGAGGGAGATTATCAGTGGTCTTGTATGTCTTCCATTTTCTGATGATTGCTCCCACAGTTGATTTTTTCACACCAAGCTGCTTGCCTATTGTAGATTCACTCTTCCCAGTCTGGTGCAGGTCTACAATACTTTTCCTGGTGTCCTTCGAAAGCTCTTTGGTCTTGGCCATGGCGGAGTTTGGAGTCTGACTGTTTGAGGCTGTGGACAGGTGTCTTTTATACAGATGATGAGTTCAAACAGGTGCCATTCATACAGGTAACGAGTGGGGGACAGAAAAGCTTCTTACAGAAGACGTTACAGGTCTGTGAGAGCCAGAGATTTTCCTTGTTTGAGGTGACCAAATACTTATTTTCCACCCTGATTTACGAATAAATTCTTTACAAATCCTACCATGTGGATTCATGGATTTTGTTTTTCACATTCTGTCTCTCACAGTTGAAGTGTACCTCTGGTGCAAATTACTGACCTCTGTCATCATTTTAAGTGGGGGAACTTGCACAATCGGTGGCTGACTAAATACTTTTTTGCCCCACTGTAAATGTTCACAAAATGTGTTCAGCACTATTCTAATTTACAACCTAACAGCTTACTACACATCACACCACAAACATAACTGTGATTCAAAACATGATCAAAAATCCTGACATCTATCAGCATGTCAGCAAGAGGGAACCCCCCCCCCCCCACCTCCACATTACAGTCTTCTTCATTTACATTTGAGCTTCACATTTCCTCACTTCTAAAATGAGGGAATCCAGTAAGTGAGATGACATGAGGTCTCCAAAAGGTGTGGCATGTCTCTGAAGTTTCCATGCTTCTCCATCAGTTTCTGAGTCCAGCTCGTCGGTCCGGTGAACCAGCTGTCATCTGACACAAACAGGCTCTCCTCCACGCGCTCACTTATAAAGTAAGTCAGTTAAACATTCGGGCTAACAGGTGAATTCTCCTGTGTTAATAATATTTATATTTAATCAACTGTATTCTAAGCACCAGCTGTCTGTTACAATTTTTGTTTTTTTAGAGTTTACTAAAATAAAAATAAAATCACATTAACATCTGTGTGGGGTTTTTGTTCAGTAAGCAGATGTTGGTGTTTCAGTCATGTTACGTTTAACTTTAAAGGCTTGTTAGAAACTATGAAACACACGATGCAGACTTCTGGACATTAGAAGAAAACTAATGCTGCTCATCAATAAGACTAAAGGCAGGAAGTTGTCCTTTATAACTACACATGTTAATAGCACCTCCAGATTTATATGATAGTTTATGATATAGCACGTGTATTTTAGTAATAGTCTATTTATTTCAGTGTAGTGGTGTACAGTTCTTTCTTGTTTGTCCTTGGAAAGTCCGCACGAGTCCAGATTTCCGAGGACACACACATACTCCTAAACTAGAAGTTATCCAAGTTTACTTCAGTTAACCGAGTCAGACAGTTGTAATGAAAACATAAACACGGTGACAGCTGTTTAATTTATCAGCAGCTTATCCAGTAACCATGGTAACCACGGACACTGCGCATCATCACCTCATGTCTCTTTGAAGCTAAACGACAGACATTTATCAGCCGTGCGGTTAGTTTTCCAGCACTGCTGAAAAACTGTGAAACAAACTGAAACGTGCTGATGATGAAAATAATGCGTCTGCCTATAAAGTCTTTGTTTCCCTGCTCGCCATCAGTAACAAAGTCATAGACACAACTTTACATTTCTCATGTTGGCTAAAAACAATCGTACATTTATGGTCTTGAAACAGGACACAGACACTGTAACTGCCGACCTCACATCAAACACAGACTGAGCCCATGTTTGATGTTTTTATATCCAACCTTTACTCTCAAACCTTTAAACAGCAGCGAGTCTCAGCTGAGAGAATAAGTGTTTATATGATGGGGGAACATGTTTTATGAGCAGCAGCCGGCTGTACTGAAATCACTGAATGAAGAGCAAACAGTGCGCCGCATTGTCACGGGAACATGAGTGTATTAATCTGGTGATTTATTACATGTGTTAGTGTTATTATACTTCATTCTAATCTGCTGCTGGGTCTTTTACACTGATGGAAGTACAGATAACACAGCATGAACAGCTGTTCAGCCAATCACATTCATTCCACTTTGACCTGCGACAAAATGAAGTCTTGCTCTTTTTATAGCAGTGTTGCATTTGACTGGTATATTTATATGTCTTGTTGAAGCCCTGCTTCACATGATAGCTCTCTGCCACAGCAAACTAAGGGTAAGAGAGTAATGTCTTTAACAAAGGACAGACCCACCCAGAGTCACACAAAATCACAAAAGACAGAGATCCAACAGTAATGGCATGGAGTCGGACAGCAGTACCTGAGCAGACAGACAGATCGATGAGGCACTGACAGCAAAAGAGTTCTAAGTGATATTAAAAGAAAACAAAACAAATGAACTGTCAGAATTCCAGCTGACTATCCCCCAGTAACATTACTGGGGGATAGTCAGCTGGGGAATGCTGGGGGTGCTACTCGACCTGTAGAGACCAGAGATGACCATGTGACCATCATTCTGCTTGTTTCGCCCTGGTGTGTGTGTCTGTGTCCAGATTGTGTAGCAGTCACCATCACTGCTCACACCCCCCATCCAGCTTCTCTATGTGACACATCAGTACAATATTCTCACCTTTATATAAATAAAAAATTTTATTTTGAGTGCGCTGTTTGTCAACAATGCGTTCTTACAGGGTACGTCATGTGTAATAAGAGAATGACACAGGGGGAAGTACTGAACACGTGCATGGAAGGTAGAGACAGCAGCTGAACTCTATCAGTGACCAGAAAGCAGCTCCGCAACTTGCAAATTAACATCAGCTGGTTTAGTCCCAACTGGGAACTTTTAGCTGGCTTTTGAGACGACTCCGCTAATATAATGATAATAAAAAATAATAATGAAAGCACTTTGAATTGTCTGACATTGTAGAGTCTTTAACTGCCCTTAAACCTGTTGAATTCACTGACTGTGAAAAACGTTTGCTGTGCTATCCAGGACTGCAGGATAAAACTATCATACAAAGCAGAAACACCTCTGTCATGTTTGGGCTAACGAGGCAAAGTGGAACTTTTCTGTGGCCAAAATGAGACCTTTGACCTACAGCTGTTAAACAAGATGTAAAATAATCACAAAGGTTTGGAAAAATAACGTTGATTTACATATTTCATAGATTTATGAAATATTTAAACGGAAGTGAACGGGATGATCATGTGACTTTGCAAGTTAATAATTTCAAGATAAAATTTTAGAACCTACTTTTAATGTCAAAATGTTTGCACTGAATTATATTAAAGACTGCATTAAATGTAAGTTATTACAGATGTGTCGATCCCAACAAAGGAAAATGAAACCCAAAAAGCCTTTAGCAGCCTGATGTCTGGAGTGCAGGTTACGAGACGATCGTAAACTGCGACCCGTACTGTACCGCAGGAACACATCAAAGGAAAGACTCTGTCACATTTTCTGTCCATTGCTGATAAAGCAAAAATCAAACTCGGTCATTTTGATACTTTTCTTAATATGCCTTCAAAATGCACATATTAGACTTTTTAAAATCAGTTTTAAAACTGTCATTATACTCCAGCCCGCACGTAATCTAGTGATCGTACGTGTTGGGACAGTTTTACCTGATGGTGCATCGCAGAAGGGGGATTGCAGACATTGCTGACGCAGCTGGTCCAGAGATCCGCATGTAATCACGGCCTTTTCAGTCGGTCCATCTGCATTTCCTTTATCAAAGCACTTCCATAGTTTGTTACACTGGATCTGGCAGCAGCCTGGTACAGCTCAGCAGGGACTAAATCAGAGTAACTTCAGTTCGTCAGAAGAAAATCAACAGAAACAGATACCTAACGTTTCTACGGTGTTAGCTAACTCTAATTTGTATTTACTCCTTTGAATCCCATGCTATCATGTTTTTCTACCAATATTAACAAACATTTGAAAACAGAACAACCACAGATTATAATGTCTCTGTAGTTTCCTTTGGGATTTCTAATCAATGACGGCAACAAAACATGGTTCCAGTTTGCTAGCCAGGCTAGCACATAAAGTTAGCATTGCTATGAGCTGCTGCTACGCCGCAAACAAAATCCTATAAACGACTTACAGTATGTTGTCAGTAACAATTTAACAACCAACCAAAGTGACCTGTAACATCCCTGCCGTTAAGGTAGGACCGTTTTAGTTAGCGGCTGTGGGTGTTCTTCTTCTGCGATTCCTAGTACCAGCCAGCCGCACCATTGCGCCACCAGGCGGACTGGAGCGTCAGGTTAGGTTGAAGCTTGACATCCAGAGTTTTCTTCTTCTGGCTCCACGTGTTTGGAAAGGAAAACCATCCAAGCAATCTTTGAATGGTGAATGTTTTGTTCGTGTATTTTTGCATTATGGGTTAATATAAAAGTGACTGTATTATTACTTGAATAATTTCTGTGAGATTAAAGATTGATGAATAAATACTAACAAGGTCCAGAGTAATTAGGTGAGTGAGCACGATTTTACTGTTAGGCATATAGTTTTTTATTTTATTTTCTCCAGTCTTTGAAGATGAAATATTTGTGGTGGCCTACCACACCAGCTGTCAGATATCTATAATACAATCTTGAGATCCTTTCCTAGGGGATTCAACTCTCACTCAAATCTTGATCCAAGTGACCTCATTAATTAACAGGATGGCAGACGGGATCGCTCTCTTGCTACGAGTGTCGTCCACTCAATCGCACACACATTCAAACAGCACTTCATGCCTATGCACTTACTATGATTGTCATTTACTGGTTTGTTTCGTATTATTGTCCTGCTGCATAACCTGAATGCACTTAAGCTTCAGAGCATGAAATGCTAGCTGGACATTCTCCTGTAGAGAACAGAATCCATGGTTTCATGTATTACAGCAAGTCTTCCAGGTCCCGAAGCAGCAAAGTAGCCCTAGAGCACCACACTACCACCGACAAATCTTGCAACAAGTTCAGCTTTGTGTCATGGATCCACAGAATATCTTCCCAAACGTGCCCTTTTTGGCTGGCACTGGTTTTCACCTTGAACTCTCCAATGGATGCCATTTGTACCCAGTCTCTTTCTTAGGTTTACCCCTGTTCCAAGTTCTCTCCATTGGTGCATAATGGCTCACAGCATGGTTCACTGGAGTAAAATGGCTTTAGAACCTTTTTCATACTCAGATGTCAGTGACTTTGTTTCTCATCTCTTCTTGAGTTTCTTTAGAGAGTCTGATTGACAGCCACCTATATTATCCATGGGTGGCAGCCTGTCATTCATTGGCTTTAACTTATCCTTACAGGCCATTAGATCTTGGTGGGAGAATAATTGTGGTAAATTGCCAAACAATGTCCAGAGCCAGCGGGCTGGGTTTTCTATAGATATGTGGCCTGGACTAGTGAATCAGCTTATACTTTTAAAAAAGTACTACAAATTTTACCCCAGGTCTACTTCAAGTGGTGTCAAACGTTTGTGCTGATGGAGCCGAAACCACGTTTGTGCTGCAAAAATCATCATCTGTCCCGCTATCATTTTAATAAAAGAAAATTTCTAAAGAAATTTCAAAAGGGGCCCCTTTCAATGTTCCACAACTCAGACTTAACACTTTAGTGTAGTTTCTAATATTTTATTTCAGAATAGCAACAAAAATGTAACTAATGTTTCCTCAGTGGGTAGCTTCCTGCTGCAACTCTAAAGGTGTCGTGGACAGTTTACCTGACAGCCAGTGCTGGTTTTGTCAAAGGCATTCAAGTTTAGTCTGTTAATGCAAAATCAATTTAAGAGGCAAAGGTTTGCTAGTGCTACATGTGATCAAGCAAAATTATTTGTTTCACTTCCATTCATTACGTTTACCTGAACGAACACAAGCCAAGTGAAGCTGGAAAGACATTGAAATGCAGACATTTTCTCCGTGACTGAAGCGCATCGCCCTCTGCTGTGTGATGGATGCAGTGTGTCAAAGTGACCATGCTGGTGGCCACTGACAGGCAAGGTAGCAATGTTAATGAGCACACAACTGCTTATTGATATGTGACACATCTGATAAAAACAGAAACATACTGCAATGCAAAGGTTCCAGAAATATTTGGTCACAAACTGAGACAAATGTTAATGACAATCTTTCAAAAATAAATCAAAAACACAGAATGCAGCCTTTAAAAGATGGTAACCTGTAACCTATTATCCATCTCATGACACGATTCAAGATTAACAATGAAAACTTTTAGATAAAACATGGAGAAATCAGTCTGAGTGGCATTTATTCCAACAAATTAACAGCAGAATTCTGAGAAGGTTGCAACATCAGCACACTGAAGTATCACAGCTAAAGACACACAAGCTCATTATCCATTCATCTGTTTCCCAGCCTATTCCTATCACAAGGCTCACACACAAACACATGCTCTACCCAGAGCTGATCTTGTGCGTGCTGTTGTGTTTTAAGTCTAAGGAGCACCGTGGGCAGCTTGGTAATCAACCTGCCGAGAAAAATGTGAAGTTGGTCGTGTAGGTAACAAAAACAAATATAGCTGCCACAAAAGGCCCACGCTAAAACACAATTTCACTTATATAGATGTTATTGGGTGATTTGTTCCATGGTTTTGAAGCTCAGATTATACCTCGTTTTCATATGTGACAGTGGTTCAAGGGCTGGCATGGATACACACTGAGTGGGAGAGTCAGTCTTTGTTGTGTTTTAACACGGGGATTTATTTTTCA
This sequence comes from Rhamphochromis longiceps, assembly GCF_057381845.1. Classification (NCBI taxonomy): domain Eukaryota; kingdom Metazoa; phylum Chordata; class Actinopteri; order Cichliformes; family Cichlidae; genus Rhamphochromis; species Rhamphochromis longiceps. Next base: position 2,437,145 of record NC_140567.1, read on the forward strand.
TCCTACACTGTTGGAAGCCTGGAAGAACTTTTTCTGACAGTTTATCATTTCAATTTGTACAAAGGACTTTTTATTTTATGGGTGTTCTATTTAAAGCTGTTGGGGATTGTTTTTGACAGAATAAGAACCTAATGCAAACTTCACCTTAGAATGAAAATGATCAATGGAAAAACAACAGCTTCCTGAGACGCACCAGGCGATCACATGTCCTCTGGGTGGCTTTGCAGGCAGGAAATCATTTCTTGGACTGGCCTCTTCTCAAAACAAATCTGATAAACTGCTGTGAACAAAGGGAACCTGGAGAGAGGAAGGACAGAGTTAGAGCTTGACAAAGCAGAAAAGAGAAAATTCAAGTTATTAATTTCACATGTAACAAACGTATATAGACTAGATAAACAACAACAATACAGAAGTAAATAAATTCAAATTTAAAGTCAGAAAGAAAGTTCTAAACACTGATGAGCCAAAGTATGACCATCTCTACGATCTCAAAACGACCCAGTAACATATTTCAGTTTGTTTCAGCGTAGAATCCTAGTGCGGTTCATTACAGTAACTTCAATGAGTTTAGGGAGAGTTTGTTCTTTATTACCTATTTCTGCGTTTAAAAATAGTTCAAATCCTTTCGAAGTGTGTAGTTGTAGTAATAATAATAATAATAATAATAATAATAATAAGCGGCTGAGAGGTGGCTTGTGGTAGCCATCGAACCACATGGGGGAGAAATGGCGCCGTCACATTTCAAGCATCTACTCAATCCCACTGACATGACCTCCATACAGGAAGCAGATTCTGTGAGGAAAGGGATGACGCCCGTCACCGGGGGCAAGGTCACTTAGGCACTTAAACCACTCTTTGGTAAGGAGGACTTAATGCTGTGCTCCAGTTATGGAGAGAACACACTCCTCAACCTCCCCAGGAAAGTCCAGGTGAGGGCACTGGAAGCAAGAATCCATCATTAGTTGAACGTCAGATTCATTAATGTCGTTTTTGTCCTGGACAGGGGAATGCTGGACCAGCTCTTTATCAAGTCAGGGACATTCCAGTGCACGTGGGAGTTTGCCCAACCAGTCTACATGTGTTTTGTGGACTTGGAAAAGAAATTTCGACACATTCCTTAAGGGATTCAGTGGCAGGTGCTGAGGGACTAAGGGGTGTCTGGTCTGTTATTACAAGTCACATGGTTCCTGTACAACCACAGCGAGAGCTTGGACTACACCGGTGGTGGTAAGTCAGGCTTCTTCCCCTGGTGTTGGACTTCGCTAGGGTTTATCTTTGTTACTGATTCTGGCAGTTATATTGGGAAGTCTGCCTGGACACGGTTCTGTTGGCTTCATTTAGTGGTGAGCTCCAGCTCACAGTGGTCTGCAGCCCACCACTCAGGAATGAAAATCAGCACCTCCAGTTCCAAGACCATGGTTGTCACCAAAGAAGGCAGGGGCTGGTGCCCCAAGTGGAGTATCTTGGGGTCTTGTTCACGAGTGAGGGGAGGAGTGGACTGGGAGATTGACAGACAGGCTGATGTCGTCCATGGTGGTGAAGAAAGATCTCAACATAAAAGTGAAGCTGTTGATTTACTAGTTTATTTATATCCCTGTGGTCACGAGCTCTGGTTAAGATCTATCTTAAATTCTTAATAAATCTCCAACCATATCACCTGCTATGATGCCTGACAGCAGCGTCGCTGTTGTGCTGAGGCAGGCTATTGGTTGGTAGTTGGATGGGGGCCAGTCCCTTCTGGGGGATCAGGACTCTGACCTTTGGTTAGCCTGGTTCTTGTGCTGCCAGGCGCTCACAGAGTACAGTAGGTGTGATTCATATCAGGGACTGATACTTACCCTATCCTGTTCAGGAAGATTGAAGTAATCTGCTTTTAGATCATGTAGACATGATCTAATCATCTAATCTGTCCTATCCTGAGCGCAGAGTCAAGGGGCCATTTACGTGAAAAGGGAAAGACCATCTCTGAATCGAGGAGGGGCCTAAGGGTCCCTCTGTCACCATTTTATGTATATGCGTATTTTTGAGGCATTTCCCCACTGCTCCCAATTATATGTAAAGATAAACTAAAATTGAAATCCCTAATTCAAGCTCTGTACTTGTTATACACTACCAGTCAAAAGTCTGGACACACCTTGTCATTTAATGGTTTTCCGTTATTTTCATGACTGTTTACACTGTAGATTCAAACCGAATGCATCAAAACTATGAATGAACACATGTGGAATTATTTAGTAAACAAAAGTGTGAAATAACATATTTATATTTGAGATTCTTCCACGTAGCCTTCCTTTGCTTTGATTGCTGCTGCACACTCTTCATTCTCTCCATGAGCTTCATGAGGTCGTCACCTGAGACAGTTTTCCAACAGTCTTGAAGGAGTTCCCAGAGAAGCCGAGCACTCGTTGGTCCTTTGCCTTCACTTTGTTCTCCATCTCATCCCAAACCGTCTCCACTGGCTTTAGGTCAGGTGACCGTGTTTCGGGTCATTGTCATATTCAAACAAAGTAAATGATGGTGCAAGTAAAAGCAAACCAGATGGGATGGCATGTGGCTGCTGTGGTAGCCATGCTGGGTTAGTGTGCCTTCAGTTTTGAATAAATCCCCAACAGTGTCACCAGCAAATCACCTCCACACCATCACACCTTCCCCTCCATGCTTCACAGTGGGAACCATGTGTAACATAGTTAAAAATGGTTCAAGTTACATCCTGCTAAATGGGACGATGGCACCACCTACTGTTGGAAATGTCACGCTGCAGTGACTATGAAGGGCAAATGATGTTGGGTAATAATTAGAGTGATGGAGGATTCCCGTAGAGATAACGAATGGGTAAATTTCACGGACAGAAATGTT